>NC_139219.1:36796772-37464770 GCF_055691185.1 Crinia signifera
GCGATCCATGCTGAATTACCCATACTGGTTGTCCAGTGACCCAGTCAGATGTATTCCTTCATTATATAGAGTACTCTCACGTCTGCCCTTTACGTGCTCACAGTGACAGCAGAGTATACAGCCGTAGCTACACTGATAAAGAGATCGGTACTGTACAAGCTACTTCCTTGCAGACTATATCACACGATGCACCAGGAATGCAGAATGCTGTAAGGCAGTGGTTCCCAACCTTAGCCCTCAAGTTCCCCCAACAGTGCAGGTCTCCACACAGAAAAAATTAGCTACACCTGTGGATCTTTTAAAATGTGTCCGTGAGTAATGAGTGCACCTGCCGGGTGACCTGGAAAATGTGCATTGTTGGGGGTACTTGAGGGCCAAGGTTGAGAACCACAATTATACAACACAGAGAGCGTGCTAATTACTATCATATTTTCATCATACAATACAGAGAGCAATTTAATTATTGATCTACAACACAGAGATGATACTAGTGACCAGTATACCATACACTTATTGCAGCAGTGATTGACATACAACACAGAGAGCATTCTAGTTACTATCATATTTACATCATACAATACAGAGAGCAATATCATTTTGGATCTGCAACACTGAGAAGACTCTAATGACCAGTATACAATACAGTTAGTGCACCAGTGATTGACATACAACACAGAATTCTAGTTACAATTATATTTACATCATACAATACAAAGATCATTCTAGTTACTATCATATTTACATTGTACAATACATACATTTTTCGAATTACTGATATACTGTACTGTACAACACAGAGATGATCGTAGTGACCAATATACAACACAGTGAGTGTCCCGGTAATTTATATACAACACAGAGAGCATTCCAGTGTCTTCTATACAATACAGAGAGCATACTACAGAGCAATTTATAACCTTGTAATATAAATGTCCTAGTGGGTGCTTTACGCTACAAAGAGCATCCCAGTAATTCGTTGAGATTATATAATATCACTTATTCATGAGATGATGGCAGGGCACTAGGTTTGTCAGGAGCACTACAAGTCCCAACACATCCAGCTTCTAGGGTATACTTGGACTTGTAGCCCTACTACAACGGGATAATAGATATCCGTCTGTCATACATGAGACCTCCTGGGATTTGTAGCTCACCTTCTGAATAATGAATTATACGATTATCACTTTGGCACATGGTATGATACAGCCTGTGCTCCATGACCAGAACAAGAACCCTTGGGATATGCCGCATAAATAAAGTGTGTGCTATCTGATGCTCTTAATAATACTATGTCTAAGTACTGCAGTCACCAGACCACCAGTGAAGTGAGAGAGGCACAGTCTGGCCCAGGATGTTGAGGTAGGAGCAGAAAAAAGGAATATTTGCAGCTCAGATATTGTAAACCATTTTAAAACCCTATTGAAGTGGTCCCATGTTCCTTCAGGCCATTACACACTGGGCCATTTTTGAGCCGAAAGCAGCTCACTTTAACTGTTTGTCCTGCTTTCAGCTCAAAAGCCGCCCAGTGTGTATGGCCTGGCGATGAGCGCTGATGCGTATATCTGTGTATGTACGGAGCGATTTTCAGCCATAGCGAATTTCCTCTTTACTGGTCATATACGCTGGGTAAAAAATGCATGTGGCTATGGCTGTGTGTATTCAAAATGTAATTTCAGGCAATAATCACATCAATTTTCTTCTACTTTAACATATCTAGTAGTAAATAGGTGATTCATCGCGCCCTACGGGCGCTCTTCACACCGTCGTAAGGGGCTGCGCCCCCTTTATTTGTGAACAAATTTTATATGAAAAAGATGGTTAGAATTGTATGAAAGATGGCCTGTATTGCAACTTGAGTTATAGGTGAAATGTGTTAAATAGAGAGCATATGATGTGGAAGGGGGTGTGTATTGTTTTGTTTAATTAAAAAGCGGTTACAGAGTAAGATGTACATTGATAGTGTGGATGGTACAGTGACATTTGTGGGTGTGGGGGGGGGGGCTGTGTGTGCGTGTTGTTTAGGTGTGTGTGTGCAATAGTATAGTAGGGTGTTTCTGAGTCAGCGGCTCCCCACTGGCGGAGGTCACGACACAGGAAAACAGGAGGCTGGGTAGTGATAGGGGTGTGTGGGCATAAGGGGGACTAAAGAGGAGGGTGGTAGATACTGTGCAGCTTCTGCCAGTGGGTGAGGGTCCAGCGTGGCAGTACAGGAGTACAGGATGGCGGCCCTTAGTCAGTGTCTCCTCCTACTGGGTGGGAGTTCGGGTGCATGAGAGCAGGAGGCTGGGCTATGAGGCATGTGGGCAAAACAGCGTCAGCGACTCCCCAGTGGTGGAAGTTACGGTTCAGGAGAGCAGGAAGCTGGGTAGTGAAAGGGGTGTGTGAGTATACGGGGGACTAAAGAGGGGCTTAGGGGTGCTGCCGTGGGTGGATGCCGTGAATTGCGGGGGGGGGTCGCGTGGGGGGGGGTCACGCGGGTACCGCGAATTGTGGGAGGGGCACGTGGGGTTGCAGTGAATCGCGGGAGGGTGGGTCGCGGGGGCGGGGGTTGCCGTAATGACAGGAGGGGGGGTCAGGGGTGGGGAATCGCGGTAGGGGGGTCGTGGGGGGCACCGTGAACAGCGGGAGGGGGGGCCCGGGGGGTTGGCGCGAATTGTGGGAGGGGGGGTCGCGGGGTGCCGCAATCGCAGGAGGGGGGGTGTGTCACGGGGTGGGGCCGCGAATCGCGGGAGTCACCGGGGGTGCCGCGAATTGCGGGGGGTGTGCTGCAAATCGCGGGAGGGGGGTCGCGGGGGGTGCCGCGAATCGCCACAAGAAAAAATCAACACAGAAAGTTCAACACATGTAAATGTTGACATAAGTGTGGCACTTCATCGGTGTCCATGTCGACACATGAGAATGAATATGAAAACATTAAAAAAAAGAAAAATAAATCTTCAAAAACTCATGGCAACCTTTTTCATTGTCGACCATAGGCGTGCCAGTGTTTTGCATGTGCCATTTAATCTTGGGGTTGCCGTGAATCGCGCGCGGGGGTGGGGGGGGGGAGGAGGTGAGGGGTGTCCGCAAATCACGGGAGGAGGTGTCGTGGGTGGATGCCGTGAATTGCGGGAGGGGGGGTCGCGGGGGGGGGTGTGGGTGCCGCGAATTGTGGGAGGAGGGGGTGCGGGGGGTTGCAGTGAATCGCGGGAGGGTGGGTCGCGGGGGCGGGGGGTTGCCGCAATGACAGGAGGGGGGGTCATGGCTAGGGAATCGCGGTGGGGGGCACCGTGAACCGCGGGAGGGGGGGCCCGGGGGGTTGGCGCGAATCGTGGGAGGGGGGGTCGTGGGGTGCCGCGAATCGCAGGAGGGGGGGTGTCACGGGGTGGGGCCCGAATCGCGGGAGTCACCGGGGGTGCCGCGAATTGCCATAAGAACAAATCAACACAGAAAGGTCAACACATGTAAATGTTGACATAAGTGTGGCACCATGTCGACACATGAGAATGAATATGAAAACATTGAAAAAGTGAAAAATAAATCTTGTCAACCTTTTTCATTGTCGACCATAGCCATGTCAGTGTTTTGCATGTGCCATTTAATCGTGGGGATGCCGTGAATGGGGGGGGGGGGGTGGAGAGGGAGGGAGGTGCATACCTCCCAACATGACCCTCTCCAGGAGGGACACATTGCTCTGTTTCAGGACATTCTTCTTAAGCACAGGTGATGGTAATCATCACCTGTGCTTAAACACCTTTCTTATCAATTACCCTGTTTAAAACAGGTGATGACAATCATAAATTAAGATGGAAGTCCACAACCCAGCGTTACAGCTCCAGACACACTTTGAGTGACAGATGTAGCCAAATATATAAGATATGTCTAATATTGGTGAATGGGACAAACCAGATCACTGCAGTGAATTCCAGAGGAACATGTATCCTGCAGCTGCCAATGGACGTAATGTACTTCTCATTATAACTCAGCTTGTTCCACTCTGGCTGCAGTATCTTCCTCTTTTGGATGAGATGTCCAGACCTGTAAAGATAACAGATTAACTTTACAATACAGTATATCATAATATCTACCCATTACATTGTATGCAGTGATACACTTCCCATGTGCTTCGTGGCACCACTTGATAAGGGGCAGAACTGCAGGCTTCCCTTGTATCAGAGCCTTGCTAGACCACTGGGCAGACAATGCCAGGTGACGTTTTTTGTCATTACAATGTATTCTTTTATTTTGCAATAGCAATGGGCAAAGGGGATAATGAGAAGTACATTCAGATGTGTAACTGTGGGAGGCAATGGAGTCATCTGCCGCCAGGCTCCTGCTCCCAAGGGGGCACCTCTCCTCCCCTGCAAATTTTAATCAGTTAATTGAAAACCTTCAATATCGCAATATACATATATATATATATATATATATATATATATAGGAGGGTATATAATAGGCGGCACTCTCGGATTTCGTGATGAAACAAATTTCCTTTATTGGTCCGACATGTTTCGGGCGTCTGCCCGTCCTCAGGGATCAATATCAATACACACAGTGACACATTTTATACACACATCTAAGAACCCGCCCCCAACACCTTTACATTACCTGGCGTCCGTTTCACCTGTGATTTCCCGCGCGGGCTCCGTCTCCCAGTGTCCTTCCCCGCGTCGCCCTGGCCATGACGTCATCGGGGTGTCCGCCTCTCAGCGTCCACTACCTTTCCCTTCATGCGGCGTTGTTCCCCGCTGGTCAGGACTTCCGGGATCCAAGCCTCGCTCTGGTCCTCACTGTGTACGGTTGCCAAGGCAACTGTGCTATCTAAAGATCACAAAAATACATGTTAGAAAATTCATATTTAAAGTGCAACTTTAAGAGGCCATTTGCTTGGCCATGTTAAGAGGAGCCATAAAAACCGTGAACATACATATAAAAAAATATAAAAATACGATACATTGCAATCATATTACAATACATTGTATGTGATTAGACGCTGGATAAGCTATAATGCATGTAGTATATTACACAGTTATTTATTATTAAATCTTTATTACTATTTTTCTTTATTAAACTTTTATACTGTTATTAGTGTCATGCATTAATTTACATCCATCATTTTTTGTTACTGTCAGTTACCGCCTCCAATGGGTATTTTTATGGGTCATGCTAATTTGTCCTACATGTTAACCCTAATTTACATAGAAAGTCAATTTAAAGAACGCATGGCCAACCATCGCTCCTCTATTAGGCATGCCTTAAATACAGGAACCAGCGATCAACCAGTGGCGAGGCATTGCATACAGAAAAAACACAGCATTGCAAGCATGAGATCTAAGATCATTGATCACATACCCCAAAACATCAGAGGGGGCAATAGGGGTAGATTACTGTTGCAAGCAGAAGCCAGATGGATATACACTCTGGACACTTTGGCTCCGAGAGGCCTTAATGAGCAACATGGGATGCAAAATTTCATATGAAAACTTTCTATGTAAATTAGGGTTAACATGTAGGACAAATTAGCATGACCCATAAAAATACCCATTGGAGGCTGTAACTGACAGTAACAAAAAATGATGGATGTAAATGAATGCATGACACTAATAACAGTATAAAAGTTTAATAAAGAAAAATAGTAATAAAGATTTAATAATAAATAACTGTGTAATATACTACATGCATTATAGATTATCCAGCGTCTAATCACATACAATGTATTGTAATATGATTGCAATGTATCGTATTTTTATATTTTTTTATATGTATGTTCACGTTTTTTATGGCTCCTAGGAGCCTCTTAACATGGCCAAGCAAATGGCCTCTTAAAGTTGCACTTTTAAATATGAATTTTCGGTACTTATGTAGTATCTGGGCTGCCGATTTCTAAATCGGGTCGGATCGGGAGATCGCATCGCATCGCATGCGACCATGCGATTCGATGCGATGCGATGCGATGCGATGACCCGATTTTTCCATAGGAATCAATGTTAAAATGGACTGAGTCCATTTTAACATGGAATTCAATGGGAAAAATGGGTCCTTTTCATACCCCTACTATCCAAGTGGGCATGGAGTTGGATATAAACCTGTGGCGAGCGTAGCGAGCCACCGAGCCCGAAGCGTGGCGAGCGAAGCGAGCCCCGCGAGGGGACGAATACCGTCCCCTCGCGGGGCTCGCTTCGCTCGCCACGCTTCGGGCTCGGTGGCTCGCTACGCTCGCCACAGGTTTATATCCAACTCCATGCCCACTTGGATAGTAGGGGTATGAAAAGGACCCATTTTTCCATAGGAATCATTTTAACATTGATTCCTATGGAAAAATCGGGTCATCGCATCCGATATCGGATGCGATGCGATGCGATATCGCATCGCATCGCATCTGATTGTATGCCTTAACTTAAGGCATACAATCAAAAAATCGGCAGCCCAGATACTACATAAGTACCGAATTTTCTAACATGTATTTTTGTGATTTTTAGATAGCACAGTTGCCTTGGCAACCGTACACAGTGAGGACCAGAGCGAGGCTTGGATCCCGGAAGTCCTGACCAGCGGGGAACAACGCCGCATGACGGGAAAGGTAGTGGACGCTGAGAGGCGGACACCCCGATGACGTCATGGCCAGGGCGACGCGGGGAAGGACGCTGGGAGACGGAGCCCGCGCGGGAAATCACAGGTGAAACGGACGCCAGGTAATGTAAAGGTGTTGGGGGCGGGTTCTTAGATGTGTGTATAAAATGTGTCACTGTGTGTATTGATATTGATCCCTGAGGACGGGCAGACGCCCGAAACATGTCGGACCAATAAAGGAAATTTGTTTCATCACGAAATCCGAGAGTGCCGCCTATTATATACCCTCCTGTATATCCAAAGCTGACAAAGCACGACTGGAAGGCACCGGGTATAGAACGAGCACATTCGACAGTGGAGTGCCGGGCACCAAGAACCTATATATATATTTTACCACTTGCCCAAGATGCACAAGGGGTTGGTGCCGCCTCCAGGTCGCCCTATTGTGGCCGGGGTAGGGTCACTAACCTCTCGTGTCTCTGAATACGTGGATACATACATAAAAAAATATGTACCTCTAATTAACACCTATGTACGTGACTCCTCCCACCTCTTGGAAATGATAGCAGATATTGAGTGGAAAGAGAGCTTTGCCTTTGCTACGATAGACGTGCAGGCTCTTTATACTAGTATTCCCCATGAGAAGGGGATTCAGGCGGTTGCTAATCGCCTGAGCCTGGACCCTGAAATATCTGTTCCTAGACAAAAATTTATTTGTGATTGTCTTAGATTTGTACTTCAATTTAACTATTTTGAATTCCTGGGTGACTGGTACCTGCAGACATGTGGCACGGCTATGGGCACGATTTGTGCCCCTAGCCTTGCCAATGTGTATATGGCCGAGTGTGAAACTGCCACTATTAAAGATGAGCTTAGTACCAACGTCATTTTCTTAAAAAGGTATATTGACGATATTATTATTGTTTGGGAGGGAGAGAAATCCTCCTTTGATGAATTTGTTGATTGCCTGAATGTGAACGAGTATAACTTGAAGTTTACATCAGTATTTCATCGCACCCGTATTGAATTCTTGGATATTGTTCTTGATGTGTGTAACTTTCCTGTTGAGAAGTCCATCCAAACTTCCACGTTCTTCAAACGTGTTGATGCGAACAGCTACCTCGAATACTCAAGCTGCCATTTGGGCGCTTGGAAGAAGAACATTCCTTACTCACAGTTTTTGAGATTAAGGAGGAACTGCTCTAGCATCGCACGGTTTGATGAACAAGCGGCAGTATATGTCAACAGGTTTAATGAGAAAGGATATCCACATAGTGTCGTAGATGGGGCTCTTAAAAGGGCACGCTTGTTGGATAGGAATATATTGTTCCAACCAAAAACTCCTGTCCAAACTACTGCACTTGAGTCCAGTACTGGTAATGACATCATGTTTGTGACTCAATACAATTCGCACAAAAAAGAACTTAAGCACATCTTCAGGAAACATTGGGGTGTCCTGAAGTTGGACCCCATTTTAGGTGACCACATTTCAGAGAACCCCAAAATGGTCTTCCGTCGAGCCAAAACCCTTAAAACTTTGATTTCCAAGAGTCAACTGGAGAATGTAAACCCACCTTCGCAGACATTCCTTAGTTTAAAGGGAAGTTATCCATGTAACCGTTGTAAAATTTGCCAATATATGAAAAAAGGTCCTGAGATTGAAGGGACTAATATCAGGGTCAATAGTTTCATAAATTGTAATTCCACTTCGGTGGTATACTTACTCACATGTGGGTGTGGGTTGAAATATGTTGGCAAAACAAAGAGGTGCTTCAAGGTGAGAGTATTGGAGCACCTCCGGAACATCAAACACGGGATCATGAACCACAGCGTGCCTCGGCATTTTAAAGAGAGTCATGGCTGTGACCCCAAATCTCTAACCTGCAAAGGTATTGAATTAGTTCAACACAGCAAAAGAGGGGGTGACCACGATAAATTTTTGCTCAAACGGGAAACCATTTGGATACTGAGGCTGAATACATTGGTACCCAATGGGTTGAACGAGGGGTATGAAATTACCCCGTTCATTAATTGAAATTATTGGTGCTTCCGTAAATGTTTCCTCTGTAATTTATGTTTCCCTCATCTGCATACTTGTTTAGATTCATTGTTCTTTGTACTTTTGTGTAATTTTTTATTCACTGGTCAAATTTATCCTAGGGTCTAGTAAGGTAGGACCATAATATGGATTATTTCATCCGGTGTTCTTTGTACCCTGTTTTCAAAATGATCCGATATGAAATTAATAGAAGTAGAATGTAGTATGGACATCAAAATGTCATTTATGTTGTATATGTGATCATATGTATTTTTTTATACACTGGATATATGTACCTGTTGGCATTTGTATTCCCTTGATGAAAGTGATATATATGTATATTTTCATGTACTGGGATGTGATGTATATGTTTTTATTTTACTATGTACACCAATGAGATACGCTGCTGGTACTTATAAGGACCAATCTCTTAATTAATTTTTTGTGTCCCCCTATGCGCTATATATGCGCATATATATATATTTTCAATATATATACTTTTTCCTAATATATTACATCCAGCAGCTTTGCTAATCGTATTGCCCGGCCTCTAGTTTAAATTAAATTTTTATTCAAAAACTGTTTATTGGCTGCTGGCTCCCATGTGACGCATGCTATTAGATATTATGTCACCATGGTAACCAGGCTCTCTGTAGCCCTGCTGTTTTATAACGAGCGGTTTATATATTATATATTATATTTTAGTTCTACAGTCATCCCTTGATAGCTTCGCCCGTTGCGCTCTTTTTATTGTACTTAGTCCCCTTTGATTTTAGTGTTAGTATTAGACAGCTGGGATTGGTTGCCGGCTGCCAGGTTACGCCCCTTACTGTTTATATTGCTGCCTTGGCAACGTACCCCCTTGAATACGTATGTAGTGTATTGCGTCCCACGTTCACGCTGGGCTGTTCTCAGCATCGCCCCACGTGGTGTTGACCTCCCTACCACGTGATGCCGACCGGCCTATCACGCAATAGTTACGCGTCATGCTATGACGCTGACACGTCCCATTTCCCCTCGTCCTGTAGTATAATACCTACCACGTGATGCCGACCGGCCTATCACGTAAATAGTTACGTGTCATATCATGACGCTGACGCGTCTTCTCTTTCCCTGTCTTGTAGTGTGGTACGCTTGTGGTTTAGATGTCTCCCACTTGCGTCCCACGCTATTACGCAGACGCTACCTACCCGCCCCCTTATGGTTGGCTCTCATTACCCTTAATTTACCCGCTCTTTATGACAGGGCTATCCCTTTATAAACATTATGAGCGTACGTTGTAGCCACGCCCTCTGACGAAGTCCGCAAGTGACGAAACGCGTCAGGGCGTGGCCTACGACGCTCCAGCTGCCCTGGTTACTGGTGTCCCCGACGTGCTGTGAATCTCTACGCTTCCCTGCAATCCAGCTCTGCGGCGTTTGAGTCTAAGCGAGGTCCTGATCCTGGTACAGTGTGAGCAGCTTATGCCATTGGTTTTAAAAACCCATGCCTTGTGGTACCCAGTCCACAGTGTTTTTATATGTGGTACGAGTCTTATCTTGCCTACATCTGGGAATACTTTTTTAATAAATTTCATACTTTTGAAATATTACACTATGAAGCGCCTTCTCTCTGCCCATTTCTATATATATATATATATATATATATATATATATATATATATATATATATATAGTAGGCCCATAGACATCACACTCTCTATTTGAAACATAACATACATACTTACACACATGCATCCGTGTATTTATATAAAGTGCTGTGTGTGTGTGTGGGGGGGGGGCACCAATATTTATCTTGCCTCCGGGCAACTGGGGCGAACTTACGCCACTGAGCACATTGCTTGGTGGTCGGGCATGAGGAGAGGCTTGATTTGGCAATCTGAATATATCGGGACCAATGTGTTAGGGGGAGATTAATAGTATTGTGTCTAGAGGTGACCTGACTCCTAATTTAGCCCCTTATTATATGTTGTAGAACAGGGGTGGCCAAACCTGTCCTCATCTACCAACAGTTCATGCATATAAGGCAACCTGTGGATCTATAGCAGGAATGAATGCAGCATGTTTGAAAAGTGACAGTTAAGGAGCCCATACACGGTCCGTTGTGTAGGGCTCCATTCTGTACTATGCGATGCGCGCTCCCACGCATCACATAGTACGGTACAAAAAGTATGTGCTGCACATACTTTTTGTACTAGGTACACATCGGATCGCAGTGCATGCACACTGCATGCACTAGGGATGCGATCCGATCCGATGTGTACTTTAAAAGTACAGAACGTACCGAAAAAACGGACCGTGTATGGGGGGCATTAGTAATGACTGCACCTGTGCACCAGCTAGGTGATCTGGGTCATGTGACAGTTAGTAATGACTACAGCTGTGCACCAGCTAGGTGATCTGGGTCATGTGACAGTTAGTAATGACTACAGCTGTGCACCAGCTAGGTGATATGGAAAACATGGTCCGTTTGTAGATCTCGAGGACCAGTTTGGCCACCCCTGTTGTAGAACCTTGGTGCATTTACAGTATAACAAACTTTGGCTTTTGTTTATTCATTTCCAGAAATGGAGTCACAAGGACTGTTCCAACACAAATGCTATATGTTATACAATATAAAACAGTTTATTAACTTCTTATGCGTGATGTGAGGGTTCTAAGCGGACATTAGTCCATTGTGTGGTGGAGGATCCTCATTGGAGACTCCTCCAGTCTCCAAACCTATAAGCGTTCCCTAAAAACTCATCTCTTCAGACAAGCTTATCAAATTCCAGAACCAGTCATAGAACCTTGCATTCTGGTGGAATCGATGCAATAAAGAATACAGTATCTATCCTTATGTATCAATGCCTATTTCCCTATAGATTGTAAGCTTGCGAGCAGGGCCCTCCTACATTTTGACTGTCTGATAAATACCCTGTTTGTTGTATCACTGTCCCCTTTGTAAAGCGCAACGGAATATGCTGCGCTATATAAGAAACTGTTAATAAATAAATAATAAACAGTGTCTGCAACAGGTGTAAAGCTATGTAACTTTAAAACATGTGGAAACTTTAAATTCTTTAACCACAGAAGCTTTCAACCAATTAATCCTAACAGGGCTGCCATCAGGGTGGTGCTGTGGGCACAGCTGTCCCGGGATTGGTCCCTCTGGCAGAGTATGGGGGGTGGGGGAGCCTGTGCTTTGCTCTGCTCCCCCCACAAGCAGAGCTGGGCGTGAGTGATGAGGGTTGGCAGACGGTGAGTGGAGGGAGGGGCGGCCCAGACTAGAAATCATTCCCGAACCCCAAGATTTCTAGTGTCAGCTGTGCATCCTAAATTGATTGGAAAAAATTCCATAAAAAGAGAGAAAGGGGGCACACCCAGTTGGGTTCAGCAGCTTTCTGCAAGGTGCTTGATCGCAATCTACCAGAGAGAGCTCCAAGATCGATGGGTAGATCGCGATCAACCTTTTGGCCACTGCTGTTCTAGAACATGTCTGTGAGACTTGTGCTTTATTAATGGCTTTAATTGACTGTGTAATGAATAATCTAAATATGCTACAGTATGACTGCTATGTTGATCTGATCTTGTTGCTGTTTTGCTTTGTGGGAGTTATATCCTCTGCTGTTTTTATCGTCTACTTATTGTAAGTGTGGACCTGTTATTAAATTCATCTTTTATCAAAGATAATTTGCACTATCGCTCCTTTCTGTTTTACCACCTCAACCACAATTCACTGTGAGGAGAGGTGGTTATCATTACAGAAACCCTCCAAGTCTGGATATTGGACAACTATAAGGAGTCTGCGATATACATTTCAATCGATTCAAAATCTGTAGGGTATTTAGGCTCACATTGAGCGCTTTATTGTATACACCTACAGTACCTCTTTTTGTTTTCACGTTTGTATCTTGGGGTTATTCAGGATGTTAACCCTTTGGTGGATGTATCTAAGCTGCACGCTGTGTTAATCGCGCACAATTGTTATTACCATTTTTTCTGTGCTATGTTACAGGTAGAGTAGACTTTAGTGTACTATATGTTGTGTGGCACTTTATAGATCCACAGCTTTGAAGTCAACGTAAAAAGTCTGGTGATGCAGTAAATATTTTCTATAATTTTGGCAACCTGTAAATCTTGTTGCCCATTTTTATTATTTTGTTCTAACCTCAAAAATGCGGCAAACTTATTTCAGGCGTTTTTTGTGAATGTAATACATGAAGGTAGATCTGAAATGTTCAGTCACAGCAGTGCACTTTTATACACCAGCCTATATTCTGCCCACACACAAATGGATTTTGCTTTTAACAGATTGGAAGGAAAAGTTTTTACCGTTTTATGTTCTCTGTTCTCTGTTTATTATACATTAAAGAAGCAATCATCTTGAATCACCTAAAAGCCTAAAAGCTAACTAATTATAATATATTGTGTCATAGCACTAGGGTTTCTCCGGTCCTAAGAGGAAATGTTAGTCTGCTGTGTTAGTGGTTGGGGTGTTGGGATTCCTGTAATGTAGAAATGAGTCTGCAGTATGTTCTAAACGGTACTTGTTTCCTAGCACGGCTACAATCTTTGGGATCGTGTACCTTTAAGTTAAGGTACACGATCCCCGCGATGGACCCGATTTCCTTTGAAATCAGGTCCATTTTGCCGGCAAAGGAAAAATCGTGGGCATCGCGTCGGTCGGGACCATTAACATTGGGACCGACGCGATGCCCCCGATTTTGCCATAGGCTTCAATGTTAAAATATTTTTTAACATTGAAATCGGGAGCATCGCATCGGTCTTGTGCCATTATAATGGCACAAGATGAGATGGACTTGATTAAGTCCATCTCACATAGTAAAAAATGTGAAAAATGTGAAATGGCCCAATATGACCCATTTCATATTATATATGGCCCCGTCGTCACCACACAATATACGCCAACCCAAAGCGTGGCGAGCGCAGCGAGCCCGCGAGGGGCGGCGGTGTGCGTCCTCCGACCTTTTCATTCCCCTACTATCCACGTCGGCGTGGAGTCGAGAATATATAGTGTGGCGAGCACAGCGAGCCACCGAGCCCGAAGCGTGGCGAGCGTAGCGCGCCCCCCGTGGGGACGCGTATACTTGTGAAGTTATACGCGTACGCTCGCCACGCTTCGGGCTCGGTGGCTCGCCACACTATATATTCTCAACTCCATGCCGACGTGGATAGTAGGGGAATGAAAAGGTCGGAGGACGCGCACCGCCGCCGCTCGCCACGCTTCGGGTTGGCGTCTATCGTGGGATTTACGTTGTAAAATTTGGGGGTCTAGGGAATATTTTACATTGAATCCAATGTAAAATCGGGTCCCAGGGACCCTATTCACATTTGATTCAATTAAAAAATCGGGTCGGTCGTGTCGCTCGCATCGCATGCGACCAAATCGCATGCGATGCGATTGACGCGATTTTTCCGACACGACCACCCCGATGGAAATCGGTGTGGCCGTGCTAGGAAACAAGTACCTTCTAAACTTATCGATGATGGTACAGATGGGGGGTAGGGGGGGGCTCTGTACCATCTGTCATGGATGGAAAACCCATCTATCACCAATGATTAACCATAGAACTTTAAAGCCGGGTTGCCTACCCTCCCGGAATGGCCAGGAGGGTCCCAGAAACAGGGTCCCCCTCCCAGACCCCAGAAAGAGGGGCAAGCCTGCAGGGCCGGTGCATGGTTCGCATGCTTCAGGGGGGGGGGGCTCACTTACCTGCTGTCCTCAGCCGAAGCTCCTTTCTTCCTGCTGTCCTCAGCCGGAGCTTTGCTGCTGCTCACTACCACCCTCCAGTGGCCGGCACCCTATGGGGCCCTAGGGGGGTCTGTGGGACCAAAGACGCAAATCGCGTCCTTGTAGCCTTACCATGAGGTGGGAGGATGTGAGCTTAGAAAGTGCAGTACTGTTCTATTATGTTTGTGTATTTATTTATTATGTGTTTAACCTTTTCCACTTATCTTAGTTAAATGGGTACTTGTTTCCTAGCACGGCCACAAATCTTGGCCATCGGGGGTAATTTTAGTGGCCTTCGACGCGACCGACGCGATGCCCCCGATTTTTCCATTGAAATGCATTGAAAACAGTGAAAAATCGGGTCGGTCGCGTCGTGTGCGCCTAAAAATGCTTAAATGGTCCACCCGCGATGGCCGCGATTTCCCCATAGGGAACAATGTTAAATGCCTCAATTTACCCGCGATGACCCCGATTTCCCATGGGAAACAATGTTAAATGGGTCAATTTACCTAAATCATCATAGGGAAGAATGGTAAATGGGCCAGAAAGCCCAAAAAACCCCCCTGACCAGTGAAATGTCCCCCCAAAAAGCAGTTCACGCCACCCCGCGATGAACGTGAACCCGAAGCGCGGCGAGCGCAGCGAGTCCGCGAGGGGCGGCGGTACGCGTCCTCCGACCTTTTCATACCCCCACTATCCACTAGGGCGTGGAGTTGAGAATAGAATAGTGTGGCGAGCGCAGCGAGCCACCGAGCCCCGCGAGGGGACGCGGATACCTTCACAGGTAAACGCGTCCCTTCGCGGGCTTCACAGGTATCCGTGTCCCTTTGCGGGGCTCGCTGCGCTCGCCACGCTTCGGGCTCGGTGGCTCGCTGCGCTCGCCACACTATTCTATTCTCAACTCCACGCCCTAGTGGATAGTAGGGGTATGAAAAGGTCGGAGGACGCGTACCGCCGCCCCTCGCGGGCTCGCTGCGCTCACCACGCTTCGGGTTCACGTTGATCACGTGGTGGCGTAAACTACTTTTGGGGGGACATTTCAATGTTCAGGGGTGTTTTTGGCCCATTTACCATTGTTCCTCTGATAATTTGGGTAAATTGAGCCATTTCACATTGTTTCCTAGGGGAAATCGTGGTCATCGCGGGTAAATTGAGGCATTTTACATTGTTCTCTATGGGGAAATCGCGGGCATCGCGTCTGGCCCATCGCACCCGATTTTTTTGCGCATGCGATGCCCGCGATGGCCCCGATTTTACCCCCCATGACCGCGATTATGATCGTTGTGGCCGTGCTAGGAAACAAGTACCGTTAAATGTTTGAAAGAGCCTATACTATAGACCATCTGAAATGTTAAATATTAATACTGCAATCCATACAGTGTATAATAGACTCCTTTTCAGTGCTGTTACCACTCCCCAGACTCCCGTACTTACTCCAATGTGCTGCAGAGTGGGAGAGTTTGGGTTTGAGTTATGCACATCTCAGTGACAGGATGCTGGATTAGTGTGGGGTTGTTGGGTGGTAAGAGTCATGAGAACCCAGTGATCGGATTCCATTCAGCTTTCTTCCACCAAATAAAGATTTTGGTCCTGTAATCCAATCCACCAAAGAAAGATATGGCTGGTGTAAGCTCATACTGGTAATTATGATGAGACGAGGGCATGCTGTCACATAGATTTGAACAATGGTAAATATCCAGATTTAGAGCCCAGCCATTTAACAAAAAGTGCGACTTGGCTGGAACAATACACCTCAGCTCCAGGCACAGAAAGCAGGCACAGCCCAACTACTGCAGCACAGCAACTCTGCCTTCACCCCAGAAAGTTAATAGAGTTGCTGCAATACACAGCGTCGCTCCGTGCAGAGAAGCTACTGCTGTCCTTGGTGCTGAAGAGCACAGACAACCTTTAATTGTACACAGGAAATATAATTTCTTGCTAAACATTTACAAAGACCATTGTCATTATCATGTTAAATGGAGAGGTTGCCATGACAATCGCTGAAAGGATACAGATGTGTACCGCACCAGGAAAAGGACAGTATCTTCGGAAAAATCAGTACTATAAGAGGCGCATAGCACTTACACCGTGAGCCTGCCTCTCAACATTCCAAATGGCCTTAACCTAACATTAAATATTTGGCTGAATTTTTTAGGATACATATATTTCATTTATTTACCATTAAATCAACTTGTGAGCTGGACAATTCAGTCAACATATATTAATAGTGTTGCACAATTGCTTGTGAGGTAGCTCTACTACTACTACTACTACTGCTGCTGCTACTACTACTACTGCTGCTACTATTTCTGCTGCTACTACTACTACTGCTACTACTACTGCTGCTGCTACTACTACTACTGCTATTACTACTACTGCTGCTACTACTACTGCTGCTGCTACTACTGCTACTACTACTACTACTGCTGCTACTACTACTGCTGCTACTACTACTACCGCTGCTGCTACTACTACCGCTGCTGCTACTACTACTACCGCTGCTGCTACTACCGCTGCTGCTACTACTACTGCTACTACTACTATTTCTACTACTACTACTACTGCTGATACTACTACTACTACTTCTGCTGCTACTACTACTACTACTACCGCTGCTGCTGCTGCTACTACTACTACTGCTACAACTACTACTACTGCTGCTGCTACTACTACTACTGCTACTGCTACTCCTACTACTGCTGCTGCTACTACTACTGCTACTACTACTACTGCTGCTGCTGCTACTACAACTACTGCTGCTGCTACTACTGCTACTACTTCTACTGCTGCTGCTGCTACTACTACTACTGCTGCTACCACTACTACTGCTGCTACTACTACTACTACTGCTGCTGCTACTACTGCTACTACTATTACTGCTGCTACTACTACTGCTGCTACTGCTACAACTACTGCTACTACTACTACTACTGCTGCTGCTACTACCTACTACTACTGCTGCTGCTGCTACTACTACTACTGCTGCTGCTACTACTACCGCTGCTGCTACTGCTACTACTGCTACTACTACTACTACTACTACTACTACTGCTGCTACTACTACTGCTGCTGCTGCTACTACTACTACTACTGCTGCTACTACTACTACTACATAGTTACATAGTAGGTGAGGCTGAGTAAAGACTTGCGTCCATTTGGTTCAACCTATGTTTATAATAGTTTATCCCTTGTTGTATAGTATGTTCCGATATTTTAAAGACAGATTATGTTACTTATTCGTACCCGTGGATGTTTTTAACCAATAAATGTTTATCCAATCTTATTTTAAACGTATTTATAGTGTCTGCCGACACCACTTCTTCAGGAAGTGAGTTCCAAAGTTTAACTGTTCTGACTGTAAAGAAATTTTTTCCTCTAGATCAGTGGTTCCCAACCCTGGTTCTCAAGTACCCCCAACAGTGCACGTTTTCCAGGTCACCCAGCAGGTGCACTTATTATTCAGTCACATTTTAAAAGATCCACAGGTGGAGCTAATTATGTCACTTGTGGTTCTGTGTGGAGACCTGGAAAATGTGCACTGTTGGGGGTACTTGAGGACCAGGGTTGGTAACCACTGTTCTAGATGAACAACATCTTTTTTCTTCTAATCTAAACTCGTGCCCTCTCGTCCTAGATTCCTGTCTAGCAGAAAAAAAGGGTGTTTGACAGTTCCTTATATTGGCCCCTAATGTATTTATACATATTGAGTATGTCCCCCCTTAAACGTCTCTTCTCTAGTGTAAATAGTCCCAGATTGCTTAATCTCTCCTCGTAGCTTAAATTCTCCATCCCCCTAATAAGCTTTGTTGCTCTTCTTTGGATTTTTTCTAATTCTATGATGTCCTATTTATAGTGTGGGGCCCAGAATTGTACTCCGTATTCGAGGTGCGGTCTAACCAATGATTTGTACAGAGGCATAATTACTTTTGAATCCCTAGTTTCCATGCCCCTTTTAATACATGCTAGAGTTTTGTTGGCCTTTTGTGTTGCTATATTACATTGAGCACTACACCCCAATTTGTTATCTATTTGGACTCCTAGATCCTTTTCGAGTTCTGAATTACCCAATTCATCCCCGCTTAGGTTATAACTAGCACACTGGTTATGTCTCCCAAGGTGCATGACCTTGCATTTGTCCACATTGAACCTCATCTTCCACTTTTTTGCCCACTCATCTAGATTGTGAAGATAATTTTGAAGCGTGGTGACATCTTCTGATGATTTAATAACTCTGCTACTGCTGCTACTACTACTACTACTACTGCTGTTCCTACTACTACTGCTACTACTACCACCATTACTACTACTACTACCACTACTACTACTACCACCAACACTACTACTACCACAACTGCTACTACCACTACTACTGCTACTGCTGCTGCTCCTACTACTGCTACTACTACCACCATTACTACTACTACCACTACTGCTGCTACTACCACTACTACTGATACTACTACCACCATTACTACTACTACTACCACTACTGCTGCTACTACTACTACCACCAACACTACTACTACCACAACTGCTACTACCACTACTACTGCTGCTCCTACTACTGCTACTACTACCACCATTACTACTACTACTACTACCACTACTGCTGCTACTACCACTACTACTGATACTACTACCACCATTACTACTACTACCACAACTGCTGCTGCTACTACTACTGCTACTACTACCACCAACACTACTACTACCACATCTGCTGCTACTACTACTACTGCTACTACTGCTGCTGCTCCTACTACTACTACTGCTACATACTACTACTACTACTACTACTACTACCACTACTGCTGCTACTACCACTACTACTGATACTACTGCCACCATTACTACTACTACTACCACTACTGCTGCTGCTACTACTACTACCACAACTGCTACTACTACTACTGCTGCAACTACTGATACTACTTTTATTATTATTATTATTATTATTATTATAGTTATTACTACAATTAATATTACTTTTTTGAATTATTATTATTATTTACTACTACTTTTACTTACTACTACTACTACTACTACTACTACTACTACTACTGTCATTTCTACTACTTTATTATATTATTATTATTTGTATTATTATTACTACTTTATTACTACTACTACTACTTTATTACTAATGCTACTATTATTACTACTACTTCTGCTACTTTATTACTAATACTACTATTATTTTATTAATACTACTACTACTACTGCTGCTACTACTACTTTATTAATACTACTACTACTAGTACTACTATTATTACTTTATTACTACTATTACTTTATTACTACTACTACTCCTGAGCTGATTGGCTAGTTGTTTATCACTCTCCTCTTTATCACTTTTTGATAGACCTGGCCCTCAGTGTGCTAAAAGCTGGTGTAAAGCCTGTACTTTGATGTCACATAAAGGGGCAGATGTATTAAGCCTTAACAAGAGATAAATGGAAGGGTGATAAAGAGAGATAAACGTCCAGCCAATCAGCTCCTTACTGACTTTTTTCAAACACATCCTGTAACATGGCAGTTAGCAGGTGATTGGCTGGGTGTTTATCTCTCCTTATCACCATTGTATTTATCTCTTGTTAAAGCTTAATACATCTGCCCCAAAGTTCCTTAGCATCACAGAGAGCAGTTCTGCCAATAAATGATGTCATCCACGCATGTAAAGATTATCATTTAAATGTTAACCAGCAACACCCAGTACATATAGCATAACATAGCAGAAAACATAGGGGGGGGGGGGGGGGGGGGTGTTCCAGTTGCCCAGAAGCACCACCCCTTTCCCCTCGACCTGTTTAGTGGCCACTACATGCAGTATAGAAGGCAGGATGGAGCTGATGCACATGCCCAGTGGGTGTAGATTTCCCTACAAGTCTGCTGTGTGTGTGTCTGTGGATCTGATGGCTCAATCATCGCACCAGAGAAGAGAATCTGGTAGGTGGCTTATCATGATCACCGGGCCTGCATGTATTGCGTATCATTAACCCTTTGAGCCCCAACATCTCTGTGAGAAATGTTCAAAATATCCTCTAAAAATACCAGCGTCGCTCACATTTGTTAAATAGATTCAAATGAAAAATGTTGCGTACAAAAAGATTACATTTCCTATATAAGGTAAGCATTAGAGGTCGTGTTTGCTTGGCAATTTTCACACCTATTTTGACAAATTCACTTGGCACTCAAAGGGTTTACATTTCTTTTTCTACCCACTTGACAGGGCTGTTGCTTCGGATATTTTGGAATACTTGCTAATACTGTAGCCCATAACTTACATTTCTTTTGGCCAAGTGGTTACCTGTGCTCCTGTAAAACATTTCATCCAACTAATCCGTGCCACTGACATTGTTCTAATGCGGTGTCATAATTCTACTTTACCCCTTTCAGCGCTTGTTTAATTGAAACCCACTGAGCTGGTAATTAACTCATTTGTAGTCATAGGGCTGTGTGTAAAATCTGGTGACTTAAACGACAGGGGTGGGGGGGGATGGGAAGTAGAAGCC
The DNA here is from genome assembly GCF_055691185.1 of Crinia signifera. Classification (NCBI taxonomy): domain Eukaryota; kingdom Metazoa; phylum Chordata; class Amphibia; order Anura; family Myobatrachidae; genus Crinia; species Crinia signifera. The sequence goes on from NC_139219.1 coordinate 36,817,605, forward strand.
CCTCTTCCAGTCTTACGTCAACCACGGGATTCGTACAAAGGGCACTTTAAGAGATTGAAGATAATTACATAGTTACAAAGTCATTGAGGCTGAAAGAGGCATGAAATTCACTCTCGTACGACACATGCACGAAACGAAAAACCTTATGTTACAGCTTCTGAACATTCTCCTTTTCATCCCTCATCTTGCTGACAAGTGTCCCCCTTTTTTTGATTTTCATACAGTCTCCTACAGTAGAAATGGTGAATTTTATGATGAATTTTATAGCGCGGTCGGTGGTTCGTAGTTGGATGAAAGAAGAACCGGTTCATTTGTAGCCATTTCGAGTGGGTGTGGTATAGGGGTCCGACAGTCGGGATCCTGACAATCATTATCCCTACGCCGGGATCCCGACTGTCCGGACCCAGACAGCATGGTGAGCGCAACAAAGCCCCTTGCGGGCACGGCCGTCGGGAACCTGGCTGTCAGTGTTTTGACAGTTAGGATCCCGACGTTGGGTGAATACCTGTCGGGACCCCGTCCGGCACCCATTTCGAGTTATCGAGCAGAACCGATCTGTAACAATGCATCCATTGAAAGATCTCTAGGGCCAAAAGTCAATAGTTAACCTGGATATTTAAACAAACAATACAATGTGCAACTGTAAATTAACAATTCATCAGAAGCGGAGAACTTAATCTTTAAAATGTTACCTCATTTATGGATTTTGGTTAAGGATGGTTTGGTTTTCCTTACATTTTAGCCATACCTCAGGAGGAGCCCTTCCCCTCTTAATATAGAAAAGGTCTCCGGATCTCTGGGCGACCTGCCCGCTGAGACAAGGAAGGACATATCAGGGCCTGTGTATAGAGGCCTCTGCTGCAATCCCCACTGCTGGTTGCACCTGAGGTCCGGAAGGTAAGCAGCCGTTCTTCCCGCTGCCTTTGTATGCTCCAAGTCTAAAGGCCCATACACACTAGAAGATTATTTTTGCAATCTGGCTGGTTGGAATGAAAATCTGGAAGTTTCTGGGAAAAAAATTACAATTGACCATTCGCTCCCAAACGCTAGAAGATGGACAAAAGCAGTCACCTGCATAAAGGCCCATACACACTAGAAGATCTTGGCATCAATCTTGTTCAGAAAGGGGCTTCTGGATGATATTGATGGCAATATCTTCTAGTGTGTATGCCTAATATCTTTAACAATTTGGTTTTAACTAAACTAAACCTGGGCTGTGAGTGTTCCTTGAGGACGGCAGTTGGGAAGAACTGCTCTAGATACTGTATATGTCATGGCAAGTGGATATTGGAAATATCCAGAGGGGAGTTTCGATGTAATGGTACCTGAACATCGCAGCAAAATAATTCAACAGAAAAAAAATGAATATGATTCGTGCATGTGCAAAAAAAGCACGTGCAAAAATATCTTTAGCACAGCCACACATGCACAGAAGCAGGAGAGCGGGACCATCGAATCACCATCAAATGTTGACCATTCAATGGCAGCAAACAACAGAATGCCACCATTGAATGGTAAAAGTACTACCATCAAAACTAAATCATCGATGGTTAGGAAACATAGCGATGCAATGTCCATCCCTACGCTGAGCCTGTGAGGTCTCCTACAGAGTAAGGTACAGAGGATTTTCATGTGGTGTAAATATATATTTGTCTCCCCTCATTGATCCTTTAACCTGAACCCCTTATGGGCATTTCCCATTAGAGCTTTCAGATTATCAGCCTGTTGTACATTCTAGATCCCACAAGACATCTAATACCATCAGGTTTGTATGTACTCTCCCACATAATTTCCCCCTATTCTTTCTGACCACCTCCAGTTGTAGACCACATATATTATGGGTACAACTCTCTGATAATCCAGATGCCCTGACTAGTTTACATGTACTCTCTCAGTGCAATGTTCCTACCATTGCTTTATAACATGTCCTTACATTTGAACTTGCCTCCTAGTTTCATATTATGTATGATCTAAGGCTGGGGTAGCCAACCCTAGTCCTCGAGAGCTACCAATAGTGCATGTTTTGCAGGTCTCCCCACAGAATCACAAGTGAGCTAATTAGCTCCATCTGTGTATCTTTTAAAATGTGTCAGTGATTAATGAGTGCAGCTGTGCAGCAGCTAGGTTGTCTGGAAAATGTGAACTGTTGGTAGCTCTCGAGGGCTAGGGTTGGCTACCACTGATCTAAGGCATTGCTGCTAATATTGCCACTTGCTGCTATCTGCTTTCTTAGCGACTCTATGGACTATATATAAGTTTATACTGCCGTTACTCTGTGTTCTGACAGTGTAATATTCTCCCGTGCAGTTTGCAGCCAGTAATGACAAGTGGGAGAGGGCCCCCCTGTCTAAAGTGCCTCGGGCCTCCCGAAGGCTTAAACCGGCCCTGAGTGCACCTGTCCGGTGGAAAACGTGAACTGTGTGGGGTCCTGAGGACCGAGTTTGAGAACCACTGCCTTATCTAACTGAAAATACAGATGGAGCCGGTTTTAACTTTGCAGGGGCTGGCTATCTCCACCCCGTGGCAACGGTGCCTGCTGGGGGTCCCCGCCATCACCGCCGGTCCCCCTCGCCTGCTTTATTGACATGACCTTTACTGCTAGCATTAGGCTTAATCACTGTCCACATTATATATATATATATATATATATATATATATATATATTTCCGAGTACAGCGCACGCAGCCTTCCTCATCAGCTGCCGGGGTGCTCGTCCTGGTAAATGTATATATGTCTCGAATGGACTGCACACCCGGTCATTGTCTCAGTGTAAAAAAGACGCCGACCACACAAGGTCTTCAGCAAGCTTTCGAGATTTTATTGTCCCGTCTTCAGGCTCAGCAATACAAAAAAATATATATATATACATATACATTATAACTGTTTTATTTGCTTACGCAATGATTCATTGTGAATTCCAGCAGTGTGATGGTTACTCTTTGATAGAGCATTATTGCAACAGGTCCCAGCCCCCCCATTCCCTGTCAATAAGAGTCTCCACCCAGGTCTCTCCCACTGGGAGGCTGCATACTTCAAAATGACTTTCACAAGCAAGCTGTGGGCTGACTCTGGACTGATGTTATGTACGTCCCCTAACTTACTGCATATATACAGAGGAGAAGGATGCTGCAGTGATTAATTGTCATAGACCCTCACAATGCAAAGAGTAAGAGACTTCGCTGCTGGTCCCGGACTGAGGGATTGTTAGAGCTGGTGGCAGGGCTGACTACTGCAGCAGGGCACAGCAAGGACAGTGCGAGGCAATGGCATGGGAGAAGCCTATGTAGAGAGACAGGATTCAGGTGAGGAGCTTGTCTTGTGGAATAGATTCTGTGCAGGAAAGATGGATTTTCCAGGGAAATGTATTAGTACTTGCTAAGCATTACTGGATTGTGCTTCAGCTGTAGATTTACTTGGGCAGAACAGAGGGTAAAGAACAAACAGTCTGCAGTACAATGTTCTATGGATGGGTGTTTATAGGAAAGAAGTTGCAGAGGGTTAGAACTAAATAAAAAGTATTAGGGGTCATCATGCAGTGTGTCTACAGTTATAATTGTTATAAATGCACATATTGTTGGTAGTGCCGAATGCAGGTGATCACATCACTGGCAGTGAGTAATGCAGGTGGTCACATCACTGGCAGTGTGTAATGCATGTGGTCACATCACTGGCATTGTGTAATGCAGGTGGTCACATCACTGGCAGTGAGTAATGCAGGTGATCACATCACTGGCAGTGCCTAATGCAGGTGATCACATCACTGGCAGTGAGTAATGCAGGTGGTCACATCACTGGCAGTGAGTAAGGCAGGTGGTCACATCACTGGCAGTGCCTAATGCAGGTGGTCACATCACTGGCAGTGAGTAATGCAGGTGATCACATCACTGGCAGTGAGTAATGCAGGTTGTCACATCACCGGCAGTGCCTAATGCAGGTGGTCACATCACCGGCAGTGAGTAATGCAGGTGGTCACATCACTGGCAGTGCCTAATGCAGGTGGTCACATCACTGGCAGTTCCTAATGCAGGGGATCACATCACTGGCAGTGCCTAGTGTGGGTGACCACATCACTGGCAGTGCCTAGTGCAGGTGGTCACATCACTGGCAGTGCCTAATGCAGGTGACCACATCACTGGCAGTGCCGAGTGTAGGTGATCACATCACTGGCAGTGCCTAGTGCAGGTGATCACATCACTGGCAGTGCCTAGTGCAGGTGACCCCATTACTGGCAGTGCTTAGTTCAGGTGATCCCATCACTGGCAGTGGCGAGTGCAGGTAATCACATCACTGGCAGTGCCTAGTGCAGGTGGTCACATCACTGGCAGTGCCTAGTGCAGGTGGTCACATCACTGGCAGTGCCGAGTGCAGGTGATCACATCACTGTCAGTGCCTAGTGCAGGTGATCACATCACTGGCAGTGCCTAGTGCGGGTGACCACATCACTGGCAGTGCCTAGTGCGGGTGACCACATCACTGGCAGTGCCTAGTGCAGGTGGTCACATCACTGGCAGTGCCTAATGCAGGTGACCACATCACTGGCAGTGCCGAGTGCAGGTGATCACATCACTGGCAGTGCCTAGTGCAGGTGATCACATCACTGGCAGTGCCTAGTGCAGGTGACCCCATTACTGGCAGTGCTTAGTTCAGGTGATCCCATCACTGGCAGTGCCGAGTGCAGGTAATCACATCACTGGCAGTTCCTAGTGCAGGTGATCACATCACTGGCAGTGCCGAGTGCAGGTGATCACATCACTGGCAGTGCCTACTGCATGTGATCCCATCACTGGCAGTGCCTAGCAGGTGATCCCATCACTGGCAGTACAAATAGATGAGCGGAACAGTATGTTTGCTTTCAGGAAGAGCAGCTCAGCAAGAGAGTGTATACAGTATGTTTGACAATGGGCAATTGGTAGATGAGTTTAAAGTAGACATTGGGGTAACAGCATATAGGCCAGAGCAGGTCCAGCAAAGCAGTAGCGCAGGGCCCAGTTTTTGATATGCTCAGAGTGTCCGGGAAGCCAAGTGAGGATCAAAGTGGCGCACACGCACTGCTGGATGCCATGTCCAGTGACCAGATGCACCTATCCCGTTTCATCCTGGATGCTTTGGATGGCAAAGTAGTCAACACCCGGGGCGGGGACTTGAGTCGAACCCCCCTTATCTGCAGTGCCCTTCTCCCTGAGCCACGGGCACGCCAGCGTTACATGCAACTACTGCTGGAAAAGGGAGCAGAGGTCAACAGCCGAGACCGTGCCGGACGCACCGCACTCAGCTACTCCTGTGAGAGGGGCCATCTGCAGCAGGTCAAGATTTTAGTCCAACATGGAGCGGACCCAGAGCTGCCTGATCTGTGGGGTAATACTGCTCTTATTTACGCATCGGTGTCGGGCCATGCCGCAGTGCTGGATTTCCTGGCCAGGGCTTTCAAGAGACTGGGGCTTCAGATAGATCGGGCCAACCGAGTGGGTAACTCGGCCCTGGATGTGGCCCGATATCTGGGATACAAAGACTGTGAACTGGCGCTATGTGGGGGTAACCTGGGATGCAGGAATGAGGCCCATGACACTCTGCGTTGCCCGTGGAGTGAGCAGCAGGAAACGGTGGCTCGAGGAGGGGCACACAGTTTCCTGCTAGGGAGGAGCCGCTCCCTGGCAACTCATCGGCAACTTGAGTCCATGGACTCTATTGAGGAAGAAGATGGGGACAAAGGCAGCTGTGCCGCAGGCTCTCTGGGATTTTCCAGTGTGTTGAACCCCAGACCTCGGTCATTTAGTCTCCAATTTGGCGAGCGTAAGGGTTCTGGGCTTCACTTGCCAGCATTGAGCAGTGCTTCCATCCAGCTATCCACCAGCCTCTACTCTCCTCGTCCTGCAAAGCAACATGAGCCTGCTCTAGCATCCTTACCAGGACCACTGGGCATCCTCCTTACACCACTATCTGCTAATCCCTCATCACTGCAGTTGCGAGCCAAGGACCACTTGCCCGGCTGCTCAAATGACTCAGGGCTGCGCAGGTTCAATGACACCTATTACCAGAAGCGGAGCAGCCTCCCATCCACTTTGTTCACCCCCACACCCCCAGACCGAGAGCTACTGGCCTGCCGCAGCAAAAACTCTGCCACTTCTCTCCCCCCTGTTACTCACAGTAACCCTTTCACTGTGCTGGGCAACAAACTGCTGAGACGTTTCACATTCCCAGAGTTTAAAAGGCAACAGGCACCTGCTTCATCCGATGCAGGCAAGAGTCCGAAGCCTGCTGAGGACAGCCACAAAGGACCGGGGTGCCGGGGCATTGCCAGGTCCGAGACCTTCCCCTTCTGCAAAACCCACCCACAAGTGGTCAGCAAGCCCAGTATGGACAGCATCAGCAGTGTCAAATGCGAGTTCGACTTCCAGCAACAGAGTGGGTCCTGAGGAAATGTTTTACACACCTTGGTTGCAAGCTGAATGTATTGCTTAGCAGTTACTGGACCATGTATTTAAAGTTGAAAAAAAAAAAAAGACTTTGCCGACCACATGGATCTATTGTATAGTTAAAAAAGACCATTATAGTATACAGTGATTTCACTTTCTTCACCGGTATATGACATTCACTCCACCCTGCCAAACCACGGCACCGAAATACTTCCTGAGACTGAATGGGATTTCATGAATATGTAATTCCAATGTGTCCATACTATATATTCTTTATGCTACAGAACAGGTTGTTACTCCCAAATCCAAAATGCTTGGGACCATAAATATGTTGGATTTGTCTGTATTTGGAATATTTGCATACTCATGCAAGGAGATATCTTTGGGATGGGCCAGATGTACTAATCTTTGAAAAGTAATAACGTGGAGAGTGATTGGTCAGGAGTTAACCATCTCCTAAACTGTCATTTTTCAAATACAGCCGTTAACACGGCAGTTAGGAGATGGTTGGCTGGTAATTTATCCTTATTCACTCTATAGCTTAGTGCTTCTGACAATTAAAGTGCATCTACAGAATGTTTTTATGTTTCACATGATCATCTAGCTGCTTATTTACAAATAGCCGCCCAGCCAGGGTGACATCCCGCCCCGTACAATCCTACAAATTGCTTAGCACAGCTTGCGAAATGCAGCTGGATCGGGGAATTCGCTGCAAATCCGTTCAGCATCCGCTCACCACCCAATCATTTATCCATTGTGTACAGTCTGTGCGTAGCCCAGGACTGCGATAGAAGCAGTCGGATGGAGGCCAGAGCTGACGTCACACGACTTCCTGTTAAATGCCTGGCCACACCCTACATTTTCCCTGACACTCCCACAAAACGTCCGGTTACCACTCACAAACGCCAGCTTCCTGTCAATCACCTTGAAAAGGTCCGGCGGAAACACAATTAGCAGTTTGCGCATGCATACTGTGTCCGTACACAGGATAATTGCCTGGCCTACAAATTCGCAGCTGTGCAGTCAGGTCTGAATCAGTCCCATAGTTTGTGTACAGTTATATTGAATCACCAGAAAGTGAAAGTTGCGCTGAACAAATTTTTGATTTCAGAGATGGGAAATTCAATGTAATGCCAATCTGACGACCGTGTCTTGTTCTTAATGCAGTGTCAGAAATGAAAGCTCACCTCTGATTGGTGGCTAATAGTCATGCCCAATAATTCTGAGACAAACTCGTAGAGGCAAATTCCTTCTGAAATGGACAAAACCATGTGCAATGCAGGTGGGGCAGATGTAATATGTGCAGAGAGAATTAGATTTGGCTGGGGTTTTACTTCAAAGTGAGATCTATATTGCAGTGTAAAAATAAAGCAGTCAGTATTTTCCCTTCACAGAAACAAAATACAGTAACTCACCCAAATCTAATTCAATCTGCACCTGTTACATCTGCCCCCCTACAGTGCACATGGTTTTGTCCATCTGAGAAGGAATTTGCCTCTCAGAGTGAACTAGAATAAGGCCCAATGTCCTTTGTTCCCCTACTGCCAGGTGGGTTTTCACATCCACTGTACTGTGTGACATCATTGATAAGTTCCGGTTATATGCAATGGTATATTCGAAGGGTATGCGGTATACCAATACTATTGGTCAACAGGCAGAATGTCGACACGTGAAAAAGGTTGACATGTTTAAAAGGTCAAAGCAAGCAAGAGATTGACATGAAAAATGTGGACATGGAAAAAGATTGACATGAGTTTTGACATTTTTATTTTTTTACTGACTTGTTCATTCATTCATATCTCAGTGGGCATAGACGGAGACTATAACATTACTGGCGAGCATTGCCATCCGTGCGATGACACCAAAACAACTCATGTCGACCTTTTGGCCATGTCGGTCTAATGCACTTCAACCTTTTCGCGTGTTGGCCAACAGTTGACTGTCAACCTTACCCATGTCGAGCTAATGATCCACACCCATTAGAAGAACTATATTTTTCTATCTGTTATTTGGTAACGGTGCCACGTACGTGTCTCAGGAATCTCATGCATCAAATTACATCCAGAATTATCCCTGTATGCGACTTAGCAGCTAATTTTAGCCCTCACAGCCTGCGAGGCTCCTGCAGCTGCAGATTAAGCGGATATACCGCTGTCTTTTATTATTACAACTAGGTGGTTCGTCAGTTTTATTTCCTTACATTGCGCTTTGTATACAGAAAATGAACATAAAATGGAGATTGTTATTAAATGCAGTGTACATTTATACAGTGTGTGACGGAACCGTGCAATTTATTTCATTTGCTAAACTAACATTAATGTTGAATGTTCTGACTTTTGTTCTTGTTGCTTTTTTTTCGAAAGGGCTTTTGTCACAGGCGAAACATCTCGTAACAGAGTAACGATAGCACCACCTAGAGGATACATGAGGGAACTGACTGCTTAACATGTTCAAAGTCATTCTCCACCTTCAGATGACTTTGAGTTTTTTTTGCGCTTGTTGCACATACTGTACCCTACACACCAGGGGTGGCCAAACCTGCCCTCAAGATCTACCAATGGTGCATGTGTCTCAGGCAACCTGTGGATCTATAGTAGGAATGAATGCAGCAGGTTTTAAAATGTGACAGTTAGTAATGACTACAGCTGTGCACCAGCTAGGTAATAAGGGTCATGTGACAGTTAGTAATGACTACAGCTGTGCACCAGCTAGGTAACCTGGAAAACGTGGACCGTTGGTAGATCTCGAGGACTCGTTTGGCCACCCCTGCTACACAGTGTTTGAGTAATACAGTACATTGTGTTTTGTAGTATATTTGAGTGGCTTGTGATGTTCTCATGCAATCAGCTGAATGGAATCACTGCCCTGATTGCAGACACACATTACTGTCCTAATAGAATTGTAATAAATGTCAAATCATTTGAATTATAACTGAATGTGACAGACCTAAACATCTCTGATATGGGTAGGGCATGGATCATTAGGTCTACAGCAAGATGGTCAACAAGCATTGGGTCAACACCATTAGGTTGACATGCTGAAAGGTCCACATGGGTCCAGGTCAACATTGGTGCAGGTCGACATGGGTCTAGATTGACAGGCCATTAGGTCGACACAAACATTAGGTCGACATGGGCAAGGTCGACAGTCAAACTTTTTCACTGTTTTTTTTCATGCAAATGTCAACACAGTCTACATGGGCACAGGTTAAAATGCACCACGTTCCCTTGCATGGCTCGCTTTGCTCGCCATGCTTCGGGCACGGTGCCTCGCTGTGCACGTCGGCTCAGAAAACAGGGAAAAACCCCATGTTGACCTTATGACTGTCAACCTTGCCCATGTCAACCTAATGCTTGTATCGACCTAGACCCATGTTGACCTTTCAGCATGTTGACCTAATGGTGTCGACTCAATGCTTGTCAACCTAATGCTTGTTGACCTAATGATCATATCCCTATGGGTATGGGTCAGTAGGTCCACAGTCAAAAAGTTGACCACTGTTGATTAATGGTAAAAAGGATGACACATGCATTAGGTTGACATGATCAAGGTCAATATAAGCGAAAGGTCGACATGAGAAAAGGCCAACATGAGTTTTTCATGGTTTTTTTTGGTGTCTATATCATCGTGGACACCGTATAAGTGTACGGCGTTCCCTCACATGGCACATCTTATTCTCCCTCTATGTTTGTTTTTGAAACAAAAAATCACAAAAAAACGCCTATTTATATGTTGACATTTTTTACATTGACCTTTTGACTGTTGACCCATTGTGGTAGACCTTTTCACTGTCGACCTAAACACTGTCAACCAAATGACCCATACCCCAGCTAGGTCCAAAGTGAAATGACAGTAATTTGAAGGGGGATGATTGCTTTATGAGGATGATCGTGAATGATATATAAGCTAGAGACTGTATACATGTAACATAGGTTTCATGTGCTCTGTAATTAAATGATAATGACACTTTAGGGTACTTATGAGTTATCCGGGCGCCCGATTTTTTGATTGTATGCCTTAAGTTAAGGCATACAATCAGATGCGATGCGATGCGATATCGCATCGCATCGCATCGCATGCGACCATCGGATGCGATGACCCGATTTTTCCATAGGAATCAATGTTAAAATTGACGGAGTCCATTTTAACATGGAATTCAATGGGAAAAAGGGGTCCTCTTCATACCCCTACTATCCAAGTGGGCATGGAGTTGGATATAAACCTGTGGCGAGCGTAGCGAGCCACCGAGCCCGAAGCGTGGCGAGCGGACGGTATTCTATGTCCCCTCGCGGGGCTCGCTACGCTCGCCACGCTTCGGGCTCGGTGGCTCGCTACGCTCGCCACAGGTTTATATCCAACTCCATGCCCACTTGGATAGTAGGGGTATGAAAAGGACCCCTTTTTCCCATTGAATTCCATGTTAAAATGGACTCAGTCCATTTTAACATTGATTCCTATGGAAAAATCGGGTCATCGCATCGCATCGCATCCGATGGTCGCATGCGATGCGATGCGATGTGCCCGATCCGACCCGATTTAGAAATCGGGCGCCCGGATAACTCATAAGTACCCACTTTAGTTCAGGGGTGTCCAACCTTTCACCTTCCCTGGGCCACATTAGAAGATGAAAATTTGGTTTGGGCCGCACATAAAATAAAATAACAGTAACGATACCTGATCATCCAAAAAAAACAAAGACAACATAGTTAACATATTAAACTTAATTGGAAATGAAGTTAGTGAGATGTTTGACATTGTTTCTCACATTCTGACACAGAGAATAAGCCGAAATTCACATTCTGACACAGAGAATAAGCCGAAATTCACATTCTGACACAGAGAATAAGCCGAAATTCACTTTCTGACACAGGGAATAAGCCAAAATTCACAATGTGACACAGGGAATGAGTAAAAATTCACATTGTGACACACAGAATAAGCCAAAATTCACATTGTGACACAGAAAATAAGATGAAATACACATTCTGACACAGGGAATGGGTAAAAATTCACATTCTGACACAGGGTGCCAGATAACACATATGCCCCCACAGTGCCATATAACACATATGCCCCCACAGTGCCATATGACACATATGCCCCCACAGTGCCATATGACACATATGCCCCCACAGTGCCATATGACACATATGCCCCCAAAGTGCCATATGACACATATGCCCCCACAGTGTCATATGCTCCCACAGTGCCATATGCCCCCACAGTGCCATATGCCCCCACAGTGCCAGGTGACACACATGCCCCCACAGTGCCAGGTGACACACATGCCCCCACAGTGCCAGGTGACACACATGCCCCCACAGTGCCAGGTGACACACATGCCCCCACAGTGCCAGGTGACAAACATGCCCCCACAGTGCCATATGACACATATGCCCCCACAGTGCCATATGACACATATGCCCTCACAGTGCCATATGACACATATGCCCCCACAGTGCCATATTACACATATGCCCCCACAGTGCCATATGACCCCACAGTGCCAGGTGACACACATGCCCCCACAGTGCCAGATGACACACATGCCCCCACAGTGCCAGGTGACACACATGCCCCCACAGTGCCAGGTGACAAATATGCCCCCACAGTGCCAGGTGACACACATGCCCCACAGTTCCTCTTCTTCACCCCCCCCCCAAACCACGCCACCCCACCCGACCTGTAATAAGTCTTACTATTTTTGCTGCGCTGTCCGCCCCTCCACCTTCAGCACTGCAGCAGGACCCAGCACTGTCTTTATGCCGCCAGATATGCTTTGCTTTCCTTTCCTCCCTATGGCGGCCGACTGCACGTTGAGTGCCAGCCTCCACCGACTCCTTTTGGCGCCTGACCATCTTGTAAGCGCCGTACGTCAGTGCGCGGGTGTGTGATGACGTCACCCGTGCACCCGTGCACCTCCGCAAAGGACTGCTGGGACCGGGCTTAAACATAGAAACATAGAATTTGACGGCAGATAAGAACCACTTGGCCCATCTAGTCTGCCCCTTTTTTAAACATGTTACCTCAAACCATATTTGATCCTTATTTTTTTGTAAGGATATCAAAATGCCTATCCCAAGCATGTTTAAATTGTACTACTGTATTTTCCTCTACCACCTCTGATGGGAGGCTATTCCACTTATCTACTACTCTTTCTGTGAAGTAATTCTTCCTCAAATTTCCCCTGAATCTTCCTCCCTCTAGTTTCTGTGCATGTCCTCGTGTTCTGCTGCTCCTCTTCCTGTGAAGAATGTCTCCCACCTGTACCTTGTTAAAACCCTTGATATATTTGAAAGTTTCTATCATGTCCCCCCTTTCCCTTCTCTGCTCTAAAGTATACATATTAAGATCTTTTAGTCTTTCCTGGTACATTTTGCGATGTAGGCCATGCACCATTTTAGTTGCCCTTCTTTGTACAGTCTCTAATGTATTTATATCCTTCTGGAGATATGGCCTCCAGAACTGAACACAATACTCTAGATGAGGTCGTACCAATGACCTATACAGTGGCATTATTACTTCTTTCTTTCTACTGCTGATACCTCTCCCTATGCAACCAAGCATCTGACTTGCCTTCTTCATTGCTTTGTTACATTGCCTACCTGCCTTTAAGTCCCCTGAAATAGTGACACCTAGATCCCTCTCTTCCTCAGTAGTTTCCATTATAGTGCCATTTATACTATATTTAGTCTTTGGATTTTTGCAACCCAAGTGCATGATTTTGCATTTTTTGGCATTAAACTGTAGTTGCCATTCTCTTGCCCCACAACAGCCATTGAAGCCCGTTCCCAGCAGTTTTTTTTTTCTCTTTTCTGATTTTTCCAGTTTAAAAAATTGCACTGGGCCACATTGCTAGCCGACCTGCTCCGCATGCGGCCCGCGGGCCGCGGGTTGGACAAGCCTGCTTTAGTTGGACTACTGTATATAATGAATCTAATGTAAAGAACCTATGCAGCTACTTCCGTCTGTAATACAGTATTTCTCCAGGCTGCCTTATAGCTCATTATTATCCCTGGTTTCACCGTAATTAACCAAACCGAGTGGGGCTTAAATCACAGCACAAATGGCTTTTAATGCTACAGTAGGTGCTTAAAACCCATTGATTTTGGTTAAACTGTGAATCCGTGGGGTCTAAATGGTCTTTATTACAGTGCATAGATTCTAGGAACCAAGTAGGTGATCATGTTGGCAAAAATTGCCCTCATAGAGGTACACAGTAAATCTTAATAATTGTATATTAATAATTATGCTCCAATAAAAAAATAAAAATAAATCAATATAGTTAATTTGCGACCAAAGTAATAGACATACACCAGTACCAACAGTGCCAGTCATTTACATATACATTGGTGCCCATATTATTCCTTACTCATACGGCTCCGGGGTCATCATGCGGATCTGTTACATTGTATGCAAATGGGATACAAATCTGTAATAAGAACCATTTCTAGGACACCTGACTCCATTACTTGGGCGATATAGATAATAAAGTGTCTGCAGTGCGTCAGTTTGGATAAGTTCTTAGCTTTTACCATCCCTACCACTGTCATCGGTAGTTATATCCAGTAACCACTGGCTAATGCTACTAGAGGGTTGAGTGCGGAATACCAGCAGTCAGAACCCCAATGGTGAGAGTGGCGGCATCAGGATTCCCACAGTGAAAATGCTGGCAATCTTTGGTAAGAAGTCTATGGCTAGCCCCAGCCCCATTACTATCCCACCACTCATGAACCTATCTGTTGCCCCCCCCCCTTCCCTCCTGCAGCCTAATCCTCCCGTCATGCATCATAACCCTTCCGCTACCTAACCCTGACCCTCCCCTCCCGCTGCTTAACCTTAACCCCCCTCCCACTGGCTAACCCTCCCATCCTGCAGCCTAAACCCTCCCCTTCTGTAGCCTAACCCTAGCCCTCCCCTTTTGCAACCTAACCCTCCCCTCTCACTGCCAAACCCTCCACCTCCCCTCCTGCAGCCTGACTCTTACATCCCCTCCTGATGCCTAACACTCCCCTTCCCTTCTTGCAGACTAACCCTGCCCCTCCCCACCAAATGTAATTTCCTCCCCTCCTGCAGCCTAACCCTCCCCTTCCCCTCCTGCAGCCTAATCCTCCCCTTCCCCTCCTGCAGCCTAACCCTACCACTACCAACCCACTGCATAATCCACCCCTTCCCCTCCTGCAGCCTAACCCTCCCCTCTTGCAGTCTAACCCTCCCCACCCACTGCCTAGCCCTCCCCTTCCCCTCCTGCAGCCTAACCCTCCCCTTTCCCTCCTGCATCCTAACCCTACCCCTACCCACCCACTGCCTAGCCCTCCCCTTCCCCTCCTGCAGCCTAACCCTCCCCTTCCCCTCCTGCATCCTAACCCTCCCCTTTCCCTCCTGCAGCCTAACCCTACCCCTACCCACCCACTGCCTAGCCCTCCCCTTTCCCTCCTGCAGCCTAACTCTACCCCTACCCACCCACTGCCTAGCCCTCCATTTCGCCTACTGCAGCCTAACGCTCCCCTCCCATTGCCTAACCCTACCATCATTCAAACAGCATGTTTGAGCGGCTTTCAGCTCAAAGCCGCCCAGTGTATACGTCCTGGCGATTAGCGGTGAGCGGGGATGCGTGCTCCCGCATCATCACCGGGAAAGCAGCTCATCTGCTGGTGAAACCCTGCGTCTGTGCATGCGTAAATGTACAACAAAT
Source organism: Crinia signifera (assembly GCF_055691185.1). Lineage (NCBI taxonomy): Eukaryota > Metazoa > Chordata > Amphibia > Anura > Myobatrachidae > Crinia > Crinia signifera. Next base: position 36,832,713 of record NC_139219.1, read on the forward strand.
GAATCAATAAAAGGTCCTAAGTCATCAGCGCTTAAGTGGAGGGAGCACACGTATATTTATCAGCAGCCACTGAGATGGAGGTATGTCAGCCTCCAATATGCACAAAAACCAACACCTGATCCAGCAGCGCTTAAAACACAAAATGGTAGTGAACTAAATGCATTAAATGATAAACATTTATTAAACATTACATACATAACATACTGTACATACATATTGAACCTTCCGGGGTATCAAATAAATTTAAAAAAAATAATATTTTAAAAAGTGGAACAGCTAAAACGAAAAACACATAGAAATGTAGCGGCCAGAAAGTAATAGGTAATCAATATACTGTAAGTAAATCTCCTTGTCTGTTCTCAAGAAATGTGGGGGCAAATAGGTAGCTTGTAGAATTACCCCAGCAAGGGAAGGCAAGTGCACTTGTACTGTGAGTATATTTATGCACAAAGATAATAAGCTGATCCATTGGGTCGACCACTATAGGTCGACATGCATCAAGGTCGACATGGGTTTAGGTCGACAGGGTCATTAGGTCGTCACAAGCATTAGGCTGACATGGGCTAGGTTGACAGTCAAAAGGTTGACATGGAGTTTTTCACACATGCGCATAAAAGACCATGCACATGCACAGTACAGCCGAATTTGCCCCATTTTGAGGTGATTAGAATGACCCCAATATCTCCCTCACTCTGACCTGGTCTCTCTGCCTCTGTCACTAACACCCTCTCTTCCTCTCCTTGAAATTCACACATTGCTCTACTCTTTCTCTCTCTCCATCCCTACCTGGCACTCTATCTCACTCCGACTCACACCCTTCATCATCTCTTCCTTGCTCCATCCTCCCGCCCCCCCCCCCCCCCTGACATCCTCTCCCTCATTCTCTCCTCTCATCCCTTTCTCTCTCTTACTTCCTGACATCCGCTCTCTCTCTCTCTTACTTCCTGACATCTTCTCTCTCTCTCTTACTTCCTGACATCCTCTCTCTCTGGGGGAGATTCTCTAAGCTAGAAATGCGGTAAAAACCCGTTATCTGGGTTTTTACCGCATTTTGGGATGCTGTAAGCATCCCCCGCCGGGTTACCGCGGCGGGGGGCATCGCCAGAAAAATCTGTACACACACAGCTGTACACACACAGCTCTTTCTGTGGAGCAATTTTTGGCCGTTAAACAGATTGCAGTGCTACACAATTACTAAGGTAAACTGACAGATAATGAGCTTTAGCACGGCTTTGGCCAACAGAAAATAAGAATTCAGCGTTGCGTGGATTCTGAAGGGGAGAATATAGAAGGTGAATGAAGTTATTAATATATATATATATACAGTAAATAAACAGAAATTATAGCATCAGTCTGGTTAATTGCCACAGCTTATACTTTGATATGAACATAAAGAGTTTGATTCTGCATCGCAGTGGTTCAAAAACTCGGTCCCCAGGACCCCAAACAGTACACATTTTCCAGGTCACCCAACAGGTGCCCTCATTATTCACTGACACATTTTAAAAGATCCACAGGTGGAGCTACTTATTTCCCCCTATGGGGTCCTGAGGACCGAGTTTGAGAACCTGTGCTGCAGCGGATTTGTCTTAAGAAACAGATTATTTTCCTGATTTTCAGCAGTCTGCACACGTACCTTAATCTGAAAACATGTAATGCGCATGTTTGACTCCTGTGCGTCCGAAGCAGCAAATGAGCAAGGGTTGGATCTCAAGCTGCCAAGTTCTGGGGTATTTGTCTGCTGAGAACCGATCAGTCAGTTGTATGCAATCAGGGCTGCCACTAGTAATGTTGAGGCCCGGGACTGACCTTCAGCCCAAGCCCCCAGTGGCACCCCCCCCCTCACGCGCCGGCACCCACCCCCAATTACTATTACTTACCAGCGGTGGCGGCGGCGCAGAATCTTCTCCCTCTGGGACTCGGGACTCTGTATCCTAGGCTCGGCTTCTCTGTGTAAATAATAGAGAAATAAATCATTTCAAAAACGGCATATTGAGTATATCCAGCCCCGGGCTCTTTGAGTTGGTTCTGGTTCCGGAGATACAGGGGTACAAACACCTTGGTTTTCCCACTGTATTTTCATAACCAGCACCAGACTCTTGGACCTGGTCCTGGTTACTAAAATACTGGGGACAAAAAGAATAGGGGCCCCCCTTATGTTTATAACCAGCACCGGGCTCCAACAGCCGCGGAAACTTTTTACATAAGTTCCCCCTGCCAGAACATGAATAAGATGGCTGGTCAGCACTTACCACACCTTGATAAAGCCAGTGAACTGGCGAAACGCGTTGGTGGACTACCAGGAATACCCCTGTCCAGTTCTAAACCTCCCTATTCACCAATACTTTGGATCCGGACCAGTCTTCCATCCCCATTCCACCCCCCTCCCGTACACCAGGGAACCCCAATCGGCACCTTGGGCAAAACCATCTGAAGCCATCCATCAAAGGCCCATACTTGCCCTGCTCAGGACATAAGGTGATACACCAGGAGATTGCCTCTCCACAAAGTGCCTGCCATCTGGACACATTGGATACAACCACCCACATCCTATGGAAGACAGTATATAGGAACGGACCCATACACCGGTGGTCACAAGAATACGGTACCGTATGAACTGGACTTTTGAAAAAAAATTTTCTTCATTTTTACTCCCCCTCCCCCTTTTTTTAAACTGCCTGAATGATTTTCATTAAAAGTGCTACCTTTACCTTACCATTGGCACATTATTGGTAATTATTATTATCTTTTACCCATTGTCATGCAATTGCATTTTTATTCATTGTCATTTAATTGTATTTAGCGCAGTGTACTCTGTTTTTTCTTCTTAGCACTTACCAGGTCCCTGGAGGAGAGTGGGGACCCCCCCCCCCCCCCCCAATAAAAGCCCCCACCCCCACCCTCCAGGGCAACCTCGGCTTGGGCTGAAGCCAGGGGCTGTTCTCAGAGCTCAAAGAGCCTAGGGCTGGATATACTCATAAGGGGGGACCCCAGGCCAATGTTTTCTAATTATTTATTTATTTTTCCTGAGAAGCATTTTTAGATCTGACTGATCCGTGCAGGCTTCAGCAAAATACGAATGGAAAATGGGTCACATTTTCCCTTCATATTTTCTACTGAATTTTGGATGGACTAATTCAGCACTACGAATGCTAGTAAATGAGTCACTCACATAGAACACTACGGCCACATACAGTATGGTTGAGTTCTATCGATGGTGTGCTAAATTGTACACCCAAATTCATCTGAGCTTGCCATTTATAAATACGACAAGTCAGCTGAATTCAGCTGATAGTAAATTAGCCGACGCCCAGGTCCTGGCCGTATTTAACATCGAATGGGTGCATTCGTACCCATTTGGTCTTAGCAAATTTCCCCCAGAGCCTGACTGGGTGAACATAGAGCATAATTAGCATATGTTACGCTACAGCTGTGCGATTCACCATGTACTCAACATGAAGATCTCGTGTACTGTCAGGCACATGCTGGCTGCAATGCTGCAAATCTTCCAGCGGATTTATCCAAATGTAGGACAGTCTGTGAAGAATCCGATAAGATTAGTGTCACAGGATCCTCATCCACATCCGTATGTAATATCAATTCTACAGTCAGAGAGAGTGAGAGACAGAGAGTTAGGGATGAGACAGAGAGGGAGAGCGAGGGATTACAATAGAGGGAGAAAGAGAGAGAGAGCAAGGAGGAAAGAGAGATAGGGGGAGATTCTCTAAGAATCTCCGCCCCCCTTTGCCTCTCTTCGCAATTATAATTATCGCAAATGTTCTAACATATGCGATAATTATAGCAAAGGACAGCTCTTGCGTTAAGAGCTGTCCTTTGCAGTGAGAGTCGCCGAGCAGGTCCCGGCGGCTCCCCCCTCCCTCACACATCCGGCGCTGCTGTGCCGGGCTCTCCTCCTCCCTGCACCCGGAAGAGGATCAGTGCAGGGAGGAGGTCACAGGTCCGGGCAGCACAGCTCTGTGCTGCCCGGACACAGGTGAGGGGGTGATGCAGGGTGGCGGGGGGTCGTTGCGGGGTGGCGGTGGGATGCGGTAGAAGCCCATTGGCTTCTATGGGGCATCGCCAGATAACTGGGTTTTTACCGCATTTTTAGCTTAGAGAATCTCCCCCATAGAGAGAGATGGTGAAGAAGAGGGAAAGTGAAAGAGAGGAGAGAGAGAGAGGGGGGAGAGATAGGGGCAGAGGCAGGAAGAGTGAAGGAGGGTAGGGGAGAGAGAGAAGGTGAAAGAGAAAGAGATAGGGAAAAGAAGGAGGATGAGGGAGATGTAGATCGTCAGATGTATCAAGCTTTAAAAAGTGATAAATTGGAAAGTGATAAACAGCCAGCCAATCAGCTTGTACCTATCATGTTACAGACTGGGTTTGTAGGAGCTGATTGGCTGGTTGTTTATCACGCTCCATTTTATCACTTTTTTAAGCTTGATATCATCCGGCCCAGAGTGAGGACTGGAGGAAAGTGTTATCGCTGTCGTATCCACCCACAGATCCATACGCAATTCCTGGACAATTGAAAGATTTTTGAGGTCTGTGCAAATCTGATCAACTCTGAGGCTTCCCCTAATCTGCACCTGAGACAGACCGACTGAGGCCAGGGCTAACATCAGAGACCCCCCTGATAACGCCTGGGCACACCTACGTTTTTTCTGACACTCCAAGAAAACATTCTGCCAGACAACCTTCAGCCACCACGTTTAGGATCCATACGCATTTTCTGTTGCAATTTCCCCACGCGCATCCTGGATGCATATGATAGACATGCGCAATAATTTGATAATCGCGCAATTTACAAATTCGCCAATTACTGATCCATGCAGAATTAGCCCCTACTGTATATCAGCTATTAGTGCTTATAAGTAAAGTGCTGAGGCCCTTATTCAGATCTGATCACAGTACAAATTTGTTCTCAAAATGGGCAAAACCATGTGCACTGCAGGTGGGGCAGATGTAACATGTGCAGAGAGAGTTATATTTGGGTGGGATGTGTTAAAACTGAAATATAAATTGCAGTGTAAAAATATTGCAGCCAGTATTTACCCTGCACAGAAATAAAATAACTCCCGCAAATCTAACTCTCTCTGCACATGTTACGTCTGCCCCACCTGCAGTGCACATGGTTTTGCCCATTTTGAGAACAAATTTGTACTGCGATCAGATCTGAATAAGGGCCTGAATCCGAGATGCTCATTGAGATGTCTAATAAGAATGCATTGTAAAGGTCGGGACTGTCTTCCTGCAGCACAGAACTCGCAGGTACAGTACGTCCGAACATCAAGACTGTGCCATCACAACTGGGAGTTTTGGGGTTATGGGGTAACGCCGTAGAAGCCGCTACATGGAGTCAAGGTTAACAAATGCCAACATACTGTATTTACCTACATGTTATCTGTCAACATAAGTCATGTGCATTGAGCAGTGTGTACAAACCAGACCCCACCTATGACAGAAGAGTAAAGAAAAGCATTGTAACTGAGAATAGAACCATTGTGATGCACTCGCTGTTTGCACTGTCAGTTGTGGACAGAAACAGGTGACGTAGCTGTTGTGCAAATGTGTCCCCCTCTGAGCCAGGCCATGAGTACGCCAAAGAGTATGCGGAATGACCACATCAGCATCATTCGTCGCAACATGCCCCTCTCCAGGAAGGACACAGGGATGCATTAATTTGGTCTACAGCATTATGGTCCACAGTCATTCGATCGACACCATTAGGTTGACATGGGAAAAGGTCGACGTGGGTTTCGGTCGACATAGGAAAAGGTCAATATGGTTCTAGGTCAAAAGGTCATTAGTTCGACAGGTCGTTAGTTCGACAGGTTGTTAGTTTGAAATTGTGTAGGTCGACAGTGAAAAGGTCGACATGGGGTTTTTCACTGTTTTTTAAACTGACATGTGCCGACAGGCGGTATTTCATGCCCTACCATCCACTAGGGCGTGGTGGGAGAATAAAATAGTGTGCCAGACACATGCGAGGGGATGTGGTGCACTTTAAACTGTGTCCATGTCAACTGTGTTGACATTCAGGTAAAAAAACAGTGAAAAACCCCATGTCGACCTTTTGACTGTCGACCTAGACAATGTCGAACTAACGACCTGTCGAACTAATGACCTTTCGACCTAGAACCATGTCGACCTTTCCCCACGTCGACCTAGACTCATGTCGACCTTTTCCCATGTCAACCTAATGGTGTCGTCCTAAGGACTATCAACCACAATGCTGTGGACCAAATGATCCCAACCCGGGACACAATGCTCTGTTTCGGGACTTCTCTATTAATTTAGGATTACCATCACCCATTTTAAAAAGATCAATTGCTCAGGAAGGTGTGTCACCACAGGTGATGATAATCATACATTAAGAGAGGAGTCCAGAAATAGAGCATTGTGTCCCTTCTGGAGAGGGTCATGTTGGGAGGTATGCAGCATTACAGGCTATCTTGCTACAGTCTCTACCAGAATGTTTGGGAGCCGTCACAGCACCAGGAAGGTCTCATGCACTCAGTAGATCAGTCTCTGATTCCTGGATCACATTGGTCAGGGGGCCTGCGTGCAATTTACAAGGTACAGTATCAAGTCAGAGAAAAATGCATTGTTTCTCCCAGCACACTGAATGTCATCAGTAACCAGATTTAAATAGTACATGGTAATAGAGAGCAGAGATCTTGGTTACATATATTTGCGCAAATTAATGAATAAGCCCCCAAGAAAATCAGGTCCCCCTCCTGGCTCCCTGGAAAGATGGGCAACCCACCCGGATACTATCAGACCCCCCCCCCCCCCCATCTTCCCAGCGGCAGTGGTAAAATTACCACAATTCATATGCAAATTGTGTCCCTTTTAGCCTGGCCCCTCCTCGTAGACCCACAGGGCGCAATGATGTCAACATCAAGCCCCGCCCCCATTATATGGCAAATGGGGTTGCTTCAGGTAGGTAGCCCTTAGTTTGGACATATTTGAGTAAGGAGCCATAATCATGCGGCTCTTTGTAGTTATTTATAGACCCAGATTGGGGTAACATGGGTGTGGGGGTGTGGCTGGATGGCACTGAGGTAGCACACTATTACATTCTAACACCCACTAATCTATTCACTAACAGGATATATTAATATTTTAATTACATTCATTATTTTTGTATCACTTTTTAAACCGACATGGTTTACAAAGCTCTAAATTCCTATCACTAATCACCCCTAATCACTCATTTATCATACCTCCCAACTTTTGAAGTTGGGAGGTCGGGACGGTCGCGCGGCTTCGCCGCGCGCGCTCCCGAAAAGGGGCGTGGCCTTGAGAAAAGGGGGCGTGGCCTCACGGGCGACACAAAATCCGGCCACTCCCCGTTTTCGACGCTCGTCGTCGCTGAATAGACGCTGTGCGCATGCGCACAGCGTCTATTCTCGGCAAGCTGGGGGGGCTCCCAACTGTCCCCCCCCACCGCGGGACAATGGCGGCCCCGGGCGGGACGCGGGAACGTCCCCGAATATCGGGACTTTCCCGCGGTAATCGGGACAGTTGGGAGGTATGCATTTATTAATGCTTTAGTTTTCTCCCTGGTGTGCTGCTCTGGGCTTTCTGGCTTATGCAAATTTTTTGAGGTGCCGCAACCCACACCTAGATATAGCAGTAGGGACCTCTAATATACAGAGAAGCCTTGGTGATGGCTTGGGGGCTTATTCATTTATTTGTGCAAATATATGTAACCAGGATCTCCAAATTCTATTATCATGTAGTATTTAAATCTGGTTACTGGTGGCAGGGGCGCATCCAGAAGAAAATGACAGAGGGGGCACCATGATAGGGGCAGGGCCGTCTTTTCGTATGGGCTTAATTGGCACTTTTCCAGGGGCCCCAGGTGTATAAGGGCCCTATGCTGATGAAAGGATCCCCTTTTTCCATGGATTTTGCTGGGACACTCCCCTTTCTGGTGACACTTGTCTCTATCTTGCCCACAACCAGAGATATCAGCCTTCCTGCAGCCGGTCCCTGCTCCAGCTCCAAATGTCTGGTGTACAGTTTTATATTTTTGTCAATGGATTGCTCTGGCTCCTGATCTCTGATCCCCAAGTCCCCAGCACCTCCTGAAAGTTGGGACTCTAGGTTTTTATACTATTAAAGGCTAAGAAATCTATTTCCAGATAATGGTGATATCTGCAAACAAGCTGCCCTTCCACCGGAAAATTATGAATATTAAGCCCACTCCATTATCCAACCCTCCCCTGCCTATAAAACACCCCCTACCTCCCTGGAAGTCATTTACAAGGGACCCTTCATTCAGCTCAGTGCCCCCTTCCACACATTAGTGTTCTCCCTCCCACCACCTGTGCAGTAAAGGAGTAATTAGCAGAAGTTACTGCTCCAGGTCCTACATGTTGAATGGAAGATAGAGCACCCCCTGCCACCCGTGGGACATCAAAGCTGCTGCTGATAGCACCCCCTGCCCCTAGGAGGCTGCAGAATGGGTAAGGGCCCCAGTGCATTGCTTTGCCCAGGGGCCCACACTGCTGTTAAGAAGGCCCTGGATAGTGGAGGGTGTTAGTGGTGCCAGTGTACATGCTCAGAGAGCAGCGAGAGAGAGGACGAGAGCAGAGGATGGGATTAAAAATAGGCCCTGGCATTTAACCCCGTCAGTGGTGGTTTGTTTTTTTAGGGAGCGCTCCCCACTGGGTGAGTTTTTTTCTGGGGAGCACTCCCTAAAAAAAACACCACTGTGTCCCCAGGTCCGGGCAGCACCGCTGAACTTTGTATCAGCCGCTGCCGGCCCAGCACTGGCAGCGATCACAGACTGTCACATAGGGGAGGGAGACGGGAGGGAGACAGGAAAGGAAGGGGATGTGCTGCCGAGCAGCCAGAGCCAGGCAGCGCTAAAGTTGATTTTTGCAATCAGCTCAGCAGTGCTGCCCGGCTTTAACCAGCGGTAATCCCGAATATTTTCCGAGCTTGCCAGTCTGGGCAGTAAGGCATAGCCCAGAAATTCTCGTGATTACCAGCGAAGGGGTTAAAGTACACAGGCCCACCTTGGCGTCAAAAGGATGTAGTTGTGCAAGGGGGTGTGGCCACTCAGCAGGGGTCGTGTCCTTGAGTGTAGTGTACCACACCATATACCACTTCTACACATTATGCAACAAAATATGAGACCCCATTATACTTGCCCCTTACACATGATGCCAAATGGACATTGCGCGACGAAGGTGTACGTCAAAAATGTACACCATAATGCTTATTACATGTTCAGCCACACACTATAATGTTCAGTATGTATTATGCCAAACACTGTAAAGTCTATTACAAATGATGCTACCTAAGTGCTGCTTACCTAAATGCTCATTGCAATGGGTTCCATGTTCGTTGCCAGGGGTTCCATGCTCATTGCCATGTGGGATAACATGCCAGGAGTTCTTTGTTGGTTGCCATGTGGGATTACATTCTCGTTGCCTTGTGGTATTACATGCTCGTTGCCATATTAGATTACATGCTCTTGGTAAATGGGGGACATCCGCCTCCAGGAAAAAAGTGACAGGCATTGAGAGCTGGGCAGAGAGCGGGGGGGGGGGTTTGACCAGCTGTATAGCACTGCACTGCAGGTCCCGCTATTTGAAATCTCGCACTGCCGTCTGCCGGGTACGCAAGCCAATCGGTGCTCGCTTGCGGTCCAGCAGCCAATCAAGAGCCACCATCCCTAATTGGCTGCTGGCCCGCGAGCAAGCTCTGATTGGCTTGCGGACCTGGTAGGCGGCAGTGCGCAATTTCAAATAGTGGGACCTGCAGTGCAGTGCTATACAGCCGGGCTGCCCCCCACTCTCTGCCCCACTGTCGATTTATTTATTTGAAAAAGCCAAGACCTGCAGTGCAGTGCTATACCCCCCCCCCCCCCCCCCGAATCCGCCACTGACTGGTGACTTTCAGTGTGCTAGGGTATAAACCATGTATATTTCCCTTACTAAGTATTACCTCACCCTTTCATGCACCGGCGTGACATCACTAAACAAATTGGGCATCTGCCACCATATAAATGACAGTTTCAAATCATAATGAACGCAGATACAAACAGAGATGTGGGGCGCTCTTGGATATCAGGATGAAAAAAGTTTTATTCAATACACATAATTTAAATATCAGTTAAATTTATTTATCAGTTAATATAGTTTATCTCTTCTTATCACCCTTGCATTTATCTCTTGTTAAGGCTTAATACATCTGCTCCAATGATCCCTTTGGCTACATTCATGTCTTGTGGCCATTTATATGGAACCACGTGTAAAACACAATAGATGAACAATCCCTGACATGTATCAATAACTTTTCTTTAACAAGTATAGTAGCTCTTACTAACTGCTTTGGGGCTCATCTACATACAAATGTGCAAAATTCTACTACCAACTATAATCTCCCTGAAACTAGTTCTCAAAAGTAGACAAGTATGACTTATGTAATGTATAATGTACTGTATACAGTACTGTACATGCCTAGGTAGTTGTTAGTCTTGACCTTCTGATTAGTTACATACAGTATATTTGATTATTACACATTTGTTTCAGCTCAGCATTCAGTGTATCCTCTGCGATATAGCGTACATGTTTAATAGCTTTTTTCTCCATGAGATCTTGGGGGGAGGTGTGCCTGTGTGTTGGGGAAAGGGGAAAAGTCCATTTCAGATATGTGGGCTGTACTGTATGGTGGATAGGGCATGGTGACTTTCAAAATATTGAACCCCCCTCCCTCCCCCGAGTACAACCGCAATTTGTAAGCTGCGTTCATTATGCAGGAGAGAATGTGCCTTAGGCGCTGGAGATGACTGGGGTGTAACTGAATACCCAGCAGCCACCACGTAAGAGGGTTGCCAACCTCCAAAATTACAAAAATACAAACAGAGATGTGGGGCGCTCTTGGATATCAGGATGAAAAAAGTTTTATTCAATACACATAATTTAAAAGGTATACATAATTAATACACATTAATGCATAAAAAACACACAAGAAAATAATATTAAAAATAAAAAATAAAAATCAAAAATAAAGGAATGAAAAGAATTGCAATGGATGGTAATTTAAAGAATAAAAAATGCGTATATATTGACTACACAATAGGTATATAGCAGCACATCAGCTCAGCGTATTCCACCAATGTAAATTCTTCTTTGCCCCTTGTTAGGGTCTAGCAGGTGGATATATACGAATATAGGAGTACAGTTCCTTAATTAAGGTTTTAAGTGTCCAGGAGTTGTGACTGAGACCAATTGATATAAAGTAGCTAGTGTGCACACTAAGTAAAGTTTGCAGATATAGCTTGGCATAAGCGTCAGTATAGTGAAAACGAATGGGGGAACAAGGACTTCTGTTTTAAAAAGCAGCGTGAAAAAAACAGTGTCCGTCCTGTCCCTTTGCAGGTTCTTACCAGTCGTTGTCTGCTGGTTAATCCACAAACTTGCGCTGGAAGGATAAATCAGCACTACAGCGCCCGCTCTCTCTGCTCTCCGCTCGGCTTAAGAGTGAATGTTGCCGGTCAGCCGGTAATTTGTTATAGCGATAGCCGTTTTCCTCCTGCAGTCTCCTCCGCTTGGAGGCTCACACGGCGCTCTGCCACAGCGTCCGTGGGTGGTGGTATAATTAGCGGCTTGGAGGGAGTGTAGATTGTCGGCTCAGCGTCTGGCAGGTTTGTAATGAAGAGAGCGTCCTTCCTTGAATATGCTGGAACGCGTTTCGCCGCGCACTGGGCGGCTTTGTCAACCAGGTGTGAGAGGTAACTTCTCTGGTCTGCTTAAATGCTGGTCTCTATTAGGCTCAGGTATCTCTCATTACGTGATCACCTGTGTGATCTTTCAAACTGTAATTCTCCCAGCAGGATTCTCCCTCTCAGATGGAGGTTACATAGATACTTGTGTGGTCTCAAGTGAGTTTGCTTCATCGCTGCTGGTGAGTTTGTAGGTGTACCAATACGTGAATATAGGAGTACAGTTCCTTAATTAAGGTTTTAAGTGTCCAGGAGTTGTGACTGAGACCAATTGATATAAAGTAGCTAGTGTGCACACTAAGTAAAGTTTGCAGATATAGCTTGGCATAAGCGTCAGTATAGTGAAAACGAATGGGGGAACAAGGACTTCTGTTTTAAAAAGCAGCGTGAAAAAAACAGTGTCCGTCCTGTCCCTTTGCAGGTTCTTACCAGTCGTTGTCTGCTGGTTAATCCACAAACTTGCGCTGGAAGGATAAATCAGCACTACAGCGCCCGCTCTCTCTGCTCTCCGCTCGGCTTAAGAGTGAATGTTGCCGGTCAGCCGGTAATTTGTTATAGCGATAGCCGTTTTCCTCCTGCAGTCTCCTCCGCTTGGAGGCTCACACGGCGCTCTGCCACAGCGTCCGTGGGTGGTGGTATAATTAGCGGCTTGGAGGGAGTGTAGATTGTCGGCTCAGCGTCTGGCAGGTTTGTAATGAAGAGAGCGTCCTTCCTTGAATATGCTGGAACGCGTTTCGCCGCGCACTGGGCGGCTTTGTCAACCAGGTGTGAGAGGTAACTTCTCTGGTCTGCTTAAATGCTGGTCTCTATTAGGCTCAGGTATCTCTCATTACGTGATCACCTGTGTGATCTTTCAAACTGTAATTCTCCCAGCAGGATTCTCCCTCTCAGATGGAGGTTACATAGATACTTGTGTGGTCTCAAGTTAGTTTGCTTCATCGCTGCCGGTGAGTTTGTAGGTGTACCAATACGTGAAAAGTGCAATTTCTTTTAAAAATAATTGATTAATAAAGAAGAAAAAATAATAATGAAGAAAAAATATGAAAAGTTTTTTTAAAAATAAAAAACATACAAATAAACAGCATTAGTCTAAAAATTATATATATGAATACATATATAATAAATATATATAAAAATATATATAGAAACAAATAATTCATCCTTCATGCATAAGCCACTATGTGGGCTTCCTATTCTGTGGCTATTGCGGACAGACTTATGTGGTGTATCTCCCATCCAAATATATGAATGTACATACACATTGTTCGATCTCTGTACAGCAAATTACGGGTCATTGGTTGTTAGCATCATGTATTTAGCTAAAGTAAAGCACCCCAACTGTAACCAAATAATTTAGCATCTGACAATCCCCACATTATTCTCAGATTGAGACAGATCAATGCCAATTAGGGAATATCAGACATAGTGAATAGATGTAGTTATTACAAAATAATCTATTAAAGACCAGACTGGTTAAATAATAAAATAATATAACCAATCTCACGTATATTATAGCCAGATAGACAAGTAAAACAGATATAGTAACCTATGTTCAGGTTTAACATTACATGAATATAGGGGCAGGGATCCAATTTTTAATGTGTTGGAGAGATGTGTACAGATATCTGATCATCCAATATCTCTAATGTTGCGCACATACACATGCGTGTGCATAGCATACACACGCATATATGTGTACGCACATGTCTATAGAAAGAGGAAAGGGTGAGATGACAAAGGTTAATTTGTAGGGATAGAAAAGAATTTTTGAACTGGGAAGAACAGTTCAGGGCATAAGCTTCAAAGGAGGGAGCCCAAGACTTTAATAAAAATAATAATAATAATAATAATAAACCCAATAATAAATGTTAACTTTAAATAAACTCTAAATCTATGTTTTCGTTCAAGCCTTGGGGTTTAAGGGACTGCAGTTTCAGGATCCATGCCGCCTCCTGCTTACACAGAGTCCTGAAACGGTCCCCGCCTCGGCTTGTTGTTTTGATGTGTTCCAATCCTATCACCAGCATCCCTTTAGGATCACCATTGTGCACTTCAGAGTAGTGCCTTGGGATGCTGTGATTAGTACACCTATTCAGAATATTCCTTCGATGTTCTGTCACTCTGTTTTTAAGTTGTCGCGTTGTGCGTCCAACGTAATACATGTGGCATGGGCATATTAAAAGATAAATCACATATTGCGTGGCACAGTTGATAAACGTCTCTATCTCAAATTTCTTGCCTGAAGTTGATGCCTCTACCATCTGTCTTTTGTTACTAACGTACTCACAGGTGATGCATCTCGTATGGTTACACCTGAAGAACCCTCGTACTTCGGGACCAATTAAAGTCCTTTGTATTGGATTTCTCCCATTCATCTTTTTATCTTTGAGCTGACTTGGGGCTAGAATGTTTTTGAGGTTGCGGGCCTTTTTGAAAATTATAGGGGGTTGTGCATCTAGATTATTTTTAAGTATTGGGTCGGTACTGAGAAGTTTGTAGTTTCGTTTGATGATGGATGTGATTTTGCCAGCAGCTATGTTGTGGGTAGACACAAAGAAGGGGGTCTTATTTTCAAACCTATCTTTCTGTGATTTTTTATCAGATTTAGATTTATTTTTCTTGAGTATTTCTTCTCTATTCAGATTTTCTGCATAGTTAGAGGCTTCCTCCAATATTTTTTGTGGATAACCCCGACTTTTAAATTCTTCTAGAAGGTTGTTTGAAGCTTATGCCCTGAACTGTTCTTCCCAGTTCAAAAATTCTTTTCTATCCCTACAAATTAACCTTTGTCATCTCACCCTTTCCTCTTTCTATAGACATGTGCGTACACATATATGCGTGTGTATGCTATGCACACGCATGTGTATGTGCGCAACATTAGAGATATCGGATGATCAGATATCTGTACATATCTCTCCAACACATTAAAAATTGGATCCCTGCCCCTATATTCATGTAATGTTAAACCTGAACATAGGTTACTATATCTGTTTTACTTGTCTATCTGGCTATAATATACGTGAGATTGGTTATATTATTTTATTATTTAACCAGTCTGGTCTTTAATAGATTATTTTGTAATAACTACATCTATTCACTATGTCTGATATTCCCTAATTGGCATTGATCTGTCTCAATCTGAGAATAATGTGGGGATTGTCAGATGCTAAATTATTTGGTTACAGTTGGGGTGCTTTACTTTAGCTAAATACATGATGCTAACAACCAATGACCCGTAATTTGCTGTACAGAGATCGAACAATGTGTATGTACATTCATATATTTGGATGGGAGATACACCACATAAGTCTGTCCGCAATAGCCACAGAATAGGAAGCCCACATAGTGGCTTATGCATGAAGGATGAATTATTTGTTTCTATATATATTTTTATATATATTTATTATATATGTATTCATATATATAATTTTTAGACTAATGCTGTTTATTTGTATGTTTTTTATTTTTAAAAAAACTTTTCATATTTTTTCTTCATTATTATTTTTTCTTCTTTATTAATCAATTATTTTTAAAAGAAATTGCACTTTTCACATATTGGTACACCTACAAACTCACCAGCAGCGATGAAGCAAACTCACTTGAGACCACACAAGTATCTATGTAACCTCCATCTGAGAGGGAGAATCCTGCTGGGAGAATTACAGTTTGAAAGATCACACAGGTGATCACGTAATGAGAGATACCTGAGCCTAATAGAGACCAGCATTTAAGCAGACCAGAGAAGTTACCTCTCACACCTGGTTGACAAAGCCGCCCAGTGCGCGGCGAAACGCGTTCCAGCATATTCAAGGAAGGACGCTCTCTTCATTACAAACCTGCCAGACGCTGAGCCGACAATCTACACTCCCTCCAAGCCGCTAATTATACCACCACCCACGGACGCTGTGGCAGAGCGCCGTGTGAGCCTCCAAGCGGAGGAGACTGCAGGAGGAAAACGGCTATCGCTATAACAAATTACCGGCTGACCGGCAACATTCACTCTTAAGCCGAGCGGAGAGCAGAGAGAGCGGGCGCTGTAGTGCTGATTTATCCTTCCAGCGCAAGTTTGTGGATTAACCAGCAGACAACGACTGGTAAGAACCTGCAAAGGGACAGGACGGACACTGTTTTTTTCACGCTGCTTTTTAAAACAGAAGTCCTTGTTCCCCCATTCGTTTTCACTATACTGACGCTTATGCCAAGCTATATCTGCAAACTTTACTTAGTGTGCACACTAGCTACTTTATATCACTTGGTCTCAGTCACAACTCCTGGACACTTAAAACCTTAATTAAGGAACTGTACTCCTATATTCGTATATATCCACCTGCTAGACCCTAACAAGGGGCAAAGAAGAATTTACATTGGTGGAATACGCTGAGCTGATGTGCTGCTATATACCTATTGTGTAGTCAATATATACGCATTTTTTATTCTTTAAATTACCATCCATTGCAATTCTTTTCATTCCTTTATTTTTGATTTTTATTTTTTATTTTTAATATTATTTTCTTGTGTGTTTTTTATGCATTAATGTGTATTAATTATGTATACCTTTTAAATTATGTGTATTGAATAAAACTTTTTTCATCCTGATATCCAAGAGCGCCCCACATCTCTGTTTGTATTTTTGTAATTTTGGAGGTTGGCAACCCTCTTACGTGGTGGCTGCTGGGTATTCAGTTACACCCCAGTCATCTCCAGCGCCTAAGGCACATTCTCTCCTGCATAATGAACGCAGCTTACAAATTGCGGTTGTACTCGGGGGAGGGAGGGGGGTTCAATATTTTGAAAGTCACCATGCCCTATCCACCATACAGTACAGCCCACATATCTGAAATGGACTTTTCCCCTTTCCCCAACACACAGGCACACCTCCCCCCAAGATCTCATGGAGAAAAAAGCTATTAAACATGTACGCTATATCGCAGAGGATACACTGAATGCTGAGCTGAAACAAATGTGTAATAATCAAATATACTGTATGTAACTAATCAGAAGGTCAAGACTAACAACTACCTAGGCATGTACAGTACTGTATACAGTACATTATACATTACATAAGTCATACTTGTCTACTTTTGAAAACTAGTTTCAGGGAGATTATAGTTGGTAGTAGAATTTTGCACATTTGTATGTAGATGAGCCCCAAAGCAGTTAGTAAGAGCTACTATACTTGTTAAAGAAAAGTCATTGATACATGTCAGGGATTGTTCATCTATTGTGTTTTACACGTGGTTCCATATAAATGGCCACAAGACATGAATGTAGCCATAGGGATCATTGGAGCAGATGTATTAAGCCTTAACAAGAGATAAATGCAAGGGTGATAAGAAGAGATAAACGTCCAGCCAATCACCTGCTAACTGCCATGTTACAGGCTGTGTTTGAAAAAAGTCAGTAAGGAGCTGATTGGCTGGACGTTTATCTCTCCTTATCACACTTGAATTTATCTCTTGTTAAGGCTTAATACATCTGCCCCATTATGTTTTATAACCAATCCTGGGAAATGGTGCTGATACTTCAATGTAAATCATAGTTGCCTACCCTCCTGCAATCTGCAGGAGACTCCCTGAAATAACAGCAACCTCCCTCTCTCCCTCATAAGTCTAGCAATCTCCCTCATTTCACCTAGCCCACATTACACTGTTACATTTTTTGGGGGAAAAAAGGAATGAGCGATAGATACATTTACATTGAATCATCAGCACCATTTCCCAGCACTTTACCAAGTATAGTATCTCTTACTAACTGCTTTGGGCTCATCTACATTTGTATATACTGTAAGTCATTTTAAAAGATTCCTCTCAGATGTAGCAGTACACACCCACGCTTCTAGGTGCCACGTTCACAATCTCACCATACTGTATATGGAAATAGACACGCCCTTTGGGTGGAGCATGGCATGCCTCTTCATTAGGGCACTGTGAAAAATTCTACTACCAACTTTAATCTCCCTGAAAGTAGTTTATAAAAGTAGGCAAGTATGATGTAAATGTAGCTATCTATCATTCCTTTTTTTTTTCTTCAGAAAAATGTAACAGTGTCATGTGGGCTAGGTGAAATGAGGGAGATTGCTAGACTAATCAGGGAGCGAGGGAGATTGCTGCTGTTTCAGGGAGTCTCCTGCAGAATGCAGGAGGGTAGGCAGCTATGACATAAGTATGTTACAACAAAACATGCCATGCAATAGTTAATCCTCCGTACTGTACTCAGCAAACGGCCCCATCTGCTGGCAAGTTTTGTTTTATCATCTGCACTGAAACAGCTGCGATTTCTGTAGCAGAAGATTTTAATAAGGGGATGCAAACCAGATTATGTAGTTAAGGGGCTTTAAAATTGGCTAGCGATACTGCACTGGTACAGTATATAGCATTGATATATAAAGGATCATTCCTATGTTCATACATTTACTGTTACGTGGCAAAGAATCAATAACTACTGTACATGACACCTGCAAGACCAGAGCTGTGTAACATGTGACTGGGTCATAGGTGTGTGTCATGGCGAGATGTACTAAGCCTTGAAAAGTGATAAAGCATAAAGTGATAGCAGCCAATCAGCTCCTGATTACCATGTTACAGGCTGTGGGGCAGATGTATTAAGCCTGGAGAAGAGATAAACTGGAGATAAACTGGAAGGTGATAACACAACAGCCAATCAGCTGTGTTTGAAATATGACAGTTGGGAGTTGATTGGTTGGTGTGTTATCTCCTTCCAATTTATCTCCAGTGTATCTCTTTGCCAGACTTTGCCAGTCGTCAATATCTTTCGTCCAGGACACTGGGTTCAATGGAAATGTCTTTCAACCAAATTGGTCAAAAAAATTGTACAGTGTGTATGCACCATTAATACATCTGCCCCGTGTCTGAAAAGTGACAGTTGGGAGCTGGTTGGTTGGTAGTTTGTCTCTCTCAACTTTATCACTTTTCAAGGCTTGAAATCTCCCCGCCAGTGTGCCTACTTGTCTGCCCCACCCACCACTACAGTGCACCACCTACATAAGCTAGCTCCACCTACTCCCCCTCCCGCATTTGCTGCGAGTCTGACTTCCAGGATGATAATGCACCCGGTGCTAACTCAAAACATGTGATTTCATGATGCAGCAATGGGGGCATAGTGAGGCAGAAGTTAGGAGAACCTTTCCTTACAATGCTTGGGGTTATTCAGACCTGATCGTTGCTGTGCTACGTTATTAGACAATCAGAGAACATGCCCATTGGGTCCCTTGCGGCTGAGTCAGAGCTGCAGGTTAGTTTGGTTTGCTGCTGCTGAACCTGCTTTGGTTTGCACAGTGCGCACGTCTTAGCTGTCCGTATGCAACTTTGAGCAACTGGCAGCAAATCCAAGTCATTAGCATCTTAGCTGCATCTCCCCTTGCATCTGAGTGGGTGCATCTCAGCAGCAAAAGAGTATTACCCATGGGATAAGTGCTCTGCAGGTGTGTGACCTAGGGGTCTATTTACATATCCTTGGAGAGAAATAAAGTACCAGCTAGTCAGCTCCTAACTGCCACGGTAAAGGCTGTGTTTGAAAAATGACTGCCCTTCTGATTGTCCACATATTTTATGATTGGCAGCCACAGGCACTGGTTTTGCCTATCACTTTGATAATAAGTAATTAGATTTGGTTCCGGACCACCCACCTGAGGTACCCCTGGATGCATAGGCACACGGCTTGGGAATCACTGCCCTAATGTGTACATCAGCCATGCTATTTCCATACATTCTGAGAACAGATGGACCCATATTTGTTCAACCAAACGTAATGCAGCAAATCAAGTCCTAATTTATGTTTATGTTCCTAATATACTATGTGCCTAGCTGTGTGTTTAGTGGGATGAATATAATTATATGTCATTTAATTGAATATAATTAGATGGATGTAAAAATCCAAACGTACTGTAAAAGGCATATGTAGAAAGAATGGGTGATGTACATTTATTGGAGAGAGGTTTGAAAGGCTGGAATGAACTAATGCATGGATACACACAATGGGGGGGGGGGTATAGTAAGCTACCGTGAGCATGAGTAATATTCACATTAGGAGGAACAACCTGAGCAACAAACAGATAACTAATGATCTTGTGGGAGGAAGTGATCTGGCCCTCTGTGTGGTTAGCTTGAAGGGATGCGGCCGGCAGGTAGACAGTAAAAAGGTCGACAGTGAGGCTTTAACATTTTTTTATGTTGACATACAGTATGTAGACAACAAAAAAATGAGAACGCACATCAACCTTTTTTTATGACAACTGTTTCCAAGTCGACCTAATGATTGTGTTGACCTTTCACCCCTTGTCAAACTAAGGCATGTTGACCGTTTTCATGTGTCGACCTATGACCTGTCAACCAAGGGGGTTTAATTATTGACTGATGACCTTCTTCAGTGGCAAATGCAGTATTTTTAGAGGGTAGTCTCCAGATTTGGGGGGGGGGTTTAACAGCCCTGAATATTGGTCTTTTTATACACTGGATACTGTATGGAATACAGTATTAATAATTAACAGTACAGATGGTCAGGGAGAAGTTAAACAAACATACTGCACTTTCTAAGCTCACAATCTCCCAATTCATGCTAAGGATCCTGTCTCTTCTTCCTGGTAGCTGCTTTCTGGTCCATTGCAATGTTTGAGCGCTCAGATCCACAACTACAGTAAATGTGGTAACAGAAGCTGGTACAATGGGCATGTGCTGCGGCTCCGCTCTGTTCCTTAAGGCCCCCATACACTAGGGCGACTTGTCCTAAGGACAAGTCAGCCCCGATTTCCCCTGAGCTTCCCCGGCAGCTCCCCGGGGGAGCTTGATAAGATTTGGCACTTGATGTGCCAATTTTTACATGTGATAAATCGGATGCGATTTATCAAATGTAAAAATCCGGGAAGCTGCAGGAGAGCTAGCGGTCCATGGGAGCAGGGATCGGTCCGAGGGGGGGCAAGAGCAGGCTGGGAGTGGGGACCGGTCCGGGGAGCAACAGGAGCAGGCTGGGAGCGGGGACTGCAGATGCAGAGCAGAGTCCGGGGGTGCGGCGGGAGAATAGAAAGAAATCCTATTCAAAAGAGTGGGCGGCCGCTGATTGGCTGAGCTCCCAGCCAATCAGCGGCCGCCCAGTCTTTTGAATAGGATTTCTTTCTATTCTCCCGCCGCGCCCCCGGTCTCTGCTCTGCATCTGCGGTCACCGCTCCCTGCCTGCTGCTACATCTCGTGCCACTCCCCCGGACCGGTCCCCACTCCCAGCCTGCTCCTGCCGCTCCCCCAGATGGCTGCACATGATTTATCTTATGTGCAGACCGTCCAACATCCGGATCTGATCTGATGCGCACGGGACCACGCTTCGGATCAGATCAGATGTCATACCCTACGCAATTTGGCCAATTTTACCCGATTTCTCAGCCCAATCCTCCAGAATCGGGTGAAATCGGGGCCAAATCACGTAGAGTATGGGGGCCTTTACTTTGCATAATGTGGTGGCCGTTCTAATCAGCATAGTAGATACCAGTGCTATTGTTGTTTAAGGCACTTGCCAAGAGGAGGGGGGTTTCCGGGCAACCAGAAACCCCCCCTGCATTTGCCTATGTTCTTACAGTCTACCCCATGACCCATTCCCAGCTTAAAATGGCACAGTTGCTTGTTACAGGGAGTCACCGCATGATGACATATGGGTAATGGAGGAAGTGAAACTCTATAGACTGAGAAGGTGGAGTGGGAAATTCACTAAAAAGACCATGGGAGGCCCCACGGCAAACTTTCATGGGCTCCCTCCCCTGCTGTTAATCTCCTGATCCCTGCAGGTGGGTTTTCCTTTAGCAATGAGCTGATGCAGTCATATATACTGAATGTGTAATGGCGGCATATTAAATGAACGCTGGTGGTGCAAATTCACAGATTTGCAACCAGGTCTGAATTGGGCTCTATGATCAGACAATGGGTTATATTTACAAAGGTTCACTAAGACTTTCCTTTAGCCTCCAAACTTTCAAGCGTTCCCTGAAAACTCGCCTCTTCAGGCAGCGTATCAGATTCAGAAACCCCCACACAAACTCCAGTAGCATTTATATCTAATTCCATCAGGACTGTCTTGTAATCTGGTGGGACTGCCATGCTATGGAATCTTATCCTTACGTACCCTCCTATTATCCCTAAAGATTGTAAGCTTTCGAGCAGGGCCCTCGAGTCCTACCTCTGTGTCGGTATGTTTCACTTTCTACCCAGTTTGTTTAATCACTGTTGTTTTCAATTGTAAAGCGGAATATGCTGCGCTATATAAGAAACTGTAAATAAATAAAATAAAGGTGTTGGTTTTTTTAGAAGTGGAAATGTTTTCCATAGCAACCAATAAGATTCTACATATTGACTTCCGGTTCCGGGTTCTATGGGAGCAGACAGGGCTTAGGAGAGCTCCGTGGCGCGTGACTCGGGCGGCACCCCAGACTCACCGCATCGCGGTCTAACCAGACAGGGACCCACCACCGGACCCCCAGGCATCGTCCCACGCAGTAGGGAGAAGCATCGCTCCCCTATGTCCAAACGCCGGGGAGTTACAGCCAAGACGCCGCAGACACTGAAATCCAAGATGGCGACCGCGTCTCACAAGGCAGACAGCCCGCCGCATCACACGCAGCCTTCCCTGCGGGGAACAACAGAGGTCAGTCACTCTTCTCCTGCAAGCCCTGCAGACCCCCTGGCACACTCCCAGACATATACGCAAGACACAGGCACATACCAAGCAATGGTACAAGCCATTAGAGACACTATAGAACCCATGTTCCAACAGCAGGCTGATACCTTCAAAAGTTCTATCACAGAACTAAAGGATCACCTATCGCAGCTCACCACAAGGGTCTCACAGAATGAATCTAGGATGGGGGCTGTGTTTCATGATGTTAACGTGCTGCAAGCTGAAAACGCCACTCTGCAAAAAACAGTATATTCCCTGACCAACAAAGTCGACGATCTGGAAAACAGATCTCGACGAAATAACTTAAGACTAGTGGGGCTGCCTGAGACAGTTAAAGGAACAGCTTTGAACCACTTCATAAGAAATACATTACCTGGCCTATTACAGATAGATGAAGATTGTGCCGACATGGTGATAGAACGGGCTCACCGCGTGGGTCCTGATCGCAAGGAGCAAAATGCCCGCCCCAGAGTCACCATATTCAGGTGCCTGAACTATCTCCATAAGGAGCTTATATGGAATGCTTCCAGGAAGCAGAAAACTATAATGTGGGAATCACACAAACTGCACCTCTTCCAGGACTATTCCGCCGAGGTGACTAGAGCTCGTAAGGAATTCTCACCCATTTGTGCCAAGTTGATCGCAGACAATCGTAAATTTGCCCTAATGTACCCGGCGCGGCTGCGCCTCTTTGAAGGGGACACGACCAAAGAGTTCTCTACAGCAGCAGATGCCCAGGCCTACCTACAACTGACACCGGAGACGCAGCCAAACAAGGCCTGAGCATTACAGAAGGGGGCGAGGGGTGATTAATGACTGTGTTTCTTTTTGGGAGGGGGGATCGTGGGGAGATTGGTTCCTAATGCCTTACCTATCTGCTGGACCTGACGGGGGAAACTACCAAGTCTTGTGAAAGTAGACTCTCAACTGATGCCATAATGAACTGACGTGATAAGTAGATCCCTGAAGAGAAAGCATTACAGCAGCGGGAGTCCATCCCGCTGAAAGACCCATGATCCTACCCACGAACCAAAGTTTAAATGCACATTTTATAGCCTGGTACCAGATATAACATGACTGTAGGGGTGCCGACCCGGTTGTGAGGCCTATGGAGGACAATCATAGTGGGTGATTAACATCCACCTCATAACGGAAGTTAATAGTTCAAGCAATGCATTGCTTCAGAGAAGCTAGTTCTCTGACTACTTTACTGTTAGATTGGTTTTTATGTTTTTGTGTTTTTCCTGGTCTCCCCGCGGGCTCTCCGGGGCTTCTCGTTGAGCCAGCCGGGAGGTCGGGGGAGTTGGGAAAAGGGGGGGGGGTTGGGGGAGGAGGGTGGGTGAACGGCTTAGGGGAATGTTGTATCCTGTCATCATAATGTACGCAACCCATGGCACAGGTTAAGATATGCTCATGGAATGTGGGTGGGATTAACTCCCCCATAAAACGCAAAAAGATCCTCTTATACCTGAAAAAACAGGAGGCAGACATTGTGCTCCTCCAGGAGACCCACCTAACGCAAACAGAACATGTAAAACTAGGCCAAATGGGATATATGGTGGCGGCTTCGGCCTCATTTACTTCGAAAGCTCGGGGCGTAGCGGTTCTAGTTAAAAAAAGATTAACACCAATAGTTGATCAGATTTATGCCGACCCAGGAGGGAGATGTGTCATAGTCAAGATATCTATACTAAAAGAGACCTATGTCATTTGCAATATCTATGCCCCCAATAATTATTCTCAAAGATTTATGGGACGCTGGATCTCAAGGCTAATCCCCTATTCGGCCTCCAACTTGCTAGTGGGGGGAGACTTTAACATTGTGGCAATGCCGGCAATGGACAGATCCACGACTACTAAACGACCCCCTGTGACACCGAATGTAGGAATCCCCCAGATAACAGCACAACTTGGTTTGATAGACTGCTGGAGAGTGCTACACCCTACTGACAGGGACTATACGTGCCTGTCGGCAGCGCACGGGTCACTATCGCGCATAGATTACCTGCTCCCAGCTGAGTCTCTCTTTCCTAAGTTGATAGATGCCCGAATTGAACCCATATGTATCTCTGACCATGCACTAATCTGGTGCACATTGACCACGACCATAGACATAGGTACACACAGACAGTGGAGATTCCCCGCCTATTTGGCTAATTCACAGAGATTTAGACAGACACTGGAAGCGAGATGGGTCGAGTTTGCCTATGATAACCGAGAACATACAGACAACCCCGCACTACTATGGCAGACGGCAAAAGCAGTACTAAGGGGAGAAATAATGTCTTTTGTCAGCAAACTTAGGAAGGACAGATCAGCAAATATCTTGTTGGCACAGTCGACATTAACAACAACATATGCCGCTTTCAAGAACTCGCCATCCCCTACCACTAAATTAGAATACAAGCAGGCAAAAACACATTTTGATTCATTATTAGAAAATCAGACAACCCAATACATTAACAACGCAAATTTTCAATTCTATCGCCATGGTAACAAAAATGGCAGACTATTATCTAATCTAATTAGAGGTAACCGCCCCTCAGCATTTGTGGCCACCCTGAATGGGCCTAATGGAACTAAAATGCATAAAGGCAGTGACATTATACAATTATTCCAGAACTACTACAAGGCCTTATACACACAAGACAAAATAGACAATAACTGCAAAACCCAATTCTGGGCAGATCTAACGCTACCCCAACTGCCATCTAATACTGTTGAACACCTTATGGCACCCATAGCTGTCGAGGAGGTAAAAGCAGCAATAACAAAACTCAAACCCCTTAAAGCCCCGGGACCGGATGGCTACTCAGGGGAATTCTATAAGATTCTAGTCGAGAAAATTAGCGACCCACTGGCAGCTATGTTTAACAAGCTGCTATCAGGCTCAGATATACTCCCCCACTTTAACTCGGCGGTAGTAAAGGTTCTCCCTAAACCAGGCCGTGACCCAGAAGACCCGGGCTCCTATAGGCCCATATCGCTTCTTAATGTCGATTATAAAATTTTAACAAAAATACTGGCTGACAGAATGAAATTTGCA
The DNA here is from genome assembly GCF_055691185.1 of Crinia signifera. Classification (NCBI taxonomy): domain Eukaryota; kingdom Metazoa; phylum Chordata; class Amphibia; order Anura; family Myobatrachidae; genus Crinia; species Crinia signifera. The sequence continues at coordinate 36,858,176 of NC_139219.1, forward strand.
ATGCCCAAAATTATAGACACAGACCAGACAGGCTTCATATATGGCCGTCACTCTGTAATAAATGTAAGAAAAGTCTTGGCGGCGGTGCAGACTTTGGAGAGGGATGGTTGCCCGGGTGGCCAGGGCATCGTCTCCATGGATGCTGAGAAGGCGTTTGACCTGGTCACCTGGGACCACCTATTTGAGACCTTGACGAGGTTTGGCTTTCCAGAGCCATTTGTAGCCCTGCTCAAAAACCTATACAACAAACCAATGACCCAGGTGGCGTGTAACGGCCATATATCTTCCCCTTTTGAGATCCAGAAAGGCACAAGACAGGGGTGCCCCTTGTCACCCCTGCTGTTCGCCCTTGCCCTGGAGCCCTTGGCTATAGTGTTAAGGAATAGCAGCCTGTTTACAGGCATTAAAGTGGGAAACACTACACTAAAGATTTGTCTTTTTGCCGATGACATGTTGCTTTTTGTGTCAAACATGCGGACATCCCTCCCGGCAATAATGAACATACTAAAGCAATTTGGTGCATTTGCTGGTTACAAAATTAATACACAGAAATCAGAGATTCTCCAGATCCAGGGGGGACAGTTGTCTGCCACTGACTGCCCCCTACTGTCACAATTTAAAATACAAACCCAAGCAATTAAATACTTAGGGGTGAACATCACTTCAAGCCTATCAAAACTGTACTCGGCCAACTTTCTCCCAGCGGTGAGCAAAATGCTAACGCAACTGGAGACCTGGAGGACCCTGCCTCTCTCATTGTTGGGAAGGGCAGCAGTATTACAATCTGTGGCATTTCCAAAGGTGTCATACTGCATTCAAATGCTCCCCATACAGATGACTAAGACAGACATGGCCAAGGTCACCAAGGGGTTCTTCGCATTCCTGTGGCAGGGCAAGAAGCCACGCATTGCTAGACATAAGTTGTATGCAAGGAAGGCAGAGGGAGGATTGGGAATCCCCAATGTGTACGTATTCACGCAGACTGTATTTATGCGTTATATTCTTGACTGGTTCCAGGGAACTGAGCTATATACACATAAAGCAATGGAGGAAGATATGTTTGCCCCTTACTCACCCGCAGCCCTGATGCATGTCCCAAAGGCCACACTCCCGAGAGAGATCAAGGGAAATGTATTGTTTGCAGACACATATCAGGCATGGTTAAAAATAAATAAGAAACTGGGGAGAAACCACCAGAGCACAAAGTTTGCTACTTTTTGGGGAAACCCCAAGTTCCAACCAGGATTGTCCAATTCGGGGTATCTGAGATGGAAAACAAAAGGAATTGTGGCGATCAGAGACATATTTGATCCCGGGGGAACACTACTCACATTCCGAGATATAGCAGAGAAGTTCTCTTTACCAAATAAGGAGTTCTTTATGTACCTTCAGGCTAGGCACTATGCCCAGACCATGCCCACACCTATGACCCAAGAAGAGGCCCCGGACCCATTACTTTCAATTTTTGTCCTCAGTAGAACGGGACCCTATCGCCTCAAATACTTATACCCAGATTTATTGCCAGTGTTAAATGAACCTATCTGGACGGCAGTTGCTGCCAAATGGGCCCAAGACATTCCACAAGTAGACTCCCACAAGATACTCACGAAACATCTAGAACAGACGCTCAAAACACTGCACTCAGCAATGCTACAGGAGGTCCACATAAAGACGCTCCACAGGGCTTACATATCCCAGTCTCAGAGGAGATACTTTGTCCCTGGAGACCTGGGCTTATGTTTGAAATGCAAGAGTATGTTTTCCTCCTTCTACCATAATATGTGGGACTGTGGGAGACTTCGTAAATTCTGGGACAAAGTGACAATGCTGATAAATGAAATATGTAACTTGCAGTTGCAGAAAGACCCGTTAGCAATGTTATTGGCTAATTTCTCCATTTGGAACTTACAAGGCAGAAAAACGATACTGACCCCCTTTCTGACCATCATAGTCACGGTCGCGAAGAAAATTATTCTAAGATGTTGGACAACGTCAACGCCACCGTTTATATCTGCCCTAAAGGCGACAATGTTACAATTCCTCTACATGGATAGGAAAGCAGCATTGGTTGATATTGAAAAAGGTGTGGGAAAATTCTACAAGAAATGGGGGGTATATATAGATTATTTAGATTCTGATACACAAACACATATCTATAGGGTGTTTGAGGGCACAACATGGTACTTGAATAGGTCATTGGCAATGTAGGGTACAAGCTGAGCCGTTCAGCACAAGTTGGGGAGGGAAGGAAGGGAGGGGGGGAGGGTGTTGACTAAAGTTTGTTAGGATTTTTGTTAATTAAAGAAAGATAGAAATGTCAGACTGAGATGTAATAATATAATACTGGATAGACATGGTGTTTCCATGATGACTTTCCTCGGACGAAGAGAGCCATTACAAAATACGACAGACACAGTTGTTTTAACACAAAAGAGGTTTATTTGTCATTTTATATAAAACCCAATAAGATGATAGATAATAGGGGGGGGGGGTCATAGAGGTATATACACAGGAAATGTTCTGTATTGTTTATTTTTGTATGATGTCTCTTGTGTTCATGTTCCTGTGTGCTCAATTCAAAAGTATACCTATATATATTCTGTAAATGCTGAATTTTTTCTATCCATAAAATAAAGAAAACTGTTTGGGAAAAAAAAAAAAGATTCTACTTATTATCTTTTAGAAACAGCTTGATAAATGTTAGGTAGAATCTGATTGGTTGCTATGGGAAACATCTCAACTTTTTTAAATCCTGCACCTAAGTAAATACCCCATATAATATACAGTATATTTATCTAAATTACCAGTTAGTATATGAAGTCCAGAATGACTCACACTCACTGCACACAGCATGTGTATCTAGCAAATACAAACATTCTAAAAGGACTTTACTAATACATAATAGAGAACATTGAGTCTGCAATAGGCAGCATGATGCCTTTTATCAAGGATGGTTCACAAAAATGTCTTCAACAGTTGCTGCTTAGAAAGGCTAGATGGTGCCAAAGAGCAGCCAAATAGCTGTTTATCCACATGGTAGCTTAGCTGTGTAGTGTGTATAAAGTATCCAGTACTGTAGGAGGTAATTGTCATCAGAATTGATCAGTATGTTATTGTATAATAAGCATTACATAAAAATGTTATATTTCTTCAGATGATGTGTATTCTAAACTGAAGGACTATGTACCACCGGGCTCCTAAGCAAAACGTAGGGCCCAGTGATGCCACTGTAGGCCCCTGGGCAGTGGGGTTTTACGGTAACAATAACTGTAGAGTGTAAGTGTAAGGTCTGCAGTGCATGCAGGCATGTGGACCAGGGGGAGGAGGGGTGTTCACACAGCTACTGGCACTACCTGCTGCTCCTCTCAGTTATTTCCTCCACCACAGCTTGATAATAAACATGCAACACAGCACTAGGAATAGTCAGGGGGAAATTATGGGGTTCTATGGAAGATGGGATGTGGCCCCAGGGCCCCAGATGGAAGGGGGGCCCCGCTGCTCCACCTGCTCTGGTGGGGGGTCGCTCACGTCGGTGGATGCTACATAGGGGGAAGAGGGGCGGGCTGCCATGACCCATTCCACAGGGGGAGGGGGGGTGCGACCATATCGCTACATGGGGGGAGTGTCTGCGCTCACCTCCGACCTTTTCCAGGGTCGAGGATGGGGTACATGCGGTCGTATCGCTACATGCCCGCCTCTGACCTGTTCCGATGGAGGGAGGGCAGTTTGCAGCACCACTCCACAGGGGAAGGGGGGTGAGGCAGCTCCACCGCTAACTAGCCGCCGACCTGCTCCAGGTCCACAGGGGTGCCGCTCATCAGGCTCCACTGAGGGGGTGGCTGCTCCCAAGTGCCGCCCTCAAGTGGCCGGCGCCCCAGGCAAATGCCTAAAGCTGCCTAGTGGTGGCGGAGGGGGGGGTTCAGCCAATCAGAATCTGCTTCTTATTCATTTAGCACCTTCTAGAATATAATGGACAGAATATTATTGGTTGCTATGGGCAACGTTCCATCTTCAATAGAACTCCCATCTTAGTAAATGTACCCCTCAGCGAGGTTTAGACTGACCCACCGTGGAATACAAATTAGGAAACTTTAAAGCCTTGAACACTTCGTTCCAAGCCCCTGTGCCAACGCTTCCCCCTGGAACATCTCCACTTCCCATTGTATGCCCTACTCATTTCCCCTGCTATCAACACCCCCCCCCCTCCATTAGGCCAAGCCAGGGCCAGTTCCAGGCTTTTTGGCAGCCCCTGCAAACTATAAATGTGTGCCCTACTACCTCCCATACTTTATAAAGGGACAGTGGTGTCACAAGGAAGGGATGTGTCCTCCAGCCCCCTCCCACCCGGTCCTCCCAGTGCCTGCTCCTCTTAGTAACTCTTCTTCAGTTCCGGTGGTGCAATGACATCACATACACTGTAAAAGGAAGCCGCTTGGACAAGAGTTTAGTTGGAATTACTATACAGGGTTGTGGTGGAGGTGGAACTATTTCCCCCGACCATTACTGGCGATGGAACTCCCAACCCCCACCCCTAACCTTTAACCACTGTCTCTTCTGCTACTGTAGGCCACCGTTCTGTTCTCAAAATAAGAGAATGGTGACATCTTCTGAGAGTAAGTATTTCTGCGTGTGCTGTAGGGCTACGATGAGTAGTCTATACGCCTACCTGGTTTTGGGGAGTGCATTGGAGGTATGGAGGAGTGGGCTTTATGAGGATGAGCCCCCCATGTATTATCACACCTCCAGACCCTGTTGTTGCCGTGACCTCTGAACCCACGGTAGAGGCGGATGGATTGAATGAATAAGAAAATATAGGATCTTACTGCAGAATAAAAACAGAGAGGTTTAGTAAATGGAGTGCATTCACAGGAGATTAATGTTACAATTGGAGTATCCCAGGGATCTGTACTTGGACCAGCGCTTTTTTTTAATATCTTTATTGGTGACATTGCAAACGGTATTGAAGCGAAAGTTTGTCTTATTGCGGATGACACAAAGGTATGCAACAGGGAAGACACACCAGGAGGGTGTGCCACTTGCACTTTTCAAGTGTGCCGCCGGAGCCAATGATGCCCCTGGCAGTTTAAAGTCAAACTATTACTTTTGCGTCGCACTGGTTGCTTCCTGCTCCCAGTGGCGTAACTATAGTGGGTGCAGGGGATGCAGTTGATATGGGGCCCGGTCGCTTGGGGGGCCCGAGGATCGCAGCAAATTATCCCCTGCACCCTTTTGAAGTTTGTCTTCTTTTGTTAATAAAAAATAGTGTAGTGTTGCGTCGCTACTTTTTGCACTTGTGGAAGACCAACCCAGGGCAGAGGGATTCGCGGCGTGACCCCGCGCTACTACAGTACTTCCTTAGTTCCTACTTCCTTTGATTGTAGGAGACGCCGGGCAGAGGGACCCGCGGCGTGACCCCGCGCTACTATGATCCTGTGATTGTAGGAGATGCCGGGCAGAGGGACCTGCAGCGTGACCTCGGGCTTCTACTTCCGGCGCCTGTGGGGACACCGGGCAAAGGGACCCATGGCACTTCAGGACTCGTCGCTACAACTTCTACGCTTGTGGGAGATGGGCAGCGGGTCGGGTGGAAGTTGTGCTTCAAGTGGTGCGGTATGGCATAATCAAGCACAGCAGCGCTGGGACCTAGAGATCTGCACTGCTTCCTGGAGGACACACACGGACCTCCACGGGAGACACCTGCGTCTGGGCTGGTGAGCACTGTGGGCATTGTTTGTGTGACAGTGGCTGTGAGTGTGTATGTAACAGTGGGTGCCTGCTGCATGTGTGACACTGGTTGCGTATGTAAACAGTGGGTGCATGCTACATGTGTGACAGTGGCTGCATATGTAACAGTAAGTGCATGCTGCTGCGTGTGTGAGAGTTACAGTATGTGTGACAGTGGCTGTGTATGAGACAGTGGGTGCATTCACACAATGGTTATTGAATTGTTGTGTGTGACAGTGGGTTCTTCCATTTATGCCTCTGTCCGTTTGTTTATATTCCACCCATCTGTCCGACTGCCCATCAATGTCCCCATATGGTCTGTCTGCCTGTCTACGTACCCATATAGTGCTCCTTCTATTCTCCCCCCCAATCCTTTACTGTAGTTAGGTAGTGTCCCCTGCCTACTCCTCTCCCTCAACTTGTCCATGACTCTCTCTCTCTCTTACTGGCACACACACTCTCCAATGACACAATATTTCTGAACCCCCTCTCTCTTTCTCTTATATTGTCCCTCACTCGCTTCCTCACTGTCTCTCTGTTTGTCACTCTCCCTCTCCCTGACACACCCTCATTATTTTCCTTGCACTCTCTCCCTGACACGGTCTCTCCCTCCCTTTTTTCACTGACACTTTTCTCACTCTACCTCTAACTCTGTTTCTCTTCCTCTCTCTCACATATTTTTTCTCTCTCCCTGGCACCCCCCTCACACACCTGCACTCTCTACCTGTCTTTCTCTCATTCTCTCCTTGACACCCTCTAGCTATCTTTTGCTCCCCACTTTCTCTCTCCCTCCCTTTCTGACATTTTCTCAGCTCCTACCCTTCCTTCATTCTTGCAATGAAGTGACAATGGGGGGGGGGGCCCTTTCAGAACTTTGCTATGGGGCCCACATGGTACTAGTTACGCCTCTGCCTGCTCCAATCCTGTCTGTATATGGGCCAATTCCTGTCATCTGCTAATCATCATTGGTTGATGGCAGCTGTTCTTACTCCCTCTCTCACATCGATCAGTTCAAGTGTTAGTTGCTCATGTGTGGGTCAATGTGTGTGTGTTTTTCCATGTGGGGGACTCATTGTGTGCCTTGGCAATTTTAAAGTCTTGTTCAGTGTGACGCAAGTTGAAATAGGCTGAAAATCACTGATCTAGGGTGACTAGAGTAATGGTGAAAAGTGCGATAATTAGAGTTTATTGTCCAAAAATGCAAAATCATGCACTTGGGTCTCAAATATTTAAAGGCTAAATAAAGTATTGATGGCGCTATATTATATACTACTGAGGAGGAATGTATCCCTATTTCAGGTGACTTGAAGTCAGGTAAGCAATGTAGTAAAGCAATGAGGAAGGCAAGTCAGATGCTTGGTTGCTTAGGGAGAGGAATTATCAGCAGAAAGAAAGAAGTAATAATGCCACTGTGTAAGTCATTGGTAGGACCTCATTTAGAATACTGTGTCCAGTTCTGTATAGGTCATTGGTGTGGTCTCATCTAGAATACTGTGTCCAGTTCTGTATAGGTCATTGGTAGGACCTCATCTAGAATACTGTGCCAAGTTCTGTATAGGTCATTGGTACGGCCTCATCTAGAGTACTGTGTTCAGTTCTGTATAGGTCATTGGTACGGCCTCATCTATATACTATGTCCAGTTCTGTATAGATCACTGGTACGGTCTCATCTAGAATACTGTGTCCAGTTCTGTAAAGGTCATTGGTACGGCCTCATCTAGAGTACTGTGTTCAGTTCTGTATAGGTCATTGGTACGGCCTCATCTAGAATACTGTGTCCAGTTCTGTATAGGTCATTGGTACAGCCTCATCTGTATACTATGTCCAGTTCTGTATAGGTCATTGGTACAGCCTCATCTAGAATACTGTGTCCAGTTCTGTCTAGGTCATTGGTACGGCCTCATCTAGAGTACTGTGTTCAGTTCTGTATAGGTCATTGGTACGGCCTCATCTAGAATACTGTGTTCAGTTCTGTATAGGTCATTGGTACGGTCTTGTCTAGAATACTGTGTCCAGTTCTGTATAGGTCATTGGTATGGCCTCATCTAGATACTGTGCCCAGTTCTGTGTTGTTCATTGGTACAACCTCATCTAGAATACTGTGTCCAGTTCTGTCTAGGTCATTGGTACGGCCTCATCTAGAGTACTGTGTTCAGTTCTGTATAGGTCATTGGTACGGTCTTGTCTAGAATACTGTGTCCAGTTCTGTATAGGTCATTGGTATGGCCTCATCTAGATACTGTGCCCAGTTCTGTATAGATCATTGGTACAATCTCCTCTATAATACTGTGTCCAGTTCTGTGTAGGTCATTGGTACAACCTCATCTAGAATACTGTGTCCAGTTTTGGAGGCCATATCTCCTGAAGGAGATAAACACATTAGGGATGGTACAAAGAAGAGAATCTAAAATTTAGCATGGCCTACATCACAAAACTTACCTGGAAATACTAAAAAAAAAATATCAATATGTACAGTTTGGAGCAGAGAAGATAATAGGAGGACATGATACAAACGTTCACATATATCAACAAGGTCCGGGAGGCGAACATTCTTCAAAGGAAGAGAAGTATTCGAACACAAGGACATGCACAAGAAGAACAATTTAAACATGCAGGGGATAGACATATGGATGTATACCCTATGGTTGCTTAGAATGTCCAATAAAAGTTGGCCACTGGGGTTTGGGGAACTACATGGTCTGAAGCAGTCCCTGACACTGGCCAGTTCCAGACACACCCGCCAACTTGAACCAATCCCCTCTCACTGACCAGGAACACCTTTGAGAACTGCATTATCTTCTGATCAGTGACCATTGAGACGTATGCGCATAAGTATTACATTGTTTTACTTGCCTCTGGGTCTGATTCAGGCCTATAAGCTTAACATCACCCCTTTAGATAAACTGCAACACGTGTGTGCATATCAGTGCTGAGCATACAAGATAAATGGAAAGTACTAACAATTTTTTGATTTACTGGCCACCTAGAAATCCCCAGCTTTATCTTTTCTGGCCCAAAAATGATCTTTCTTTTAAAATACATTTTCTACAGTCCTAAGACCTACAGGGTTAGACCAGTTCCCATATTTTGCTTTTTGCTCTAGTGTATGTACCCATACATACATACATACATACATACATACATACATACATACATACATAAATACATACAAAAGTGCCACTTCACGTGGCTGCAGTTTGTGACTGCTAAAACGAGATCTATCGTGTTCCATATACTAATTCCCTAATCATAATCCTTTGATACAGCACTGCAATTGTGTGCTTTTACCTGCTGTCAGGAGGGAATTGCTGCCTGATTTATGCAGAATTACAGCACAATCTAATGTGACAGCGGAGAACCTGAATACGGAACCTCCTTTTTTAAAAGTGAAATCTGTTTATTTTATACAATCCTTTATCGCAATGGAAATGGAGGCTTTACTCTAAGATGAACATGTACAGAATACAAAGAAATAACTTGTTTCAGGTTTGCTACTTCTGCACTATTAAAAGTTACTAAAAGTTTGTGTGTACCAGCTGAAAGTGAATGGGATATGTACAGTATGCAGCCAGTTTGCCACGAGAATGATTGCATAGTGTGTATATACCGTATACAGAGCCACCGAGAGAGGGGGGGGGGGGGTTGTTTACAGTTGACCCAGGCACACTGCAGAGCACATCTCTTATGGTCTATTATGTTGGAGTTTAACAAGCCCTTCTACTATCTGCCAACTTTGGATGGTAATTGACTTAAAGCTCTTTCTACACGATATGACAGATCAAATTTGAATCCACCACTAGGAACTTTGATTTAGGCCATTATTAACAGTTTAAGTTACCATTGTTCCATATAAGTATAAAGATTTTTGAAGTCATCCCATACCATCATTACTGTTGGTGGTTAATATTAGAGACGATCAATTGTTCACATCACCCCCTGAGGGAACATCTTTCTCTGATGGTGTAATGAGAGCATAAGCTTCAGAAATTGTTGAAAATGAAGCATTAAAGCTCCTTGTATTGCCAAAAAAACGCCCTCTATGTTAATGTACACGCCTCACTCAGAACTGAACAACCCCTGATGAAGTCTTATATTGATGAAACGCGTTGGGTCCTTTGCTACTGTGAAAGTATTCCATCTGTTGAGCATATCGTAACAGAGGATCTGTCATAAGTGAAATTTTATCAACTTTTATGAACTAAAGACTTGTTATGAAAATAAACATTCTCAAGGATTCTGGGACTTTTTATTGTTGATGACCCTATAAGGTAATATTGAATAAGGATTCACACCATTGGGCGCCATCCCACCATTGTTGATAATATATAAATATATATATATATATATATATATATATATATATATACACACACACACTACACATTCTTTGCAAAGGTTTTTGGCATTGTGTGTACAGACAAACACACATAAACGTATACTACTACTTACAAAAATTATAATAATTTAATTACATTCAATTCCATTTTTACATTATACACTATGTTCCATTATATAGTAAGAGAAGGTCATGGTTGTAGAAAAAGATTTGTCAGCAGGTGTTATATAAGCACACCCCAAACTGTGAACAGCCCAGTGACTTACCCATTGGTGTTGGCTTATTGATAGATACAGTAGCAGGTACAGCTGTCCTCACTGTTACATGCACACTGGTGATGAAGCAGAGCTTTATACACCTCACCAGCTGAAGAGTGTAGAGTGTGCTGCAAACAGGAAGCCACTGTGGATTGCAATGCAAATGCAGCAGGAATCTATAGTAGATAGACATCTCCTATATGTTGTAAGATCCAAATGCTGCATCGGAGGATGTGGCCTTGCATACCCATTGTAAGCATTGTGGCTCAAAATGTTTTTGGGTACTGGTCAGCCTGCATAACTGTCTGCTGTAAACTGTACTGTCAGCAAGGGAATGCCCAGCGTTTCAAGGGCGTCCACATGAAAATGTTGTGCAATCTCCTGGGAATGCAGGTGGGAGGCTTCTCGGGGCAGGTGGCTGATGTCACATGGAAAAAAGGGGGTTTATGAACCCTACCACCTTGATGGCAGAGCCTATATAAGGGCGCTTGTGGGAGATGTGTGGAAGTTGCCAAGCTGCTCACACCTGGGGGTGGTAAGGCCCCTATATGACTAAAGCTAGAAAAAAGAAAGGTGAATGGTGGAGCGCTGACTGTTTTGAATAAAATTGTAAAAAGTTGACCAATTGGGACTTACAATATTAATTTATTATACTATATCATGAGAAATATATAAAACACAGATGAAACACAATTTTGAATAAAATTCAATAAGACAATATTCACCCCTACATAGGACCTGAATGGGAAATTGAAATGTGGATAAGTCTCACTTGTTCCTGGTGATGCTCTCCTGTTTAATGAATGGATAGACTGGATTGGCGGGTGTCCATAAACCTGACTTGGAGCCGATGGTGATGTTCTCCCCTCGTGAGGAAAGGTGGTACACGTCTCACGGAATGGAGGGCCTCGCAAAATTATCAGGTGGTGGTGTCCCTTTGTTGGAAAAGTCCAGTAGTTTACATGTATATGGGAGAGCTGGTCCAAGGTGAGAAGAAATAAATTGTAATCCACAGGGTCCAGTAGAGGGTGAGCGACTAACGCGTTTCGTCATCCACAGATTACTTTATCAAAGGCATGCTACTGTTAGGTCCAGCATGGGGTTTTATACTGTCTTACAGGAAGTACAACATTTGACCTCAGTCAGAAATTACCCAATTGGTTATATAAAAAAATAAACTAAACTAAGCTGATGTCACATGATGTCCTTGCCCGCCCCCTTTTCGCTGCTCTCCGTCGGCAACCATCGAATGATTTCTCTCCCCTTCGGCTGCAAGCGAGGAGATGTGTTCTGTACACATCCCCTTGCATGCTAGGAGGGGATTCAGGCAGCTCGGGGGCAGGCGTGGCGCTACCTGCTCAGCAAAGCCTGCAGTGTAGGGAGGCACTGGGCTGGAAAGGTGCTCTCCCTGCTCTGAGACTCTGCTGCTGACTACTGGGGTGTGCGGTGCTGCTGCTGTGTCTGTCTGTCACAGTGTATGTCACAGGCAACAGCACGAGCAGCAGAGGGCATCAGTGGTGTAGCTAGGTGCCACGGCGCCCGGAGCAAGGTCATGTTTGGCGCCCCCCCAATTTGTAGTAGGTGAGGCTCCTGCGCAATAAAAAGGGGGCGTGGCCTAACATTACACCACATGCCGGAATGCCCATTACACGTTAAACCAAACACCGTAATGCCCATTACACATTATGCCACACACTGTAATGTCCATTATATATAATACCACACACCGTGATGCCCATTACATATAATACCACACACTCTAATGCCAATTACACCTTGTGCCACACACCGTAATGCTTGTTACATATTATACCACACACCATCATGCCCATTACACATTATGCCACACACTGTAATGCCTATTATATATTATGCCACACAAATGCGGCTTACCTAAAACGCTACGTGTAATCAGATACATCTCTTCACGTGAGTCGGGGTACGCCAATATAATATTGGTCTTCATATGGAAAAATAACCTCTCTGAACAAAAAGAAACCTTTATATGTGTACCTTGCTTATCTTGTTGGTGAGTAAGGTACGACCTAAGCACTTTTTCCTGTTCACCGATAGACCAAGTCACAGGGTGTGGATGTATCTATATTGATATATAGTCAACCGAATATAAACCCGTATACTGTATTTTTCTCTTCCTCACTACATCTACCATCGACACTTGAGCTATACACTGTGGCCCTTATTCAGATCTGTGCGGCCGGAGCCGCACACGGTGCTCCGGCCGCACAAACCAATCCCCGCCCACGATACGGATCGCCACGGCCGTCCGTACACGGACGGCTGGCGATCCGCAAGAAAATGGTGGGGCGTACGCCTCCACCATGGTGGGAGCTGCCCCCTGCATTCGATGGTCGGCGACCATCGAAGGCAGGGCCGCACGCCCCACCAGCTCCCGCAAGCTGAGACCACACGGACAATCGTCCGTGTGATAGCTTGTATGGGGGCTGAGAGCTGACATCCGGCGACGTCAGCTTCCCGCCCCCATCACTGGCGTCATACCCTCATTAGCATGCATACGCCCCGCGTTTGCATGGGAACGCCCATGAAACGCGGGGCGTATGCATAGGGAAATGAGGGTATGAAGCCCCTCACGCCCCTATACGCCCCCTTTGCGGCGGACGAACTACGTCTGCGGCGAATTGGGCTGCACATGCGCAGATTGACCTCTGCGCATGTGCAGACTGAAAACATCGGCGGTACGGCCGCACGCGGGCAGTACCGCACGATTCAGAATAAGGGCCCGTGAGAGGGAGCTACCGGAGGAGAGAAAAGAGGGAGAATAAATAAGAAAAAAGAAGAATAAAAGAAACTGCTACGTGCCTTTACGCTGCCCTTCTTGCCGTAAGTGGGGTACGCTTACCCATCTTTCACAAAAGAATATCTATTTTGTTATATAGATTGGTCCTTGGGATGGTCAGACCTAACCATCTTTTCTTCTCCTAAATTTCCCCCATATGGTCGAGAAACCTCGGAGGAAATACAAGAAGATCTAGAGACTACAACTCTACTTGCGCCCGTTGGTGGGAAAACCCCATTTGTATATATTGTGTTGTATTTTGATTATTGGGTGATAATAGGCAGCATAGCGCCACCACAGGTTCATTCCTATAAATTTCCATAGCTTACCTAAATGCTTGTTGCCAGAAGTTACATGCACGATGCCAGGGGTTTCATGCTTGTTGCCATGGAAAATTCATGCTAGTTGCCATTGGGGATCACATGCTCCTTGCCCAGAGGGTTACATGTGTAATACCCCCATAGTAGATAGTCCTTTTACAGAATTTTGGGGGTATCACTGCTGTAATAACCCCATTATGGTTGTGGTTAAGTTACCCCCATTTGCCCCTTGGCAGCAGCAGGGCAGACAGGTATAAACTCATAATCACCTTATTACAATCGGGCCAGCAGAAGAAGGGGAGCCCACCCCCTATGTTTGCCGAGTTCTTTTATTAAACTAACAGCGGGGCAGGGAGGATAAAGAGAGGAGACCAGCCCCTATAATGTGTCCTGAATTTGCAGAGTTTTGCAGCGGAAGGGGTAACAAGGGCAGAGTGGTGCAGCAGAAGGGCTTGTGGAGTCTTGGTGTGGCGCATCTGCCCCCTTCGATCTCCAGCTCCTGTGATCTTCAGCGCTGCCCGGGATGCTGAGCACCGCTCCAGGCTGCGCACTTTGTCTAGGGCTGTCCTTCTGCTGCAGACGCCGGTGGTTTCTTCACTGACTGGCGGTGCAGTGAAGTGCAGGGCTGGCGGACCACCCGGACCCCGGCACAGTGGTAAATAGTGAGCGGGCGGGAGAGCAGGCAGGGCTGGCGGCGCCCTGCTTGTCACCCGACACAGTGGAGAGCGGGAAGGCGGGAGCGGCTGGGGGACCAGGTAGGGCTGGCGGTTCAGGGCTGGGAGGCGACGCAGGCACGGCTCCGGTGCCACTTGATCTTCTGGCACCCGGAGCTGGTGCTCCGCCAGGGGTATGGGTAAAATCCGGAATCGGATAAGACACCGGAATGCCGGACTGGACATCAAACTCTGCATTCCGGAGCTTGTAGTATCCGGTCCGGGGGTGTCCTGTACGGGGGTGCTCCATCTGATGAGGCTGCTCTCGCACCTGTCACCTGGGAGAGGAGAGGGGGGAGAATACAGCCTCACCGCATGGTCCGGGGATGTAATAAAAACTGGAACGGTCCAGACCACACGGGGAGGCTGTAATCTCCCCTTCCCCATGTCCCTGGTGTGAGCAATCACAGGCATCCCTCCGGACAAGACACCCCCCGCATGGGACACCCCTCGGACCAGACACAATAAGCTCCGGAATGCAGAGTTTGATGTCTGGTCCGGCGTTCCGGTGTCTTATCCGGGTCCGGTTTTTACTTAGTCCCCTCCGCCAGAGCCACCCTCGCTACGCCTCTAGAAGGGCATACATCGGAGGGAGCAGCAGCAGCAGGGGAAGTCCCTGCACCTCCCTCAGTGTGCGGTGCATGGCAGAGCCCCTCCCCCTAATCTTGGAAACAGGGTCAGGACAACATGTGGGAGCTGTGATTGGAGGAGCTCATCACATGCTGATTAGAGAAGCCCCTGATTGGAGGAGCAATAACATGCTCATCTGACCCCCCAGGAGAACACTGAGGATTCAGGAATGGATCAATCATCATCTCACAGCATGGCCCCATCTGTGAGTATCCACCCTGCCCTGCCCTCTGTGTCTCTGCAGCTCCTGCCTCTCTCTCTCTCTCTCTTCTACATGTTTTATACTTCTCTATATTCTGTACAAAACATCTGCCCCCCCCACCCATTCTGCACATCATCTGTTCCCCCTCTCTCTGCCCAGCATCTGCCTCCTTCCTCTTTCTCCCCATTATCTGTCCCCCTCCTCTCTACTCAGCATCTGTCCCTTCTTGTCCTATCTCTTCCCAGCATATTTACCTCCTTCTGTCTAGCATATGTCCCCCCCTCTGCCTATCATCTGTCCCACCTTTCTCTACTCAGCATCATTTCTCTACTCTCTGCACAGAATCACCCTCTTCCTGCCCAGCATCTGCTCCCTCCTCTCCTAAGTATCTGTCCCCCTCTTCTCTCTGTTCGGCATCTGCCCCCCCTTCTCTCTACCCAGCATATGTCCCCACTCTCTGACCAGCATCTGTCTCCCCTCTGCTAGCATTTGCCTCCCCCCAGCATCTGTCCTCTCTCTCTCCCCCCAGCATCTGCCCCCCATTTCTATATCCAGAATATTCCCCCCCCCCACACTTGCTGCCCAGAATCTACTCCCCCACTCTTTGCCCAGTGACAACCCATCTGCCCCTCTCTCTCCCCAGCATCTCTTCCCCACATCTCTCCCCTTCTTTCTCCCCACCATCGGTCCCCCCCCCTCTCTTCCCAGCTTCTCTCCCCCCCCTCTACCCAGCATCTGTCTCCAATCTCTCTGACCAGCATCTGCCCCAAACTATATACCCAGCATGTTACCCCCCTCTGCCTAGCATCTGCCAACACTCCTTTCATGCTCAAGCACCTGCCCCCCCCCCCGTCTCTCTTCAGCACCCCCCCTCTTCCCAGCATCTGTCCTCCTCTTTTCTCTGCCCAGCATCTGTCCCCCCATCTCTCTGCCCAACATCTGTCCCTACCTCTCCCTGCCCAGCATCATCCCCTCACCCTGCCCAGCATCTGCCCCCTCCCTCTCTCTGCCTAGCATCTGTTCCTCCTCTCTCTGTCTGCCCAGCCTACTACTGTGGACCTTATGGGTAATATGCGCTATGTGTTTAAGTGACACTAATGTCATGGCATTATGGACACTACTATTGTAGGTATTACATGTTTAATTGGCACCACCGTGGAAGTAATGTTAGGGGGGGAATACAGTATGTGGTGTAATTTGAATCAGGAGCACTATACAGTATGTGATGATATAAGATGTCACATATAGTGCTCCTATATGCGATGATAAATAAGATTGTGCTACTGTATGATGTCATTGAAATGGTGGTACTCCTTCCTTATGATACCACATCCGTTTTGTGTGTGCTGTCCCTTGATTAAATATGTGAGGGAGGGCGCAAAGTTATAGTTGGCAGAGGGGCGCCGAACACCCTAGCACCGGCCCTGCTCGGGGGTAACCTTCCCCATGCACTATATTTCTACTCGTGAGCCTGATCTTCAGGGAAATTTAGTAGATGGCCCGCATTTTTCTTATTTAACTACACTTAGTGCATTCTGGAATATTGTTGTTTGATACACACACACACACACACACACACACACACACACACACTTACCATATCTACCATATATACTCGAGTATAAGCCTACTTTTTCAGAACATTTCTTATGCTGAAAAAGCCCCCCCTCGGCTTATACTCGAGTGAGGGTCCCACTTGAGTCAATAAGTTTTCCCAGTTTTTTTGTTGTAAAATTAGGTGCCTCGGCTTATATTCGGGTCGACTTATACTCGAGTATATACGGTAGTTACATCTCTTGAACTCAAGGAAGAAACCAGAATGTTTAACCCTTTCAGTGAATTTGTCAATATAGGTGTGAGAATTGCCAAGCAAACATTTCAATTCAACATAATGACCTGTAATGTTACCTTACTGTATATAGGAAATATAATCTTTTTTTTTAAAACATTTTTAATTTGAATTTATATAACAACTGCGAGCGCCGCTGGCATTTTTAGCGGATATTTTGGTACTTGTTTCCTAGCACGGCGCCACCGATTTTCATTGTACCCATCGGGTCGGAAAAATCGCGTCCATCGCATGCCAACCAAATCGCATGCGATGTGATCGACGCGATCGACCCGATTTTTACATTGGAATCAATGTAAAATGGTCCCTGAGACCCGATTGTACATTGATTTCAATGTAAAAAGCCCCAAAACCCCCCATTTTTATAGCAAACCCCACCTCATGTTTGAAATGCCCCCCCCATTGTTAACGCCACCCCACTATTGACGCCAACACGAAGCGTGGCGAGCGCAGCGAGGCCGCGAGGGGCGGTGGTACGCGTCCTCTGACATTTTCATACCCCTACTATCCACGTCGGCGTGGAGTTGATATTATAAAGTGTGGCGAGCGCAGCGAGCCACCGAGCACGAAGCGTGGCGAGCGGACGCCGATACCTTCACAGGTATACACGTCCCCTCGCGGGCTTCACAGGTATCCGCGTCCCCTGACGGGGTTCGCCACGCTTCGGGCTCGGTGGCTCGCTGCGCTCGCCACACTTTATAATATCAACTCCACGCCGACGTGGATAGTAGGGGTATGAAAAGGTCAGAGGACGCGTACCGCCGCCCCTCGCAGGCTCGCTGCGCTCGCCACTCTTCGGGTTGGCGTCAATAGTGGTGTGGCGTTAAAAATTTTTTTGGGGGGGGGCATTAAACATACATACATACATTTCACATTGTCACCTATGTAAAATCGGGTTGATCGCATCGCGGGCCATTATAATGGCCCGCGACCGACGCGATCAACACGATTTTCACTTTAAAAATAATTTAACTTTGTTCCCCTTGGGAAAATCGGGTTGATCGTGTCAGTCGCATCGCGGCCCCTTATTGGACGCGATCAACCCGATTTTGTCTTTCACCTGCAAATTAGCTGGTGATTGACACAAAATCGGGTCCATCGCGTTGATTGTATGCCCTAAGTGCCTTAAAGTTAAGGCATACAATCAGCGAGATGGGCGGTGTGCTAGGAAACCAGTACCGATATTTTGAACCTCTCTCACAGAGATGTTGGCACTCAAAGGGTTAATGATAGCTCATTTGTACCATCCCATGGAAAAAAATCTGGGTTTCCAGCTATATGTTACGATGGGGTGTGATAACAAAAACAAAGCGTTTACCTTTTTAATATTTGTTTGTCCAAGTTCTCGCACAAAAGCCGTTTTCTGCCGTGCTAACAAAGGCAATACTATGTAAGCACACACTACATATAAAGGAAACATATGCAAACAATGATTAGAAACTGGCAGAGATGAGATTATGATCCCTATTGTTGGTTCCATTGATGCCTCTTATTAATTGACTGTAAACAGTGGGGATATGGTAATGGCGAGGCTCTATGATCAAAGCTGCTTCTTGTAGCTGCAGTATAAGAGGAGAGTGCAATCTGTGATAGAGCGTTGCTTGGACTTCTTCCTGGCAGCGCGTGATCGTATCTGAAGATTTCTGTTCCGCTCCATCAGGCCTGGAAATTAGCTTGTAGATCATAGTCACATCTGTCTAACAGTCAATAACAATCACCCCAGGTAATCTTTCCCATTGTCAGCGCCAGATGCACGTCATTGACCCTTTTCCCTTAATACATTTTTGCTCTGATCCTAAAAATGTTCTCCTTTAACCCGTTCCATTTTCTCATTTGGCCTACGGTACCATTTCCCATGGTGAAGTCTTTATTATGTATTATTACACAGCTTTGGTTTTACCATTTACCATTATGTGGAAGTTATGTTAAATTCTCAAAATTATTTTTTCAAGTATATATATATATATTCAGCCTATACAATGAAAATTTGTAGCTGATTGGTTATTACTTTATCTCCCACATTTTTATATCTCTCCGCCAATTGATAAATAACCCCCTGAATGACACGTTGTATAAATAGACCTCTGATTACACCTGTATATTACATTTTAGAAATTAATATTATGTGTTGATGACCTTTACGACTATAATACTTTATATAGACACTTGTCTTTTCATGGCCAATATGCTGCAACGACAATAACTGTAAAATATTCAAAGACAGGTGAATGGAAATAGCTGATTGAAGGGACAAATGTTGGGGAGAATAAGCCGGGCCTGTTTGCACTAATTAAAGCCCTATAGAGAAAGACATGTAAATGCTGGTGACATACACCAACGCTGAGGTCAGCAATTGAAGAAATCCAACCTGTAGTTCATGACAAATAAACAGTCAAATCAAAAATATAATTCCTATAAAAGAGAATTTTTATGCTACCTGTATATAAATGTAAGAAAAGCAAAGTATTTGCTTACCATAATTGTACTGTTAGTCATCGTCTTGGGAACACTAATATTATACTGCAAAATGTACTTACTGCAAGTCATGGTCTAGTGACAAATTAACTTTATCCAGCTCCTCATTCTACTGTATATCATTATTTATTTATTAACAGTTTCTTATATAGCGCACACATATTCCGCAGCGCTTTACAGAGTATAGTTGCTCATTCACATCAGTCCCTGCCCCAGTGGATCTTTTTTTTGGATTGTGGGAGGATATTTTTGGATTGTGGGAGGAAACCGAAGTACCCGGAGTAAACCCACGCAAACACAGGGAGACTATACAAACTCCGCACAGCTAGAGCCATGGTGGGAATAGAACCCATGACCTCAGCGCTGTGAGGCAGTAATGCTAACCATTACACCATCCGTGCTGCCCCAAATCATATCATCCTCTGTATAATCCCACTCCTATTATAATGACAATGTGTATAGGTTATATCAGATTATATGTTCATAGAACATATTTTTTCTAACTATACTTCAAAAACACCAATCAGGATAAAGACTAGAAAAGATTAGATCTGCTCAAATTGGATACATCTGGTTAATTGAGGATGAGACCAGAACCTCTTTACCAGCAGTTCCCAACCTGGTGTACACGCTATGACATTGAGGAGTACTTGAAACATTTGCTGTAGTGTTGGGGCAGTTGGGGGCGTGACATCCAGATGGTAATTAGACACGTAGGGAATGCGGTGTTCTAGGGACCTCTATCCTTCATGCACCAAAGTAGGACCCTTATAACAGGCAGGAAAACTCACCAACATAACCAGTGGTCTCTGCCACAAAACAGAGATTATTGGATTTAGTGAATGAAATTCCCAGTATTTCTGGCACTGCTTCCCTAATGACAGTACATGTGGCTAGGGCAGAGGTTCCCAAACACGGTCCTCAAGGCACCCCGATGGTCCAGGTATTAAGTGTATCCATGCTTGGCCACAGGTGACTTAATTAGTAACTCAGTGAGTCTGATTTAACCATCTGTGCTGAGCCATGGATATACCTAAAACCTGGACAGTTGGGGTGCCTTGAGGACCGCGTTTGGGAACCTCTGGGCTAGGGTATTCCCTGTGGTATTGCATGCTGTTATATGATTGAACGTTTTTTAGCTGTTTCAAAATAAGACAATTATATAAAAAATAACGATTTAAGTTCAAAAATTAAAACGTTTATATCTGTATCCTGAAATTGTCAAAATATAACACAGTTTAGAAAATACTGGGAAAGCAAATGCGGTCTACAGTTGCAGTATAATATCTTACATTGAACTCTTTGTACAATCCATTACATCTTTGCATTACTTGTTTTTGATTTTTTAAATGATCATCTTTATAGTACATGTATTTCACACACACACACACACACACAGACACACACACACACACACACACACACACACACACACCCCCCCCCCAATAGAAATCTGAATTACTGTAAGCCTACATTTCTGTATTGGCTCCATACAATCTGAGGTGTTTTGGAAATAGGAAATTTGTCACATCAGAGTCCAAACTACTTCCAATTTAATATTTAATACCATTGGACCCCCACCACCACCACCCCAATGTCTGTTTTGAACTCTTTTGTCTTAAATTAATTGTGTGTATTTTTGTATTTTTTGTCATTTCCTTATATGGTACGGTGGGCACTTGCTGGCACCATATATATTGAAAATAATAATGATTCCATTTATTCACTGACATTTTTATGTATTTCATCAAAAATTTTATGTCTCATATGTGACTTTAATGAATCACGAGCGTGAGGGGGCATCCGGACTTTATTTATGACATCTGTCACTTCTGTATGTTTGAATCTGGTCAGAATTGGTTTGGACTGTGCTTCCTAACTGCAGTGCAACTGGGAGGTGCAAAGTGTATCCCATTATAAATATTGTATAGGCACAAGCCCCAAGCTCTTCAGAGACATCGGAGATTTCCAGTGTTTCTATCGGGAACAAAGGGGTCTACTGGGAAAACAGGTAACACCGCCATAAATGTGCTCTTCCACTTTTGTGTTCAGCCATTTTTTTAAATAAATTGACACCACATTTCTGTATTTCAATTTAAAAGTAGGTGCAACAGTGTGACTATTCAGCACTTCATTTACAACGCCCCTGGTCTGCCGAACTCCGGTTTTACTTTGATTCCAAAATCTTGGTCCCAAAATCCCTTTGCTTCCCAATAAAGCAAGGTACAGTACACAAGTACTATGATCTTCTTCTTATTATTATTATTATTAGTAGTAATTGTACATCACGAGAGAACATTCACATTGTTGTTTTGTATTTTCATGTAGGCATAAATTAACTTTGATCTTGGCTGTTGATGGAACCCTGCAAAAACCACATCAGAACAATGTGGGCAGATTTTTCAGCAATCTGATAATCCGCTATGAAACAAAAAAGGCCACAAACCCGGTTCTTCATTTATTGGTTCTGCCAAGCCATGGTGGCTTAAATTCAGAATAGTGTATTCTGGTCCCTATAAGTTAGCATTACAAACACAAACAAACAAAACAACAACTATATAGATGTTAAATATAAAAATCTGGAAAGAAATCTGAAGCTAAAATGATAAAAATGATCTGTGGTTTAAGAGGGATCAGTATGATTTACTTACAACTGAATTACTGACAATTCCTTGAACGACACTGTTATACCGGCATGGTGTAAATACCTATGGTCAACATCCCGACACATACAGTAAATAATACCGACCGTTGAAATGCCCACAGTCAATATACCGACATGATCATATTGCCGCACATGTTAAAAACTCGACACAGTTACAGTATATTATCGACATGGGCTAGGTATTAGTGTAGGATGTCACCTGGCATGGCTAACTCTATGACCCACTGGGATGGTAAAGTATGTACAAGACGATTTTTGAGAAAAGTCATGAAAAAATGTTCGGTATAATTTGTGTCATTATTGTGGCTGTTGGCATTGTGGTTGTGTCTGTGTTTACTTTTTATTTTGATGTTATTGGTATATCGATTGTCGGTTGTGTGTACAGATGTGGCCACGTATATCTTGGTTTTACTGCACCATGTATGGCACAATATGGCACACCTTGGACTCTGCAAAAGTCACGCTTTGTGATTTTTAAAAAAATTTGCTTCTCTAATCTATTACTTTATACAAGTTCTACTGCTTCAGAAATTTTTTAGACTCTATCTAGTTGCTACATTTGGAAAAACAGCTAAGCTGTGTTTTACATGTTGTGACAAATTGAGAAAAAAGCCAAGATGTATGTGGACACATCTGGTATATGTCGGTATATTTTCCATCGGCATTTGGTTGTGGGGATTCTATCAATCTATATTCCATCCGTCGGCAACTTAACGTTTAAGATCTAAAATACACATACATGAAATTATCCATGTAGAATATATTACAGAGACAGTTGTTTAAAGAGATTTGTGCAATGCTTGAACCAACCAATTGACTAACTAACCAACTAACTATACATTTATACAGTAAGTGTGTCATTTCATTCTGTGTTGTTTAAAATGTTCTTTTGATGTTGATTTTCTTGCCATCATTTTTAGGTTTTGCAAAAAAAAGAAAAAAATTCTGCTATGCATCTGATGTTTCATTTATTTTTTTTATTTTTTTAGGGAAACCGACACAATATTAGACAGTCATCTAAAAAAAGATTTTCCAGTGGTAATTTCTACTACCTTAATTGGTTAATTAAGTGTTAATTAGAGCAGCATGGACAGACTTTGTGCTTGAGGCCAGGATTTGGGAAACTGCTCTGCATGTATTATCGTAAGAGAAAAGCTTTTCTAAAAATACTGCATCCATGGCTTAAGATAGCTAAAATTTGCAAATACCCCTCTGACCTGCTAAGGGGAACACATATTTCTGTAGCTGACTCCTGCTATTCCCTGCTGTGTTGCCTAACCACATTGCAATTCAATCTGATATCTGATTATCGAATTCTGAAAAAATCACATATCTATATATATATATATATATATATATATATATATATATATAATATATATATATGTAACAATCGATGAAAAATAATCCAACCATGACAGTAAAACCATCCTATCATCTGTTCATCTTTGCTAATATTGAAAACGTCTTTGTGTTATTTCATTTTCAGACGAAGGTGCTAATGTATGTTAGGGAAAACACTTATTTTTTGACAAGTGATCTGATTAAAAACAAAATCTTTTTAGATGTGTTCTGTTTAATTATCTATTGATGTGATTGTACAGAAAGGCATGTCCTTCCGAAACAACTAAACAAAATGACGCCTACAGCATGTTATAATCACTGCAGAATAGAAAATGCAATATTTTGAGTATTACGTAGAGTATTATCATACACTAGATTTCTTATTTCATTTATACCATCTCTGAAATGTAAATACATGCAAAACCCTTTCCTTCCATGTCTTGTATATTTAGATATTTCTATCGCTTAGAGCAGTGACAAACTAATAAAAAACAGCTTACTATGCAAATCCACAACCACTAGAAAACAAAGACTTCTGCACTGATTAATGTGGATTCAACGTGGTTTAATTGAAGCAAATTTTTTTTTTTAATTTTTTTAGCATGGAATGTTGTATGTATTATATCTGACATTGAGAAAAAATGATTATTGCTATATACTGTGCACTGTATATTATACAGATCAGATAACATGTTGGTGTTACACCTCTCCAGGCAATATGCAATGAAGTGATTATTTTACATCTACTATACAGTATATCGATATACAATTCTATTTCCATAATTATATATACAGGACTGTGTTTGTAATAATATCTAACGTTACATTGTAAATGCGTTTCTTCATTATGTCTCCTTGTGTTAATTCCAGTGTTTTTTTTTTTCTTTTTGTAGGTGATGTTTTAGCAGATTTGCTCAGTTTAAAAATAAGTATTTTAGATTTTTTCAAACAACAAAAAAAAATCCTCAAATTTAAAGCCATAACTCTTACCCGGTCTTCTTGGGAACAGTTTACAATTTCTAGTGACCAACTAATTTAGTGTTTATGCCAGTAACAGGCAATATACCACACAAACAGTCCAATATACAGGAGTATCACAAAACAAAGTTGGACACATTTTCACATGATTTCATCTCTTCAAAATTCAAAAAGTTAGATGCAAAATGAGGCCGTGGCTCCAGTTTGTGGCATATTTAGCGGAAAATAGGCTGCAGAGATGCCGCGTAGCTCCTAGGTCCATGTGGAAATATTTGTCATGGAATTCACATATTTCCTGTAGAATTCGGCTTTGAATATCAAGTACCCCATGCTGTTATAAAATTGGTTTCTCAGTCTTCCTCTGTTTCTCTTTCCCGCCTAAGAATGAATCTCCAAGTGCAGCTCAGTCAACGCCTACAGTTCCCCACAGTCAGTGTGCAGAGTGAATGACAATAAGTGTAGAGGCTCATTGCATTCAAAAGACTGCTACCTGCATCTCCCACTAGTAATATGCCTCTGCTACTGAAGACCACCCCCGTCTCATACACTCTGCCTGGCATACCATGGGTGATTTATTACCAATTAATTACGGTGCTGGCTAAACCACGGAAAGTATTTGCAATACTCTCATTGTGACCGGCTGCAGAATTATATACAAAGAATGCAGGATGTGAATTATTTTCCAAATAGACATAAAATAGGGAAAACCTAATGGAAAATAGGCAAATTATCTCTAGGGTAACACAGCATTAATGGCACAGAAACAAGTGTGTAATAGGATACGTCTATATATAATTGTACTTTGGCCATTATTCTGGTTCACTCTCAAAGGCAAATTTCTTCTCAAATGGACAAAACCATGTGCACTGCAGGTGGGGCAGATGTAACATGTGCAGAGAGAATTAGATTTTGGTGGGGATTTACTTCAAATTGAGATCTATATTGCAGTGTAAAAATAAAGCAGTCGGTATTTTCCCTGCACAGAAACAAAATAACTCACCCAAATCTAATTCTCTAATCACGTTACATCTGCCCCACCTGCAGTGCTCATGTTTTTTTCCATTTCAGAAGGAATTTGCCTTTGCGAGTGAACCAGAATAAGGGCCTTTATACCATTGAATTTGTGGTCAGCGAGACAAGAGATGGGAGATTAGGCATCTGCCTAGGGGTTCCAGAATCTTGGGGGGGGGGGGGGGGGCTGAGTCTGACTATCATAAAATGAAGTAGCATCCTTGTTGAACTTAATGCAAACTGCAAATGTTGACCTTCTAAGAAACCACCTCCGCACTTTCACCCTAAATAGTCGGTATCAGAGTGTGTGGGTGGTGGCAGCAGGCTGATGTTTTGTCTAGGGTACCGAAAAATCTGGCACCATCCCTGAGCGAGATTAATATGCTCTCGCAGCCATCGGTATGCTGGTACCACTCTTTTGTCCTGTGGGGTGTCTACATTGGTTTTGCAGGCTTGCTTGCCCTAGGGAATTTCTCCTTGTGCTGAAGAGGATGGACTTTGCCATAATATGGTGGGGAGCCCACATTGAGGGTTTTCTTGTGAGTGGATAGTTTATTTTATTTCTTGGTAGAAGTTTTACATTATATATATATATATATATATATATATATATATATATATATGTTACCCTTGTTTTTACATTTCACATGGTCAGGTCCTCATATCTAGCATGCAGCTACATGATGAGATGCTTATGGCAGTTTCACAGTTAGCCTAATATTTTCACTGAACTGTTACCCTTTATTTCTAACTACGGGTGTACCGAAGCATAGCGCCACGCAATGTACCTTATCAGCGTCCGTCACACTACAGCGACACCCTTATGGCGGTATCTTTAGCAATATCTATCAAGGGGTCAGTTTTCACCTCTTCTGCTTGGCACAGTAAGGATGCACAGTTGGGTCTTTGTTCTAGGCTCGTCATTATGTCCAGGGGGCCCCCGCTGTACAACTGGATCAAACGGGTCACCATATGTCCCTTTCCACGTGGTAATACATATATGTTTCATATCTATAGTCTATAACTTGTGAATCCTACTGCATATGCTGCTGTTCCCAGACAAATACCGCAGCGCACCGAGTGAGTCGATAATCACACAGATACTAAACATGAAGGGGAAAGAATGTGTTTTAACATTAAACCATGTGTAGTGTATCTTCAAGCTAAAAGACTATATTTTATTAATTTGTGGGTATGAGCATGAAGTTGTGTGTAACATTATGACTGTGGTTGGCATGGGAAACGGTCACCTGTCAGACCACACTTAGGTCGACAGTCATTAGGTCGACCCCAGAAGGTCGCCTGACCCCAAGGTTGACCGGGTTAAGGTCGACAGGGTCAAGGTCGACATGACTTGAGGTCGACATGGGCCAAGGTCGACATGGGTTTAGGTCGACAGTCATTAGTTCGACATGAGTTTTTCACTGTTTTTTGAGCCGACATGTGCCGACAGGCGGCATTTCATGCCCTACCATCCACTAGGGCGTGGTGGGAGAATAAAAAAGTGTGCCGACCGTAGCGAAGCGAGCGATGCGAGGGGCTGCGGTTCAACTCCAACTGTGTACATGTTGACAGTGTCGACATTCGGGTCCAAAAACAGTGAAAAACTCATGTCGACCTAATGACTGTCGACCTTGGCACATGTCGACCGTAAGTCATGTCGACCTTGACCCATGTCGACCTTTAACCCTGTCGACCTTGGGGCCAGTCGACCTTCCGGGGTCGACCTATTGACTGTAGACCTAAGTGTAATCTGACAGATGTATCGATTCCGTTGGCATACACACATACTCTCTCACTTTCCTCAGTGCGCCCTTTACATAAATGTGAAAGCTAACGTTGTGGAGATGCAATCCGACCTCGACAGTATGACCTCTGCAGTGACCAAGTGAGCGTCTGTGAATGTAAACACAATAGCAACACACCCACAACATGCTTATAACATGCCCATAGGATGGACCATCTTCATGCCTCTGTTTAGCCACCTACCAGTCACCGCCCAACAATGCCCAACACCTATCCAAAACATTCCTGATACTATGAGGTTCATTTACTAAAATGGGAGTTCTATTTCAGATAGTACTGTAGGTTGCTAAGCACCTTCTAGAAGATAATAGACAGCTCGGCATCAGGCGCTTAGTGGGATGTTTACACCGTGTTGTACTGTAGGGAACACATTTAAAATATATCTAGGATCAGGCATTGGGGGAAGGTTAGGGGTAGAGGTAGTTATTAAGGTTAGGTATTGGAAGGGGGGGGGGGCTCACTGCAATGCCTTTGAATCACTCTGTGCTGAAGCTCCTGCTCACATGACCAACAGGAGCCAGAAGATGATGCTGGAGAGCAGGTAAGTGACTGCTGGGCCACCAGGAACATCAGAAGGGCATTCCATCGTGTAGAAGAAACAGCATCCGTATACACACAATGAATGCCACTGTCAACATGCTAAACATGTCAGCATGCGGCATGTCAATATTTCAACCACATCAACATTCTCATTTTGATCCTGTGCATGTCACAAAGAGAACAGTTGGCTTTACGTACCACACCCTGCAGTTAAATTCTAGCTGATTGAAGATATAGGCAGACTAGCCCGGAACCACTCCTGTGGCTGCATTGCCCAGGATATCACATAATACGGTCCAAAGCTGCTATTTGAGGATTCAGTAAAACAACTGGAGCAAGACTGTGCTGTCAAGTGTCCCTCTGTAAGAGATGTAGGGTGACATTCTATGGGATGAGATTTTTTTTGCACTTTCAAAATCGCCCATTATCGCACTTTTTTAATATCGCATTTTTGCAGCAAATTCGCATATTTAATGAGGAGCGAATTCTGGAATGAAAAGTGCGATTAGGTGCGATAATGTGCGAATTTTAGGCATGAAAATGTGCGAATTTAAGGAAATGTGCGATTTTTTGTTCTTAAAAAAAAAAATAGCATGGGGTCCCACCTTCTGAGCATAACCAGCCCCGGGCTCATTGAGTCGGGGCTGGTTCCGAAAATACGGGGGACAAAAAGCATAGGGGTCCCCCGTATTTCTGAAACCAGCCCCGGACTCTTGGACCGGTCGTGGTTCCAAAAATACGGGGGACAAAAAATCTGGGGGTCCCCCGTATTTTGAAACCAGCACCGGGCTCCAACAGCCGTCGGTGTCATGCCACAGCCGGCTCCCCCCACACTGACAGCGGGGAGAACCGGCTCTCTCCGATGCCGCTAACAGCCTCTGTAGCGCTGTCCCAGCGCTACAGAGGCTGAGAGCGTGATTGGCCGATGCGTCTCCATGGAGACGCATAGCTCAGCCCTGATTGGCTGAGCTATGCGTCTCCATGGAGACGCATAAGCCAAAGACGCTCTCAGCCTCTGTAGCGCTGGGACAGCACTACAGAGGCTGTTAGCGGCATCGGAGAGAGCCGGTTCTCCCCGCTGTGCGGGGGGGAGCCGGCTGTAAAGAGGACAGCGCTGGACCTGGATTGGTGAGTACGTGGGTGTAAAAGTGAGGAGTGTGAATGTGTGTGTAATAAGTTTTACTTCTCTGTGTGTGTTTTTTTTAACATTCTTTTTACAGGTGGACTACAAGTCCCAGCGGGCCCATTAATGCCCCGCATGCTGGGACTTGTGGTTCTCCAAGTCCCAGCATGCGGGGGAGGTCTGCTGGCACTTGTAGTTCTCCTGTATAAAGCAATGTTATGTATGGAAGATTTAACCATATCAGGCCGGCGTCCACTGGCCACGGACGCCGGTGACAGCCCCGGGCTTCAGCCCTGGACGGGTGAAGCCTGGGGGGGGAGACCCCTTTATGGGGGGGTCCCCACTCCTCCAGGTACCCCGTCCAAGGCTGACCAGCCACGGTGCTCATGTTTCGGCCAGGGGACCTTATATAAAAAGTGTCCCCCGGCTGTGGCATGACACCGACGGCTGTTGGAGCCCGGTGCTGGTTTCAAAATACGGGGGGACCCCCAGATTTTTTGTCCCCCGTATTTTTGGAACCAGGCCCGGTCCAAGAGTCCGGGGCTGGTTTCAGAAATACGGGGGACCCCTATGCTTTTTGTCCCCCGTATTTTTGGAACCAGCCCCGGTTTAATGAGCCCGGGGCTGGTTATGCTTAGGAGGGGGGACCCCACGCTATTTTTTTGTCAAAAAACACTTTTCCACATTTTTTAACACAGGGCCATGCACAGATCTCTATGATCTGTGCAGGGTTCTGGCCAATTCGCATATCAGAACCTGGTCTGATTTTTTTAAAATTTTTAGACACAATTTTCAAATTCGCATCTCATTAAATATGCAAATTTTAATGTGAAAACATCTGAATGCTAGTTCTGGCGAAAACTAAAAATCGCACTTTTAAAAAGTGCGATTTCGTGGCAAAACCGCACTTTTTGCCGATTTTCACATCTCATTAAATATGCGAATTAGGGAAAAAGTGCGAAAACTGCCGTTTTTGCGATAAAATTCGCCAAAGTCAGATTATCTCATCCCATAGAATGTCACCCGTATTTTCTAATTCATGAATCCAGGTTACTGTACTATTACATAACAATTGTTATATTTCAATAGGATAATGTTCACTTTAGTACCTCTTGCAATCTTTGGTAGCTGATTATATTTCTCCAAGTCATATGTGCGTTTTTGAATTATATACATTATAAATGGGGCCCCCTGTGTCATGTCACCCAGTACAAAGCATGCATAGGAAGTGAGAGCTTTAACATCCAGGTCACATAATCATATACACAAGACAACATATCTCTTCCTAAGGACCATGGGGTCGCAGTTTAACTGTATGTTTCCTGCTGTCAAAATAGATTGCAAAAAAATCGTGAAAGATCTATTGAAAAAACATTGTCAGCCTATAGAATGCCAAGTAAGGACAAGGGGCCTTATTTTGGTTCATTCTTTCTGACAAAATCCTTCTTAGATGGGCAAAACCATGTGCACTGCGGGTGGGGCAGGTGTTACTTGTGCAGAGAGAATTAGATTTGGGTAGGGTTTTACTTCAAAGTTAGATCTATATTGCAGTGTAAAAATAAAGTAGTCAGTATTTTCCCTGCACAGAAACAAAATTACTCACCCAAATCTAATTCTCTCTGCACATGTTACATCTGCCCCCCCTGCAGTGCACATGGTTTTGTCCATCTAAGAAGGATTTTGTCAGAAAGAATGAACCAAAATAAGGCCCAATATATTGCATTGCATATAGTGGTTATATAGTGACAGTTGGCCACAAAAAGCTGTAACCTAATGTTAGTGAAGAGATTTTAACAATGAAACATACAGTATATAAGGTACTAACTAGCACAAAGTGAAACATGCAAAAAATAACAAATCAATCATTTTTAATACCTTCTCATTCCATGTGACATTAATGACCCTTCCACATAAAAAGTCTTCAACAGTGGAACATCTTGTGGTATCAGGAGGCGACTAATAGGGTTTACAGACACTACAGGCAGTCCCATTTGGAGGTGTTTTCTCCCTCTGGGACTGCCAGTCCGGGCTGTGATAAGCAGAGAGCTGGTTTCCTGTAGGAAGATCTCCCTGCCTTTGGTGAAGCTCTAGCAAGCTGCAGCAGATGCAGTCCATAGAAGCTATTTTTTTTTTTTTGCACATGGCCTGAGTGCATAAGCCGGTCCCTGTGCCTGTTGCATTCATTGTGCAGGTGCTGGGACCTGGCTGCTTCCTTGCCTACTCCCCTCTGGGCGTGAGGTGGTGGCATTGGAGCTTGTTGTACTCATCCATGACCAGCCAGTGTCCCGTCCAGATGGGTGGGATTCGAGGAGGCGTGGATTACAGCCTCCCAGGATGGTCCGGGATGGGTTTAATAACCAGAAGGGTATGGGCCATACAAGGAGTCTATAGTCACCCCCTCCCCAACTTCCCAGTAACAGCTGTTACAGGATAGGCTATGTATAGGACACCCCGTTGATAAGGACAAATAGGAAAGAGCATTACAAGCTGCAGGGAGCCAGTCTGGTCTGATGTTCTGGAGTCCAGACCTTTAGGGTTCTTACCTAATCCCAGAATACACTAATCCGGTGTAACAGCACACTTAAGTTTGTTACAGAGAATTTCAGAAAAAATATTAAATTCAATGTTACGCTTATGTGTCATCCTTAGGTCCAGTTATGTGATGAGAAACATGATTCCCTTCTGTTTATCCACATACAGTATTTCATAATTGGAAGTCACAAGCACTGATTTTCCTTATTACATTGACCACAAATGATTTGAATTGGTCCTGGACCACCAACCCAGGACACTCCTGTAACTGCTCCGCAGCACCAGTGGGAGCCACAGAACACAATTTGGGAACCACTGCATCAATCCCTGGAATAAAAAAATATCCTTTGTAACTATAGAAGTTTTAAACTGCTGTTTTAATTTATAAATGTTTTCATGGATTCCATTGCAACACATTTAACTGAACTCTGTGTTAACTGTTTGTGAGCAGGATGCATAAAATGCCACAAATAAGAGGACAATCAAGGTCACAGGTAATGACCACTGCATAAGGGACAAGCAGCATTGAATAAAGCTCAGTGACAAATACTTAACCATCAACATTTTTCTCAGCACTGCAAAACTGTCTTTATACTTTTACATTCTACAGCAAACCCAATGATAACTGTGCTAAGGAGCGAATGCATACCTTGTGTGACTCATAAAACGCACAAAGCCTTGATGCACACTGAAGGGAGATTAATTAGTTGACACATGGTTAGGCTGCAGTATTCACAGTATACTATACATCCTCCCATTGTCAAACAAGTGATTTCAATGATATCTGCAAACCGATGTACTGACTCGCAGCTGCATTAGAAGTTGCAGACATCATATCTGCCAAGACATTGCTTTATCTACACTACGTGAGAACAATCAGGCTGGCTGTGCATTTTGCCTGCCACTTTTTATATGGGGGCGTTTAGTGTGTTTTCCCCCCAGATATTGTGTACAGACTCTGCTCCAGTGATATGAGGTGGGTATAGAGTATTTTCCTCGCATCTCTCTGCTGGTACCTACAGCAGCTACTGTAGCTAGCATGCCTGAGTAGGAATCACACGTATGACTCACAAGCATAGGACTCATTAGCACCACACAGAAGAACCCATGCAGTTGCAAAACCATTCTTGCCAGCTCATACATCAAGCTATACAATAGTTTATTTGTTCACGTTATGGAGATTACTTTTTTTTTTGTAGGCATAAGAATGATTCACAGCTTACTGTATGAGTGATAGCTTAGTTGAGACAATAGCACTGAGAGGCATGTGACTGCATAGATTTAGTGTGAGGCTTATAGTAGCACGGCGCGGAGAGGCATTGCTAATACTAATCTCCCTTTATTATATGTTCCCCTGGGATGCAGAGGGGACTCGCGCTTGCTGATAGAACTGTTTTAGCATCTTGGAATACCCTCTTAGTCTTGGGAGAGTCCTATGATTATTCCTGGAATCGGGAGAACCTATAATCTATTTGTGTTCTCTGGACAGATCTGCTGAGCAGTTCAGCACCGGGAGAGCCTATTGCCGGTTTCAGAACCTCGGACAGCTCTCATGAGTATTCCAGGACCTGTGAGAGGCTACAGCATATTTCAGCACCCCGCACAGCTCGCACCGCAGGATCTGGTAGAACCTATAGCCTACTTCAGCACCGTGGACAGCTCATCTAGGTATCGCAAGACCTGGTAGAACCGTCCTATAGCCGACTTCAGCACCTTGGACAGCTCATCTATGCTTTCCAGAATCTGGGAGAAGCTATAGCCCGCATCAGCACCGTGGACAGCTCATCTGGGTATCACAGGGTCCGGGAGGAACTATAGTCTACTTCAGCACCTTGGACAGCTCATCCATGCATCCCAGAACCTGGGAGAACCTACAGTATAGCCTGCATCAGCACCTTGGACTGTTCCTCTGAGTATTACAGGACCCTGGAGAGCACTCTCATTCATTTCACCACCTGGGACAGTTCTTCATAGTACTCCAGGACCCAGGAGCGCCCGAAACCCATTTGCAGCACATTGGACAGCTCCGATTATTATTCCAGGACTCTGGAGACCCCTATAGAGCATTTCAGCACATTGGGCAGAGATCAGTTATACCGATGTGGTTTTGAGGGACTTTGGGTGAAAAGACGAACGGATCCTACAAGATTCATTATTGGCGACCCTGCCAGTCAGTACGGGAGCAGCTTTTTTGGAATTGATTGCAGCACTGAAGAAAGTCTTCCCGAACATGCATCTCAGGAGCAGTGCTAGGGTCCTGGGACTGCAAGTATGCCTTCTTCTTTTATGTAAGTGTTGTGTTTAATTGATGGTTATGTAATTAATGTAATGTAGCGTTATGTGTAAAAGGCAGTAGAGGGCTATACCAGTGGCAGTTGTTTAGAGCAATGCCTACGACAAGACTGCAGTGTGTGCTATAGCAGTGGGTGGGGGGGACACAGTTGCAGGGTACTATGCACGTTATGCGAACTGACAGTGAACGATATTGTTTCTTTGTTTGACAGACGCAATTGCTTCTAATGTTGCAGAACAGGAGGTTGAGAATCTCTCAGGTTTATCCAGTAACCCTGAGAAAAATATTTTTGCAATTCGGGAAAATGGGACGACCTGCCTCATGGCAGAATTTTCAGCTAAGATACTTGTTCCCTATGAAGTCCCTTCCAGTAACGATGTGGATGTAAGTAGTCTTTTATCGATGGACTATCTAATCATACATACATACATACATACATACATACATACCTGCTAAGGATTATGACAACTGTGTTAAAAAAAAATCTATTTCCAATTCTATATCCACTAACACATTACATGCAAGTGAATTATGCGCTACAACAGTGTAATTATTTGTCTGTTTCAGTGGAATGCAGAAGAAGCGAACATCCAGTTACCCAGAGACACTGACATTAGAGGGAAATGCTGGACTAACGAATCTGAGCTGCATTTATCATGGCTAGACAAATCGTACACCCTGAAGTTATTCTTTATTAAGGTAACTGACATACAGTAGTCCTTTAGTGTTGTATTACTGAAGTATAATAATCTGTTACAGATACAGATTGAATGGGTATTGCTTTGAACATGCATTGAATCATTCAATATAATGCCAGTGATACTATGTATGAATATAATAAAAGTTTCCAGCTCCATGCTGTCTCCACCTTCTATGCAGTAGGGATTCCAGGCTCGTATTATTCACTATAACCAACGTTCTATAGGTTGTGGTCTTGTGTCTATGTAAGTAGCAGTGTATGCATGAATAGAGAGCTATGTCTATTATACTATTTGTATATGAATATAGAACTACGGTATGTAATATGCATCAATGGCTGTATAAATATGATAAAAAAAATATATTAAATGGTTCCTCATTGTTTTATGAATAGGAAGGACAGGATTCCCCAAAGTCCAATAGAAGGAGCTGGAAAATGAACAAAGTCCAGTTTTTATACGACTTGTCTGAGCGAACTAACTTCAAAAATGGTGCAAGACGTGAGTAGCTACTGTGGCACATACATAACAGCTAGATGGATATAGAGGAACCATATATATATATATATATATATATATATATATACACACACACATCATTGTATTACATTTTATTACTAATATTACTTGTAAAACGACATAAATATTGTACATAGATTATATATTATAAATACTATTTTATACTATAACTACTACAGACTCCACATACATCTGTGTGCAACATGAAAAGGTCTCCATTTTGAAGCGGTTTTCATCTTCCACCAAGAGCTTGCTGCATTTTACTTACTACAGCGCATGCAGTATGGCATAAGGCATAAGGCTTCATTACACATATTATATATTATACAAATTATACAGAGCCTGCAAATAGAGTAGAAGAAGAAAACAGGAATGTAATAGGGTCAGAGGAGAAGTTACTGTATCTGCAGTGGCTGAGTCACATTGTGCAGTGACTGCTGACGTGCGACCAACAGATGTTCAAGTGGTTCTGCAGAGCACAAAGCAGCGCTCACTGTTCTGCCCCTAGCTCACCCATATGGGGCCTTATTTCCACATCCATTGACACTTGTATAGAAAAATATCATAAAATAATAATTATTATCATGATTATTATTATTATACAGTGTCCATGTTTTAGTAACTTTAAAAATGGCAATAGTTACAGATTACATTTAACACATATACCGTATCTGTCTATCTGGGCGCTGATTGTGTTTCTTCCTTCTAATGGTTCACTGTAAATATTTCAATACTTCTTTTCACTAATACAGTATTTCACCTCTGTGGAGGACATTTCAATAGTGAAAAGTGTCCTCTGTGCAGGGCAGGGCCAGGATTGGTCCCACTGTGGGCCTAGACATATAGTTACATAGTAGTCAAGGTTGAATAAAGACTCACATTCATACAGTTCAACCTTGGTGTATTAGCTTGCTCCCTTGTTTTAAGGATAGGTTATGATTATTGTTTGTACCCCTGTATATTTTTAACCAATAGATGTTTGTCCAACCTTATTTTAAATGTATGTTTTGTGTCAGCTGACACCACATCCCCCAGGTAGAGAGATCCATAGTTTGGCTAGGGCATACGACTGTGGTGCAAGATTCAGCATTTGCAGAGGTAGAACATTTCGCACACATTTAGCACCGACCATTGATAGGAATTGGGTTCATTGAGGGCATTTCTTGCAAAGTATTGGTTGCTTTACTGAGGCAAGCTATGCAAATGAGGAAAAGGGGAGGAGACATGTTAAGGGTGTTCATTGACGTGTGGAGGTGGTCATCGCTATTCCTCATTGGTAAATCATTTTAATTTTGCAACTAGTGGTCTTCATGTCTTACCCTATCATTAGCGATGTTCATCCATGTAGTCCTTCAGCAGATAAGACTGTTTCTGTTTGCACCATAAGCAAGGTATTATAAAGTGTCTACTGCATACACAGTATAATGAATACAGGACGTATTGTATGTCCCCATGCACCCATGATCAGTTTCAGACTAGACTAACTTTATTATCACAAACCTGTTTCTAAAGATACTTGTGGCTTGGCACAATACAAACTTATATAATGTCCCATTGTTCTTAGCTGGGAAGCACACCGCCACTAGCCACCACATTTCTCTGATGACCACACCAGCTGGGATGTCCTATGAATGTGAGGCCACAGAGAAAGTCAGCCTGACCTCCACTGACCAGAAGAAAACCGTGGTCCTGTACCTGTCTGAGGTCCACATTCAGCCATTTGATATTCAGAGTGATTTTGTCTACAGTGAAGGTATAGTACTGTAAAGTCACATTAACACTTATTAACATTATAAGTCACAAATTAGGAAACCATATCTTAAATCAGTTTTACCTGGCTGCAAAATGTATACACTAGTGTTCAGGTGTGAAGTGGCAGTAAGCTGGTACCTATAAAGGATATGATTATGAATCCGATGGATCACTTTGAACGGACACAAATAGCATTTGTTGCCATCTAGAGCACAGGCAGAGACAAAGGGGGTTATTCTAGTTCACTCTTTCTTACAAAATCCTTCTTAGATGGACAAAACCATGTGCACTGCAGGTGGGGCAGATGTTACTTGTGCAGAGAGAATTAGATTTGGGTGGGGTTTTACTTCAAAGTGAGATCTATATTGCAGTGTAAAATAAAGCAGCCAGTATTTACCCTGCACAGAAACAAAATAACTCACCCAAATCTAATTCTCTCTGCACAAGTTACATCTGCCCCACCTGCAGTGCACATGGTTTTGTCCATCTAAGAAGGATTTTGTCAGAATGAGTGAACTAGAATAAGACCCAAACTAACACATTTTTGGGGATCTCACTAATGGACAGATCTATGCCAGACATTGTTTTGTGTGAAATGGGCATTTCAAGGTAGGAGTGTATATACCAGAAGGTGCAGATTGGGCGATGTTATACGTATGGTGTTAGGTCTAACAGCTACCATACAATATATAGGGCTAAAGAGTCTCATACAATGGGTGATAGGTACCAAACACATACCAATTAAAAATGACTTAAGTAAAAAAACAAATAAATATTTAAAAAGTGAATTAAAATTAAAAAGTTTACTTGCACCACATATAATTATGTATCAAAATATGTAAAACCACTACAGCACCTGTTCACGTAAGAGAGACAGACTTCCAAACACTCAGTCAGCAGAGGTATAAAAGTACTGCTGAGACAAACCACATTTACCTTTGATAAAGCTGCAGTTTAAATGCAGTGAAACGTGACAGTTGGATACATACAGATGACCGGTGTTCAGTATACGGACGGTCAGAATCCCAAAGGAGAGAATCTTGACAAGGGTCCGGTAAGTATAAATACCCTCCCTCTGCCACCCCTGGCCTTCACTTCTAGCAGCCTGATCTTCCTCCTTCCGTATTCTGACTCCCACCCTCCCTGCTAGCTCCTGACCCTTAAGCTACACTTTACCGCCTAAACTAAACCTCCCAGGCCCACAGTCTAACCTTAAACCATTCTTCTACATAAATGCCATGTTCTAACCCCCCTCCCCAGCAGTCTAACCCTAAGTCCCCGGCTAGTGTCTAAACCTAATCCCCCATTCCCGGTGTAAGGCTAACCCTAGGTTTCACATCATTCCGCATTGCAGCAGTCGGGATTCCAGTGCTTGCATTCCAATTGATATCAGAATTTCGTTGCCTGACTTAAAGCATTAGTCAGGATGTCGGTGTCAGTAGAGTGAATGTTGGCATCCGGACTGCGGTCCAGATGCACTAAGGTTCAAAATTGATAAAATGGAGAGTGCTAAAACCACCAACAAATCAGCTCCTGACATTTTTCGAACACAGTCTGTGATATGGCAGTTAGGAGCTGATTGGCTGGCTGTTTATCACTCTCCATTTTATTACTTTTGAAGCTTAGTGCATCTGTCCCCGCATCGTTGTCCACTACGTACGTGGCCATTGGATTGTACTTCATTGCAACATATCCACACCAGCCTCCATACTTATTTCTGCTGACTGCAAAAGCCCCGTTATCACAGATTTTATTGCAGATTTTACTATATTTATGTAGTGGTTCTAGATATTTTAGTAAGTTATACGTGCTACCAGTATGGTCACTTATTAATTACTATTTTGTTTTTAACTGAAGTCATTTGCATTTTAATGTATATCTGTTTGATACCTAAGCCTTATCACCCATTGTATATATTTTCGTGTCAGGGCAGGAACTGGAGTCATTGGGATTACTTGGAGTGTCATGATCATCTACCTAGAGTTTTGCGTTATTCTTAAGGTGCCCATACACTGTGCGGATTTGTCTGAATCGGGCCGTGAAATCGGCCCAAATCGGGTCAATTTGATGTCCCCTCAGGTCCGATGCGCGGTCCCCTGCGCATCCAGCCAGCCAGTACATGCGGCATCACACTGCACAGCCACACAATGCGTTTGCCAGCAAGCACCTGAGATGAGTGCTACTGGTGCTCAGCGCTGCCTGGCAGAAAGGCACCAAATGCAGATTCACATTTTGATCCCAAAATCCCAGGACTGGAGGCTTCAATCCCTGGATGGAAATCCCAGCCCAAAAATGTCCTAGATCCGGGGATCACTCCCATTCTGAAAAAACACAATTCCGACCCTAACTCTCTCTCTAACTATCATCCTATCTCTCAGCTCCCATGCCTCTCCAAACTACTGGAGAGACTTGTCTACTCTCGCCTCACACACTTTCTTAACTCTCATGCCCTATTAGACCCGCTTCAGTCAGGCTTTCGCTTTCAACACTCCACTGAGACAGCACTGACTAAATTGGTGAATGATCTGGTAACTGCTAAGTCTAAAGGCCATTACTCACTACTTATTCTTCTAGATCTTTCTGCTGCATTTGACACTGTGGATCACACTCTTCTCTTACAAACACTACACTCCCTAGGTCTTAATGATACTGCCCTTTCCTGGTTCTCATATTACCTATCTGATCGTTCTTTCAGTGTTTGCTTCTCTGACTCTACCTCCTCTTCACTACCTCTGACAGTCGGAGTTCCGCAAGGCTCAGTCTTAGGTCATCTGCTTTTCTCAATCTATACTTCCTCTCTTGGCAAACTAATCAGCTCTTTCGGATTTCAGTATCACTTATATGCGGATGATACTCAAATCTATATATCAACCCCAGAGTTGTCACCAGTGGTTTTGGGTGAATGTCTCTCTGCCATCTCATCTTGGATGTCTTCTCGCCAACTCAAACTCAATATTTCCAAAACGGAATTACTTATATTCCCACCAGCCAAGAACAGTTACCATCCTGATATCTCCATCACTGTTGACAACTCACAAGCTCGTTGCCTAGGGGTCATCCTCGACTCTGAACTGTCCTTTTTTCCCCACATTCAATCTGTCTCCAAATCATGTTACAGGCATCTAAAAAACATATCCAAAATACGACCCTATCTCACACAAGACACTACTAAATCTCTTATCCATGCACTCATTATATCCCGCATTGATTATTGCAATAGTCTCCTAACTGGTCTTCCCAAGAACAGACTCTCCCCACTGCAATCCATTTTAAATGCTGCTGCTAGGCTGATCTTGTAAGACGCTCATCGTCTGCTGTTCCGCTCTGCCAGTCCCTCCATTGGTTGCCTGTATCTTACCGTATTCAATATAAAACACTTCTACTCGCATATAAAGCTATTAACCATACTGCACCAGCATATATCTCTTTACTTATCACAAAATATCTTCACAAGATCTCCGTCTCTCTTCTGCACGGATCACTAGCTCCCATTCACTATTACAGGACTTTCATCGGGATGCTCCCATCCTATGGAATGCCCTTCCACGCACAATAAGACTCTCCACTAGCCTTCAAACTTATAAGCGTTCCCTGAAAACTCACCTCTTCAGGCAAGCCTATCATGTTTAAGTACCAAAAGCATAACCCTCTGAGGCACTTATGTATTTTAAAGCTTCCCTTCTGGACTTGTAACTTGGTGGGACTGCTATGCTATTACTGGTGCCTGTCCTTGTGTTTCCCTCCTATGTCCCTATAGATTGTAAGCTTGCAGCAGGGCCCTCCTACCTCCAAGTCTGTCTGTTATTACCCAGTTTGTTTTATCACTGTTTACTATTGTAAAGCACAACGGAATCTGCTGCGCTATATAAGAAACTGTAAATAAATAAATAAAGAAATAATCCTTAGTTATATGCCACATTTGCAGTGCTTCCACAAATTGGATGCTCAGAAGGACCACAAATGTGATTATTGTTGGGTTAACACTTGTACATGTTGACCTGTGAAAGTAAATACAGATCCCCAAGTTTCATAAAAATGATTTACAGCATTGAACCCAAATCTTTTCTTTTCTCAGCATGAGGAAGATTTATCAAAGCTTCTATAGAGTGTAGA
Source organism: Crinia signifera (assembly GCF_055691185.1). Taxonomy (NCBI): domain Eukaryota; kingdom Metazoa; phylum Chordata; class Amphibia; order Anura; family Myobatrachidae; genus Crinia; species Crinia signifera. The sequence goes on from NC_139219.1 coordinate 36,898,871, forward strand.
AGTTGCCCATAGCAACACATCATCATCTTCTGTCTATCATTTTATAGAATGTACTTGATAAATACCAGCTAGCAGATAATTGGATACTATGGGAAATGTTTCCACTTCTCTACTCTTTAGAAGGTTTGATTGACATTGCCCATGTCACACTGTTATACTGATACAATGTCCTTAACTGGACAAAAATACTAGCCAATGGGTTATGTCTAGGGGAGGTTCCAGAGGAGGGCCTGCCTGCAGCACAGTTCAAAATTCAAATGGGGGAGACCCAGCAACTGCCACCTGCCAACTGCCAGGCTCCCCTATTTGAATTTTGCATTGTGCTGCAGCCCCTCCTCTGGAGCCACCACTGTTCATGTCTGACATATCATTGAACTGAGGATAGAGAATAAGGGATACATTTAATAAAGCTTCTAAAAATTAAAAGATTTGATTTTGCCCATAGCAACCAATCAGATCATTTCTCTATTGCACCCTAGAAAATCATAGGCAGAATCTGATTGATTGGTTGCTATGGGCAACGTCACCTCCTTTCATTTTTAGAAGCCACAGTCAATTTTAATCCATCGTTTTTCAAATCATACTATCGATGTCTCTTTCATTCTAGAGTACAAGTGCCTGACCGATCAGAGGAAACAGCTGGAAGAAATGTTACCTATTATTCTAGGTATAACTTTAGGACTGGCTATCGTGATCATCCTGGTTGTGTATCACGTTCACAATAAGATGACAGCCAACCAAGTGCAGATTCCAAGGGACAGATCTCTATATAAGCACGTGGAATAAACAAAGACTAAATGCAAGGCACAATGACCATCAGGTAGAAAAGCGAACCGCACTTTTCCTGAAATCCTCTCCATTGTCTTCCTGTAAGCTGTAACCCTAATACACCCCCCCCCCCTCCTCTTAGCAGTGATGTGCAGGTAGTGTTTGATAGCATTGCACTGGAAATCAGTAATGTGCTATAGATTTCCAATGCGTCACCCATGGCGATATCAATGTATAGCTCTTTTGAATATTATTTGTTTTTTTAATGCCTGATTTATTATACTCAAATAGCTCTCTTATGTCTTAAAGGACATATTTTACAAGCGTTGCTTGTTGCAAACTCCTACCGCAGACCCTATGCATGTTACATGGTTCTAACCTGCTAATATCTATGAAAGAGAGCTTACAAATATTGTTACATAACAATAAGCTTTGCGCAGTGTTTTCTAAAGGCAATTACAAACACAAATATATTGTCACCTACGCTTTTCTACTATAGATAGCTATTAAATATTTATGTTGAAGCGAATAGAAATATTAATGCTATGACAATTATTATTATTTATTTTTTTTGTGCAAAGAAAAACAGAACTATAACGAGTTCCCGGGGCATGCTGCATGTTTCCTTATTGTGTGGTTCGTTACATTATGACATCACACTGAATCTGAAGCTCTGATTACTATGCATTGTTTCCTTTTGGAAAATTGTACCCAAAAAAGATGACCGTCCTTCTACTACCATTTGTAGTATTGTAATTAACATGAGTTGCGAGATGTTCCTGATCTCCAGAAACGGTTCTAGGTTTTAAATATGTGTTTTAAATGTATCACCCCAGCAGCAGTGTTCTTGGAATTTGCTAAGATGTTACCAAAATACTGTAATGACTTTATTTTTTAAATATATAAAATCTATGCAATTGGCACATAAATATGCTCAGAAAAGTCTCATACTGTAATCAATATTACCTATATAAAATGGATCTTTACACCGAAGCACTCAGGAAAGTATAGGGTACCTCTCTATATGGATACTGACTATGAGAACTAACACTACAACATACTGTAGCTAAACAATATATATACCAATATACCCCCGGATGTATTGTAGGTTGGCAAGTTGTGGCTTTACCTCTGCTTTTGATGTTTTTTTCTTTATACCACTTTTTTTCATTTGGTTAAATCAGGGGTTCCCAAACTGTGCGCCGTGGCTCCCTGGGGTGCCTCGGGACACATGCAGGGGTGCCCTGGGTTGGTAGTCCAGGACCAACTCAAATTATTAATGGTTAATTATTTATAAGCAAAACCAGTGCTGGTGGCTGCCAATCATAAAATGTGTACAAACAGAAGCAATTCCTGCCCTTTACCACATAACTGACCCTAAGAATCGCATATAAATCCAATCTAATTAAAATAATTTTGCCCTGGGGGTGCTGCAAAAAAAATTCTTATACTCTAGGGTGCCGTGATTAAAAAAAGATTGGGAACCCCTGGGTTAAATCATTTATATTCATTAATGATCTGTATATAGCGCATGTATTTTTACTCAGTACTGTTTACATAGGATTCACTGTATAGATGCTGTATTCCTGGCAAAATCAAGATTCTATCGTAGTTGTTGGTGCATTAGACACAGATATACAGTATGCGTTCCAAAGTCCCAAACAGATGTCACCAGGATTCACATCATTGAGTGAGCGCAATCTGCAAGTCATCTCCCTATACCTAACCTGCTCACACCTGCTCACACCTTACCTACCGTACTCATTTCTTACCTACAGTACTCAGATCTTACCTGCAGTACTAACTCCTTAACTACAGTACTAACTCCTTACCCACAGTACTCATGACTTACCTACAATACTCACTAATTACCTGCAGTACTCACTCTTTACTTACAGTACTAACTCCTTACCTGCAGTACTCACACCTTGCATACAGTACTAACTCCTTACCTACAGTACTTACACCTTACCTACAGCACTAACTCCTTACCTACAGTACTCACTCCTTACCTGCAGTACTCACTCCTTACCCACATTACTCACACCTTACCTACAGTAGTCACTCTTTACCTACAGTACTCACTCCTTACCTGCAGTACTTACTCCTTACCTACAGTATTATCTCTTTACCTACTGTACTCACTCCTTACCAACAGTACTCACACCTTACCTACAGTACTAACTCCTTACCTACAGTATTCCTTACTTGCAGTACTCACTTCTTACCTACAGTACTAACTCCTTACCTACAGTACTCACTCCTTACCTGCCTGTTCCATATCACCACATACCATATTTGTAATGTTCCCATACCTTACCCCCCCCCCATTCCATACCTCCCTGCTCCTTTCCTCCTCAAAAATGACCTCTACATTCATTACTTCCCCTTATCTTCCCTCCTGATTCCTTATCCTCCCCATTCTTTACCTCCCAGTTTTTTTCTTCTCCATACCTTACTTTTCCATACCTTATTTCCTCATTTCCTTACCTCCCCCTTTCTTTCCTTCCCATTCCATACCTACCTGTTCCTTTCTTCCTCATAAATTACCTCCCCATTCTGTACTTCCCCAATCTTTCCCTCTCTATTCCTTTCTTCCTCATAAATTATCTCTTTATTCCTTAACTCCCTATACCTTACCTCACAATTACTTACCTCCCTGTCCCTTACTTTACCTCCCTATACCTAAACTGGCATACAACCTCAGAGACAACCTTATTCTGCATTGACTAATTTCTAGTAGAGATGTGCACAGACTCCTGTATTTTGGTTCTAATTTATCATTTTGTTTTGGTTTTGTTAAAACCACTCTCAAGTGTTTTGTTTTGCATTTTGCTTTTGGTTTTGGTTCCATTAAAAGTCATTCAAAAATTATAAACATTGATAAAAACAGCCAAAATCATGTGTTGTTTTTTTTTTGCAATCCAAAATCAGGATTTAAAACCTAAATTCTGAAACAAGAAGAAGATTTGAACCGAGACTACAGATCAGATCTTCTCAGGAGATACCGGGCCGGGTTTTAGTTTGGTCTGGATCCACAAAAATTCAGGTGGATTCCAATTTATGGAGAACCGGACCACACATTACTAAGTTCTAACTTCTGAAGTTCAAAGTTTCACAAATAATACTTTTTAAACTGGGAATTTGAAACATAACGACACCATGGTGTGTCCCAGAACAATAGCTATTTACATTGGGGCTTTTGATCATTTATTTTACCTTATGTATATTCACTTGAGTCTGTTGAGGTTTCAAGATCAGGCACACTACTCTGAGATGCCTGTAGGACTTGACCCATATATTTTACATCCCAACCTATAGCAAATAACCAGATGGTGCTAACATACAATCGCATTATATTTGCCATACATACAAAGTGTAATACTGTGCTTTGATTCAGCTTAACGCCCCATAATTAGTCTTTTTATTATAGAGCCTATACTTACCATGATGAAATTGCTCTGTGTAATGTTCAATGTACATTAGTTATATAATAAGTAGTTGGATTAAGTAAAAAAAAAAAGTAGATTTATAATCCACTAAGGAGGTCATTCTGATCTGCACGCTCCCCCGCGCATTCTCTCGGGGGAGCGATGTTTTGTCTCTGCGCATGTGCATAAACATTTGTGCGCATGTGCAGGCTCTGTTTGCGAATGGAAGCTGCGAAATTCATAGTCGCTGGCCCATTTGCACGGAGCAGCGCGGGGGGGGGGGGGGGGGGGGCATTTAGTTGTCTCGAAAGTCAACCAGAATGACCCCCTAATTGTGCACATAAAATGGTTTGTAACCAAATGTAGGAAAAGCAGAAATAAAATGTAATACTAAATTAAATAATGCATTAAACAAATGTCATAATTGAACCAGCATCGTCATTTGGTATCAGGTACAGTAATTGATCCCAGCAATCCTGCAGCCAATAGGTAAAAACAACCACTGGTGATATAGCAACTAAACTGATTTTAGCTATCATTTCTTTATTGCATTCTAAAAAATGATAGACAGAATCTGATTGGCTTCTACAGAAGACACCACTACGTATTTGTTTTGGAAGTTTGTGTAACTTTAACCCTAGGTCTTATAACAAACTGTGTGTGACCTTTTCCTGATCACCAGAAGAGGATGGGAGTTAGAGTACTGTAAACACATCAGATTTAGGAATTGAGTTGGACAAATATGGTGTTTCAATCCCGGGTTATAAAGCAATACAATATAAACAGAAGATAATCCGAAATTGTATATCCAGCGGTGTTACTTATAATACAGATCTTTTTTTTTTTTTTTTTGGTGGGGGGGGGGGGGTTATTCCAGTCTAATAAAATGAAATCTTTAAATAAATGGCATTATAATGACTTTGTTTCCATTCTTTATCATATATTAGTATGAACTGTGTTCTGATGGGAAGGAACAATTATTGTGAAGTTGCACCTCGATAAGATAACATTACAATGTCATGAATTAATGTAAACCAGAGGTCAAATGCAATAAATGATTTTCTGATCTCTGGTATGTAATGGTATAAAGTAGAGGTAAAGGGGGTTATTCTGATTCACTCGGAAAGGCACAACCACTCTCTAATGGACAAAATCATGTGCACTGCGGGTGGGTAAAGTGCAGAGAGAGTTAGATTTGGGTGTGTTATTGTTTCTGTGCAGGGTAAATACTGGCTGCATTATTTTTACACTGCAATATACTGTAGATATCAGTATGAAGTACAAAACCCACCCAAATCTAACTCTCTCTGCATATGTTACATCAGCCCCACCTGCAGCGCATATGGTTTTGTCCATTAGAGAGTGATTTTGCCTTTCCGAGTGAATCAGAATAACCCCCAGTGTTTGTTTGAAATAAGTAGAGCAGAGTCTATCCAGCAGAAAGCTTTGTAGATATCGGGGATATATAGGGATGGGGCTTGGAGTGCACATGATCTTAAAATAAAGTTGAGCTGAAATACTGTATATAATAATAATGTACAGATGGAGCCCCTGCCATCCTTGGCCGGGGTTCGCCAGACCCTCCCCGCTGGCGAGCGCCGGTGGCAGGGGCTTCACTGAACTGGGACGCGCGGGCATCTCACACGCACGCGCGTCCCAGTCTCTCGGCGGGGACGCTGCGTGTCCCTGCCCGTATCCGCTTCAGGGACAGGGGCTAGGGGGGCGCTCGGGGCGGCGACGGCGGGGAGGCGGCGAAGACCAGCTCCATTGTCCAGGGGGTGCGCGAGCGTCTCGTGCGCGCGCGCCCCCTGGGGGGGCTGGCGTGATGGCGGGGCTTGCAAAGATGAAGCCAGCCCTATCTGTATCTAACAGAAAAATGAAATCATTAATTTCCTTGATGAAATTACAGAGCAATTTCTGCAAGTGTGAAACTTTAAATACATTTGATAGATGCAGTATTTCAGTTGTTGGCTGATTGGACACCCAGGGATAGGAAGCGGAACAGTGCGCGATAGACCTGGCTAATAATAAACAACAGAAATTGTAGAAGCTGGAAATAATATTCACGTAATGGGGTCATTTACCATTCATCCGCTAATCACTAAGCTTGTGTTTGCAAGGATTCAGAATGAATACATTAATAAGTGTTAAAGTTTGTTCACAAGGTGCAATTTTGTTTGCAATTCGATTGGGATCAAATCAGGATTGAATCAGAAGGCACGCAAAACACATTCAATTTGGATTATATACTGTAGTACAGATCTGTACTACGGTCTTGCTTGCACAGTCTATTTTTGTATTCAATTTTGATGCCGTGGGTTAGCGCATCCCGATCGAATCGGCATCAAATGCGGCTGAAAACCATTTGACTTCGATTCAATTCGATGATGCTTATAAAAGCAAAATCAAATAGACCACACGGAACCATTTGTACGGGGCATTGTTACATACGTTACATCAACTTATAGACTTTGAATGTTAATGTTGCACTGAAAACAATTAAAGCTAATATTAAAAATGTGTTAAATGTAGCTATACAGTACGTTGTGTGCTGAGAAGTTGAAAATAAATCACTGCATTCCCAGAGCACAAGGCAAAATATAATTGTTTCTTTCAAGAGAGAGACGTGAGAGGTCTCCCTGTAATCAGCCGGCTGTCATCTGATGGATACAATTCATTGCACACATGTAGTTTAGCTCACGCGGATTGCTTACGTTCGCATTCTCTCTTGTTTCTCCCTAATGGGCTAATAATCGTCAGCTGAGCTCCTGCTTTGGCCGTACGTGTGCACGGGGATGTAATGGTCTAGCAACTCATGACTAATAGCCAAAATAAATTAAAAACAGTTTTTTCTAATGAAAAACCTTCATTGTACATGTTAGCTCTATAACATACATTTTATGCTGTTTATGTTCTGCAACTGCTACATAGACTATTGGCCTAATTCATGTTTGGATGTAATACCAATTGTAATTACCAATTGTAATTGAATGATTATCAGGGTATATGTGTTGCTGTTATTGCAGTGATGCTGCATATGTGTACACAGTCGCTGAAGAATTTGTCAGGAAAAATCTCGGCATAATGGTACAGGTATCCCTTATCTGAAATGCTCGGTACCACAAGAATTTTTGGGGATTTTGGAATACATTTTTTTTCAGGTACTTATTTCCTAGCACGGCACCAGTGATAAAAATTGTATACATCGGGACCCCCCCAAAATCGCGTCGATCGCATGCAACCAAATCGCATGCGATGCGATCGACGCGATTTTTACATTGGAATCAATGTAAAATGGTCCCTGAGACCCGATTTTACATTGGCCCCAATGTTAAATGGCCCCCCAGAACCCAATTTTTATTGTTTCCCAACCCTGATGGGTCAAATGCCCCAACCATTGTTAACGCCACCCCACGATCAACGCCAAAGGTCGGAGGGCGCATATAGTAAGCAGCGCACGTTGGCACTCAGTGGATAAATAAGTAACACAACGCAGGTAAATGTCCAAACGTTTTCGATGTATAAGAATCACATCTTCATCAGGAACAACAGTAAGAACAAAGAAACATACCTTATAACCCCACCAGATCACACGTGAAAGCCCACAGGTTGCCAAGCCCGAACTGACGCGCCCACTGATGACATCATCATGTCGTGCCGGTTACCATGGTTACAGGGTTCAAACAGCCTGAAAAATGTAACATGTGTCTTTAAGCAAATGGTAAACAGATAATCACATAATCAAGAGGCTAATACATAGCGGAAATGTTCAATGCGTATGACTGAACTAGCGTAACAGAGTCAATAAACACTGGGGAACCACGGGGGACGCATTGGGCTATGGTAGAGTGTCAATCACAATGCAGATAATGTCACGCAAGGAGATGTGACGGTGATAGGATTAGATTGGAAGATTTCAGAGAAAGCAGTGTAACCCCGCTGATTCGTTGAGACCCTTGGGTGAAAGGGTCCCAAGTCTGTGAATCCAGCGGGCTTCTTTTTGTAAAAGGCGTAATCCCAGGTCACCGCGTCTCAGACGAGGCGTTTCGTGATCAATGATCATGTATTTGAGGGTTGAGATGCTGTGACCAGATTGCACGAAATGCCGTGCAACCGGTTGTTCACTGTGCCCACTTGTAATCGCTGCCCTAATAGCAGTTTTGTGTGATGCCATCCTCTCCCAGAGTGTACGTAACTTAGCCCGCACGGGCATGTGATAACATATACAATGTATTTAGTGGTACATGTAACCGGGTGGCGGATGGTGAACCGAAAGCCGGTATGTGGATGTGGGAAATCTCTGCCAGTGGTCAGCGATGGACAGACCGCACAGACAGCATTTCGTGCAATCTGGTCACAGCATCTCAACCCTCAAATACATGATCATTGATCACGAACCGCCTCGTCTGAGACGCGGTGACCGGGGATTACGCCTTTTACAAAAAGAAGCCCGCTGGATTCACAGACTTGGGACCCTTTCACCCAAGGGTCTCAATGAATCAGCAGGGTTACACTGCTTTCTCTGAAATCTTCCAATCTAGTCCTATCACCGTCACATCTCCTTGCGTGACATAATCTGCATTGTGATTGACACTCTACCATAGCCCAACGCGTCCCCCGTGGTTCCCCAGCGTTTATTGACTCCATTACGCTAGTTCAGTCATACGCATTGAACATTTCCGCTATGTATTAGCCTCTTGATTATGTGATTATCTGTTTACCATTTGCTTAAAGACACATGTTACATTTTTCAGGCTGTTTGAACCCTGTAACCATGGTAACCGGCACGACATGATGATGTCATCAGTGGGCGCGTCAGTTCGGGCTCGGCAACCCGCGGGCTTTCACGTGTGATCTGGTGGGGTTATAAGGTATGTTTCTTTGTTCTTACTGTTGTTCCTGATGAAGATGTGATTCTAATACATCGAAAACGTTTGGACATTTACCTGCATTGTGTTACTTATTTATCCACTGAGTGCCGCCGTGCGCTGCTTACCACATATTGACCCAACTGGGTTCTTTTGGAGGGCACCAGTACCAGTTTCTGTTACTTACCAGGTGTGCTGTCTATTGGAGTATATATATATATATATATATATATATATGTACAGTATATGTAACAAAGAATAGAAGGGGGGCTGGCTGGTAAGTATAAAAGTATAACAACTCACATACATTCAAGATTAAACTGTCCGCCTCGCAGCCTCTGTGTACAGCGCGTACAGTGCGCTTAGCAGCTTTTTGGCATTCTCAGTGGGCATTGTCTGTGCTGGCTAAGAAACCAGTGTGCAACGTCAGAGCATTAAAGTCCACGTGTCTTCCAAGACCAAGACTAACGCGTTTCGTCATGGGTGACCATCAGGGGGTGTGGCTATCCCTCATGTAGGCTTCATTTATATCCAGCACCTCATTACTATTCATTTGCGTTTAAAGGTATATTTGGCATTGTTTGGTTATCCACCATTTATCAACATATCAGTGCAACATAAAAACACCAAACCTTGTGGTAGAATAAAATAGAAATCGTACTGACTTGCCAGCATACACATACACTCGCATGCTAATAATCGCCATAATCCAATAGAAAGGAAGTGGGGTGTTCATGCTAGACAGCCACAAACATCCATGAGTTGAAGGAGTTCTATAAGGAGAACCGACCCTGGTCCTGTTGAAATGGAGAGCCGGCGCTTGGTATGTTCACTCCTGCATTCGCATGCAACATCATCAGGTTTGATGTGATGCATATCAAACCTAGCTATATCGCTAGCGTCTATCATGTGTCTATCATGCAGTGTTTATGGCAAACTGAATGACAAATGATACTTCGACCAGTTGCTAATGACTGAGCGATATATCACATCGTTTGGTGGCGTGCGATATACTATTGCTCTTGTACACACTAAAACAACCTTATTGACTGATTCATCGTTCAGTCATTAGAAAGATTGCCGTTTGTGTACACTCAATTTGGCTAGTTCTGAGTTAAAGTGAAATCCACAGTAAAGTTGGAATGATTGGCGGTCACTCCAGTGTGCACCCAGCTTTAACCCTTTAAATGCCAAGTGAATTTGTCAAAAGAGGTGTGAAAATTGCCAAGCAAACATTTTTATTCATCATAACATGTAATGTTTACCTTATATAGGAAATATATATTTTTTTGGTACTTGTTTCCTAGCACGGCGCCTACGATTTTTATCTTGTGCCATCGGGTCTATCTAAAGGGGTCGCATCACATGCGACCCGATCGCATGCGATGCGATCAGACCTTATTTTTAATTGTACAGCCACCCTGATGGGTGATTACTATGTTAAATGCACCCCCATTGTTAATGCCACCCCCACTATCAACGCCAACCCGAAGCGTGGCGAGCGCAGCGAGCCCGCAAGGGGCGGTGGTACGCGTCCTCCGACCTTTACATACCCCCACTATCCACGCCGGCGTGGAGTTGACTTTATATAGTGTGGCGAGCGTAGCGAGCCACCGAGCCCGAAGCGTGGCGAGCCCCGCGAGGGAACGCGAATGACTTCACATGTATTCTGCGTGCGCTCGCCACACTATCTAAAATCAACTCCACGCCGACATGGATAGTGGGGGTATGAAAAGGTCAGAGGGCGCCTACCGCTGCGCTAGCCATGCTTCGGGTTGGCATTGATAGTGGGGGTGGCGTTAACAATGGGGGTGCATTTAACATAGTAATCACCCATCAGGGTAGCTGTACAATTAAAAATCGGGTCTGGGGGTGCATTTATCATAGTAATCACCCATCAGGGTGGTTGTACAATGTAAAATCGGGTGTCATTGTGTCACGTCGCATCGCATGCCATTATAATGGCATGCGATGCGACGCGATTTAAAGAATTTACAGAAAGCTCTTAAAACCATAATTTCGGGTCCAATCGGGTCCCATCGCATATCTTAACTAATGGTATGCGATGGGCCCCGACGGGGCGCCGTGCTAGGAAACAAGTACCATTTTTTTTTACACAACATTTCTTATTTGAACTTAACAAATAATTAACAAATGTGAGCGACGCTGGTATTTTTAGTGGATATTTTACACTTATAGACATTTGGGGCCATTTCCGCAAGTTTGAAACTTTAATAGCATTTGATAGATATTTCAGTTGTTGGCTTTAGGAAGCGGAACAGTGCGCGATAGACCTGGCTAAAAATAAATAACAGCAGAGATTTTGGAAGCTGGAAATAATACTCAACATAATGGGGTCATTTGCCATTCATCCGCTCATCACTAAGCTTGTGTTTGCAAGGAAGAGTTATAGTAAAGACTATCTACAAATCCACAATTATTACATAGGGGGGAATTTACTAAGATTAGAGTTCTATTTCACATGGGATGTTGCAACCAATCGGAATCTACTTCTTATTTAATTAGCACCTTCTAGAAGATAATAGATTGTACCTGAATGGTTGCCCATAGCAACATCCCATCTGAAATAGAACTCACATCTTAGTAAATTTCACCCCATAATCACTAAGGGGTACATGTACTAAAGTGCCCATTTTTAGAAGAGATGTTGCCCACAGCAACCAACCAGATTCTAACTTTTATTTTCTAGATAAGTCTAGATAAACTATAAGTAGAATCTGATTGGTTGCTATGTGCAACACCTCCAATTCTAAAAACCTGCATATTAGTAAATATACATCTAGGCATGTTGTATAATACATTTAAAATAATCTTTTATTGACAAATACATAAGCTCACTTAGAAGATCTATTGATTGTTGATACAATAACACTATATTTGCAGTTAAGCTATCCTTGTTGTCGGCACATGAGTATGACATGAACTGTGTATGTGTACAGATCCAATATGATTGGCCACAGAGTGCAGGCTGCCATCAGGAATTTTGGGGCCCGGGTCTCATTTTCTGTCCACTCACCCCCCCCCCTTCCCCATCTCACTTGACTTACCGTAACCCGGCTCCTGCTCCCCATCTCCTCTTCCGCTGAGCTGCAGCCCAGAGGTCCTGGAGCTCAGCAATATGCAGCACTGGCTGGTGATCCAATCAGAGCTCACATACCGGCAGCTGCTCTGATTGGCTGCCGGTATGCAAGCTCTGATTTTCTCAAAAGCCGGTGCTGCATTTTAATTGGCCACCGGCATCCTGGGTTGAATAAGCCTGCTCTCCAGGACCTGTTTTGTTCAGTCTCTGCAGCCCAGCAGAGGCAGTCGGTGGACAAAATTAGCTGCCCGGGCCCTTCCAGAGGCCGGGGCCTGGGACAGCTGTACCCATAGCACCCCTTTATTGGCGGCCCTGACAGAGTGATGGCAGTGTGCTTGTGTTGGTAACAGGGGATTGGTGGCTCAAATGCAGGGGTGTCCTGAACATTTTGGGGGCGTGTCAGATACTGCGATTCGGAACAGACAATCGCTCCAGAGCCTCAGTGTGGTGGCCATGCTGAGTTACCATAGGGTTCATCAGAGGTTTTGGGGGTATATTTTTCTTTTAAGGCGGGTTTACATAACTGGAGACGTTGCTCATGTCTTCAACAATCATTTTCAACATATCATTTATCTAGCACCTTCTAGAAGATAGTAGCTAGAATGTGGTTGCGATGGTCAAGATCTCCACTAAAAACCTGCACTTTAATAAATATATCCCCCTTTTTACGCAACTGCTTCTAGTTGCAAACCGATGGTAGATGTTTCAATACAAATCCCAGCGGGTGTGACGTTTGCATGTTTTGGCACCACTTCTTCATCCGCATTCACAGCATTGGTGGCATTAGTATCCATCTCTGAAATAGCCCCTAACATTTGGTATTATACCTTTACATATACATATCTCAGTTAAAATTTCTATTTTACCTCTCAATGTAAATAATTACACATTACAATTAATTGTACGGCTTACAACTAATATCGAACAAATAGCAAAATGTACAGATAGCCACTGCAACTAATCAGACATTTGTTCTCATTAACTGACTATATTTAGGAGAATATATCCACATAATAAAAATTAACTAGCATTGCTCAATACCTTTATTATTGAAACAAATCCGAGTTCACAATGATTCCATCTTAATATATAGTTATACATTTCTTTGTGGGTGAAACCCTATAGGGGCCGATTAAGACTGAATCGCAGGGCTGCAAATTCACAAATTTGTGCAAGCCCTCTGTGCGATCACAGCCAGTGACACCCTGGAGGCCATTTGTGGGCGGCATGCCGGTGTTTTCTGGGAGTGCTCCAGAAAACGCAGGTGGCTCCCAGCTGTTGGGAGGGAGTGATGCTGACATCATCAGCGGTCCTGATCTCCCCACAGCCATCGCAGCAGAAAATAAGTCTCAGTTCACGCGGCGCTGCACATGTGGGGTGGAGGGTGGGGGGAAACTAATTTGATGGTTGCCGATTCTGAATGAATTAAGAAACATAGAAACATAGAATTTGACGGCAGATAAGAACCACTTGGCCCATCTAGTCTGCCCCTTTTTTTAAACATGTTACCTCAAACCATATTTGATCCTTATTTTTTTGTAAGGATATCAATATGCTTATCCCAAGCATGTTTAAATTGTACTACTGTATTTGAGTCTACCACCTCTGTTGGGAGGCTATTCCACTTATCTACTACTCTTTCTGTGAAAAAATTCTTCCTCGCATTTCCCCTGAATCTTCCTCCCTCTAGTTTCAGTGCATGTCCTCGTGTTCTGCTGCTCCTCTTCCTGTGAAGAATGTCTCCCACCTGTACCTTGTTAAAGCCCTTGATATATTTGAAAGTTTCTATCATGTCCCCCCTTTCCCTTCTCTGCTCTAAAGTATACATATTAAGATCTTTTAGTCTTTCCTGGTACGTTTTGTGATGTAGGCCATGCACCATTTTAGTTGCTCTTCTTTGTACAGTCTCTAATGTATTTATATCCTTCTGGAGATATGGCCTCCAGAACTGAACACAATACTCTAGGTGAGGTCGTACCAATGACCTATACAGTGGCATTATTACTTCTTTCTTTCTACTGCTGATACCTCTCCCTATGCAACCAAGCATCTGACTTGCCTTCTTCATTGCTTTGTTACATTGCCTACCTGCTTTTAAGTCCCCTGAAATAGTGACACCTAGATCCCTCTCTTCCTCAGTAGTTTCCATTATAGTGCCATTTATACTATATTGAGTCTTTGGATTTCTGAGACCCAAGTGCATGATTTTGCATTTTTTGGCATTAAACTGTAGTTGCCATTCTCTTGACCATTTCTCTAATCTGCCTAGATCCTCAACCATTTGTTTTACCCCTCCTGGTGTGTCTACCCTGTTGCATACCTTTGTGTCATCTGCAAAAAGGCACATTTTACCCTCAATTCCATTTGCAATATCACCAATAAAGATATTAAAAAGCACCGGTCCAAGTACAGATCCCTGGGGTACTCCACTTGTAACCTTTCCCTCCTTTGACTGTACTCCGTTTACTACAACTCTCTGTTTTCTGTCCTGCAACCACGCTCTTATCCATTCAACTATCTTAGAATCCAATCCCAAGCTTTCAAGTTTATTTAACAGTCTGCAATGTGGGACAGTGTCAAAAGCTTTACTAAAGTCTAGATAAGCTACATCTACAGCCCCACCTTGATCTATTACTTTAGTCACCCAGTCAAAAAAGTCAATAAGATTTGTTTGACATGATCTTCCCCCAGTAAACCCATGCTGTTTTGGATCCTGTAAATTGCTGGTTTTGAGATATTCTACAACTCTTTGTTTTAAGAGTGTTTCCATCAATTTCCCTACTACTGATGTAAGGCTCACTGGTCGATAGTTGCTTACCTCTTCCTTGCTTCCACTTTTGTGCAGTGGGACTACATTCGCTGTTTTCCAGTCCTCTGGGATTACTCCAGTAGCTAGTGACTGGTTGAATAATTCTGTTATTGGTTTTACCAGCTCCCCTTTAAGCTCTTTTAGTATCCTTGGATGTATCCCATCTGGCCCCATTGAATTATCCACTTTCAGTTTTGAGAGTTCTGTGAGGACTTTCTCCTCTGTAAATGTACTTGTCTCTCCCTCAGTTTTCTGACTATAAGAAAAATTTACCCCTCTTCGTACGGCTGTGATCCCATTCGCAGCCCAGCGATCGCGTGTGAATTAGCTCCATAATCGTTAGCCTACAATATTTAATAACCAAACACTTTAAATTCTGTGTGCAGCAATTCAGTTATAGTTAGAATGATATATTAAAACATGTACAAATTCAGATAAGAGCAAATCTACACTAGCAGATTTTGGAAGCAAAACATGATCATTACAAGTATTTAATTAAATCAAAACACGTGCAGGGTTATTACTTAAGAAGCATTCATACTTTCATCATCATTTATAAAAAAGGAAAATCTCATTAGCATGAAGGAGATTTTGAAACAGTGGGAATGAGCTAACGCACGTTTCGCTATGCAACTTTATCAAGCCTTGGTGAAACGCACATTGGCTTCAATCCCGCTATTGAAAAATCTTTTTTATACTTATTTAATGTTCCTGTTTAATAAATAAGTCTAAAGGATGGGGAGTTTAGCAATGACTTGCACATTAGGAAATTGGAGCACAGAAGTCCACAGCGACCAAATACTGTACAGCCCAAATCTGCAGCAGTACTAGTGACTAACAGCATGTTTGAGTTTGATGGTTCTAACCTACACCTTCAACTTGAAAGGTATGTTATTTATTCATACACAAGAATTTGGTATATGTTTGTCCCTAAAGACAGGGGTGATACCCAAAATGCTGTTGGAATTCAATAAAGATTTACTTGACTATAAGCCTGAGGAGCTGCTTATTCATGAACTGATGGACTAGAATTAAAATAAAGAATAATGTTACTGTTACCAATTTAACAAATGTAAGCACCATCTCATTTTTGACACCACACCGATGATGTGTTCCCTACACAGGCTATTTCCACAAAATGAGCATAAGTAAGATTGCTACAGTAGCTGTAATTGTGACTATGCTCCTAATACCAACTGCAGCTCAAAGATCACAGTGAATTACTAAATGCTCTACAGTAGTCTCAGGTGCATAATAAGTATTTTACATTGCAGAAATTCATATCTGAAAGCTGGCATGAGGACCAGTGTTCCAATTGCCTCAAACTGACTATGTCTGCAAAAGTATGAGAGGCATTTATCAAAATAGTTTAAAATCAACCCATACTGTCCAAAATATTGTTTATCCAGTATAGGTTCTTTTGTTTTAAAGTCATAAGACTTTTTCTGACCCTCCAGATGTCTCATTTAAGAAGACGCCGTGCTTGCATCGTAACTCTTGTGACACAGATTCATTCGTTTAACACAGGTATACAAATGTTGCAAACTCCAGAGGTCAGCATACACCAGTAATGCAGTTCTCTAAAAGCCCTTGGGGTCTGATGCACATATTGGCCCCAGAAGCCAAAAAAGCCAGTTACCTTGAGGGTTACTTAGGGGGCCAAAGTGATCCGATGCTTGACCTTCAGCCAAATTGGAGAATCACATAAGCATGCAGGAGGTGTCTAATTATGCAAGACACCTAAAGCTACATTAGCATATTTTAGTATGGGATTGCTGTGTACAGTAATATGTCTCCTTCTTTCATACAGAATGGGCAGTTATGATCAGCATTTGGGACTGTCACATTCTGTATACTGTACGTATTATTGAAAGTTATTCTTTCTGCCACCAACTGGTAGAATGGCTGTGTCTTCCAGTTGGTGGCAGATGGGAGGAGAATTAAGATGGGAGTAGAACAGGAGTGAGAGAAATGGGAGGGAGTAGAAGGGACCACTGTCACTCATTGTTCCTTTCCACAATTGGTCAAAAATATAAAAAATGGACAGAAAAAAACAGATAATACTCTTACATTTACTTTAATGCACAATACACAAATAAGGCTGCAAGAAGGGAAGGTTAGGGGGTTGTCGGGATTCTGGTGTCTATATACTGACCGCTGGCATCCTCACCGCCGGTCACCCGTAATTGTATCCATTATACAGTTAGGACTATATGCTGTATGTAAAACTGATGAAAACAGCACTTTTGTATGTCAATTGTCAGTTGCAAGGACTGGCGCATTCCTCCGTTCCAGGGATCAGTACTTAGTTAAGACAAACACACTCTTTAATAAATAAAGTTTATTTTGCATTGAAATAAATATGAATAAAGTGGCTGCAAAACACAAATCTATTTAGGCCTAGCGTTGACATGCAAGATCATTCAACAAGCAACACAAATTTTGTAGTCATCCATTTTTTGACATAAAAATAAAAACAGACAGCAGCACAAGTGTATCGAGTCAAACACGTCCTACAACATCATCACAATGAAAATATGATGCACATTTGGAAAAATATCAGCTTGAAATGTTGACAGCATCCGTCAACACTGGGCTTTAAATTGAGAACACAAATATAACAAAATATATTAAAATCAGAATAAATAAAAATGTCTCCAATCAAGTACAAATTCAAGTAGATCAATGACTTAAACAACTATTAAATAAAAACATAATAAAAATGGCAGCTGATAAATAAAAAAAGAACAAGTTCTTCAATGGCTCAAATAGGAGGATAATTTCCTTAGTTTGCTAAAAAAGCACCTGTACCCCAATATTATGCTGCAACTTTTATATGTGGAACCTTTAAATACATACATTTATAAATATGGTACATTTTTAAATACACTGTATTAAATATTGTCGGACAATTTTACTGTGTAAGTCCTGTTGTAATTGTAATTATTCCACATACAGTATATCAACGGAATTATTTATTTTGGTCACATTAACTAATGATCATGAAAGGGCCAAAAAAATAAATAAATAAAAATTTGCAAACCACTCTAGTTTTCAAAAATTTTGAGATGTGCCTTAAAATTGATGTAAGCAAAATAGACAGTCAGCGCTGTAACAGAGGTGTGGGTGTTTCCAAAAGGATTATAAAAGTAGGAATTTTTGAAAATGTTTGGTAAATTACACCTGGTTTTGAACTGGCACAATGTATACATGACATCAAAAAACTGCAAATTATCAAAAGTATTATACAGAAAATTACAAATTCATTTCAAAATACGGTACACTCCTACTTTTGAAAAAAAGTGCATTTTACCTCAAAGAAGGACTTTACATCGTTTAAATAAATGCCATTAAATTCCCGTTGTTTCAAATAAGCGTTGGGAGATATGTCAGGGCTAATATCTAAATTCACTTTAAAAGAACCCTTGTAAAAAGTCTGCATTTTGAATTAATTCATAAATTAACAAACGAACATAAAGCAAAAGAGTGAAAAGTGAGGTTTCGGTTTCAGCACTCCCACGCGTGTTTCGTCTTGTAGTATTTGTACAGAAATATAGGCAGTTTTTTTTATTTTAGAAGTACTGTAGCTGCTTTCATTTTGCATTTTCTGTGTTTCTAAAGTTGTTTTTGTTTGATCCCCCCTCTTGTTCAGTAATGGATTAGAGAGCGGGAGTTCAGTGGTGTCTGTATTGCCTCATTAGGGGTATGATACATGACTGGGGTCCTGAGAGGTTTAAGAATGGATGTCTTAATAGGTCTTGTGCTGTAGCTCTCTGGGATGGCTCTCGCACCAACATCAAGTCTAGAAATCCACGGAGCACTGAAGAGACCTAGGAAACAAAATGATCACTATTAGTTTTCGTGCGTATATCTTAGCTGAATGTTTTTCTTTATTTGGGTGTAAAAGACATAGTATATTAATTAAAGTTGGACTTTTGGATGCCAAAGTAGAGGCAGTGATTGTATGGAGAAAAGACTGACCTAGGTCAATCTATTAGAGCGCTTCTATATGAGTGTATTCCCTTAGAGAGCAGCCGATTCAGGGGATGGTCAGTTTCCCAGATAAAGATTTAAGAAACAACAGAAAAAGGGGGAGAATCGGCGCTCAGAGAAAGTACTAGTTCAAGTGCTTGCATCAATTCAATAAAAAATATTTAATAATTAAAATAATTTCATACACATATACACAAGAAAAATAATAATAACAAATATAAGTATAAAAACAATGAATGAATGGCAATGGACCTGTTACCCTGAGCTGGGGGTATTTTATATAGTCACCCGTGTGGTGTTGATAAGACCTGCACTGATCCAAGAACTTGTGTCCATAAATGTCCAGAGAGCGTCCGTGTAATTATGGCCGTGTGATGGTATGTCCTGGTAACTGCCTAGGAGGTAGGCCCGTTGGCAAAAGATGATGTTTATAGCCAGCCCGGGATATCCTTCCAGTTGGAATGGCAATCAGGATTTGCAAGGCTTCTCACGGTCTCAGTGGAAACAGTCTTTAGGACAGGATCAGATGAGTATACTTATATTTGTTATTATTATTTTTCTTGTGTATAGGTGTATGAAATTATTTTAATTATTAAATATTTTTTATTGAATTGATGCAAGCACTTGAACTAGTACTTTCTCTGAGCGCCGATTCTCCCCCCTTTTTCTGCAGTGATTGTATGGGCTGCATTAATATTTGTATGGATGTGCCTTTTCCATTTGTGCTAGGTCTTTATTTTGTGTTCCAGAAATAGAAATAACAGAAGAGAAAGAGTTTGCATCGCAGTAGGGGCATGATTCAACATGGATCAGTCCCCAGCGTATTCACGGCTGAGGTCACATGACGTCAGTGCCCGGCCTGTTCTCGGCCACAGCAAACAGGGGGGGAAAAATCCTTAGTTGGTCAGCGACCATCAAATGATTTGTCCCCTGTATGCTTGCATGTGAATGGATGTGTGAGTGTACACATCCATTTGCATGCCGCCGCGTATATATATTCACTGGGCAGCGGGGGGCGGGCGTTCGGCCGGCGGATTTAGCCCGCTTTAGACCACTGCTTAGCGAATGGAGTCCCTCCTCCTACACCATGCCATCTTTCCAGCAACAGCTTCGGGAAGATGGCTCCATGCAGTAAAAGCAAAGACTGGCAGTGTGAGCATATGCCATCTTACCGAATATAACTGGGGTCATGGTGCCCGATAGGAGGGTGACAAGCTTGCTGAGAGGTAGGATGTGGAGAGGTGGGGGTGTACACTGCTCAGAGGAGGGGCCCACTACACAAACTCCTGAGTATTTGCACTGGTTTGTAATTTAATTTATGCCAGGCATGTCCAAACTTTTGCCCTCCAGCTGTTGTGAAACTACACATCCCAGCATGCCTTGCAATAGTTTAGCACTCCCTAATAGCAATACTGTGGCAAGACATGATGGGAATTGTAGTTTCACAACAGCTGGAGGGCCATAGTTTGGACATGCCTGGTATAGGCTGAAGGACAGTTTTTACCAGTCACAAAGACATCTAAATCACAAAAACTTTTTTTCTAGCTGCCCACAAATCCGGGAACACTCCAAAACCCCCCTCATCATCCCATTAATGTACTTCAATATTCTGTCTAAAAAAGCTATTTGTATTGTATCAGGACAGGAAATGTTTTCAGCTGGGATTTGGTGATACGCCTGTTTCACGATTCACCAACCTGTTGTGAACACCACCAGACATGCTGCACAGCATTTCTGCAAGCACGGATGGTGTAATGGTTAGCATTACTGCCTCACAGTGCTGATGTCATGGGTTCGATCCCCATCATGGCCCTAACTGTGCAGAGTTTATATATTCTCCCCGTGCTTGTGTGGGTTTCCTCCAGGTGCTCCTCTTTCCTCCCACAATCCAAAAATATACAGGTAGGTTGATTGGCTTCCAACAAAATTAACCCTAGAATGTCTGTGTGCGTGTACATGTGGTAGGGAATATAGATTGCAAGCTCCACTGGGGCAGGGGCTGATGTGAATGTTAAAATATTCTCTGTAAAGCGCTGCGGAATATGTGTGCGCTATATAAGACACTGTTAATAAAATAAATAAATAAATGTACACAACTGGAAATGTTCCTTTAAACTGCACCTCTGCCAATGTAATGATTTCAAACAGAATACTAGTTTTACACGGTTTCATAAACAATGTATTATATGTAAGGGGCGAGACTCATCCTGCACGGCTTTACCTGATGGACATCTTTGACTCGTGGTGGTAAGTTATCTCTTATCCGACGCATTGCCTGCAATGGCGGTTCATTGAAGTATGGAGGTTCTCCATCAATCATTTCTATCACCATAATCCCAAGAGACCATATATCCACCTGCATGGAAAAGGTAATTGTGCTCATACAGGATGTAAATGCAGTGTAACTACAAGCACCTGCCTACTGACCTTACATAAAGCTTGCTGCTAGCTGCCACGGCCTGCCCGTCCTTAAGAATGTGGTATAGAGCAGGGGTGGCCAAACCTGTCCTCAAGATTTACCAACGATGCATGTTTTCCAGGCAACCTGTGGATCTATACTAGGAATGAATGCAGCATGTTTTAAAATGTGACAGTTAGTAATGACTACAGCTGTGCACCAGCTAAGTGTTATGGAAAATGTGACAGTTAGTAACGACTACAGCTGTGCACCAGCTAGGTAACCTGGAAAAACGTGGACCGGTGGTAGATCTCGAGGACCGGTTTGGCCACCCCTGGTATAGATGATAGACAGGGGGAAATTTACTAAAGGAAATTTGTAAAAAATAGGTGTATTTGTATTTAGAAATACACTTATTTTTGACATTTACTATCCCAAAAATACGGCAATTCATATTCGTATTGATAGCACATCAATACGAATACGAATTGCCGTATTTTCGGGATCATATATATCAAAAACAAGTGTATTTCTAAATACAAATACACCTATTTTTTACAAATTTCCTTTAGTAAATTTCCCCCACAATGTCTAGGTCGACAGCCACTAATGGTAACAGTACCTAGGTCGACACCTAAGAATGGTCAACATACCCAAGGTTGACATTGACAGAAGGTCGACTCAGACTTTATGCCGACATGGACATGGTCGACATGAATTTTCCATTTTTGCGATGTCTATGTCGACATGGGCACTGCAGAAGTGTGCCGCGTCCCCTCGTCATGCTTCGGGCACACTATTATATCCATGCCCACTTGAATAATAAAGTATCAAAAAACACCTGCTTACTCTTTTTTAAACTCATTTCGAACTTATTCATGTCAACCATGGCCATGTCGACCTGAAAGCTTGTGTCAACCTTCTGTCAATGTTGACCTAGGGTGTTTCGACCATTCTTAGGTGCCGGGCTAGACACTGTGGACCCAGGGACCGCATAACGCCAGGCCAAACTTCTACCGTTATTAAGCAGCAATGTGACCACAACTTTTTCTTCAGCATTCTTGTACTATCCTGCTGGGGTGAGGCCGATGCAAAGGACTACAACTAGGGGGCGGTTCAGGCCCGCTCGCTGTGGGCCGAATTCGCTACCCCGGGCGATGATTTGGGTTTGCGCATGTGTGAATACGCGCATGTGCAAACCTCCGGAGCAAATGCCTTTGGCGAGTTTCACACTCACTAAAGAGTGGGCGAGAAGGGGGCGGACAAAGGGCGGAAGCAGAAGAACAGGCAGCCTTTTATGGGCGCACCCACAGAAACGCTGGGCGTACACCTTTGAATGTGTCGATGACATCACATGACATCAGTACCCGCCCCTTTTTTGTCCATCTCCGCATGCTAGTGCGGGAATTCGGGGGCCTGGATCACACATGGTCTGAATCAGGCCACCCGTGTAAAAGCGCTAGCGCTCTGAGCACACCTGGAATGCGAGCAGCTGCTTGTTAATGAATAGGTGGCATGGGGCGTTGTAGGACGGGTACAATAAGGGCGTCTTTCTGTAATTGCGAGCAGATGCAAACCTGGATTTAAAAGCTGATAATATCAGGGCTATTTAAAGTTAAGGAGGTGGGAGGTTTTCTGCTGCTACTGTAGGTGCAGGGAGACAGCTGAATACTACACTGAATCTTTCCAGCAGGCAAAATGAAAACACATTCAGAATAATACTGATAGGAGTGTCTGGGTAATCCATAGTGCAGCATAATTCTGTATCCCCCGGTCTAACCTCTGTTCCATACGGCAGCCTTGATATCACCTCTGGGGCCATCCAGTAGGGAGTTCCCACGAGGGATTTTCTTTTGGGAACCTCCTTAGAAACTTGTGCACAGAATCCGAAATCGGAAAGCTTTATCTAGAGATAGAGACAATGACAGTGATAAAAGATTCTGGGTCCATAGACTTCTAGTATTATATCTTAGCAGAGTTTCAGTGTTTGTACAATGAACATAATAGTTCTAGAGAGCACAAGTGAAGAGAAAAGTACAATATATATATATAAAATGAGAAACATGTACGCGACTCAGGTACTGTATCTTAAGAGGTGATCATCAATCGCATACTGTAACTTCTACAGTATTTAGTACAGTACCCAAATCACTCTGACCAACTCCAAAAGCACCACATTTCCAGGGCATAGGATAAAGAGAGGTACTGTTTACCTAGAACGGCGCCCATGATCTATATCGCGGGTATCTTGTCGCAAATCGCAGGCATCGCATGCACCTTATGTGTTTGTAATGTTAAATTCCCTTCCAATCAACCAGATCAACCCAATGGACCAGATTTTACATAGGGAACAATGTTAAATTCCCTTCCAATCAACCAGACCAACCCAATGGACACGATTTTACATAGGGAACAATGTTAAATAGCCCCCAGACCAAAAATTGAATTGAATAACCACCCTGAAGTGTGAAATGCCCCCCCCCCCATTGTTAACTTCACCCCGCGGTCAACGTCATCCCGAAGCATGGCGAGCGCAGCGAGCCCGCGAGGGGTGGCGGTACGCGTCCTCCGACCTTTTCATACCCCCACTATCCACGTCGGCGTGGAGTTGAGAATAGAAAGTGTGGCGAGCACAGCGGGCCACCGAGCCCAAAGCGTGGCGAGGGGACGCGGATACCTGTGAAGCCCGCGAGGGGATGTGGATACCTGTGAAGGTATCCGCGTCCGCTCGCCACGCTTCGGGCTCGGTGGCTTGCTGCGCGCGCCACACTTTCTTTTCTTAACTCCACGCTGACGTGGATAGTGGGGGTATGAAAAGGTCGGAGGACGCGTACCGCCGCCCCTCACGGGCTCGCTGTGCTCCCACGCTACGGGATGACGTTGACCGTGGGGTGACGTTAACAATGGGGGGGGGGCATTTCACACTTCAGGGTGGTTATTCTATTCAATTTGTGGTCTGGGGGCTATTTAACATTGTTCCCTATGTAAAATCGTGTCCATTGGGTTGATCTGGTTGATTGGAAGGGAATTTAACATTGTTCCCTATGTAAAATCGGGTCCATTGGGTTGATCTGGTTGATTGGAAGGGAATTTAACATTGTTCCCTATGTAAAATCGGGTCCATTGGGTTGATCTGGTTGATTGGAAGGGAATTTAACATTGTTCCCTATGTAAAATCACTACAATCGCACCCATCGCATCGCAGGCATCGCATGCCACTATAATGGCATGCGATGTACATGCGATCAACGCGATGGGCGCCGTGCTAGGTAAACAGTACCTAAAGAGATTTTCCAAGTGAATTGGGATATGTCAGAGGGATACATATGATATATCGGTGGTGGGGATGCCGAGGGTCAAAAAGACCGACCCAGAATCCTGACAGGGGTTCCATACTTACCTTAACCCTCTTTCCCTAAACCCCTAACCATCGCTTGCAGAAGCTTAACCCTCCCTCCACAGACTGACCCTAACCCCCCCCCCGCTAGTGCCTAAACCTAAACCCTCTCCCTGCACAGACTGACCCTAACCTTCTACTACCCTAAGTTCCCCCCACTAGTACCTAAACTCCCCCTTCCTCGGCCATTCGCTACTGCTCCTTGCATACTCACCGATCGGAATGCCGACTGATCCTTTCCAGGTTCAGCGCTGGTATTCTGATAGCAATATATATATATATATATATATATATATATATATATATATATATATATATATATAGAAAGGATAGTGGCCCCAATAGTTTACTTAAAAGAGCAGCACCTCTATAGTACCTCGCTGTTGGTGAAGGTACAAGTGGGAAAGAGATAGGAAAAGAGAATAGGGGTGCGCTAGGTATACCACTAAGTGGCTGTACATACAATAAATCAATTTGTAAAAACAAGTAAACATTTATTAACAGTTCATCCAGCAATAAGATTTCATTTCGATGTTTCGGATTTTTCACAAAACGGTGCCACATACAGTGCAGATCCGCGGCCGCGGATACAACTCTGATATTGTTCCAATCTGAATGATAATTGGAACTTGCAGCTGGGAACTGACTGCTTGGCTCAATTATTCCACAGTGTGTATCTAACCTTACAACAGCTTCCCACCGCACCGGGCTCAGCCCTGCTGAAAACTAGAGGCTTTAGAATGGTGCCTGTGATTTCACTCCAAGGCCCTTATTCTGGTTTACTCGCAAAGGCAAATTCCTTCTCAAATGGACAAAACCATGTGCACTGCAGGTGGGGCTGATGTAACTTGGGCAGAAAGA
Organism: Crinia signifera; assembly: GCF_055691185.1. Lineage (NCBI taxonomy): Eukaryota > Metazoa > Chordata > Amphibia > Anura > Myobatrachidae > Crinia > Crinia signifera. The sequence goes on from NC_139219.1 coordinate 36,924,496, forward strand.
ATTAGATTTGGGTGGGGGTTTACTTCAAAATGAGATCTATATTGCAGTGAAACCAAATAACTCACCCAAATGTAACTGTCTCTGCACATGTTACATCTGCCCCACCTGCAGTGCACATGGTTTTGTCCATTTGAGAAGGAATTTGCCTTTGCGAGTGAACCAGAATAAGAACCCAGATGCGCTCATTGGGATGAAGGGACACATAGGCTATCTTGAAATCTCCTTTAATAGGCATGTGGACATTCCCATGAAGGCAATAGTAATACATTACATTTAGTATCAGTCAGTAAAGGGAACCAGTTGAACTGCCATAGTAGAACCCAGAAGACCGCACTTACCCTTCCATCACTGGTGAGCAGAATGGAGTCACTTTTTATGTCCCTGTGAATGACTCCCTGATTATGCAGATAGGACAACGCCTTCAGCACAGAGAAACAGACGGTGGCTATTTGCTCCTCATTCATCCTAAAAAGTAAGATTTCAGAGTAATATATACACCACATATATCAGCAGTAAGTATACGGTGCAGATGTGTTCTCATAAACCTTCGCTGCTGTCGCCAGGGCCGGCGCCACCACTAGGCAGCTCTAGGCATTTGCCTAGGGCGCCGGCACCTGGAGGGCGGCAGTTCGCCCCTCACCCCGAGCATATAGCTGGCAGCGTCGGCGTCCCTGCAGTGCTGGAGGGGGCAGGGGTGTCCGTGCCGCTGTCACTGTATAAAGCTGCTGGCGGCAGCGGGTCCCTGAATAGAGAATAACTAGCGCTATGCGCGCGACGGCGCGGGAAGCGCTTCTGGGTTAGAAACCACTTGCCGCACGCTGATTGGCTGAGATTCAGCCAATCAGCGTGCGGCAAGTGTTTTCAAAATCAGAAGCACTTCCCGAGCCGTCGCGCATGGCGCTAGTTATTCTCTATTCACTACAGGGACCCCGCTGCCGCCAGCAGCTTTATACAGTGACAGCGCCGCAGGTACCCCCGCGGCACGGACACCCCTCCAGCACTGCAGGGACGCCAACAGCGTCCACCACAGTTACCACCCCCCCCCTGGGCACCGGGGTGCCCCCACCCCGACTCGCCTGGGGCTGTCGCGCCAAACAGCTCATCCCGGCACGTCGGATTCCGTGATAATCTGCTAGCATCGGGCGCTGTCTGTGCTCCTTCTCTGCTGACAATGCGTCTTAGATGAATCACAATGTAACCAGGACGCATTATTAGTGTGATATATGAGACTGCTGCTGTCGCCAGTGGCCTCCCTCCCCACGGCCGGGGCCACCTGCGGGTTTTAGGCACAACTTCTAAAAAATGCCAGGGTGCCGCCTACAAATCCCCCCCGGCTGTCAATCAACTTGCAAACATCTGGATAGCCCTCGCTGGCTTTGATCGCAAGGAGGGCTTGCGCATTCGCACTGCGGACTGTGCATATGCATGGTCCTCCGATAATTGCTCTGGCTGCGAATTCGCAGCCCAGCAAATGGGGCTGAATTAGCCCCTCAGTCACAGACAATATACAAGTATAAGATTAATTTCATCAAAAAAAGATGCAAACTGTACCTGCACACGTAATGCTATGTTAGTGTTGTATGCAGATACAGACGTATGCAAAATGGACAGAATATAGATATGCTGCTCATCATTTTAATCAACAGAAGCTGATTGTGCGTCCTATCTATTAAAAAAACTAGTCACATTTTAATGGACACAATGGCAAAAGATTCCCGGTGCCATAGAGTCACATTATGTATACCGAGAATTGTATCACATGGAGGATAGATGTATGTGGACACATCTGTAAGTATATACATTACTTAGCGTGCAGAAATACATAATTATTGCATTACTTTTTCATTACAGTTTGTTACAAAGAAAATAGCGATGATGCTACAATATTTGCAGCACGGACTTGTCACTGTTATCGCCAGGAATATTTCTCACCTTCAGGACTTTACTATCTTGATTGTGATTAACATGAATGAGAAGCGCAGCAATTCATCAATGTCATGGGAGACTCTAAGACCATTTGCATTTTGCCTCTGATTCTCCTTCTGTATAAGTTTGGGGATCCTCCTGTTTCAGACCTTTGTAAACAATTTAATCTCGCTGTGTCCCAGGCATGGAAGAGTAATGGTGTCTGTACACTCCACAATTCTGCCACCTCCGGAGGCTGCTATATACAGTTATATACAGTTATGCTCCAGCTGTTTTCACTTATCTGAGCTTCATGTCAGGGCCGATGCTAGGCTGTTCGGCGCCTCCCTGCAAATTATAAATTTGCGCCCACAAAAAGGGGTGTGGTCTCATAAGGAAGGGGCATAACTACACAACAGTACCCCCAAATCAAATTATGCCACACAATAGTACATGAAGTTCCCATGATTTATATTGCAACAAATAGTAGTGTACCACACAACGCCCACAGAAGTAGTGCCACACAACTCCTACCGTAGTAATACCCCTTACACTTTTGTCCACAGGAGATTGTGGGGAGTGCGGTACTTATACGGGAAATCAGTAAGAGAATAAAGAGCCACGGATACTACTAGAGTCTGATTAACAATACGGGGAGTGGCCCTATTGAAGAGGCACAAACACATATATTTATATATAGCGTGAGACATCAGTGTTGGGAAGTGCTGCCCTACCAAAAAACCTATATATATATCTATATATATAAATAAATATATATATATATATATATATATATATATATATATATATATAGTATGCATTCACATTTAGCACCTGCATTGCTTTAAATGGAATTACTAAAAAGAAAATAAAGTGCTGCCTTTCTTTTTTTCTGGTGGCAGAGCTGCCTACTGCCTACAGGTTCTCTCTCCCCACAGTCTGAGTCCCATATCTTTGTCCCGCCTCCTCCTTTACTGCAGCCTGCGAGCCAGCCATTCACAGAGCTGCAGGCTGCAACTCCACACGCCATTGGACAGTAACCTTCCCAGCAGCACAGCACTGGTCTGTGGCTGTCACTCACAGAAGGTACACGGAGGAGGGGGAGGAGGGAGCTGAGCCACGCTTAGCGCTGTCGGCGATGCTGCCTGACGCTCCAGTTTGACACAGAGCAGGAGCTCGACACTCTACAGCTGACAACAGCAGTATTGCAGAGCGAGGACAGCGCCTCCTTTAGCCGGCGCCCACCTGCTTTGCAGGAACTGCTGAGCGGGTAGCGCCGGCTCTGCTTCACGTATTGGTCTACAACAACCACTTCTCCAGAACAACATCTCAGCGGCCCGATTCAGACCTATTTGCAGCCTAGCAAACAGGTAAACTTCCCCCCCCCCGATTGAATCCCCCCACTAGCAAGCGAAGGGATGTGTATGTTATCACATCCTATCGCATGCGGCTCACCATCAAATGATCTCACCTGCCTTCGCTAAGAAAAGTCAGTGGGAACTGACTTTTCTAGCGCCCGCTATATGCCAAATTCGGGTCTGGCGCTGATGATGTATGGCCACCGCCCCAAGCAGGCATCAACACACCTGCGTCTGTAGGTGCACGACCATCGTTTTTATGGGCACTCCCCCTCTTCCCGCCCCTCCTGGAGAGAACGGCCCGGCGAGTGTGAAACGCACCAACGCCGTTCGCTCTTGGGGTTTGCAGATGCGCATATTCACACAAGCGCAAACCCTAACCACCAGAGTTGGGTCTAAATCGGCACCCAGGTTCTTTAAATGCAGATTGGGACTAGTGGAAAATGTAGTTGGAAGATGGCCACAATCTGCAGCCAACTGTTGTGCCACATGTAGTGTTTAGTTGTAATGTCACCAACTAGGGCAAAAAGAAAACTGATGGCACTTAAACCCTAAAGGTACCCATACACTGCTGCGACGTCTCGCAGCAGTGTTCGGACACCCGATACCCTGCAAGCCGCCAGGACCGTTGTGATGGATCGCATGCGTCCCTGCTTCCTGCCCGCCTCGCCGCCTAGAGGGAGGTCCCAGAACGGGTGGTCGGACGGCCAGCAGGTCCGACCACCTGGTCGGGTCCGATGCGCACGGGACCACACATCGGACCCGACTGCATGTCAGGGAGACGCGATTTGGTCCGATTTAACGGGCCGATTGATCGCAATCGCCCGAAATCGGACCAAATCGCCTCAGTGTATGGGCACCTTAACTATAGCCAAATGAGCCCAAAACATAAATCACCTTGTGTCCTTATTCAGTTGAACAGCCCCCCCCCCCCCAGTGCATGGACAGATGTGTCTACATACATCTAGACTCCTTGCACGTTGAACAGCCATTCTAGTCACGCCATGCCATGGTAGCGGTGAGCGTATATTCGTTTGGCTTTTTCAGATCCGATGCATCTTATTCGAAGCTACTGTTAATTACAATTATATGCAGAATGCTTATATTCTGTGTGTGACCGCAGCTGCATATGAAATGCTATGTTACACTGTTTTTCCAGTAAAACACTGTAACATAGGATTTTGCAGGCAGATACAGCCACAGAATATAGGCATGCTGCATTTCATTGTAATCAGCAGTAGAGGCTTGTGTATCAGTTTGCAAGTTGCACGCAAACACTATTGGCGCTTCCGAATTTTGACGCACACTTACCGATCGTCCGTTAAATATATAAGGCACGGTATCACAAGGGTGGGTATTTAAATTGACCCTCCATGTTGTCATTGCAGAATGAAGTCAATCAACCGTACACCCCCCACCCCCCAAAATCCGATCCCCTATTGATAGTTTGTCAGCTGCATGAATGATATATTAACCCCCCCCCCCCCCCCCCCTCTCGATCCGCTAGTGATATATAGTTGGTCAGCTTGGCCCTTATTCTGGTTGGTGCGGTCGAGCCGCATATGCGGCTCCGACCGCACCAGACGAATCCCCGCCCACCCTACGGATCGCCACGGCCGTCCGTACACGGACGGCTGGCGATCCGCATAAAAATGGTGGAGGCTACGCCTCCACCATGGTGGGAGCTGCCCCCTGCATTCGATGGTCGTCGACCATCGAAGGCAGGTCCGCACGCCGCAGCAGCTCCCGCAAGCTGAGACCACACGGACAATCGTCCGTGTGGTAGCTTGTATGGGGGCTGAAAGCTGACATCCGGCGACGTCAGCTTTCCGCCCCCATGAGTTGCGTCATGCCCTCATTAGCATGCGTACGCCCCGCGTTTGCATGGGAACGCCCATGAAACGCGGGGCGTATACATAGGGAAATGAGGGCATGAAGCCCCTGACTCCCCTATACGCCCCCTTTGCGGCGTAGTAAATTTCTGTGCGGCGAATTCGCCTGCACATGCGCAGATTGACCTCTGCGCATGTGCAGACGGAAAACATCGGCGGTACGGCCGCACGCGGGCCGTACCGCGCGAATCTGAATAAGGGCCCTTAAGAGGTGATGCTGGGAAGTGTCAGTTTGCAGTAAGTTAAATGATGCCAATGTTAGAAATCAGAACATTTCTCCTACCAGTTCCAAAATGTGTCAATTTGGAACTCAGGGTTTTAAATTGCCACTTACCTGGTGTGAGTGACAATGTCTGTCAGTGCTCCACCTTCCAGGAATTCCATTACAACCCACAGCTCATCCCCAACCAGGTAACTATTGTACATGTCAACAACGTTTTCGTGATGGTAATCCCTCATGATCACAACCTGTCAACACAAAAATTAACCCAAATCCTTATTTTCCTCAAATCTGCTTTTAAAAAAAATGTATAAAATTGTGCCAAGCATTACATCATTGGTGTAGCATGTATATGGACATTCTTCAAATACAGCCTGTAACATGGCAGTTAGGAACTTGTGAAGCTTGGAGAAGTGGTATCTATCCCCATAAAGAACACTGGGGCAGATGTATTAAGCCAATAGATAAATCCAAGGGTGATAAAGGGTGATAAACGTCCAGCCAATCAGCTCCTTACTGACTTTTTTTCAAACACAACCTGTAACATGTCAGTTGGGATGTGATTGGCTGGACGTTTATCTCTCCTTATCACCCTTGCATTTATCTCTTATTAAGGCTTAATACATCTGCCCCTTGTCCCTTATTCAGATCGCTTCGCTCAGACGCGAATTCGGGCAGCATACCAATGTTGTGCGAATACGCATGCGCAGAACCATTTCTGCACGTTTGTATGCAGGGAACGTGCGAAATGGCCAAGAAGTCAGTTTGCCGAGTGCTTGGTTCTGGCCTTCCGAGTCGGGGATGGAGAGGGGCGTTGTGGACTGATTAGAGTCATTACCACATGCGCACACCCTGCGTTTCAAGGGCGTTCCCATGAAAAGACTGGGTGTGGGTATGGAAATGCGGTCGTGACGTGTGTGCGAGGGGCGGACAGCTGCCCGCCCATATCCCTACTCATATGTACAAGTGGTCTAGACCATTCATGCATGGGCGAGCGCTTTCCACATCATTCGATGGTCGGCGACCATCGAATGATGAAGGAGGTTCCCACAGGCATGTGAATGGATGTTCACATAAAACACCCGTTAACATGCCGATCGGCTGAATTCGGCATGCGAATGGGCGGCGTGGGCGATCCTTTACTAGGCAGGGTTTGGTACTTTCGCTTCGGCCCGTGCACGCGTCCGAGCGAACCAATCTGAATAAGGGTCCTTGCATGCAAGGTCATAATGCTCCAGCCAATCAGCTTCTAACTGTCAATTTACATATTGGAGCTGATTGGCTGGTGCATTATGACCTTGGACACAACGTTCTTTATTGGGATAGATACTTCTCCACTGAAGTTTTAGTAAATCTATGCCATAGAGCAGGGGTGGGCAATAAGCGGCCCTCCAGCTGTTGATGAACTACACATCCCAGCATGCCTTGCATCAGTTGGGATGTGTAGTTCCTCAACAGCTGGAGGGCTGCGTATTGCCCACCCCTACCATAGAGCAAACAGAAACAGAAGAGCAAATCAATTCATAAAAAAACTAACTAAAGATAAAAACTGATAAAATCAAATGCCTAGCACTCGTTAAACAAATGTGGATTCATTTTATACATCAATCCTTCCTGATTTACAAACGAGGATTAAAGTAGAGGGTGAGGGTCCCTCCCAACGTAAGAATTCTGACAGTCATATTGGCATTGGCAGGACCATGTGCACAATAGCGGCTGGGCATCTGAACGGCCATGGTTTACTCAACCACCCCCGTTACCAACCCACAAATGATTGTCTACCCGTCACTCACTCTGCAAATAACCCCTTGTTGCAGTGTACACAGTTGAGAAGTGAACCAGTGAAGAAGTCTCTCTCTCTCTCTCTCTATATATATATATATGGCTAACTATTCCTCACCTCTATGAGTTAAGTACCGCCACTGACCACTAGAGGCCACTCAACAACTGAAATGACTCCTTTGAAAGTAAAACCTGTCACAGCTCAAAGTGATAGTACATTGCAGAAGCCATCATTTTGACGGGCTTTTAACTACCAATAATACTCGATAAAATGATGGGTACAATGTGGTTGCTATGGGCAATTTCTCTACTGGTCTAGTTCTTCATGCTTTACACAGGGGTATATGTATGAAGCAGCAATAAGGGAGGAGAAGTAATAAAGTGCCTGGTACATTTTCACCGGCCAATCAGCTCCTGACCCTGTCCCTTTTGAAACCCAGCCTGTAATTTAACAGTCAGGAGCTGATTGGCCGGTGATAAAGTACCAGGCACTTTATCACTTCTCCTCTCTTATCACTGCTTCATACATCTACCCCTCAGTCTGTAACACAGCAATTAGGAGCTGATTGGATGCCACTTTATTTCTCTCCATTTTATCACTCTTCAAGGCTTAGTATGTCTCCCCCGTATATTGTTCCCTAAACGCCTCATACCTCATTAAAGAGCAGCTCCCTTCTCTGCTGTTTCCGGAGATCCATTTTCTTCACGGCTACTTGCTTTCCCGTGTGCTTCTCCGTTGCTATACAAACGATGCCAGTTGAGCCCTCCCCAATTTTGATGAAGTCATCCAGATATTCCCTGGGGTCTCCAGGGCTGACTACCAGCTGCAGGGCTGCCCGGAACTGTTCATGGGAGACCCTAGATGGCTGCTGATCTGAGGATGATCCCCAGCTGGGAGGGGGATAAATACTGGACGACGTACTTGGAGAGCTGGGGTAAGAGGATGTGGACATGAAATGGGGGCTGCCATGGAGGGGTGGTTGATGGTATGGAGATGGCTTATGGTAAACCGACGGGTACTGGTAACTACTTGAGGGGTAACTGGATTTATTTTGAGACTGAGGTAGCTTTGTAGGACCTCGAGGATATGTATCAGACCCCGTGAGTGGGGGGCTCAGGATAACCTGCGCTCGATCGTAGTCTGCCTGAAAAACAAGCACAGAAATGCAATAATATATTATTTGTATTATATAAAGATATCAACAAGCCAAGTACCTGTAGTCAGTGAAATCTTCGAATTAAGCTACGATGAAAAAAAAGAAATCAAGTAAGAAATCAGGGGCACTTATTGAGATTTTATTATTATTGCGCCATCACATTTTCCTATCAGATAATCCATGCAGATATTGGTGCTCGATAGAAGCCAGTGATCAGGGACAAGTGTTATAGTGCCAGGGCACTGGGGCACCGTATGCAAGGCGAAATGCGTTGGTGGAGAGGGAATCTACAGTCCCATACAATTTGCTGCTAGCATTTGGAGAATCGCCTTTGAGACCGAACCAGCCTTACCTTTGTCCTTCCCTAAAGTTTTGGGGGATTGGTCCTTAGTCCAACCAAACGGACTTCATCACTTGGCCGGGAAGTGCTACCCCATAAATACAACGCCACCCCTACAAGGAATAGGACCCCCCACTTAACGGGTATATCCAAGGACATCCCAGAAGGCATTTTAGGAACGGATCTCATCATTTCTCCATGAAGAAATACGGTACCGTATGGACTGACAATTTATACATTCATTCCCTCCCAGAAGCTTCATTTACCAAAAATACCACACTGCCACCCAATGTTATTATTTACATGTTTATGAATTTTTTATTGAATATACCTATTTTTATTGTGTAATAATAAATTGTTTTAACCCAATTAATATTGGCAACTACCTATTAATCCATTTAGAATCCTACCTACCAGCGCAGTGTACACACCCCATTTGTTTTATTCCATAAGCCAAACCTCATTCTTTAATCATATCTATTAGCATAAGCAGACAAAGGAGGCGTGAGAAGGCGTGTCAGCAACCGCAGGTCAGCACAGGTTTCAAGCACAGTGATAGCTAACCTGGACACTCCAGCTGTTGTTGAACTACACATCCCAGCGTGCCCTGCATCAGTTTTACTATATGGCCGTGCTGAAACTGTAGCAGGGCATGGTGGGATGTTGAGTTCAACAACAGCTGGAGTGTCAAGGTTAGCCATCACTGGCCAAGCAGAATACAGCATGGGAGTAACTATAGTGAGTACAATAGGCGTCATTGTTATGGAGCCCGGAGGTTTAGGGGGACTTGTACTCAGTTAGAAAGTTACACAATAATTTCCCACATTTGCCGGTTAAGCACCTGGGTCCGATCCGTTGCACCGTTGTGTGACATTACATTTCCAGTAAGTTGAGTGGTTATTGGATGTTATAATGGTAATATGACACCTCTTACACATTTGTCGTCTGTTATTTGTTTGTTTGTCCGGTATGCATTCGGACACTGTTGGACAGATTTGGACGAAACCAACACGAGGTGGTTTGATTGGGTTCACAGCCACTAAGACCAAATCCCGACCCCGTGGGGGTTCCGTGGGCCCAAAAACGAGTCCGGTCACTACACGGAGTGGGTCAGGGAAGCAAGATATGGCAAAGTTGCATAACACAGAGGAGGTAGAGGACATGGGTTTTAAGAAAAAAATGTGGTCAGATCTGGGAGCTGGGAGTGTATGCAGACTCCTGGTGGCCCCCCTCCTTTACACAGGGCAGCACAATGTGCCAGATTCCTCTGGAATCATGGTGCCCGTCATGTTCCAGAGACATTATTTTCTTTCTTGTGTGCCAGTAACCCTGTGTCCTGTGGTAGCACACCCCTTATCAGATATATGTCAAGCTGAATCAGATCTATTTAGGAGGGGTCCACCATAAAATTTACCTCAGATATTTTCTGTGCGATTAGTCACCCCCCAAAAAATTCTAAATCCTTATTGAGCATGCACAGTTGCCATTTTGCCTGTGATTTTTTTTTACCATGGCTGCAGCTCCGGTGCAGGGGCCATATGCACTGCACCCATTATAGAAACGCCAATTAACATGGAATATTTTGACCTGGAGGGTACGCTGATATTGCACAGCATGAACACAAGTAAAGCTACTGGAAGTGACATTGCTAGCGTAGATAGGGCCTGATTCAGACGTGATTGCACGGCAGCGAATTCGCTGCACCATACAATCACCGTATGAATAATTAGCTCACCATCCCGCAAGAGTGTAATCCCGCCTTTCACGAGCCTGCGAATGGGTGGAAGATGTCCTGCCCCAATTCACTCATCATCAGATGGTTTCATCACTGTGTGCAGTCTCTGAATAACCCTGCACTTACTACGCGGCTGCGATGAAACCAGGCTGATCGGGGCCACAGCTGACGACACATGCCCTTCCTTAGAACGCTTGGGTACGCCTGCATTTTCCTTGACACTCCCAGAAAATGGCAGGTTGTTGCACAGAAATGGTGGCTTCCCGTCAATCAGCTTGCGAATGGCCAGTGATGAAAAGAAGTAGAAGGATTTAATCGCACGGTGGCCTCGCGCATGTGTACTATGAGCTGTACGATAATTGGTCGCCATACAAATTTGCACAGCAGCGATCAGATCTGAATCAGACCGCTACGATGTGTAATTTGTACGTCTGTGCATAACCAAGTGATTATGTGAAAAAGGGTTCCGATGCAAACAGCTTTCATCCTGCCAAGTTATGTTGGGCTTAATCCGCTACTTCATATGTGAGTAACACCGATTGCTGTGCGGTTAAAGGTGGACTCTCTAGAACAGTGCTGCAGCTTAGTTTGGAAAACCCTACACCGCATGATGTCCCATGAGTATGCAAGGACTGTTGTTGTGTATGGAGTTGCTGGCATTAGGAGTGGCAGCACAAAACCATTGCGTACATCTCCTATGGTGCATGGACTATGCATGTGTAGAGCCTGCCTGATCGCACACAGAGCCCACTAAGCAACAGCATTATTAACAGGCTACTGGCATTTGGGAGCGGAATACCAAAAAGCTGGCCAACATTACCGCAAATGGAGGCGTGTACGTCTTCCGACTCAGATTTCTTGACTTCGTCTGAACCGTTCTGAGTGTGCTTTCAACATGGCAACCATCATAATCTGATGCTGTGTCTTCGGAAGCGCACTCGGGTCGCAGATGCTGGCAGGGCCTGTATGTTCCCAAAGATGCCTACTGTTGCATAAACTTGTTTACAGTAATGATGCAGCGCCCAAAGGTGTTCTGCGACCATCGTTGAATTAGGCCATCTGCCACTTGTGTGTATGGCTGCACAGACCCTTATCTTTCTGTGGCTAGAGCTCTCAGCATCTGTTACTAATCCAAGTTTATGAGTAATTGCACAACATGACGTCTTTTGTTCTGTACGCTGCGTGTAATTGTCAGTGTCTGCTATCCCATATACACAGGGCCACGTCTATTCTACAAGATACAGTACAGAGGATTGTCAGCATCTGGCGTGTAAGATCAGTAGCACTGTGCCAGGGCTCTGCTGCTTCCTGGATGCAAACCCCCATGTCAGACAATTCTTCTCATTGCATAAAGAATTGCACAGTACTACTTACAGTGGTCTCAATGCTACATAGATTTAGGGTAAGGATTAACACTTATAACAAATTCATTTTCAATCCAAACCCAATGTTTGGATTATATATATCCAGACATGGTAGACATATATATATATATATGGTCAACATAGTCAAAAGGTCTACAGGGCAGCACGGATGGTGTAATGGTTAGCATTACTGCCTCACAGTGCTGAGGTCATGGGTTCCATTCCCACCATGGCTGTAACTGTGCAGAGTTTGTATATTCTCCACGTGCTTGCGTGGGCTTCCTCCGGGTACTCCGGTTTCCTCCCACAATCCAAAGATATATCGGTAGGTTATTTGGCTGCTATCAAAAATTAACCCTAGAATGTCTGTGTGTGCGTGTATATGTGTTATGGAAAATAGATTGTAAGCTCCACTAAGGCAGGGACTGATGACCATGTTCAGGTATTCTCTGTACAGCCCTGCGGAATATGTGTGCGATATATAAGAAACTGATAATAAATAAGGGTCGACATAAGCAAACGGTCAACATGGCTATGCCTGACACATGAAATGGTTGACATGACTTTTGGGGGATTTTTTTCATTTTTTGAACTATTTCATACTTTACCATCCACGTGGATTCTGATTGGGAACAGTAACGTGGCCTGAAGCATGACGAGCCAACGCAATAAACTAATTGGGGTCCATGTCCTCAGGTGTCGATATTTGACACCCAAATAAAAAGAAAAAAACGACATGTCAACCATTTTATGTGTCGAATTTAGATTTTTTTATCCATCTTGTGCATGTCGACTTTTTGGTGTCAAAATAATATACCACACAGGTACAGTATTTCACAGGTGTCATTAGTATTACTGCAACCTTCTCTTGTATGGTGTGAGATGTCTGGTTATTACTGCTTCTTCCCAAACTATTACCCAGTGAAACAAAACACCATTTACTAAACATTGTATTACACCACTGAAACTGCTAATGGAAAGTGCAATAATCCTGAGCCCATCTAAATGACTAGCAATATACACTGACAGTGATAAATAGCCTAGAACAGAAGTATCCAGCTGTTGTGTACAGACCATTTGCTAGCATTAACCTCACCCAAACCCAGAGGAGGCTCCATAGGGTGGGCTGCAGCCAGTGGTGTAGCTAGGTGCCACGGCGCCCGGAGCAATGACATGTTTTGCACCTCCCCCCCAATTTGTAGTAGGTAAGGCTCCTGCGCAGTGAAAAGTGGGTGTGGCCCAACATTATACCACACACAGTAATGTCCATTGCACATTTTAGCGAACTTTGTAATACCGATTACACATAAAGCCACATGCCATAATTCCAATTACACATAAGGCCACACATGATGCCCATTGCATACTATATAACCTTGCAGGGCTGGCAATAGAAATCATGGGGCCCCAAACACTGATATCTCTGGGGCCCCCCTCTCCATCAAGCATAGTAGTGGTGTGGAGCAGAGAGGGATTAATAGTGCGGAGTAGGGAGGGAGGGTGTGAGTGATAGTGTGGAGCAGGGAGGAAGGGTGGGAGTGATAGTGCGGAGCAGGGAGGGAGGGTGGGAGGTAGCAGAGCCGGCCTTAGGCATAGGCCAACTAGGCAATTGCCTAGGGCATTTGGAATGCCTAGGGGCATCAGCAGCTTCTGCTGATTAAAATGATATGCAGCATGCCTATATTCTGTGTGTGAGTGAGGCTGTATCTGCATATAAAAAAGTGTATTCATGGAAATCACTGTAACATAGCATTCCGTATGCAGGTACAGCCCCAGTCGCACACAGAATATAGGCATGCTGCATATCATTTTAATCATCAGAAGCTCCTTGTGTGTGCTGGTCATAACATTGCAAATAAGATGAATTTTCAGCAAAAAAGGCACAGAATGGGTGCGCTGGTTCTATTTAAAATATTGCCGGTAGGGACACCAAAATGATGACTGCTATGATGAGGGTTGATGGTGCTGGGAAAGGGGAGCAGGGTCAGAGACAGAACTAGTGGCGGTGCTAGGGGGCAACAGTCAAAATCTTGCCTAGGACGTAATTTAGGCTAGGGCCGGCTCTGGGAGGTAGTAGTGTGGAGCAGGGAGGGAGGGTGGGAGTAGTAGTGTGGAGCAGGGAGGGAGGGTGGGAGTAGTAGTGTGGAGCAGGGAGGGAGGGTGGGAGTAGTAGTGTGGAGCAGGGAGGGAGGGTGGGAGTAGTAGTGTGGAGCAGGGAGGGAGGGTGGGAGTAGTATTGTGGAGCAGGGAGGGAGTACTTATTTTCCCAGCCGCCGGGGAGCCGAGTCCGCCCGAGCCGTTGGCACCCTGTTATTTTCCGGCACCCAGTTCAAAATTCAAATAGGGGAGCCACACCCACTGCCACCAACTACCGTTCCAAACTTACACACTGGCTTCCCACCCCCAGAAGCTTTAGGGGGTAGGCAAGTCTAATACATGAGCATATAGGTCTGTCTTGTGGTCAGCATGGGATGCATTTTGACACACCTCACAACTGTCCCGATTACAGTGGGACAGTTCCGCTATTTGGAGACTGTCCCGCTGTCCCTGTCACGGGTGACATTGTCCTGCAGGCGGGGAGGAGTTGATGCTTCAAATGTTGGGAGGTATGATTTTGCATGTACATAAACATACCGTACTCTGGTCATTGGCCACAGTTACATTTACCATTAAGCCTCCTTAGTGCCAGAGACTGTGAGGTACATTTACTAAAGATTCTAGAAATTAAAAAAGGTGATGTTGCCCATAGCAACCAATCAGATTCTGTCAATCATTTGGTGCAAAAAAACAGAAGAAATGTATAGCAGCACGGCATATAACAGTATGGACTGCAGCCTCTGATTCGCAACTACCACAATAGCAGCCAGAAAACAGTAGAGTATCACCCCATAGAGGAATCCATAGGCCAATCAGAATAGCTGTACTTACTAGCTGCAGGAGAGCCAGCTAATGGGAACAAGCTATTACTGACCTTTACACATGAGAGCACAGGAGGTGACATTTTCTGCACAGTGACAGTTTATCGTGTCATTTGCACAGGAACGGAACAGTGATGCTGGATCTTTCCTATCAGACCTGTGGGTGCAATGGTGGGCGCATCAGGATATAACATCAGCCCCAGCTAATGGCTGCAGGGAGTCAGCACGGGGGATGGTACAAAAATCCTCTGCAACAGATTGTGGCTTTAGGGCGAGCTAGGCACCAAAGTGGGTCTCCCGGTATTCACTTTACCAGTGGGAATGTAAAGATTAGGGCCCTTATTCTGGTTCACTCGCAAAGGCAAATTCCTTCTCAAATGGACAAAACCATGTGCACTGCAGGTGGGGCAGATGTAACATGTGCAGAGAGAATTAGATTTGGGTGGGATTGGTAGTGAGATCTATATTGCAGTGTAAAAATACAGCAGTCAGTATTTTCCCTGCACAGAAACAAAATAACTCACCCAAATCTAATTCTCGACACATGTTGCACCTGCCCCCCCCCCCCTGCAGTGCACATGGTTTTGTCCATTTGAGAAGGAATTTGCTTTTGCGAGTGAACCAGAATAAGGGCCAAAATCTTTCAGCCCAGGATTATACCCCAGCACACTGCAGCTCTTAACCGGTATATTGCCGATTTTTTAGCCTGTTAAAACGGTTGCAGTGTGAAAGCACAAGTCTGCATTTACAAATAACCGGTATTTGCAAACAGGTAAAAAGCAGAGTCCTACACGGTTCAGAGACATTTTTTATGCAGTGTGAACGGCTCTGAACCGGTATACAGTGCATATGTAATGAGCCGCTCATTACATATGCAATGCACTCTCATAGCTACTGTTTGTCCTGCTTTTACACTGCAAACCTGTTTGAGACCTGGTATTTATGTGCAGTGTGAAAGGGATTTAAAACGGTAATTTACTGTTTTAAATACCGTTTCAAAATACCGGGTCTCAAACGTTAAAGCCCTGTACATACAGGGCAATATATCGCTGAGCGATATAACGCTCATGCTGAGCGATATATCGCCCGGTGTCCCGTTGGCATCAGCGACCATAGATGGTCGCTGATGAAAATGAAAATGAGCAGGGCAGAAAACGGGAGCTGTGCACACTCCCATCGCTGGCAATATGGGCGCTTAGCGACCATATTTCCAGCGATATTTGCAATAATCGCCCCCGTGTGTACGCACCATTAGGCAATGTGAAAGCAGCTTTAGTAGCACCAGGCTGGAGAGGGATGGACTCTGCCCCCCCTCCCCCACCGTGTGCACAAGAAGAAATAGTACTCCACCTGCAACTGAGTGTTATGTTAATTGTGTCAAGAGTCCAAGCAAATTTATATTCAAGATTAATGGATCAACATGCATTGGTTAAAAAGATTAAACGGAATGTAATACTCTCTGCCAGCCTATGGAATACTCCCTGCCAGCCTATAGAGTACTCCCTGCCAGCCTATGGAGTACTCCCTGCCAGCCTATAGAATACTCCCTGCCAGGCTATAGAATACTCCCTGCCAGCCCATGGAATACTCCCTGCCAGCCTATAGAGTACTCCCTGTCAGCCTATGGAGTACTCCCTGCCAGCCTATAGAATACTCCCTGCCAGGCTATAGAATACTCCCTGCCAGCCTATGGAGTACTCCCTGCCAGCCTATAGAATACTCCCTGCTAGGCTATAGAATACTCCCTGCCAGCCTATGGAATACTCCCTGCAAGCCTATAGAATACTCCCTGCCAGGCTATAGAATACTCCCTGCTAGGCTATAGAATACTCCCTGCCAGCCTATGGAATACTCCCTGCAAGCCTATAGAGTACTCCCTGTCAGCCTATGGAGTACTCCCTGCCAGCCTATAGAATACTCCCTGCCAGGCTATAGAATACTCCCTGCCAGCCTATGGAATACTCCCTGCAAGCCTATAGAGTACTCCCTGTAAGCCTATGGAGTACTCCCTGCCAGCCTATAGAATACTCCCTGCCAGCCCATAGAATACTCCCTGCCAGCCTATGGAATACTCCCTGCCAGTCTGTAGAATACTCCCTGCCAGCCTATGGAATACTCCCTGCCAGCCTGTAGAATACTCCCTGCCAGCCTATGGAATACTCCCTGCCAGCCTGTAGAATACTCCCTGCCAGCCTGTAGAATACTCCCTGCCAGCCTGTAGAATACTCCCTGCCAGCCTGTAGAATACTCCCTGCCAGCCTATGGAATACTCCCTGCCAGCCTATGGAATACTCCCTGTTAGCCTATGGAATACTCCCTGCCAGCCTGTAGAATACTCCCTGCCAGCCTATGGAATACTCCCTGCCAGCCTGTAGAATACTCCCTGCCAGCCTGTAGAATACTCCCTGCCAGCCTGTAGAATACTCCCTATCAGCCTATAACAACAAGCAGCAAAGCCCGATAATCTGTGGGTATCCCCGCTACCTCTCATTGATGTGTCACAGTCCATTAGCAGCTACTACTGAGCCAATGCTACCTCCTGATAGATACAAATCCTACTTTAATCTTGCAGGAGGCCTATTAACTGTTGACTTCCTTTGTTCTACAGACAATAGATACCACTGTAACAGGCTTTTCCTGGCTGCCCTGTATTTAACCCCGCGCCCCGTGTCAGCTCTGTGCCAACTAACCTGCAGCTTTGATCCAAAGCTGCAGGGTGGTACCAAAGATGTACGTGGCAGATGGGGCAAACAGGTTTTCAACAATTAACATACTGTAAATATAACATTGCCCTATTAATTAACTTATATATATATTGGCCACTTAACCCTTTAAGTGCCAACACTGCGGTGAGAGATCCTCCAAATACTGTATCCGCTAAGAATGCCAGCATCGCTCACAGCGACTGTTGTTTTAGTATAATGAAATACAGATACAGCCAAGTCAATTCATTGAAGATGATTTAAATATTGCACCCCAAAATATTTTGAGGATCCCTCACAGCAACGTTGGCATTGAAAGGGTTACTATTGGCTACGTATTAATAGGATATTGTCCACATCACTGAAATGCCGTTTTTGATTAGTTATTATTAATTTGCCCCAATAATAAAATAATTCTGTCCCCATAAATATATTTAGTAACAGCGTTGACCCCTTAATTAAGTATTGATTGGGGACACACTGAGTGATGATCTACATTGGTTCAATAATATCAAGGCTCACTCCAGGTACAGTCTGTTCAGCGTGGATCGCTATTTAGAACATTAGCAAATCGAGCATTTATCGAGCGACTGCACGTGCTCAGTGATTGCATCCCATGTGCATGGGCTTAAATAGTGACTGAAAATGCGACTGCTTCGCAATCCAGCCGCTGTTTGACTGACAGAAAGCCGGCGTCTGGCGGCGGAAGTGTGCTGTGAATTCACTGATTAGAGATCCATGCTGAATTAGACCCTAGATCAGGCCTGGCCAATCTGTGGCTCTCCAGTTGTTTTGAAACTACATGTCCCAGCATGCATTGCCACTGATTTGCTAAAACTGTAGCATGATGCTGGGATGTGTAGTTTCACATCAGCTGCGGATCCACCGGTTGGCCAGATTTGCCCCAGATGCTCTACCTCGGTACACCAATGCAGAATTATCCCAGAACCACAGAAGAAAGATGGTTACCTCCTGGAGGTCATGCAGAACATACAGTATATTATTATATATCAAGTCCCGTGCACCCAAAATTTGCAGTAATCACCTTTCTTCTCTTCTTTAGTAATTTAGTGACACATCAGTGGGGTATTTAGAATGGGTGCAATGTGTGCGGCGCAGACGGCCCCTAAGTTTTTTTACTTACTTACTTTATCCTATTGTATTTCGTTCGTCCACCCACCTATTTTTAGTATGTTAACTCTTATGAGCAGGGCCCTCCTTCCTCACGTACTCACCCTACCTCATTACCTCACCTGTGCTCCTGTCCTGTTCTTCCCTTCCTCTACTTCATCTTCAGTCTCCTTGACAATTTTGACACCTACTTCTGAACTGATGCTGATTTTAGTTCTACCAGCTATACCCCTATTCATACTGTATCTTTCAACACACCCTGTACGTTACCTTGTAATTTTTTTTTTTTTGTTTGCTATGTACGGCGCTGCGGACACTTTGCGGCGCCTTATAAATAAACGTACTACTACTACTTACCCCTCCAGAGTCCTGCAAAAAAGGCAGCAGCGCTGCTGAAATTGCCCCAAAAAATGACTGTGGCGGCCTTTTTTCTGAGTTCTGTGCAAGTGGAATAGAGTCTGGGCTCTCTAGTGCAGAGAGAGGAGGCGGCCCGAACAGAGGAGGCTGCACACGGGCCTCCTCCTCCTTAAAGCACTGACACGGTAATACATACTGCATGTGTGCCTTTACAATGTTCTGGTCTTGCCATCTATATCCCTGTTGGGTATGGATCATTGGATAGGTCGACACCAATAGGTCGAAATGCACGAAGGTCGACATGACTGAAGGTCAACATGTGGTTAGGTCGACAGGGTCATTAGGTCGACAAAAGCATTAGGTCAACATGGGGAAGATCTACAGACAAAAGGTGGACATTTTTTTTTTTTTTTTATTAAGCCTAATGCTTGTGTCAACCTAATGACCCTGACAACCTAACCCCATGTTGACCTTCAGTCATGTCGACCTTCATGCAAGTCAACCTAATGCTTGTGGACATAGTGACTGTATCCCCCGGCATTTTTCCATCCACTTGCACCAAATCGCTGTCTACTTTGGCTTTCCACACATGCAGAAATTGACACAAAATAATAAATACAGCAGTTGTAAAGGTACACGGCCGTGTGGTTGACACTTTAAGGTCAACATACATTGGGTCGACCACTAAAGGTCGGTACAGAAAATAGGTTGACAGTGTCTAGGTCCACAGTCAAAAGGTTGACATGGGGTTTTTCACATTTTTTTCAGCCGACATGTGCCGACAGTCGGCATTTCATGCCCTACCACCCACTAGGATGTGGAGGGAGAATATAATAGTGTGCCGAGCATAGTGAAGGGACGCGGTGCACCGATATGGTGTCCATGCCAACTAAGTCGACATTGGAGACAAAAAAAGTTAAAAACCCCATGTCGACCTTTTGACTATCGACTTAGACACTGTCGACCTAATGCTTGTTTCGACCGTCCAACCCTGTCGACCTTGAGCATGCCGACCTATTTCCGGTGTCGACATAAGATGTGACAACCTTTAGTGGTCGACATATATGTCGACCTTTGTGTGGTCAACCCTATGACCCATTTTAAAGATCTGGATCTATTTGTTTCTAGAAATGTTCAGTACTAAACAACTTTGTTTATGCATTTAATTTTTGCAACTTTCCTTAATTGAAGAGGACCGTCTAGATTTATTTTTGAAGTGGGTTCAAATTCAGTAAACATGACATGGTGTCATTCCCGTGTCCATTCGGTTTTGTGGGCAATGCCCTTAGATGTGCAGGCTCAGCAGCGGTGTCCTCAGAAATTACTTTCAGATGTTTACAATTCTGCACCTTCAGTGTGTGTGATGTTACATATGATAACACAATTGTTCATGGAGGTCAAACAATTTGTCTTTACAAAACCAATGCGACTATGGCCCTTATTCTAGTTGAATCGGACGGACGCGTATTTTCGGACAGGAACCGAGTCTTCTTAGCCCCGCCTTCCGTAGGGATCGCTCACACCGTCCGAATGCGGTAAGACGCCGGCCGAACGGACCGCGAGTGGATTTTTCATGTGAACACCTCCTCCATCTGTGGGAACCTCCCCCATCATTCGATGGTCGCCGACCATCGAATGCTGGACCGAGTGGTCAGACAGCACAGAGTGTTCCAGACCACTCGGGCATTTCTCCGTGCAAAAGCAGGAATATGGGCGGGCAGCTGGCATCCGGCTATGTCATATGTCCGCCCCCACACGTTCGTCACGGCTGGATTACCATACGTATGCCCAGCATTTTCATGGGAACGCCGATGAAACGCGGGGCGTACGCATATGGTAATGAGCAAAATCAGCCCTTCACACCCCTCTCCACCCCCTGCTTGGATGGCTCCGTACGATCAATTTCTGCACGGATATCACGCAGTGTTCGGACGTGTGAGGCGTTCGCACATGCGCAGATACGCCTCCGCACATGCGCAAACACCAAACATCGGCCGTCCGACCGCACTCAGAGCCATCCGACTCAATCAGAATAAGGGCCTATGTTCCTGGCTCCATTGTAGACAAATCTGCAAAATTGGGTGAATATTTCAATTCATGTGCACATAATTGAATAAAGGAGTCACAGAAATGCAGAATTATTTAAAAGAATTATAAAAACAACAGGATTGGCTGTAAGGTCGGAGGTTGTGAGAAAGGTAGCCGGATTCTCTCCACGGAATCTGAAATTAATGTCATTGATTTTTGCAATGATTGCAATATGTGTAAAAAAAAGTAGCTTAATAATAATAATAATAATAATGAACACATTGGTGTTATGTATAGGCAGTGTTTAACCCATTGAGTGCCAACATCCCATTGAGTGACAACATCTCTGTGAGATATATATCCGCTAAAAATGCCAGCGCCGCTCACATTTGTTATATAAATTCAAACAAAAAAATGTGGTGGAAAAAAAAAGATGATATTTTCTATAGACGGTAAACATTACCGGTCATCATTATGAATAAAAATGTTTGCTTGCCAATTTTCACACCTATATTTGATAAATTCACTTGGTACTCAAAGGCCCCCTTGGGGCTATTTATAAAAAATGCAGCAAAAAGGCTGCTTTATTGCAGTGGTAGGAAACTGCCTGTAACGATAGATCTATCGATACTAGCCAGGACCGGTAAGGGTTAAGGTACCAACTGGGCAGCCCATCTCGAAGGCTATGCACATATCCAGACTTAGGGGTTAATTCAGGCTTATCTTATCCCTTATGTGTCCCAACCTGCACTTTCCCCGAAGGTGCGGTCCTGCACTGACATCGCCCAATATTGAATGCCTCTGATTTTCAACGATCTTGTTTTCTGATAAACAGAACAATTGCTGTAGCAAATGCTACATGTGATGCTTGTTAAATAGTTTATCGCATGCTTTGTATATATATATATATATATATATATATATATATATATATATATATATATATATATATATATAAGTCCTCGTTTCCAGTGAAAACCGTTGTTTTTGGTGGTGATAAGGTTTTGCCCTACTGTATAAATCAAGGGGTCACTGCTACGGAAACCTACTGTTTCTGTAGAATATAGGGCTTTTCTTCATTAGACTGTAAAGGGTTAACTTTCTTGTATAAAAGTCCTATCTCAGGCAACATCTATTGGCTGCGCCTTATAATCAGGGTGGTGGATGCGTATTGCACGCCTGTAAAAAAGGGGTCTCTCTATTTAACAACCCAATGGCAATAATAAAAGGTAATCAATAATTTTTTTCAAAATGTAAGTAATTAATTTTCTTTAATAGTGAAAACTGTTATAATATGTTTGTATAATAATTGAAACTCAGGGTGAGATGTAATAGGATGAGAGATTCAGAAAGTGAGAGATTTGGTAAGAAATCGCCAGTTTTTTTTTAAAGCGGCAATCATTTACACTGCAAAACCATTTTGATTAAATGATTGCCGCTTTAAAAAAAAACCTGGAGATTTCTTACCAAATCTCTCACTTTCTG
This sequence comes from Crinia signifera, assembly GCF_055691185.1. Classification (NCBI taxonomy): domain Eukaryota; kingdom Metazoa; phylum Chordata; class Amphibia; order Anura; family Myobatrachidae; genus Crinia; species Crinia signifera. Next base: position 36,946,870 of record NC_139219.1, read on the forward strand.
AATCTCTCATCCTATTACATTTCACCCTTATTTTTTGGTCTTTTTGTTCCACTGCACATGTGCTTACGATGTCATACAAGAACAGACAAAAGGGGTCATTTAACCCTTATCGCTGCGGACCAGGCTGACTGAGGCAGATGAGTACTGCTCTCTTTGGACAAGATTGTAATGATAAATCGCCTGAAAATGAATGATCGCTGTTTTTCCATCACCAAGTGAATGTTGCATATTAAAAATAGGATACTGTTCCTGCAGCTAACGAGAAAAAGAATAAAGTACAGACAAGACTCTGCAGCATTCTCTCGCCCCCCAACAATGCAGCTGCTGCGATGGGAGCGTCACTTGTCTAAGGTGAATCTGACATAAAAGCCTAACGTATTCCGATTACAAATAATGGTACTTGTTTCCTAGAACGGCCACAATCGTGAGTGATCGTGGCTCTTAATTAAGGGTCACGATCCTCACGATGTGGCCGATTTTTTACAATTTTTTCCCTTTGATTGACAGAAATCGGGTCAATCGGTCGGTCGCGACCAATTAAAATCGGCCGCGATGCGACCGACCGATTGACCCGATTTTTCCATAGACTTCAATGTTAAAAAATCTTTTAACATTGAAATCGGTCGGTCTTGTGCCATTATAATGGCACAAGATGAGATGGGCTTGATTAAGTCCATCTCACATAGGTAAAAATGATAAAAAAGGTGAAATGGGCCAATATGACCCATTTCACATTTTTTATGTGCCCGCCATGACCCCACGATAGACGTCAACCCGAAGCGTGGCGAGCGCAGCGAGCCCGCGAGGGGCGGCGGTGCGCGTCCTCCGACCTTTTCATTCCCCTACTATCCACTAGGGCGTGGAGTGAGAATAGAATAGTGTGGCGAGCGCAGCGAGCCACCGAGCCCGAAGCGTGGCGAGCGCAGCGAGCCCCGCGAGGGGACGCGTATACCTGTGAAGTTATACGCGTCCCCTCGCGGGGCTCGCTGCGCTCGCCACGCTTCGGGCTCGGTGGCTCGCTGCGCTCGCCACACTATTCTATTCTCACTCCACGCCCTAGTGGATAGTAGGGGAATGAAAAGGTCGGAGGACGCGCACCGCCGACCCTCGCGGGCTCGCTGCGCTCGCCACGCTTCGGGTTGACGTCTATCGTGGGGTCTAGCCCACTTAGTAACATTTGGGGGGGCAATTGAAAATAATCATGTGAAAAAAAAAAAAAAATCGGGTGAAAAATCGGTCGGTCGGATCGGTCGCATCGCATGCGACCAAATCGCATGCGATGCGATCGATCCGATTTTTTATCTTACGACCACAACGATCTAAATCGTTGTGGCCGTTCTAGGAAACAAGTACCCAAATAATTATACTATTGAATTCATTTAATCAATCAATATTAGTAGCGGCGCACAGAGGTGTCCAGGGCATTAAACTGAGGACTGCCATCAAGCCCAGAGTCGTATACTGGCTCTCAGCCAGTAGCCCCCTGATTCATGTTAGTTAAGTGAACATTAATCTGAATTTGGCAGCATAATCAAGGACCTAACTGAACTGTGAAATTGAATTCTGCAGTGGAACATCATATGACCGTTTTATGCTAAGGCTGCAAAAAAAAAAAAAAAAAAGTGCCGCAGAATCAATTTGTCACTGAACACCCAGCACAATGCAAGTGGATGTTTGCAAGACTGAACCGGTAGGAGGGGAATGACAAAATTAAAATTACATGAAACAAAACAGCTCTGTATCCTCTGGTCTATTAAATGTATGGCTCATGGATTGGGAAGCTGCAAAAGGAAACGGTTGCTGTCGGCTTGCTTAATATTAAGCCTCGTCGAATGGCATTGTCAAACCGGAGTGAGCAGAAATAACAGCGGATCTTTGGTATAAAAATAAGCGTGTTATCTGGCTGGAGATCTGCGGGCTGGAGCGCGGAACGAGCAGGGCACTGTACCAGCGCACACAGGATTTTGGCTGCAAAATGGGGCAGATAGAGCGATCATTACAATCTTCATGCAAATAGCTGCTTTACGCTGCAGCTGAGCAAAATTAATGATACTCATTCCATTTCACAGCTGAGTGGTAATTAGCTCTGTGTGTGGCCATATTCCTCTTAACCCCTTTGGTATTTAAAGTATGAAAAGTACACCCCCTATTAAACCAAAAGTGGATAGACAGGGGTTAACACAGGTAAGCGTGGAGCGAAACGTGAGTCTTGTCTCCTAAAAGGCTCTAAAAGACAGATGAATGGGCTCCGGGACTACAAAGTGCACAGGGAATCTATTTTCTCTTTACACAATTCAATTAGGTTCCCCGAGGAAGTGAACAGTAGGGTAGGAGGAGACTGCGGGAACCATTCGAGATCAGATCAGCCGAGCGGATTGTGCTCTGACACGAAATCCATCACTGTGCTGCGCCGAAACGCAGTTGTGGGTCTTGTTGAGGTGCCGGGTCAACGGATCACAGTACAAATGGATAACCGAGCTTGCTAATATCATTATCGGGATGCCCGGGACTCTGGAGAGAAAATATTTCCTGATATTCCTTTCTGTCAAAGGCGTTAGACTCTTTTTTTTTATTATTGTCTACAAGACAAAGAGCAACAGAGAGCATTGTTGTAATGGAATGGGCTGGGAGTGCTTTGTTCTGTTGGTAGTACACACAGCGTATTGCAGAGTCAGCTATCGCAGCAATAACAAAGACTACACAATTAAAATCTACACACTCCGAGGTTGCAGAAATGGTTGCAGTGTTCTTCCCCAGCCAAAGTAAATTTTCCATATAAATACAGGACAGTTAAAGGAGTTTATAATGTTTTTTTTTTATGTCACATATGTAATAAACACAAATATTATTTAGCAATCCTGAGAACCGTACATTGGGGGTAATTCAGACCTGATGGCTGTGGATTCGCACGGTGGATGATTATCCATACACTGTGCATGCGTTTGGTTCACAGTATGCATGTGCAAGGCAGTGCCGGGATGAAATCCTGCTACTTTTTCTATTCGCATGCCATGCGCAAGGTGATTGAAGTAGGCATCTGTGGGTGGTAACAGGATGTTCAGTGGGAGTGTTAAGAAAAATGCAGGTGTGCCTAGGAAATCACTGGGAAAATGTTAGGCGTGCCTGAGCGTTTTATGGGCTGGTGTGTGATGTCAGCAACAGGCCGGATAGGCCTGTTTTCATCGCACCGTTGAGTAAGTCTCTGGTCCTCTGAGCCTGCAATGACTTGTGCCAGTGTAAAATTATTCCATGGTGAGCCTGTTACAATTGGTTTTGGAAATATTAGCTGGGAATAGATTTGCAGCCGTACACAGGTCCGCCGAAAGGTATACCAGGCCCAGTAAAACATTTTGGGCGTGGACTAACCGCGGGAGGCATGGCCACCCCCGTGATTAGGCCACGCCCCCCAAAATGTTTAGGGGGTGAAAAAACACTCTACAGTCAAGTGTTATTGTTGCACCGACCCCCCCCCCCCGCCAGCAGCAACAGCACACACCCACAGCATGTGCTGCAGGCTCAGCATGAGCTCTCACGCTGTCAGTGAGACGCTCATGCTGAGCCTGCTGTCAGCAAAGCACATACTGTAGGTGTGTGCTGCTGCCGCCCGGGAGGGGGAAGGGGGCGGGGCGGACCAGGGCCCCTACAGGGCCCCTTCAGCAAGCACGGGGCCAGGTACTTAGCCAGCCCCCCCCCCCTTGGGAGGCCCTGGCTGTACACATCCACAACACAGGGAGCACATTGATTCGCAAGGTGGTAGTCTTAATTAAACGCTGGCCTCGCAATTAGGTCTGAATTACCCCAATTTTTTTCTACATCTGTTTAGACAAAAAAGTCCCCCTCCTGCTTCTACTTATAGACAAAAAAGTTACCTGACCTTAGCAGAGTCTCAGGAGACCTTGCAAGCAGAGCTGTATCTATACCCTTTACAGTATATAGAAATATATGTATATCATTTATAAGGTCCTGAAAGTAAGTATGGGAGCATGGCGGGGTAGCAGGACAGAGTGGGAGAAGGCTGGCAGAGAGGAGTGGTGAGGACTGGGTGGATGGGACAGAGGCGCCTTGGGCAGGGGGGAGGAAATTGCCACAGAGCGGAGCAGGGGTTGGGGGCGTGGAATAACGGGATCAGTAGCACTCAGAGCCCAATTCCATATGTATGTATGGATATTTTTATATATACATACATATATACATATATTTTCACACCTGCCTAAATCTATTGCATAGTACAGGGGTAGAGTGCCTAGCAGTGTATATCAAAATATATACTATTAGTGTGAGCAAGTTGGAGAAAGTGGAAAGAACAGAAAAAAATGGATAAAATATGAATAGCTTAACTTTAAAAGTGCTTCTTCTCTGATATGAGGAACCATCAGAATCAGCATATAAAGGATAAAAAGAAATAACTCATAGTGTGCACTGGGAGAAAAAAGAAGACAGACTGCATCTGGCTTCACATGGTGGCGGATTTTACCTCAGGGAGGGGGGGCTGCTGTCCTGCAGCCCATAGGTAAAAACACCACTGATAACTACAGTATAATTAGGGATAACTTAGGCAAACTTACCACAGGATAAAAAGGTTATAAATGTGATATATAAAATAATAAGTAGCACACATACGAAACAACATAAAAAAGAGCGCTGTGTGCTGATCCATTGGATACTCACAGGTACAGCAGTACATACACCAATGCGTCTAATGGATATAACTCATCATGGGGATCCCATGATGAATGTATGTGACAGTGTGTAGCATGTGTGACTGTGTTCACGAGCATGTGAGTGTGTGTGTGAACGAGCATGTTTGTTTGTGCCAGTGTGCACAAGCATGTGTGAGTGTGTGCATGTGTGTGAGTGTGCCCAAAGGTATGTGTGTGTACAAGCATGTGTGTGTGCATTTGTGTGAGCATGTGTGTGAGTGTGCCCAAACATGTGTATGTGTGTGAGCAAGTGTGTGTGCGTGTGTAAGCATGTTTGCAAGTGTGTGTTCACATAAGCATGTGTGTGATTGTGCATGAGCATGTGTGTGTTAGTGTGTGTGTGAGCATGTGTATGAGTATGTGTAAGCATGTGTATGAGTGTGTTCCCAAGCATGTGTGTTAGTGTGTATGTGTGAGCATGTGTATGAGTGTGTGTGCCCAAGCATGTGTGTTAGTGGTGTATGTGTGAGCATGTGTATGAGTGTGTGCCCAAGCATGTGTGTTAGTGTGTATGTGTGAGCATGTGTATGAGTGTGTGCCCAAGCATGTGTGTTAGTGGTGTATGTGTGAGCATGTGTATGAGTGTGTGCCCAAGCATGTGTGTTAGTGTGTATGTGTGAGCATATGTATGAGTGTGTGCCCAAGCATGTGTGTTAGTGGTGTATGTGTGAGCATGTGTATGAGTGTGTGCCCAAGCATGTGTGTTAGTGGTGTATGTGTGAGCATGTGTATGAGTGTGTGCCCAAGCATGTGTGTTAGTGTGTATGTGTGAGCATGTGTATGAGTGTGTGCCCAAGCATGTGTGTTAGTGGTGTATGTGTGAGCATGTGTATGAGTGTGTGCCCAAGCATGTGTGTTAGTGTGTATGTGTGAGCATGTGTATGAGTGTGTTCCCAAGCATGTGTGTTAGTGGTGTATGTGTGAGCATGTGTATGAGTGTGTGCCCAAGCATGTGTGTTAGTGGTGTATGTGAGCGAGCATGTGTATGAGTGTGTGCCCAAGCATGTGTGTTAGTGTGTATGTGTGAGCATGTGTATGAGTGTGTTCCCAAGCATGTGTGTTAGTGGTGTATGTGTGAGCATGTGTATGAGTGTGTTCCCAAGCATGTGTGTTAGTGGTGTATGTGTGAGCATGTGTATGAGTGTGTTCCCAAGCATGTGTGTTAGTGGTGTATGTGTGAGCATGTGTATGAGTGTGTTCCCAAGCATGTGTGTTAGTGGTGTATGTGTGAGCATGTGTATGAGTGTGTGCCCAAGCATGTGTGTTAGTGGTGTATGTGAGCGAGCATGTGTATGAGTATGTGTGAGCATGTGTATGAGTGTGTGTTTACCAAGCATGTGTGTTAGTGGTGTATGTGTGAGCATGTGTATGAGTGTGTTCCCAAGCATGTGTGTTAGTGGTGTATGTGTGAGCATGTGTATGAGTGTGTGCCCAAGCATGTGTGTTAGTGGTGTATGTGAGCGAGCATGTGTATGAGTATGTGTGAGCATGTGTATGAGTGTGTGTTTACCAAGCATGTGTGTTAGTGGTGTATGTGTGAGCATGTGTATGAGTGTGTTCCCAAGCATGTGTGTTGGTGGTGTATGTGAGCGAGCATGGGTATGAGTATGTGTGAGCATGTGTATGAGTGTGTGCCCAAGCATGTGTGTTAGTGTGTATGAAGCATGTGTGTGGTTTTTCAATTAGGACATAGAACAATGTTTTATCTTTGCTTCATAAATGGTTTCCAATGGAAGCATTACAATGGGAATCTTGTATACAGACCAGTAATTAATGCACAGAATCTGGCTGAGCTTGCCTCATGTAGAAACATCCCTGACAGACCCATAAGACTTAATTCATGGCTTTCAAGTCAGTGAGGTGTAAATAAAATGATTTACTTGCATCCCAATACAACGTTCCAATAACATGCAATTAAACCGCTAACTGTAGTGTAAAGATACACAGCTATACAAATCCCAAAGTTTTATTGTATGGTTAATGCTGTTCCTGCTATAGAATGGATTGCACCGATAGCCCTTATGTTGGAGACGTGCTCTGTGCTCAGGATAATGGCATATCAGATACACAAATCCATGAGCAACACAATTCTAACATTCTGTACAGTATGACAGCAGCCTGAGACGCCCAATTGCGGCACCTCTGTCACGCTCCACCGGTGCTCTCCTCAGGTCTGCTAATATTACAGCCGCAGTGTTATTATTGCTGTTGTCTCTGATGATTTCCAGAAATGCGTTAGATGATGTCTGTGTCCTTTTCCGTTCTGCCCATTGCAGTCTGCAAAAGCCTTTGCCCAAGGTGCCCTATAACTATCTAATGGGCTTGTATTGTCTATTTACATTACATCTACAAGGATGTGAAACTGTTCTGTCATGCATAGGCGCCGATTCTGTGGGCCCGAGTCCCGCTGCTGGGCCGCCGTATTAACTTGCTGATTTGCGGCTGCAGCATCCGCATTACCGGACCCGCCGCCCTGGAAACAGTATGCCTGGACGGCGGGAAGAGTGTATTCCGTCCGCAGACGTGGGGCGAACCAGCCTGTGCCTGCTGTGTGGCGCCGGCACCTGACGTCATACGCCGGCACCACATAGCGTTCATAGCGTGCACTGCAGTGGCGTAACTACTGTAAGGCAGCCCCAGCAGCCACTTGGGGGAGCAAGCAGCAGTGTGGTCTGTGTGGGCGCCGGCACCCGCTCGACGCACCGACATGCGCACTGACTGAGCACTGGTCACGGGTCAGCCACAGTGTGGGTGCGGCCATGGCAGAGATGACAAATCCCCCCACTGATTCAATTGACTGTACACAGAGCCAGCTATTGGTATACTGTGTACAGGATGGGCGTACTGGGGCGGCCTGGGATGCGTCGGAGCCAAGGGAAGCAGCAGTGTATGCTGGTCTCTCTTCCTCTCTCCTGCTTCAGCTTCTCCGTTAGAGAGGAGAATGGGGGGAGCAAAATTTATAGTTACGCCACTGGCGCACTGACTGAGTAAGTAGCTCAGCAGCGGCCTACCCGCCCGTGTACCACCGCACTCCTCCTCCCTCATCGCCGGCACAGGTACTGTGGGGGCATTTTTATACCTTTATGTATTCAACAGTGGGACATTTATGTATTCAACACTGTAGGGGCATTTATGTATTTGGCTGTAATGTGTAAAAAGGGGGACTCTGTTGCGAAATTTGAATATTGGAGACAACTGTGCTGTGTAATATAAAGTGGTATTATTTTGTGGCCACGCCCCTTCCTCATGAAGCTGCTCCCCTATCTTTTTGGCTTGAGCACCCACCAGCAAAAACATAAATCGGCACCTATGCTGTCAGTGTAACTGACAGTAACCTAATTCTAGGATTAGAGTAGGGACAAGGTTAAGGCTTGAATCATGCAAAGTATCTGTGTACATGCCGACTTAATGCTAATATTCTGGCAATGTTGACTTGATGACGCATCACATCACAATGAAAAATTGTGTCCTGCTGAAAGCTGGTCTAGGCCATTGGGGTTATGGTTAGCTGCCCGTTCTTTATATGTCACCATACATGTTACTCGTCATGTGAGAAATGTCAGTAAAGCTGACCTATTTATACCACTGCTTGACCCTTAGGCTTCATTCAGTTAAGCTAAGCTAGAGCTATTTACTAGTTAAACTGCAGTGGGGTCACAGAGTGTCATCAGACCCTAAGATGTGTAACAGTGCATGGCCATGAGGGGAATTTTGTAAGAACTTACCATTCGAATCCCTTTCTCTGATCAGGTAAGTCCTGGAGGGGGGGACCCCCTGGCCAGGCTGACTGGTCAGTAGAGTGAATGTTTTGGCCGCGGGACCTTATATAATAAGTGTCCCCCAGCTGTGACATTACCCTGCTGGCTGGTTTGGCCTGGGGCTGGTTCTTAAAATACGGGGGACCCCTACTCATTTTGTCTCCCGTATTTTCTGAACCAGTCCCGGACCTGGAGCCTGGTTCTTGTTGTAAAAAAATCGGGGAACCCCTATTTGCCGGGTTTCCTGATTTTTTAATACCAGCCCCTGCTCTTTCAGCCTGGTGCCGGTTACGGCTGTGGGGGGACCCCACGCTGTTTTTTTATTTATTTATTTATTTTTCTATTTTATTACACTGAAGCCTGCACAGATCTGACTGATCCGTGCAGGCTTCTGCCAAATATGACTGGAAAATAAAGTGTATTTTCCTGCCGTATTTGGCATGCCATTCGCGGGCGTTTTACGCTAATTAGCGGCCGCTTAGTAAATCAGGAACAACCATTCTTTTGAATGGTGATTCCTGGCGTATTCTATCGCTGGTGTATTCATTCGTATTTTTGGCATAGTAAATGAGCTTGGGTTTTTTATGTAAGCTCCTTAGAGTATGACTGAAGTCAGCCTGATGTATGGATTACGCATGAATCACGCATGAAAATTCATGAGCAGTTTCAGATATTGAGCATATGAAATAGTCTTGCACTTACAGTACCAAGTGGTTTCAAATATATTTTATATGCGTCAGTCATTAAGATATAAGCAGTGCAGATTTGCTTTGAACTAGGCTTTTCCAGCTGAAGGAACTGACAACTCCAGTGGCCTCTGTTGCGCAGTAAATTATGTTCATTACTAGAGCTAAGCCAAAGTAACATGTTGATGTCCCTAGTCTGTAAATTGCTAATTACAGTTCACAGAAGGCTCGTCGTCAGGGCTCAGTAATTAGTATGTCATATTCTAATTTCCTTTAAGATATTAGTACTGTAGAACGCATTTACAAACTTTCCTTCAAAACATACAAAGCGGCTTGAAATAACATAAATTGTTTCTAAAAAAAACAACAGATTGCGTCTGTTTTGTTATCCAATCTCAATTCAAATATTGTATATATATGTAAAAAAAGGGGGGGTTTGACCCTGGTTGCGCCAACCAAAACAGTAAGCCGGTATCTCTATAAATCTCCCCTGTTAGCGGGAGATGAAGCAGAATGAGTAAAGAGAATAGAGCGCGCTAATATATACCACCACCTTCAAGAGATCAGATCAATATAAGATCAAATATTTCTCAGAAACAAATTTTTATTAAGACATCATTAAATATGATAAGACATCCATATGTTTGCATTTTTGTCCAGTTAGCATGAACTGTCATCACCCTCATACAGGCAAAACCAACCCCATTAAACATAGCGTTAATTGTGACTCAACTTTCGTCGTGTATCAAATTGTCTGTCCCTGTGGTCTATCCTACGTAGGGAAGACAGAGGGTCGATTTAAAGATCGTATGTCAGCACATAGGTCTGCCATCCGAAAAGCTCTGGTGTCAGGCACCAGTGAGCAACCAGTAGCTCGGCATTTTGCCGAACACCGGCACCCCTTGAACTCCATTAGGTAACGCATTATAGATTGAATCCCAGCAACTATTAGAGGTGGAGACAGATTGGTACAATTGCTAAAATGTGAAGCCAGGTGAATTGTAAGGCTGGATGTTGTGGCTCCTAAGAGGCTCAATGAGAGCATTTCCTATGCCTGTTTCCGCTGATCATGCACATTTGCACTAGATTATATTTACAGCTTGTGTGCCAGGCCTGCCTTCACTATATGTATTGCCTCATGCATTAGATATATTGCCATTTCTTCTATGCATTTTTCTCCCTGCAGACGCGCTGTCCGTCTGTTGTCATGGTGATGGTACACTAACTGAGGGAGCTCGGCCGGCATGGTGACGTCATCAGCAATTGACGCCGCCGGAGACTGCACGCCCCGCTCCCATTGCCTGCTGCACACGGGTGATTCACTTCTATATAGGTATGTCATGTTACTTGATTTATTTGTGACTTGAAAACAGTTGATTAAACAACTGAAACGTTGTCCTTACCAGCAGTTCCTGCTTACATTTGTATTATTTGAAGTGACCGAGTGCCGCACCTCTACACTGTATATTACCTTTCCTGTGAGGGCACCGGCCCAAGTGGAACTTTTATTGGGAGTGCCAGACCGAAAAGCGTATTTATATATATATATATATATATATATATATATATATATATAAAACACGATTTTGGGGGGTCCGGCACTCCTCCTTGTAATCCAATGGCCTCGGTGCCTTCCACAAAGAAATGTAGAGACAATGTACCGAAGTACTAGGGCGGCACTCAAAGGACTTTCAACAGGTCACAAAAAACTGCAGACTACACTGCCGGTGTAGTCTGCAGTTTTTTGTGACCTGTTGAAAGTCCTTTGAGTGCCGCCCTAGTACTTCGGTACATTGTCTCTATATACATATATATATATATATATATAAAATGCAAGTATACAGGTCCGCTGACACTTAAAAGTCCGTCTTTTCTCAAGGAACCAAGTTCTTTGATAATCAAATCCACACCAGTCCAGACAGTGTTTTTAGGAGCTGATTATCCCTAAATGGTACCGTGAGTGACACAACCTTTTGGGCCTACAGTCTTCAACCAGTGGATAAATTACATATCTTGTGGTATTCAGCCCACACCGGATGATTATTTCGGTATGGGCTTTATCTTCTCATTGGGAGAAATTTTAAAAGTGATTTCCACGTTTTATAAATAAACGATAATACACCATGAAGCGCCCCCTCTATCTGTTTTAGGTGGATATATATATATATATATATATATATATATATATATAATTGATTAAATGCAGATTGGTTGTAGTTGCCTTGACGTAAGGTGCGTACACACTGTGGGTCATTGTGGTTGATTCGCTCGGATGCGTATACGCATCCTTATAAGTTAACCTAACCCCGTCTTGCGATTGGTGGTACGCTGGCCCACCATTCGCAAGGCGCATTCCTTTGCACTGGCTGTGAATGGATGTTTTGCATAGACATCCATTCGCAGCATGCAGGGGAACGCCCACATCATTCGATGGTCGCCGACTATCGAATGATGTGGAATGTCCACCCATATGTAAGAGTGCTCTAAGGCACCTTACATGCGTGCACATTCTGAAGGAAATGGGAGAGCAGCTGGCATCCAGTGATGTCAGCTGTCCACCCCCGTCGGCCACATCATGGCCTCATTGACAAGAGAACGCCCATAAAACGTTTGGTGTTTACATATGCTAATGAGGTCGCCTGCCACCCCACGCCACTCTCCACCCCCCCCTGCTGTCCTGTCCCAGCGATCCATATATTCGCAGTGGGTGCGCGCACCCTGGGTATGCACATGCGCAGATGACGACCCCTGCCATCGGAGCATGCAGTCAAAGTTTGCTGACTGCATGTTCAGCGACGGCCGGGCGACATCACTGACATTCAGACCTGATAGCACGTCTGCGGATTCACACAGCGTACTGCACAAGCATATGTCAGCAATGTGTGTATGCGATGCTAGGCTGCGATCAAGTGCTGTCAATTTCTCTGTTCGCTGGTCGTAGGCACGGTGATTGGCAGTGAGTGGGCGTGGAGTGGGAACTGACCGTTTCATGAGAGAAAAACGCAGGGCATGCTGAAAAAAGCGCTGGGAGTGTCAGGGACACGCAGGCGTGACGAAGCCTGTTAGGGGCCAGTGTGTGACATCAGTAGCAGCCCGGATGTGCCTGAATTCATTGCCGCTGCCGAGTGAGTCCTGGGCTACGCAGCGGCTGCGATAACTGGTGCAAAGCATAAAAAATCATTTGATGGTGAACGGCTTCCGACGGAATTTGGACATATTTGCTTGGGTGGAACGCATGTGCAGCTGTACACATCCATTTGCACATCGACCACATTCATTTACAAGGTGGGATTTCAATGGAACGGGGCGGAGGCTGAACTGACCGTTGGCTTCAAATTCCTGGCCATATGATCAGGTTTACTGGCATCCAGATTGCTGACAGACAAGTCTAGGTCGATAGCCAACAGTTTGACACCAAAAGGTCGACATACAAGTGATAGCTCGACATGACGATGGTCAACATATGGAAAGATCGTCATGCGCCTCAGTTTATCTGTCCAATCTGTCTGGTATGAACAAGAATCTGGTAATGTTTGGGAGCAAATGACAATAAATTATTTGCTTACAAACCCTGGAAAATGGACAAAAAAAAAAACGATTATTCAGATAAATCAATTAAATCAAATGTATTTAACCAACTTGACTGAATGGCCAATTGTTATTTGCTCCCATATATTACAGAACATGACTTTTGTTCCCACCGGAACCCAGCAGTGTACCCAACTTTAGCATGAATAATACTTAGCACCACAGTATAAAAAAATATGGAATTAGGACACATATATGTGCCAATAGTACTGGTGTGCTTCTTTACTTCAGCGGCAAAATACCGGTGTACCATCACCGCTGCCATATTTCTACAAATACTTGACACACAAACCTTGAAGGACCTTGGGGGACCCACTACACTCACAAGCAGTTTACGCAGAACAGATATCTAGTACTGTTCTCATTTATATTGTATGGATAATAACAATGTGCGGCAAACGACTGTGATAATGAATATATAAGTGTCATGATTATAGTATTTATAGAATGCTTAACATATAGCTCGCTATCATGATGAATCTAACATATATATATTCAGCAAGAACAAAGATACATATAATTATCACAATAATCTGGATATAGAACTTGTGTCAAACTATTTATATCTTATTTTTCTTCCTTCTGTTCATGCCAACCCCCCCGCCAAAAAAAAAGGAACAAACCAATAATTAAAACTGGCAACCACTGAGATGTCAGAAATGTCTATTCAGTGGTATAAGTGGAAAAATGCAGAACCAAAAAACCTTTATTAGAAAAAAAATATATATAGTACCTCCCAACATTCTAGAGCCCCCCCCCCCCCGAATCGTCACTCTGTGCGTGACTCTACCGCATGTGCACCAAAAGGGGCGTGGCCTTGGAGAAGGGGTGTGGCTTTGTGGATATCCATGTACATGAAGCCACGCTCCTATGTTGCTGCTGTGGTGGCATGGCCAGCCAGAGAGTTGCTGCCCATGCCCCATCTCCCTTCAATAGCAGTGATTAGATGCTATGCACATGCGCACAGTGCCAGCCCTGGGTGGGTCAGTCCTAAAAAAAGGGATAGTCCCGTGAAAATCGGGGCAGTTCGAGGTATGATTTGACTATGTATAGATCAAGGGCATAAAGAGGAGGGCCCATGTACAGTCCCCATCCATGCCCCCTCCTCTCTCTATAGTCAGCAGCATAGCCTCCGACACATTTCCAAGGCAATTCCCCTACAACGCATGCGCAAAATGCAAGGCATATGGCCACGGCGCCATCTTCCCATTGATTTTGCAGGGCTGCACAGCAAATGCGGAGCCCTGGAGATAGTTTCTGAAGAAATGGGTGCAGTGCCCCCCCCCCCCCTAAACCTGAGTGCACAATACACACTGCAACCATTATACACAGGCCACTGGTTTTGATTGAATAAATGGTTTAACAGATTGTTCTAAATATCCCCAGTAAATATATATACGATATCCATTTAAATTTAATAAATGGGATTATTCAAATACTGTAAATACTTTTTCAAGATGGTCGGTAACGCAGCGGCTCTCTCAGTAGCGACTGCGAAAATATGCAAATGCCGACCTCAGCCTTCTCTTTGTGCTCCATGACAGGCTCTGTGGTCTGTGCAATTGGGATGGAGTTTTATAAAAACCATCACACCATCGATATTTGCAGTAGCCTAGGATCTACTTTAGTTACTCTCCAGTAATCCAACTGAACATGGCCTCTGAAGCAGTGGTTGTTCAGCTGTGCGGAAGTAGCATTCCTAGACACACCCACGACACTCCTGTAACACACCCATAAAACAGACCCATACCTCCCAACATTCAGCCCGAGGGAGGAGGGACTGAAATGTTGGGGGCGTGACATCACGATTAAGGGGTGTGGCCTATTGCAGGAAGACCACACCCCATTTTCGTCTCTGTGGGGGCATGGCTAGCGGCTCTGGGAGCTGCTGGCTATGTCCCCAGCCTGTCAGGCTGCAGCGTTTAGTCACAGGGGCGACTCCCAACTGCCCCCACCCCCGCTGAGGGACACTGCTGGCCCCGGGAGGGACGCGGTAATGTCCCAAAACGGGACAGTTGTGTTTTCTAAGACCGTAAACCGTAGATCATGGCAACATGTATAAACTTTGTCACATGATACATTTATATAGTTACACTATAAATTAACTTGCAAACACTGTGGACGACGTTAAAATACTCTGACTACACTATAGTTTAGATAGTAACGTAGATATTGTATTACCTTTGGAATGCACGCTGCGGTTTCCGACAACCGCGGGTAGGTGTATGAAGCAAACGAGTGCCCTTGCTGGTTCGTTTTCAGTGCTCCGTAAGGTATGACCGGTTCTTGAAGGCCTGATCCTGACTTAGACCGTTGTCTTATGGCTGGTTGAGGACTCGTTTGCGTTACGTATGATGACTTTGGCCTCTTATCATAATCGTCCTTGGAAAGGCCATCTCCCCATTCGCTATATTCAAGTCTTTCCTTCGAGCCCTCACTCATCATGACGGTCCCTGTAATAGAAGGTTGGAAGTAGTCCCTGTAGTCCTGGAGAGATGTAGCAGTGACTCTGTGCAAGTCCCACGGCAGTCCACACTGATCCACAGATTTACTCTTGGCTTCCAACTGTGGATGGTACTCTGACGGATAACTCAACAGGTCGGCCTTCACGTTTTTAACTTCAGGAAAGTAGGCTTCATAAGATCTCATTTTAACCGGATGCCCGTTGTGCCTGGTTGGCTTGCATGCCCTATAGTAGCCTTCAGCCTCCTCGGCACTCAAGCTCCTTTCCTTGTATCGCTCGGGGATGCTACTTCTTGGGATCTCAGCTTCGCAGCTGTAGTGGGAGAAGGTGAAGAAGCCATTTTCCTCTGGGTAGCTCTTTGAATGGTTTGAATGTCCCTGACGTGGGGTGGGTGGACTTTCTTTTCGAAGGGAATTTGAGCGAGTTACAGAGATATTGTCAAAGTCTTCCAGCAGGCCATTGATGGAGCAGTCTTGTGGGGGTTTACTGCCTCGAACAATAGTCTAAGGAAGGAAAGAGAATAAAAATATAAGTTAATAATGTCTATTTAAATATAAAAAAAAACCTCATGATATGAGCAATGAAGATGCCCCGAGTCTCTAAAATAACGGACTTGTGGACAAGTTGCCTATACTAGCCAATCAGCTTCTAGCTAACATTTATTAAAAAACATTCTATAAAATGATGGGCATAAGCGGACTGCTAAGGGCATCTTTATTGATTTCTCTACACCACAATGATTGCAGCCACAGTCCGTATTGAGCAGGGAAGCCCGTTAACTCGTTCGGTCTTAGAACTCAGTTCTCCAGAGACTGCCATGGACAAATTCACTTTTAATGGGGAATGTGGCACCAAGCAATGACCGGCAATGTAAGTAATCAGACATCAGCTGCATAAGTGGGGGTGCTGCTCGCCTCAGCTGTCCAGGTCCAGGTCCATGGCCTTTTCTAACCTCAATGACTGCACAACTATATTTATTATTAACATTTTCTTATATAGCGCAGCATATTCTGTTCCGCTTTACAATAGTTGTAATCATAACTTGGGGCCTCATTCAGACCTGTCTGCATCCCCTCGCTAGGGGATGCGTACGAGAACATCTCCTCGCATGCGGCCGAAGGAGAGAAATCATTTGATGGTTTTTCTCCCCTCCGGAAATAAGAGTCAGTGAAAACATTCAGCCTGTCTGCGATTTCATGGGGACAATCCATTCTGAATGCAACCGTGAGGCTAATTTTCCTTGCAGAAGTTCATCTGCCCATCTCTTCATTTGGTTACCATATTCAATGAAAAATACTTTTACTCACACATATGGCCATTACCAAACTACTGCAATGTACATCTCTTCTCATCTCAAAGTATCTCTCAACCCGTCCTATCCGCTCTTCTCAAGATCTACGTCTCTCATCCACACTCATTACTCACTCCAATGCATGATTGCAGGACTTTCTTCTGGCTGCACCCACCCTACGGGATGAAATGCCCTACAATGCGCAATAAGACTCTCTGGGGGGCAGATTTATTAAGCTTGGAGAAGAGATAAACTGGAGATAAAGCGGAGAAAAGGTAAAAGGAGATAAAGCACAGCCAATCAGCTGTGTTTGAAAAAGACAGTTGGGAGTTGATTGGCTGGTGCTTTATCTCCTTTTACCTTTTCTCCACTTTATCTCCAGTTTATCTCTTCTCCAAGCTTAATAAATCTGCCCCCCCAGTCTCCAAACCTTCAACTTTCCTATCCAATTAGTATATCCCCACTGTACAGTTCACACACATCCTCCACATATTTTCCCTTTCTTCAGTTTTTCATCCTTCTGACCCTGATATCAAGCAATCCACCTAGAACCCTTGCAATCTGTTGAACAATAATGCAATAGATAGCACATACTGTATCCTTACGTATTAAGGCCTATTTCTCTATAGACTGTAACCTTACGAGCAGAGCCTTCCTTCCTACCTGTGTTTGATATCACCCAGTTTCGTTTTACCTGCGTCTAGGGATGCCAATCCCGGGGCATTTTTTCAATCCCGGGATTGAAAAATGCTCAATCCCGGGATTCCCGGGATTGGCATCCCTATAGGCATGCCCTATACACATACCCACACACGCCGACCCGCACATTTATTTACATTAGGAGGGGGGGCGGCCGGGAGTGGGTTTGGAGGTGCACGGTGCCTCCCGGCATGTGAACCTCCTCCTTAGAAGACAGCAGGCAGAGGAGAAGAGGCAGGCGGGTGGGCGGAGAAGAAAAGTCGGGCGGGCGGAGGACAGTGGAAGGGGGTGGGTACAGGCTGCATCAGAGTGGGCGGTGACGGTGTGACCTGCGCAACGTGACCTCCACTGTCACGCTACGCAGGCAGCATGCCAGGGTCGGGATTCGGGAACAGTTGGGTGCTCAAACGCTGCCCAGCATTAGACTGCGCATACACAGTCTAATCCCGAAATCCCAGGATTGGATACTCCAATCCCAGGATTGAAATCCCAGACTTTTTGAGGCCAAATCCCGGGATCCCGCCGATCCCGGTCCCGGGATTGGCCACCCTACCTACGTCCAATTGTTAAGCTGTAAAACAGAATTTGCTACGCTATATAAGAAACGGTTAATAAATAAATAAATAGTGTGGTCCGCTGTGAGTCGCAAGTTTAAGGAGATGATGAAACGTTGAAAGTTGGGCATTCAAGAATAGTCAAAATGTGTATATTTTCCCATATGTATTGCTGCATTTCTTCTTAACCATTTGAGTGCCAAGCGAATTTGTCAAAATAGGTGTGAAAATTGCCAAGCAAACATCATAATGGCCTGTAATGCTCACCTTATATAGGAAACATAATCTTTTTTTACACAACATTTTTTATTTGAATTGATATAACAAATGTGAGCGACGCCGGCATTCTTTTTTTTGCGGACATTTTGAACTTCTCTTCACAGAGATGTTGGCACTCAAAGGGTTAATGTGCGACAGTATCTGTGCACCAGTCAAATCTACTGCAAGTCATAAGGACACTTTCAAAGCTAATGTAAATAAGATGATGATGATAATAATAATAATAATAATAATAATAATTAATGAGGTTTCAATCATGTTAAATATGGCTTCTAACAAATATATTATTTTTAAATGTAACCAATGGCATAAAACGCAGTCTATTTAAATGAAGCGGTTTAATGGTGTTTGCTGCTTCTGTTATTCCTCCGGTTTCCTGTGCACATCCCAGAGTGGTGCGGAGCAGCCCTGACAGGAGCCATATTTCATGGTGCGCCAGTGCCGGCCTGTCCTCCAGTGATAAGCTATAATGGATCTAGCTGTGAAAACAGCTGTCTGCTTCCCACAGCAGATGAAAAACTGCATCACTTCCCACACACTGAATTAACTCTGACAATAATGAAGTAGGTAATTATCAGTTTGCCCTTATACGCCCTTACATGTAATGTTACTCAGTTCCCGACTACATACATTCTTACAGGGTAAATAAAAACATCTGCTATGTTTTTTTTATTATTAATATTGTAATCGGCTGCATTCGGTAGCAGGGAAATGGTTCCTTTCTTGATTTTAGTCCTGTTAAGTGAATCTCAAAACTCGTCTCTGGTTATCTGAGATAATAGTGAGTCTGCAGTCAATTAAAGTGTCATGTAAAATGTATGTGCATTATGCCAGGGTTGCCGACCCTCCCGGAATTACCGGGAGTCTCCCGAAAATCGGGTCCCCTCCTGGCCCCCCGGAAGGGTGGGCAACCCTCCCGGAATCAGGGGGACCCCCACTGAGCCCCCCCGATCGCGGCATTTAAATGCCACAATCCGCGGGATTCAGAGGAGGAGGCGGAGCTAAAATGACCCACTCGTGGAGTGCCATTGATTTAGACTATTTCCCATAATGGGGCGGGACTTAATGACGTCACAGTCAAGCCGCGCCCCCCGATCGTGTAATGAAAGTCTCCTCTCCGGGCTTCTCCCGGAGAGGAGCATTTGAAAGTCGGCAACCCTGCGTTACGTGTTCATTTCCAGAAACAGAAAGACTGTAGCTTTATTTAATAATAGTTATCTATATAGTGCAGCATTTTGCAGAGAGTATTTGTCATTCACATCAGACTTTTTTCCTGTTACAACAATAAAGCTTAATAGAACATATATTTGTACAAGCAGCTTCTGCTGATTAAAATGATATGCAGCATGCCTATATACTGTGGGTGACAATTACTGTATCTGCATATGAAATGCTTCCTTGTGTTGACATTTTGACCATGTTGATCATGTCAACCTTTATTAGGTGCCGACCTTTTGACTGTCGACCAGCAGGGTGTTCCCATGCGAACGCCCCATGCCCCCCCCCCTCCCTCACTCAGAGACTATGCAAGTCTCCAAGGGCAGACCTGTCAACATCAGTCCCCTTTGGGAATTCGCAATGGAGCAACCAGACCAGCATGACCCCCATACAGTAGTATTAAGCTACATGAACATTTTGCCTGGAGAGGGGCTTTTGCAGTATCTTTCGGCTCAATTACTTGCCCTCCTACCTATGGAACAGATCCATTTAAGGTGGGCCTGATCCCTACCTGATACAAGGGACATTTGTTCTAAAGTGGAGATGGATTGATTTGGCCCTGTACTGATGTTTGGGGCCATGCGCATGGGATAGTACGCGCATGTGCAGGTCCCCTTTGGGAACGGCTTCGGTGACTTGTATAGTCGCCAAGCTTTTCACAAGGATCTGGGGAACGCCCAGCATTTTATGGTCATCCCCATGGAAACACTTGGTGTTCCCATGGGTACGTGGGTGGGCGGCTGACATCACAGCATGTCAGCCGCCTGCCCCATCTTCGTCCCAGCGCAGAAGAAATCATTCGATGGACGGCGCATGTTAACGAGGTGAATCGGTGGTGGGGGGGGGGGGGGGGGGAGGGCAGGCTCTCGGACAGGTGGCATCTCTGGTACTCGGTAAGCTGCGATCCTCACCCTTATGCCAAGGATCATGTTTTCTTCAGATGAGGTTGGATGGAATATGGCAGGTGGGAACACGGAAATAAAGTGAAGCTGGGTATTTACAGGCCTACACTGTGGGAAGAGGGCCCTGCTCGCAAGCTTATAGTCTACAGGAGATTGATGATTGAGATTAAGTGCTACATACAGATGTAGCCAGATTCATCTGTGCAGCGATGGAAATGCACATGCATACACATTGGGGGGGGGGGGATGGTGATCGATTATTGAACAGCTGCGCATGTGCATGGTACTGTACACAGTGCGAATGCACAAGCCGTCTGACTGAAGGCAGCAAGGCAAGGCTAGCCTTTGCTTGCTGCTTGCACCCTGCGGTGTTTGGGGGAGTGCCACCGGCAGGTGTTCCCCATCAGTTGCGAGGGAGGGACGCTGACATCATCAGTGGCCACCTTCTCCCCACGGCCTTCACAGCACCAAGTGAGTCCTTGCACTCAGTGCTGGGAGCAGGGGAAAAATAATTTTATGGTGAATGATTTTCGCCCTGTGTAAACTTCTGTGAAGGCATATGAGCCGTGCACAGGGGTGGGGGGAGTGCGATCGGCGGCTATCTGCTCGCTGGGTTCCAAACGGTCTTAATCAGGCCCATTGTTGGCCAGGGTGTGAATAGTTGTACCCCTGATTGCACAATGCATTCCCTATGAGGCTGGCTATATCGGTATTGTACTGTAGACCGCTCCAGCTAGATTTACAGGGTAATAAGTGCTTACTGGGATATTGAGTCATGCAAAGGGTTCAGTCCAATTTCCCTGCAATTTAGTCATTGGTGTAAGCATGGTACTGCCGGATTTCTGTACGTTACCCCTGCATATTGGGACTTCTATTCATTATGGACATGTGCAACCTATTACTCTTAAGGAATCTAGTATGTGGATGATAAGGGAATTCATTTGGACCCTGTTAAAGCTCAGCTAATGAAGAATGGCCAGAGGCCCCAGATGTGCACACAACACTTCCCGGGGGATCAGAGATTATTTTAGACAGCTTGCTAATAGGTTCATCTAAGATTGTGCATCCAATTCCTACTGTAACCCAAAGCGGTATTATTTAGATTGACCAAGAAACCATCTGAAGCTTAAACCCAGGCTTCTAAAGTGCTCTGGTGTTGGTACATTGTATCTACACGAGCTCTTACTTGTATGCGGATCCCTCCGACACTGCGGTTGAGGTTATATTGTCAGAAACACAAAGTAACAATCAGATTTCACGGGATGCGGTCACTTGGTCTACAGCCTGATGATCGACAGTCATTAGGCCGACATGGGAAAAGATCAACATGGGTCTGGGTCGACATAGGAAAAGGTCGACATGGTTCTAGGTCGAACGGTCATTAGTTCGACATTGTCTAGGTTGACAGACAAAAGGTCGACATGGGGTTTTTCCCTGTTTTTCGAGCCGACATGTGCCGACAGGCGGTATTTCATGCCCTGGGGTTGGTAGAGGGGAGAAAACAGCGCCACATTCCACGTGTGAAGGCAATAGCTGCGGGGTGTGGGGGTACACTACAAGTAACCCAGTATTATACAGAGCAGCCTGTCCAACAACAAGAAAGTTCAACTTAAAGACATTACACCACCGGGGGAAGAAATCCTCAATTTTCGGACTTGAATACCCCACCCCCACACAGACAACCACAAAAGAATACCGAGGGAACCATTCAGCTCAGCCTGTGACAAATAAACCCACAGAACAAAAACATGGCATTGAGCAGAGAAGAGAGGTTCAAACAACTCGAGACTTTCCCAAATATCACAGGATATATACCGTCAGCAGATAGGCCAACCTCTGCAGAGAACTTCTGTTCACTATACCTGAGATTGGAAAAATTGGAGACACTTGAAATAAAGCAGTGGTGGGAAAGCACCACACTGAACAAGTATTTGGAACAAAGGATGATCCCTAGAGGCCTTAGAATCATAAAGAAACCGACCTTCCATTCAAATAATGAAGAATTCCTGAAGAAATGGAACACCACATTGGACATATGCTCAAGTACCCTAATGAAATTAATCAGAGGACAGAGAGGAATCCATGAGGATGATGGCCCAAGAAATGGAAGAGATCCATAGAAAAATCCAACCTCTAAAAAATCATGAGGACTTCAAAAGACTTGATACACTAACAAAAAATAAACTCAAAAGAACCGAAAAAGAAGTCATCGAGCAAAAGAGGAAGAAATTTAGAAGGGATATAGAGGACTATAAGAAAGATTATAGAAACTGGCAAACAGAGAGAATGGACAGAAGAGAAAAAAGAAGGGAGTACGGTCCACCACGGAGAGAAGATAAGGGTAATACAAGATACCAACCCAGAACAGAAACAAGGAGCAGAAACAACCCAAGCCCATACCGACAGAAAAGGGAACAAAGGTACCCCCTGAATCCGAGAAGAAAGAACAAGGAATCCTCCCCATACACAAAAAGAGAAGAAAAAAGAAACATATCAAAAAGAAAGAACACTGATTGACAGCTTTAACAAAGGAGTGAAAGACCATGAAAAGGAAGAATACAACACATCAGCTAACACCTTGATGAATAGGATACAACTGCAAGACATAGCTTGTAGAATATCAGACTCAGAAATTGAGGAAGACCCAGCAGAAGAATACCTGGACCATTTTTTAGACCAGGTATACACGAATCCCCCACCCGATTACAGACAAGGGGCTATCCAAAAAACAACACATCCGTCATACAACAAAGGAAAGAGGAGAAAAAGAAGCACCTCCACAAGCGAGGAAAGCGGAATGCACGGAGATCAGCACACCAGCTACCAATGAAACAAAAGACTTTCCGACGCCCACTAAGGGGCGTTCCCGAACCAATTAAGGAACGTGCAAGTGTACTTAAACTCCATACTGCAGGGGACAGAACTACACACAACATCCTGAAGAAGCCCACCGGCGAAACTAGTCGATGTAAGTGAAGTTCCCGCCTCAGCCGTTTGCGCAACACGGCAGTGACGGGTAAGTCTGCCGGCAGACCCCCTGCACCTTGGAACAAGGTATACCAAGAACACTTTCCAAAAACAAGGACCATACACAGTTTTCGCTGGACACTACCGGTACTGGACTTTACATGTTTGTCCTGTGACCCCCAGTCCGTTCTGTGTATGTGTACTGGTACTAGATAAACATTTGTTTTTACTATATTAATAACGCCATTAAGTTTTACACATTTTTATATATATATATATTCTTAACAATCATAATGTAAATTGAACCATTTTTCTTTTAAAACTCTGTTAAAATTTATAAATAAAAACTTTTTTATTTCACATATACTGTATCTGAATTATTAATACTTTAGATGTGTGGTAATTAAGCGCAGGGTGTACACCCCCACCTCCTCGGTATTTCATGCCCTACCATCCACTAGGGCGTGGTGGAGAATAAAATATTGTGCCGAGCACAGCGAGCGATGCAAGGGGATATGGTGCACTTTAAACTGTGTCCATGTCGACTGTGTTGACATTCAGGTAAAAAAACTTTGAAAAACCCCATGTCGACCTTTTGACTGTCGACCTAAACATTGTCGAACTAATGACCTGTCGAACTAACGGCCTGTCGAACTAATGACCTTTCGACCTAGACCCATGTCGACCTAGACCCATGTCAACCTAATGGTGTCGACCTAATGACTGTCGACCATCATGCTGTAGACCAAATGATTCCAAACTCGATCTCACGCACTTGTGCTGATTGCTGCCTGCACCCAGAATTACAGCAAAGGAGGCCAAGAACTGTGGTCTTTGAGGTCCGCTTTGAACAATGAATACATCCTATGAAAGTATATACTGTACTACTTTCACTGGTAATTAAACTGGCCCAACGGATAATGGGTACTACTCTCCCTTCTGCTGATGACATTCAGAGAAAGCGTTGTCTGCGTAGGGCGCATAATAACTTAAAAGATGGAACCCACCCGGCCAATGGGTTGTTAGTATTACTGCCTTCGGGTAGACGGTTTAGTTGCCTGAGGAGTAGGACCAGTAGGATGAGGAATAGTTTCTTTCCTAGGCCTATTTTAGAATTAAATGCTAATTTGGGTCATGGGGGGGGGGGGGTTAATGGGATTTAAGTTTTATTGTAAATTGTCTGTGGATCATTTTGTATTTTATTATATGTATGTATTTGGATGGATGCTAAACTGAGTTTTATCACCCTAATTGACAATAAAGACGTATCTAATCTAATCTATCTAAGCTTGAAAGACATGATATCTGTCAAAGGACTGAATTCACGCCAAGCCAGGTCCCCATTGCCTGTTACTAGTTATAACTGTATTGGCACATATAGGACCTTATTCAGGTCCGTTCGCAAATGCCTTTCATTCGCACGGGGACCAATGTTTTGTTACTGTGCATGCGCATTTCTGCACATGTGCATATGCAGGGTGAGTGCACCCACTGCGTATACACGGATCACTGGGTGCATGCACCCAGGACTGCGGGCAGGGGGCGGCGGCCGTTCTCATTCGATGGTCAGTGAACATCGAATGATGCGGGTGTTCCCCTGCACGCTGCAAGTGGATGTTTATGAAAACATCCATTTGCAGCCAGTGCGAAGGAACCCGCTTTGCCAATGGTGGGCCAGCGGTGCGCCACCATTTGCAAGGCGGGCTTAGGTTCATCCGAGCGAATCAACCAGAATAAGGTCCATAGTCCTGGCTACTGCAATGGAATGGCAGATATACTACCTAGGCAATTTGAAGGAACTCGGAGTAACCACTATAAGGAGTATATTTTAAAATCAAATGAAGTTGTGGCTACTCGTATCCAAAATTTGAGCAGATGATGGTGTCCCTGGAAATAGGAGTCCAATTTGGTGGTTTGGAATAGGGGGGGTCCAATGGGGTGGCAGGAGCTGGTTCAAGTGGAATAATAAGCAGAGTCCAGAGTCCAACAGTGGGTAAAAACCGGTTTTTACCCACTGTTGGACTCTGGACTCTGCTTATTATTCCACTTGAACCAGCTCCTGCCACCCCATTGGACCCCCCCTATTCCAAACCACCAAATTGGACTCCTATTTCCAGGGACACCATCATCTGCTCAAATTTTGGAGACCCACCTGGTAATCTTCAGGTTCACCTGCGTAACATCTCCAGGCAAATTATAAGGGACTTCAGCAGTACTATTGGACACCCTGTTACCATCTAAAACGGATTACAATTTAGGGGGATACCATCATCTGCTCAATTCTTGGAGACCCACCTGGCAATTTCAAAAGGCCTACTTATCTAACATCTCCAGGCAAATTATAAAGGGACTTCAGCAGTAAATATTGGACACTCCGATACCACCAAACGGAATACATCCAAGGGGTAATATGTCTATACTTAATTATAAGGAGCACATATAGGAACAAGTGTAACTTCCACTATTCCAGGGTCCGCAGTAATTTTATTGTTCTATTAGTGTTTTTTATTGTGCACAATATTGCATATTAAATATTTTCTACGAATTTATGTGATACCCAGTTGATCTAAGTGTGATTTTTTAAGCGCTCCACCACCTTGTTCTTTCTTTTCTGATTCAGTAAGGATTGTATATGCTGTAAGACAAAGGCGATTGCATTATAGCAATGAGAGCACAGGTCCTGCAGAATGGGTCCTGCATGCGCGCAGTTTTCCGAATATTGGGAAACTGTGCAGGTGGTCTCATATGCCCCTCCAGTGCGGTGTGGCAGAGAATTGGTTACTTGAAAAAAAAAAAAAAAAGCTTACTTTACTTCAACTACATTGTAGCTGACATATGGGGGTTTATGTACTACAGGTTGAGTATCCCTTATCCGAAATGTTTGGGACCACGAGTATTTCAGATAAGGGATTTTTCCGGTCTTTGGAATATATTTTCTTAACATACAGGTACTTACCTGATCCCCCCGATGGTCCCCCAGTGGCTTTCAGGATCTTCTTCAGCGGTCCCAGGGGTGCACTGCGCGAGTTTGCAGGCGCGCCGGTGACATCACCGGCGAGCCCGTGCTATGCACTCCTGGGACCGCTGAAGAAGATCCCAAAGGCCACTGTGGACATAGGGGGACTTGGTAAGTATGAAAAAAGGGGTGGGGGGGGGAACAAAAAAAAAATCCAAATTATTCTAAAAAAGACACGTTTTTTGGAATATTTTGGATACGAGATCTCCGGATACGGGAGACTCGACCCGTGTACAGTTATGGGTGTTTATTTACTAGGATGGGTGTGCTATTTCAGATGGGATGTTGGTGTGGGCAACCAATCAGATTGTCTCTCAATAGATAGTCACACGAAGCGTAAACTCCGTGTGACTCTGTAGCGCCGGGCGACTTTTTCCATCTTGGGCGGTAAAAGGAGTCCACTAAAATGCAGACAAAACGCTACTATTTCGGATGTGTGTCATAGTCAGCGTCTGCATCCTCATACGCTCTCGTTCCGGCCCTCTATCTTAATTTAGATGGACATTCTGGTGCTTGTGATGGTGGTCTTTATGTGTGCAAGCTGCGGATCTGATACAATGCATTTCGGTACAAATCCCGGTGACTGTGGCATTTGCAAATCTTCACATATCCGATACATACAATGACGCGGCAGCGATGGACACTGCGCTCTTCTGAATCAGTCTCTTTAACTGAAAAGTTAAAAATCACATAACTTCACAGAATGGTTAAGAGTATATTCCCTTTTAGAAGCTATGATAAATCTTGCCACAACTAAAGCTGTGCACACACGGTCATTTATCGCTGGCAAAACGGTCGCTGAACGACCGTATTGCCAGCGATTGGAGTGTGCACCAGCGATAAATCGCCAGGTGCGCGCTCACGTTTTCAGCCCCTGAATGGTCGCTGGTCGGAGGTGCATGCTCCTCCGACCAGCAACTTCCCCTGCCTCTTCTCCCGATAGTGCGACATTTTCATCTGCGACCATCTCTGGTCGCAGATGAAAACGGGACACTGAGCAATATGATTGCCGAGCAATATATTGCTAGCGATATATTGCCAGCGACATATTGCCCCGTTTGTACGCACCTTTAGTGATATTTACCAAGTATAGAACATTCTATCCACCGGGGTGAGTGTAACGTGGTCAGATCTATACTCTGGTGTCAGATCCCCATTCTAATCATTGTTTTGTGCTGATCAATATGAGTAATGCTAATCATAAGCAGCTTTTTCATGTTGTCCAGTGAACAAAACCAATATTACATACTGTATAAAAAAGCTAAACAAAGATGCCAGGCGTACTTGCAGCGTGTAATTTACCACTCTACACAGCAGTTTTTAAATTTAGTGTTGCCATAACAACACCAGAAACATGTAATTAGAATCATGCTTATCTACAATGCATTAGACATTATTCAAAATAGAACATCAGAAGAAAGTCAGATGTATTCCCATTGTCCACTGTTCTATCTGTATTGGGTACGAGACTTTGGCCCTGACTCTATCCGGTTCTGCCCGTTGCGAATTCGCAATGGGGACCGATGTAGAAGATCTGTGCATGATCTTCTCTGCCGGCACCCTCGGACACTTGAATAGTCTCTGAGGCGCTGGCAGCGTGGGCATACAGGAGGCAGGCAGCAGCGTTTTCCTGGCCGTACATACAAAAACGCTGGGTGCGCCCAGGAAAATGCTGGGCATCCCGATGCGAATGGGGGTGGTCACCTGGCTTCTGTGGGTGGGCAGCTGACGTCAACGGATGTCAGCTGCCCGTCCTGATCACGGAGCAGGGCGCCACTAATCTAAGTCACCAGGGAGTCGATGTTGGTTGGGCAGATTTAACATGTGCAGAGAGAGTTAGATTTGTGTGAGTTATTTTGTTTCTGTGCAGGGTAAATACTGGCTGCATTATTTTGACACTGCAATTTAGATTTCAGTTTCAACACACCCCACCCAAATTTAACTCTCTCTGCACATGTTACATCTGCCCAACCAACATCGACTCCCTGGTGACTTGGTATGGTATTTTGTATGGTACTTAGTATGACTTTGGTATGGTTTTGCCCATTTTGAGAACAAATTTGTACTGCGATCTGAATAATGCCCCCAATAACAGCGTCCATTATAAATATGATGCTTCCAGTAGCAGCGTCACTTATACACATAATAACCTCAGTAGCAGCACCCCTTATACACATTATGCCCCCAGTAGCAACCTCGCTTATGAATTTAATGCCCACTGTAGTAGCATCTCGGTACTTGTGAGTTATCCGGGCTCCCGATTTTTTGATTGTATGCCTTAAGTTAAGGCATACAATCCGATGCGATGCGATACGATATCGCATCGCATCGCATCCGACCATCGGATGCGATGACCCGATTTTTCCATAGGAATCAATGTTAAAATGATTCCTATGGAAAAAGGGGTCCTTTTCATACCCCTACTATCCAAGTGGGCATGGAGTTGGATATAAACCTGTGGCGAGCGTAGCGAGCCACCGAGCCCGAAGCGTGGCGAGCGAAGCGAGCCCCGCGAGGGGACGGTATTCCGTGTCCCCTCGCGGGGCTCGCTACGCTCGCCACGCTTCGGGCTCGGTGGCTCGCTACGCTCGCCACAGGTTTATATCCAACTCCATGCCCACTTGGATAGTAGGGGTATGAAAAGGACCCCTTTTTCCCATTGAATTCCATGTTAAAATGGACTCAGTCCATTTTAACATTGATTCCTATGGAAAAATCGGGTCATCGCATCGCATCGCATCGCATCCGATGGTCGCATGCGATGCGATGCGATGTCCCGATCCGACCCGATTTTAAAATCGGACGCCCGGATAACTCACAAGTACCAGCATCTCTTATACATAATTCCTGCAGTAGTAGCACTACATACACACATAGGGCCTTATTATAGTCCACTCTTTCTGACAAAATCCTTCTTAGATGGACAAAACCATGTGCACTGCAGAGGGGCAGATGTAAAATGTGCAGAGAGAATTAGATTTGGGTGTGTTATTTTGTTTCTGTGCAGGGTAAATACTGGATGCTTTATTTCTACACTGCAATATAGATCTCACTTTGAAGTAAAACCCCACCTAAATCGAATTCTCTCTGTACATGTTACATCTGCCCCACCTGCAGTGCACATGGTTTTGTCCATCTAAAGGCCGCCATACACTACGCGATTTGGCCCCGATTTCACCCGATCCAGATGGATCGGGCAGTGAAATCAGACCAAATCGCAGGTTTTGACACCCGGTCCGACCCGATGCGCGGTCCCGTGCGCATCGGGTCAGAGTCGGGACGTCGGACCGGCTGCACATAAGATAAATCTTATGTGCAGCCGTGAGGACTCTGAGGACGCCGGCGAGGGAGGGGGGCGGGAGACGCCGGCGAGGGAGGGGGGCGGCAGGGGGAGCCGGAGCAGGGAGCTGTCATGCTCCGTCCGGGTAGGGGGGGACACGCCGCTAGTAGTGCGGACGCTGCAGGGGACATAGGCGGCAGTGACATAGAGCCGGGCGGGGGGAGCCGGCAGCTGTGTGCACTGAAAAAAAAAAAAGCCCATACAATGAATGGGCAGCCTGTGATTGGCTGAGCGCTCTCTCAGCCTGTCAGCAATTGGCTGAGAGAGCGCTCAGCCAATCACAGGCTGCCCATTCATTGTATGGGCTTTTCTTTTTTTCAGTACTGACAGCTCCTGGCTCCCCCCGCCCGGCTCTATGTTACTGCCGCCTGTGTCCCCCGCAGCGTCCGCACTACTAGCAGCGTGCGTCCGTCCCCCCAGCCGCCTTGCAGCATCCCCCGCCCGCCAACTCGATGTCCCCGGCCCCCCTGCTCGCTCCACATTGCAGCTCCCCGGGAGTTGCAAATGATACATCGCATGCGATGTATCATTTACAAAACTTGGCACATCAAGTGCCAAATCGTGTGTCCCCCTCCCGGGGAGCTGCAGGGGGAAATCAGGTCCGACTTGTCCTTAGGACAAGTCGGACTAATGTATGGGGGCCTTAAAAAGGATTTTGTGAGAAAGAGTGAACTAGAATAACCCCCATAATGCTCCCAGTAGTAGCGCCACACATATATTGCCTTACACACATAATGCCCCCAGCAGTAGCACCACCTACACACAAAATTGCCACAGTAGTAGCACCACGTACACACATAATGGCCACATTAATAGTGCTGCATACACACATAATGCCCGCAGTAGTAGGGTAGCTTACACACATAATGCCCATAGCAGTAGCGTCACTTACACACAAAATGCCCACAGTAGTAGCGCTCCTTATTCCCATAATGCCCACAATAGTAGCACCCCATATACATATAATAAACATACACACTTTCACTCACTCACTGTCCCTCCGCTCACCTAAACAAATTCTGGCTGGCCCGATCTCCTCCTCTCCCTCTGACAAACAAAAGTCCTGGACCTGTGTAGCCCTGCCTCCTAAGTCACGCATAACCCGCTGATGCAGTGACAGGGGGTGGGAGGAGCTTCTAGCGGCCAACACCGTTGCCTTTCAGGACATCATCGGAGAATGCAGAGCAAGGAGAGCGCCTCTCCTGCCTGGCGCCTCCTGCACTGCCTACTCTGCTCATTGAGTAGCGCCGGCTCTGCATCGTCTGCTCGAGTAGGTCTATGCCTACGCAGAATGACTGCAGAAGTGGCTACGCAAATGTCATGTTTTTGTATGCTAGGTCTCGCAGCTGACCTCAGATACACGCACCAAAAATGCTCATGACATGCCTTCTTTTTTAACAACCACTCCCCTTTAACACCATTAAACATTCTCGAATGGTCAACTCCTGCCAATCATTTTGTGGGGGTATCTTTATAATATGCGGGTGGCTTAGCGTCCCTTGGCAGAGATGCAACTCAGTTTTGTGGAACATCGGCGTTGCGTCCATCTCTGAATCGGGCCTGTAGTGTGTACTTGTATGCAACTCTAATTAGCGCCTAGTACTATGAGCCACAGGAGACTGACTTATCTCTAGCCAAGTACGGCCAAATGTACTCTACCAGCCTGGCTTTCTTACATGACCCATGTCTGCCTTGTATATACAACTGCTCTGTGTTGATGACATTATTGTGTAGCATTTAACACTACAAATCTTTTGTAGTCAAAAGCATGACAATTTGAATGTTGAAAATGAATCATTCAATCCCACACACTGAGCAAGACATCGGTATGTGCTGTGAGTCAGATCTCCCTATTAATAATGTATTTTATCTGTGTGTGGCAGGGATCCTGATTCTCACCTAAGGCACAGATGAAATCTCTACAGTCAGTTAATGTTCACATCCAGTAATTGTGCCCTAATCCTGCTTCTGCTGGAATGCTGGGATTTGCGTTAGTGGGAGGACACAGATAAAAAAGCATTGGTGATTCATTCACACCAGAACGCCCGCACATAATGGGGCTCTGCATTCGTCCATTTAAACCGACATGACTGTATTGTACTCTAGCAATATCATGAGCAATGTACCTGTCATTAAGGGACCATTCACAATGTCAACATCATTACTGTGAAGATCTGCATAATGTCGACACAGGAATATCAACATTTTCATAATGTCAACACCTCCAATAAGTTTAGGGTTAAAGATCTACACTAGAAAGACATTGTTGATATTTAACAATGTCCACACTACATCAGTGTCGACAAGTGGAATCATGAGCTGAATGTTGACATAGCCAACATTATGACCATTCTCATATCAGCCTCATGAATGTCTAAATAATATAACACCCCCCCCCCCCCCTGCACCATAATCTTAATGGTTACCATATAGACCGTTTGATCACCTGTCTTCACTGTCCCCAGCAAACCATTTCCCCATAACAAAATTTGGATGTGACCACACCCTGCTTGACTCAGGGCTATACCACCTGGTAGCGTTATGATCCAAAGCCTTAATGGATTTCTCCTACTACATACAGTATATCAGAATCAGCAGCAGCTTTCTCAGTACTTCTGAGGAAGCCACTGATGGTGCTGTATCTGTAGGTGGCGAAACGCGTTTAGCAGTGGATCATAGCAATACCAACTGCTATAGCAACGCATTATTGGGACAAGCAGCACCACGTCACGCCAGACAAGACCACATAGCTCGGAGGAAAAATGGTGACCCATTTGTGGATTTAATTTCTGCTGTTCCTAAATATTTGCCCTTATTGGCATCACACTGTAATGTGCCCACGGGTAGTGGTTTCTTACGCCGGGTCATTTCCTCTATTGTCTTTAAATTGGTTCCGCTTGATAAATCTATAGTGTATAGATAGACAGTCAATAGGTCTACCCAAAAAGGTCTACAACCAATAGATTGACAGGGTCAATAGGTCAAAAGGGTCATAAGGTCTACATGAAAAAATGGTACATGACAAGGTCAACATGATTTTTTTTAAATCGACTTGTTTTTACCTCGCAGATGGAGAATATGCATCGAGTGCAAAGTTTTGCTCACCATGCGAGGGCACATGCTACACTGGTTGGGGGTCCATGTCGACAGTTTTGTTGACATTGACACGGGATTTTTTAAAAAAAATGTGTGTCGACATTTTCACGTGTCTACCTTTTCATGTCATCATTTTGACTCTGTTGTTGACCCTAATGACCTTTTGCAGTCGATCTATTGACTGAAGAGGAATGTGACCCTGGGGTCACCTAGGAGCGCTGGTAGGATAGAAGGAATATGTGCTTGTAACAAATAAAAATTTTAAATTATAAAGAGATTCTGAGGGCTATTGCAGCTCCTTGGAAACAGAGGTTGTGTGCCTCTATACAGATAAAGCTATTCGAGGAAATTGCACGCTGCCTAGGCTGCATGCATACCCAAGGAGCGCAGTTGTACTCAGAAAAAAATAACAATAATAATTTTCCTTAATGGAATTATTTATTAAAAAACAATATATAACAATTTATACATAGAATAAAAATTCATTAGAAGTGCACTTCAAACATAGATCAGACAGACAGGACAAACAACATAAGACAAACGGATGCTTGGCATATATGGTAACTAATATGCTTATTTCTCAATACAACACTGACAAGGCAGATTTGTGTGCATAGTTACCAGTCCTGCTCTTTAGATAGAGCTTCAAGCTGCACAGAAATGTCCCCACTCTATGTGTGTGGTTAGGGCTCAGTCCTTCCTCTACTCAGCTGGATATTCTCAGTTGCTGAGGAGGGATGCAGCTGCAGCCAAAGCAGTGTACCCACTTTGCAGACAATTTTTAGCAGCAGTATACAGGGGTCACTTTGCGATATCCTGGCATCAAACACAGCTCCAAAAAACGCGTTTCTCCGCCTCTTAGCAGTCATCAGCGGCTTCCTCAGTTTGTCACAAACTGAGGAAGCCGCTGATGACTGCTAAGAGGCGGAGAAACGCGTTTTTTGGAGCTGTGTTTGATGCCAGGATATCGCAAAGTGACCCCTGTATACTGCTGCTAAAAATTGTCTGCAAAGTGGGTACACTGCTTTGGCTGCAGCTGCATCCCTCCTCAGCAACTGAGAATATCCAGCTGAGTAGAGGAAGGACTGAGCCCTAACCACACACATAGAGTGGGGACATTTCTGTGCAGCTTGAAGCTCTATCTAAAGAGCAGGACTGGTAACTATGCACACAAATCTGCCTTGTCAGTGTTGTATTGAGAAATAAGCATATTAGTTACCATATATGCCAAGCATCCGTTTGTCTTATGTTGTTTGTCCTGTCTGTCTGATCTATGTTTGAAGTGCACTTCTAATGAATTTTTATTCTATGTATAAATTGTTATATATTGTTTTTTAATAAATAATTCCATTAAGGAAAATTATTATTGTTATTTTTTTCTGAGTACAACTGCGCTCCTTGGGTATGCATGCAGCCTAGGCAGCGTGCAATTTCCTCGATCTATTGACTGTATCTAGACACTGTCTATCTAATAATCCACACCCCTTCAAATAACTATTGTTGACTAATCTTTCAATTCTTTTCCCCATCTGGCCCACATCAGTGAACTCAATGGTATGAAGACAGGCTAACTAATGGCATTAACCCCTTGAGTGGTGGGTTTTGCTGGGGCAGGACAAACCTACCAGGGCAGGTTTGTCCTGCCCCAGCTAAACCCACCCCAGAACGTAGGAAGGGCTCCCCCCTCACCTCCCCTGCCGCCGCTGCCCCAGCCAAAGTCATCACTGACCACGGCTCGGTGATGTTCGCGGCAGCTCGGGAGGACTCTGGTGCCTGAACTCCTGAGCACTCACCAGTCCCCCCAAGCCGCCGAACATTCCCGAGCCTACCGCCTACGTCACTTCTGTAAAGTGAATGGCGGCTGACGGCAGGGGTCAGGGGAGCACCGGCGTACGATCACCGGAGCAGAGGTGATGGGGGTTGAGGGGGAAGTGAGGAAGGGGGGGCTCTAGAGGTGGTGCGCCAGTGGTACACACCTGGACACCACTTACGCGCACCTATTCCATATTAGTGGTATGCCCAGAAACTTTCTGGGACAGCCTGCTGCGACAGCGGAAACATTCCGGGCATATCACCCAAGGGGTTAATCTAGAATCCTGTAAAATATCTTATATGGATGTGAGCTGTGGGAAAAGAAAAGTAACTATGTGTGTGGAACAATCAGGGAGAGCAAATACATTTAATATTGGTAGCATGCAGGGTAGATACTGGCTGCTTTGGCATGTAGCCCACAAATCTGGGTACACACTGATAGATCTAATATCTACAGACGGATCGGGCAGCGTATTCTCCAAACACACTACTCGATCCATCGCGCAGCTTGCATGTGCCCACTCACTAAGCTGTCAATCAACGGTGGCTCCCGGCACGGCTGTGCAGGTGGTTGGCGGATCATATGTACACATAGCACAATTCACTGATATATCTAGATATATCGGGTATCGGCTGTGGTGCACAAGCAACGCAATATATATGTGAACTAAGCCATTCACAGATATATTGCTCATACACACTGGCCGATGGTGCATATACTGTATCAGACGTTCAATCGAATGTCCGATATATAGGCCTGTATGTATGCACCTTTAGACAGCTTTATTTTTACAATGCAAATAATTTACATTTCAGTTTGGACTCTGCCCTCTATCTCTGCCACACCTGCAGATTATCATGGTTCAATCAGCTCCATAATATCTAGCCCTGGGGTTGACAACCCTAGTCCTCGAGAGCTACCAACAGTTCACATTTTCCATGTCTCCTCACAGAATCACAAGTGAGCTAATTAGCTCCACCTGTGGATCTTTTAAAATGTGTCAGTGATTAATGAGTGCAGCTGTGCAGCAGCTAGGTTGTCTGGAAAATGTGAACTGTTGGTAGCTCTCGAGGGCTAAGGTTGGCTACCACTGTTCTAGCCCAATATCATCAAGAAGCACTTTTGTAGTTAGTGATTGTGTATTAGGTTATAGAGCCACTGAAATGTTTTCCATCCATGGTTTCCATCTATAGAAAAGATGCCAAGAACCATCGACGGTATACCACTGTGCTATAATGTTCCGTTGATAGTTCTTACCATCGATGTTTCAGGCATGCAGAACATGATGCATGGCTTTGATAGCTACTGCTGAGCTAGCCTTGCTCATGCTCAGTGATGGCTATCCTTGACACTCCAGCTGTTGTTGAACTAGACATCCCAGCATGTCCTGCTACAGTTTTACTATTTGGCCATTCTAAAACTGATGCAGAGCATGCTGGGATGTGTAGTTCAACAACAGCTGGAGGGCCAAAGGTTCCCCATCACTGCTCTAGCTCAGGGCTGGATTATAGTGGGGGCACAGGGGGTCAGTAACCCTGGGCCTCCCCCTCTATCTAGAGGCCCCCTGTGGTTGGCATGTATTTTAATAAAAAAAAAAAAATGGTTTTGTGCATGGGAGTGGGGTAGTGCTGCAGCTTCACCTATCTGCCAATGTGACAATGATTAATGGTGGGAGCCAAAGCACACTGACTGCACAAGTGTGCACCGCAAAACTGGGAGTTGACCTAGTCCCATAACACTTTGCACAAGAGGTCAGAGGCTAAGAGGCTTGTGCTGAGCTCTGCTTGGTGGATCTCATCATATGCTTCTCAGGCCCATGGAGGACAGCAGCAGCAGCGGCCTTGACATGGGGGGAATGAATGTTAAATGGCCCCCCAGACCCCTCCGACCTTTTCATACCCCCACTCTCCACGTCGGCTGTGGAGCTGATTCTATATAGTGTGGCGAGTGCAGCAAGCCACTGAGCTTGAAGCGTGGCGTGCGCAGCGAGCCACGCGAGGGGACGCGCATTACTTCACAGGTATTACACGTCCCCACTCGCCACGCTTCGGGCTCGGTGGCTCGCTGCGCTCGCCACACTATATAAAATCAACTCCACGCCGACGGGGATAGTGGGGGTATGAAAAGTTCAGAGGACGCGTAACGCCGCCCCTCGCGAGCTCGCTGCGCTTGCCACGCTTCGGGTGGCGTTAACAATGGGGGGGGGGAGGGGGGATTTGTCATGTCAAATACCCATAAGGCTGGGTATACAATGAAAAATCCTGTCCATTGGCCCATTTAACTTTGTTCCCTATGTAAAATTGCGTCCATCGCATCTGTCGCATCGCATGCCTTAACTTAAGGCATGCGATGGACGCGATGGACACGATTTTTGAATTGTCGGGGAAAAGGCTAAAAATAGCCCTGAAATCGCTTCGGTCGTGTCCGTCGCATACCTTAAGTTAAGGTATGCGATCACCTGCGACGAATGCCGTGCTAGGAAATAAGTACCTAGAATTCATATAAAAATAGTTAGTATGCAAAAAATGATATAAAACAACACTGCACGTAATAGCTCTAAAAAGTACATTGCGGCCCAGTCAGATGGATCTCCTGCCCACCAGCCTGCGCCAGCTCAGGGCATCTGGCGCACCTGCAGGGCTCACTGACAGGTGCTCCATCTGTACTCCTGAGAAAGCCAACTATATGTTATGGGGACTACACACGTAGAGATGTTGCTGAGCAATCTGAGTGATGCTAGATCGCTCAGCAAGATCGTTCCGCACACAGCGCTGCACAGAGATGTGCCAGCGATGTGTGCTGCGCGATCTGTCAGGGCCAGTGTTCTCCGGTGAGAGATCTTAATCTCCGGGCGATAGCGACACGCGGGGCCACGCATTGCTACCGCCATGGTCCCTACACGCAGAGCGATGTAGGGGCATTTTCTAAGCAATCTACTCAAATAAAGACAGATCGCTTAGAAAATGTCCTGAAATCGTCCCGTGTGTAGGCCCCAATGGACTTTACTGTAGTTAATAATGTAATAACAATGTCTATGTATTTGTCTTTTACAACCACATACTCACCGATCCAGGATCTAGCGCTGGTCTCCCTTCTGCTGCAGAGCCAGTCAGCCCGCACTATCAGCGGGCTGAACCGGCTTTCTCCGATGGAGCTAACAGCTTCTGTTGCGCTGTCCCAGCGCAACAGAGGCTGAGAGCGTCTTCGGCTTGTGCGTCTCCATGGAGACGCATAGCTCAGCCAATCAGGGCATCGCCCAATCACGCTCTCAGCCTGTGTCGCGCTGGGACAACGCGACAGAAGCTGTTAGCTGGATCAGAGACAGCCGGTTGTCCCCGCTGTCAGTGCGGGGGTAGCCGGCTCTGCAGCAGAAGGGAGACCAGCGCTGGATCCTGGATCGGTGAGTATGTGGTTGTAAAAGTGAGATGTGTGTGTGTGTGTGTGTGTATGTAATAAAGTTTTACTTTTCTGTGTGTGTGTTTTCTTTTAACATTCTTTTTACAGGTGGACTACAAGTCCCAGCGGGCCCATTAATGCCCCGCATGCTGGGACTTGTGGTTCTCCAAGTCCCAGCATGCGGGGGAGGTCTGCTGGGACTTGTAGTTCTCCTGTATAAAGCAATGTTAGGATTGAAAGATTTTACACCATCAGGCCGGCATCCACTGGCCAGGGACGCCGGTGACAGCCCCGGGTTTCAGCCCTGGACGGGTGAAGCCTTGGGGGGGGGACCCCTTTATTGGGGGGGTCCCCACTCCTCCAGGTGCCCCATCCAAGGCTGACCAGCCACGTTGCTCATGGTACGGCCAGGGGACCTTATGTAAAAAGTGTCCCCCGGCTGTGGCATGACACTGCGGGCTGTTGGAGCCCGGTGCTGGTTTCAAAATACGGGGGACCCCCAGATTTTTTGTCCCCCGTATTTTTGGAACCAGGACCGGTCCAAGAGTCTGGGGCTGGTTTCAGAAATACGGGGGACCCCTACAATTTTGTCCCCCGTATTTTTGGAACCAGGTCCGGCTCAATGAGCCCGGGGCTGGT
This sequence comes from Crinia signifera, assembly GCF_055691185.1. NCBI lineage: Eukaryota > Metazoa > Chordata > Amphibia > Anura > Myobatrachidae > Crinia > Crinia signifera. The sequence continues at coordinate 36,985,276 of NC_139219.1, forward strand.
TATGCTCAGGAGGGGGGACCCCACGCAATTTTTTTCAAGAAAAAAACACACATTTTTTACCACAGAACCATGCACAGATCTCAATGATCTGTGCAGGGTTCAGGCCAACTCGCATATCGGAACCTGGTCTGATTTTTTGGCGAATTTAAGACACATTTTCCAAATTCGCATCTCATTAAATATGCGCATTGTATACTTTTCAATGGGAAAACATCTGGATGCGAGTTCCGGCGGAGTTAAAATCACACTTTGTAAAAGTGCGATTTCGCTGCAAAATCTGTGATTTTTGCCGTTTTTCGCATCTCATTAAATATGCGAAAACGGGATTTCGCCCGTTTTTTGCGCAAATTTCGCCAAAAAACACAACTCTCATCCCATAGAATGTCACCCTGAGTGTTACATTGCTGAAGTCTGCAGCAACATTACAGAGCAGTGCAGTCACTTTATTACAGGGCCCACTGCTGCCACCTGCTGCTGAAAAATGTATATGCAGCTAGAAATAAAATATATTCCACTTTTTTAGGCATAAAATGATGGAATATGATGGCAGAAAAGAACCCAGGCATAACCTAGTCTGCCCTGTAGGTTTCTTTTTATTTAAACCTTATATCTAAGTGTTATATATGTGAATGTTACTATCGTTACGCCACTGTGATTGCTCTCCTGTAAATTGTACGGGTGCCGGACAGTTTCCCGACAGTCATTACCCTGACGACGGGATCCCGACTGTCAAAACCCCGACACTCGGGGTCACGACGGCCACCGGCTATTCTCCCTCGTGGGGGTCCACGACCGCCATAAAGGGAGAATAGAATAGGTGGCGAGCGTAGCAAGCTGCCTTGCCCGCAGCGTGGCGAGCACAGCGAGCCCATAATAGTCCGGCCAGTCGGGATCCTGACTTTGGGATAATAACTGTTGGGATCCGGACTGTTGGGACCATATACCACACCCAACTGTACTGTCCATTTTCAGCTACTGAAGACATTCCAACTGTCGGAATGTCCTGGCAGTCGGAATCCCCGGCCAATTTCGGCTGATCCGACAGTAAATCTGCAGTTGGAATGCTAAGTTTTGGCTGTCATGTTTTGGAAAGTGATTGAAGATTGGATGTTGCCCATAGAAACCCATTTTCAATAGAACTCCTCCTATCTTATACCCCGTTCTCACTGCAGACAAATTCCCGGGTCCAGCATGTCGACCCGGTAATTTGCCTTTTAACACGGGTTTTTCTGCAGTGTGAATGGGTCAACCGTGTCTGCATTCCCGGATCTCATACACCTTCTTTTTACCCGTGTTTGAGATCCGGGTATGCAGGCACGGGTTGACCCGTTTACACTGCCAAAAAACCCATGTTAAAGGGCAAATTACCGGGTAGAACTGCTTCACCCGGAAATTTGCCTAGCAGTGAGAACGGGGGTCCCTCGCCGCAGCTCCCGGCATTTAAATGCCAGGTAGAAGCCGTGTAGTTCACACTCGCAGTGTGAACACGGCATAAGTAAATGTACCACTATAAGTGAAAAAAAAGTTAGTATGCAAAAAATTATATAAAACAACAATACACGTAATAGCTCCAAAAAGTACATTACATAATGGGAAGACATAAAAGAGCCTTTTAACAATAAGAAAAATATAACTAAATGGTTACAAAAAAACAGAGAACATAAAATAACGACATGTTATTTAACAAATCAGTGTTACAGCGATCGTATCCTTGAGAAGGGACATTGAGGGACTTAATGGTACTTGTGTAGTTTCACGGCGCCAGCATGGCACCGAGCGTCTGAGTCCCCTTGCGTGGCTTGCTTCGCTCGCCCACCCTGCGGGCTCGGTGGCTCGCTACGCTCGCCACGCTATCTAAAGTCTACTCCATGCCAACGTGGATAGTGGGGGTATGAACTATCCACGTTGGCATGGAATTAAGTTACTTTATTTTAGATAGTTTGGCGAGCGTAGAACCCGGAAGTAGAACGGCGCCATGCTGGCGCCGTGAAACTACACAGGAACCGACTTAATAAACTGCCCTTGAATTGTGTCTCTGCAATACATGCATTGCATGGCTGCCTACCTGACCCTCTCCTTCAGGGAGAAAATGCTCTGTTCCTGGACTTCCCTGGTAATGTATGATTGCCATCACCTGTGGTGAAACACCTTTCTTATCCACTACCTAACTCCCCACAGGTGCTGGCAATCCTACATTACCAGGGAAGCCCAGGAACAGAGCATTTTCTCCCTGAAGGAGAGGGTCAGGTAGGCAACCATGACTTAGAGGCTGATTCAGAGATGCAGGCATGTCTGTTGTGCACTTGGAGCTTGTGATTCTTCCCACTGTACATACTGCACAACTGTGTGCGACTATGGGCGCATGTCAGCTGCATCCCCACTTAAGGCAGAGTCCGTTTAACAGGGACTAATTAAAAACAGGACCCGGACAAGACCCCGGAACTGCCTGTGACAGCTGTCACAGGCAGCCCCCCTGACAGGAGACCCCCGGACAGGACACCCCCCGGACTGGACACTACAAGCTCCGGAACACAGAGTTTGATGTCCGGTCCGGCATTCCGGGGTCTTGTTTGGGTCCGGTTTTTACCCATACTTGCCTACTTTTAAAAACTAGTTTCAGGGAGATTATAGTTGGAAATAGAATTTTGCAGAGATCCCCACTGAGGGGGCGTGTCATGCTCCACCCAAAGGGCGTGTTTAGTTCCATATATGGAGAGACTGTGAAAAGCGATTGTGAATGTGGGAAGCGTGGGTGTGCAGTGCTACATCTGAGAGGAATCTTTTAAAATGATTTGTATCCAAATGTAGATGAGCCCCAAAGCAGTTAGTAAGAGCTACTATACTTGGTAAAGTGCAGTGAAATGGTGCAGATGATTCAATGTAAATGTACAGATGCCATCACGCCAGCCCCGCCAGGGGGAGCGCGCGCACGAGACGCTTGAGCGCCCCCTGGGAAACGGAGCCTTCCCCCGGTCCCTGCCGTAGCCGACTGTTGCCCTTGCCACCCCGAGCGCCCCCCCTAATCCTGCCCGTCTCCCTGAAGCGGAGACGGGCAGGGACACACAGCGTCCCCGCCGAGAGACTGGGACGCTTGTGCGCGTGAGACGCACGCGCATCCCAGTTCAGTGAAGCCCCTGCCACCGGCGCTAGCCAGCGGGGAGGATGTGGCGAGCCCCGGCCAAGGATGGCAGGGGCTCCATCTGTATCTGCCCTCTCATTCCTTTTTTCCAAAAAAATATAACACTGTAATGTGGGCTAGGTGAAATGAGGGAGATTGCTAGACTAATGAGGGAGAGAGGGAGATTGGTGCTATTTCAGGGAGTCTCCTGCAGAATGCAGGAGGGTAGGCAACTATGTTTTTACCCATACCCCGTGTAACAAGGTGGCATCAGGGCGTTTGCAGGAGTGAGTGTCCCATGGGCGTGTCATGGGTCTAGGGAGGATCTCTTGCACCACCCTGGTGTGAAAGTGTGCTAGTAGTGATAATGGTTATTTTCACAAGGAGATGGATAGGAAAGGTAGAGTGTTTCAGCCCCATAGATGCATATAACTCTAAATACAGCTTTAGGGGATGCATCCCGATCATAACTATGTGGATTAGTTTAAGATTTAGGTTTAGGCACTACTGGGGACTTACGTTAGGCTGTGGGGAGGGTGGGTTAGTGTTAGGCACTAAGAAGGGGGAGTGGGTTAGGTTTAGGCTGCAGGGTAGGTGGGTTAAGGTAAGTCGCTAGCGGGAAGGTTTAGGCTGTGGGACGGAAGGGTTAGGGTTGGGGGGGGGGGGGGGCAGGGTGAAGGTAAGAGTCGAGATTTCTTGTCGGGAATCCCTCCTTCGGTATGCCGGCGTTGGTGTTCTGACCACCAATCATCTGTACGTATTCCAGCCACAAACCCTCAATCATTCTTCATGTAATACAGCCGTGTCTGAGGCCGATAGCACTTGCCTATGAATCAGCCCATCTCTGGAGGACACGGAATCTTTCTGGATATAAGCTGGATTCTGTCTTGAAGTTACATTTATACCAGTCTGTGCTCATTGCCTGCGATAAAGTGTTAAAGGGTGGAACACCAATCATCTTATATTGGTGTCACTCAAAGGGTTAAAGTAATGTCAACATTATGCCTAATTCACCCGTATTCCTCACCTAACACCTTCACGGCCGAGGGTGGTTTACACCGGCATGACCAGAACAATTACCATGGTTGTGTTCTGTGGGTGCGTGCATTGAACACACGTGCCCTTTAAAATGAACAGGGAATAATATAACTCAGGTCTGTGAGAAATCCAAGGCACCTTCGCTAATCCGCTTTCCTATATTACTCATTTAATATGGCTAAGGCGTCATTTCTGCTAATCAGCCAGCGACACTTCCTCCTCCCACCTGTCCCTGGAACTTCTTTCAACTTCTAGATCTCCACTAAGTCCCCAGCAGCTGGATGTCAGATTTACGCTGTTTTATGCTTATCTTTAAATGTGTATGGGATGATAAATTTGGAAGAGAATATATAATATTGAACTTTGCTCTGATTCAGCCACCATCAGCCATTCTTCTTACATACTGCTCAGTGAGACTTCCAGCTGTGCTATCTGGAACTGTCCTCTAGATGTCAGCATAGAGTCAGATATTATAGTTTGACAACAAGCAAGCAAACGTTGCTAAGGTGCAGAACAAAGTGCCTGATTCAGTGTACATTTGCTCAGCTAGTCGTGCGAACGCCCGCCCCCTTTGACCTGTTCTACGCATGCAAATGACCTGTTCTACGCATGCACATGACCTGTTCTACACATGCAAATGACCTGTTCTACGCATGCACCTACCTGTTCTACGCATGCAAATGACCTGTTCTACACATGCACATAACCTGTTGTACGCATGCACATGACCTGTTCTACACATGCAAATGACCTGTTCTACGCATGCACATGACCTGTTCTACGCATGCACAGACCTGTTCTACGCATGCACATGACCTGTTCTACGCATGCACATGACCTGTTCTACGCATGCAATATCACTCGCAGACTCTACCTGAGCTTTTGCATGACTGACATGGGGTCAAAAAACAGTGAAAAACCCCATGTCGACCTTTTAACTGTGGACCTAACCCCTGTCGACCGTATGTCCATGTCGACCTAGACTCATATCGACCTTCCTGCATGTCGACCTAATGACTGTCTAACAAGTTGCTGGTGACCAACTGATCCACACCTGTATCTATCCCCATGGTGCAGCGCAGCATATGTTACCAAGCTGCGGACTATCCTGCAGCAATCATTAACCAGCAGTGGAGCTTACTAAGGCACGGGGGTCGCAAATGGTGGTTGGTGTGGCAACGCGTAAAACCTTCAGCAATTTCAGACATTTCTGCAGAGTTTCCATCCTAAATACGCAGTGGGTTATAACAGCTGCCCACTTTTTGAACAACAAAGGATAGTAAGTATCTGTCAGGATTTGAACCCACAGCTTCTGTCTCTACAGTCTGCTGCTCTACTGACTGAACCATTCTGTATGTAATGGGCATTGCGGTGTGTTATATAGTATGTCATGGGTATTGTGGAGTGTTATATAGTATGTCATGGGCATTACGGTGTGTTATATAGTATGTAATGGGCATTACGGTGTGTTATATAGTATGTAATGGGCATCATGCGTGGGTTTATGTGTAATTGGAATTATGGAATGTGGCTTTATGTGTAATTGGTATTACAAAGATCACTAAAATGTGCAATGGGCATTATGGTGTGTGGTATAATGTTGGTCTGTGCCCACTTTTCACTGCGCAGGAGCCTCACCTACTACAAATTGGGGGAGGGGGGGGCGTGAAACATGCCCTTGCTCTGGGCGCCATGGTACCTAGCTGCACCACTGCATGTAAGCATTGCTTATGTTTAAAAATTGTGGTCCAGTCCTCAGCCCCTTACCTTTAATTTTGATATAGGGGTTATTTTGGTTCAGTCTTTCTGACAAATTCCTTCTTACAGATGAGGCAGGTCCCATCTTGGCAGGGGATGGCAATGTCGACGCCAGCCGCCATCCCCCGCCAGCGCCATATCGATTGCGAGAAGGGGACGCGTGCACGAGAGGTGCGCGCTTCCCCCTCCGACGGCGCTTCCAGCTGCTCCCCCGGGTTCACCGGTCAATCAGCTTCTAACTGTCCCTTTTTAAACCCAGCCTATAACTTAACAGTTAGGAGCTGATTGTCCATTGATACAGTACCAGGCACTTTATCACTTCTCCTCCCTTATCACTGCTTCATACATAGCCCCAGTCATTCATTCTGGTGCTTTATCTAATTTATACCACAAGATGGCGCCATAAACATTCTAATCACTTTATCTGGCCATTTTATTCTAAACGCTGGCATTGTAGTAAGAACAAATGATTTGCAATTAATGTGTCAATGCATTGATAATGCCTTTTCTAAGTACATTTTAGTGATTATTATACAGACTCATTATTTTACAACACACTTACTGAAGACACATTTTACATTTACACTGGGAAAAAATGCTTAGGCCCTTATTCAGATCTGATTGCAGTACAAATTTATTCTCAAAATGGGAAAAACCATGTGCACTTCAGGTGGGTCAGATGTAACATGTGCAAAGAGAGTTAAACTTAGGTGGCGTGTGTTGAAACTGAAATCTAAATTGTAGTGTAACTATAATGCAGCCAGTATTTACCCTGCACAGAAACAACATAACTCACACAAATCTAACTCTCTCTATACATGTTACATCTGCCCCACCTGCAGTGCACATGGGTTTGCCCATTTTGAGAACAGTTTGTACTGCGATCAGATCTGAATAAGGGCCTTAGTTTCCATTTTTCTCAATTGCTATACATGAGTATACTTACTTGACCACACTTTGGAATTTGCTATTGCCTAGTATTATCTGCCATTATAAAACAATTTACTTTCTTGCAGTTTGGAGGCTGAAACCTCATACTGCGATGCAACGTTTTGGCAAACTCCTAAGCAAAATTGCATGGTAGGACCATGGCCCTTATTCAGATCTGATCGCAGTACAAATTTGCTTGGAAAATGGGCAAAACCATGTACACTGCAGGTGGGGCAGATGTAACATGTACAGAGAGAGTTCAATTTGGGTGGGGTGTGTTGAAAATGAAATCTAAATTGCAGTGTAAAAATAATGCAGCCAGTATTTACCCTGCACAGAAACAAAATATCTCGCCCAAATCTAACTCTCTGCACATGTTACATCTGCCCTGCCTGCAGTGCACATGGTTTTGTCCATTTTCCAAACAAATTTGTACTGCGATCAGATCTGAATAAAGGCCCATATGGAAAATATCAAATTTTGCTATGCATTAGATTCCAGGCCAGTGCTATTCAGCATTTAGCCAGTCCTCTGGTGGAGCCAAACACCTATCAGACTTGTCATCTAGGGTCTCCTGACTCATTAGGAATTTGGGGGCCTGGGACTGATTTCCAGTCCCCCCCCCCCCCCATCTCTTCCCCATTCTCACTTCACTTACCGCTCCCGGCTCCTGCTCCCCCATCCCTTCTTCCGCTGTGCTGCCTGCGCTGTGCTCAGTGCGCTGAACAAAGTAGGTCCCGGAGCGCATGCTTCACCAACTCAGGACCCCGGCAGCCAATTGAAATGCAGTACTGGCTGGTGAGGCAATCAGAGGTCGCGTAACAGCAGCTGCTTTGATTGGCTAATGGTACGCAAGCTCTGATTGGCTCAAAAGACAGTGCAGAATTTTATTGGCTGCCGGCATCCTGAGTTGAAGCGTAGGCAGCACAACGTAGGCATACCTCCCAACTGTCCCGCTTATCGCGGGAACGTCCCGATATTTTGGGACATTCCCGCGTCCCTCCCGCCGCTGGCAGTGTCCCGTGGCGGGGGGGCAGTTGGGAGTCCCCTCCTGTAGTCCGTGAATAGACGCTGTGCGCATGCGCACAGCGTCTATTCTTGCAAGCAGGGGGGCTGGGGGCTTGCCAGCAGCTCATAGAGCTTGTTGGCATGCCCCACAGAGGTGAAAAACAGGGGCGTGGCCTCACGGCAGTGCCGCGATTATAGACCACGCCCCTTCCCAATAGACCACGCCCCCTAACAACCCCACCCACCCCCGAAAAAATCGCCCAGCGCCTGCGGCGCGCATCCTGTCGCGGCACCCATCCTGTCGCGGCCCGGCCAGAAGTTGGGAGGTATGAGTAGGCGGTCCTGGGGGCGCAGTGGACAAAATGAGCTGCCCGGTCCCTTCCATCTTGATTGGGCACAGAGCCTTTCATTCAATTCTCCCCAGGATGAAGCCCGCTAACTCAGAGAGGCCAGGCCCAGGACAGTTGTACCCTCAGAGTATCTCTCCCCTAGTACCCCTAGCTGGACTTCATCCTGGGGAGAATTGAATGAAAGGCTCTGTGCCCAATCAATCAGATGCAGTATCTTATCTTGTCATCTACAGTCAGTTTGATCTATGTTGCTGCCAGTGGCATGTTTTTAGAACAACTGCCATATCTCTGATGGTTTTGCAGACTGAGTATTGCAATGGTTTGTATATCTGCATTGAAAAGTCAAGAATGCCGATTGACACAGTCATGTCATTTTATGTGTGTTTGGCCTTAATTGAACGTCACTTTTTTTAAAGATCGTATGTAGAATTACAAAAAAAAATAACAAAAAAAACCCCTCCCCTTTGTGGTGACAGAACTAGCAAAAAGCTGATATATTTAAGCCAACATCTCTGTGAGCGATATTCAAAAATATCCGCTTAAAATGCCAGCCTCTTTCACATGTGTTATATAAATTCAAATAAAGAAATAAAAAAATGTTGTGTAAAAAGATTTTATTTCCTACATAAAGGCAAACATTACAGGCCATGATGATAAGTAAAAATGTTTGCTTGGCCATTTTCACACCTATTTTGGCAAATTCACTTGGCACTCAAAGGGTTAATAGATTTAACTAGATTTAAACAATTGCAGCCTTAACAGCACTAATGGTGCCCACAGACGCATCAATCCCGGCGTGCGTTCTGTGCTTAACTAGCACACATCGCATCGCATCGTATGCCTTGTGCATGCGTTGTGCATGCGATGCGATGTGATAAATAGCTAGTACAAAAAGTATGTGCAGCACATACTTTTTGTACTGTGCGATGAGGTGCCGCGGGAGCGCGCACCTCAAAGCACACATCGCACCGACGGGATCGGTGCGTGTATGGGCACCTTAAGGCCCATTCATCCGGCCGATTAAAAAGGCTGAAAATGAAAGAAATAAAATGAGGTTAGCGTGAGAATCGGCCGGTGCTGGTTTCTCTACCGCTGCTGGGACATTGAACCCTAAGTTTGCCATAGACTCCAGTGTAACAGTATATAAGCTGATTAAATATTGCTCATTTAGCATACTCCTATATAAGTAAATATAATATCAGAGCGGTTCACTCGCATTTCAATTGACAAATAAGTATGTGATTACTGATTACGGTGATCCAATATAACGCTAGCAATAGATTTTAATTATTGTGTAATCACGGCGTATCCACCAGTACTGACAGCCTGGCTTATATAACGGCACCGGCAGCATCATACAGTACTAATCCTTTGTCACAGGCACACTGACGGCCCTCTTCTATCTATCTATCTATCTATCTATCTATCTATCTATATATATATATATATATATATATATATATATATATACACACAGTATATCAGTGCAGTGACTGTGTAATTACTACACCAGCCTCATCCGAAACTCGGCTTCAGTTAAATGGACAAATAGAATGTGATATAAAACCTACATTATACATACGCACACTGACAATACATTTACTGTATATCAGCAGTGGTACAGGCGAAACCTCCGTTGGTCCCTACTGCCCCAGTGCCTATCCCATCGTTTAGGGATCAAGTTCTAGACTGTGCACTTGAATTATATACTTAGAATATTACATTACACTGGACAAAGCTATGGTGTATTATCTATATTTCATTACTGATATTAATCTGGTCATTGTCATGCATGCATTAGTAGTATTAAATAGATAGATAGATAGATAGATACAGTGTCTTACAATCAAGAGTAACCTGAGAATTGCAGCTTCACTACTAGTGGCACAGTAACAAGTGTTAAATGGCCATACCTATCAGACAAGCATGGATTGGCTCAAAAGCCTCCCATTGGCTGGAATGTTGTATTTGCCTTGAAGTTGGAGTTCTAGCTAGTCTTCCTTTTGCACCCTAAGCCCGTTCACTGAGACTCATCGAGGCACATATTGTTATTTATTGTTGATTTAGCCTCTACATCAGTGTTTTTCAACCACTGTGCCGTCTCACACTAGTGTGCCTTGAGCTGTTCTCCCCCAGTGTGCCCCCAGATCTAGAGATGCCCAAACTAGTTTACAGCCACCACCAGTTCAACTGTTATTTACTGGTCTCTTCTTTTCATGTAAAGGGCCAATGTATTTTATTTGTGTTACCTGTGGGGACCAGTGTGATTGTTTTGTATATGGGGGGGCAAAAGGTTTGTTTTTTTTCCTGTGGGGGCCAATGTGTTTTGCCCTATGGTGATCTTGCCTTGGCAATTTTAAAATCTTATTTAGTGTGCCGCAAGGTAAAAAGGTTGAAAATCACTGCTCTAGACCCGGGTGAGTAATTATATATGCACTGGAGGGAACAGCACGGCGGCCGTATCTCTCCCCCCCCCCCCCCCAGATCAGCGTGCCGGCCGTATTCCTCCCCACCCGTGAAGTGGGTGAGCGCCGGGGCGCCCCCCCTCCCCCCCGCCTGGGGCGCTCCGGCGCATTGCACCGGCACTGCGCTCAGCTATAATAGCATTTTATCTTTTCCTTGACCTTTGCTTGTTTTTCGGTTATTAGGTTCTTTTGGAAATAAGGTAACTGGAGGTCTATATAGGAACACATGGTAAGATGGGTGAAGGGGATTGTTGCGTTTGGTCACCAATGTTCTACATGTGTGTGCTCTTGTTTACAGCATGCAATGTCTTCACATAATAATGTTCTTTTTTGTTTGCAATGTTTTACGAGATGTTTTGCAATATTGAACATGGGGTTTGGTTAAACATGGATTGCTAAGGTGAGAATTCGCAAATTGAGCAATTATCGAATGATTTGTGCATGCGCAGCGTTTGCATCACGCATGCGTGGGTCCAAATAGTGTATAGAAATATCCATAGGCGTAGGTGTAGTGGAGCAGCAGCAGTTTGATTGGCCGTAAGCCAGCGTTTAGGGATTGAAAGTTTTCTGGGAGTGTTTGTGAAATCACAGGCGTGCCCGGGTGTTTTTTGGAGGGGGGAGGTCTCTGAACAGGGGCGCCAACAGGTCGGCCAGGCCCCGGAAAAATAGAGGGGACGTGGCCACCAGTCCCCCGAAAAAAAATAAACCAGTGGGAGAGAGAGAGAGAGAGAGGACAGGCTGCCGCAGCAGCTGTCTCTCTCCCTGTATCAGCACATGGCACTGAGCAGCGTGTGCTGAGCTGGGGAGAGAGGCTGTGCAGCGATGGCAGCCTGTAATCTCCCTCATCACTGCCCAGCTCCCTGCAATGGGGGAGGGGAGAAGTGGTAACTGGGCCCATCCAGCAGAACCGGGCTTGGGTAAAAAGTACCCTCCCCCCCTCAATGCCACCGTCTCTGGCATCAGAGATTTTTGCGATCCAAGCTGTATGGTTTATTAATGTTTTGCTTCATTCTTACAAATTACTTATTTATTTATTACCAGTTTCTTATATAGCGCACACATATTCCGCAGCGCTTTACACAGAGAATATTTGAACACTCACATCAGTCCCTGCTCAGTGGAGCTTACAATCTATATTCCCTACCACATGTACACGCACACTCATTCATTCTAGGGTTCATTTGTTGGGAGCCAACTAGCCTACCAGTATATTTTTGGACTGTGGCAGGAAACCGGAGTACCTGGAGGAAACCCATGCAAGTACAGGGAGAATATACAAACTCCGCACAGTTAGAGCCATGGTGGGGATAGAACCCATGACCTCAGTGCTGTGAGCTCTAGTAATGCTAACCATTACACCATCCAGACTTATATAATTGTTTCTATGGCCCTTATTCTGGTTGACTGGCTCGGGTGTGAATTTGCACCCTTGCGAGTCATCCAGAACCCACCCGCGAATGGTGGTACGCCCGCCCCCATTCGCATTCCAGGTTCGTTCCACGCACGTACGTCAGTACTCCCAGCATTTTCTTGGTAACGCCCATGAAACACTGGGTGTATGCATATGCTTATGCGCCTGGCCAGCACCCCACGCCCCTCTCCGCCCCCCGCGAATTTGCAGCCTTGCGAGTTCACCAAACCCCGCTTTGCGAATGGTTGGCTGGCACCACCCATTCCCAGGGCGACTTGCTCGCAGGGGCTTACGAATGGATGTTACACAGTAACATCAATTCGTAGCCTGGTGGGATCCACCCACATCATTCGATGAAACCATGTGCACTGCAGGTGGGGCAGATGTAACATGTGCAGAGGGAGTTAGATTTGGGTGAGTTATTTTGTTTCTGCGCAGGGTAAATACTGGCTGTTTTGTTTTTACACTGCAATATAGATCTCAGTTTGTAGAACAAACCCCACCCAAATCGAACTCTCTCTGCAGTGCAGCATGGTGTGAGCCAACCTGAATTAGGCCCTTAGTGTGTGTGATTTGCAGTTCTGTTTGGTTTATTCAGCAGTAATTCAAACAGAACAGAACTATTAAAGGGGGAGTATCAGGTTTTTTTCTAACTATAAAAAGCACGGTGACATCATTATCGGTGATCATTTTGTGAAACATAAATACACGTGTTACTACGTTTGCTATATTCTCTGGCAGAATCAGAAGAACGTCTCCCCCCAACAGTCACTAATGAGGCCGGGGTTATACAAGCCGGTAGAAAAGTTTGTGCAGGTGATGCGTGAGCTGATAGGAGACTAGAGGTAGCTGATACAGCATCTATTGTGCCCAGTCTACTGCTTGGTCTGCATATATATATATAATAGGATTTTAATACCTACCGGTAAATCCTTTTCACTGAATTCAGATGGGGTACTGAGGTCTTATAACCTTGGGGATAAGAGGGTATCCGACAGGAGACAGGCACATAACATTTTCTTCAACCAGGGTGTGCTGGCTCCTCCCCTCTACATCCCCTTACCAGCCAGTTAAGAAACTGTGCCCGAAGGAAGGATAACGTACTGTATGTGAGGTAGGAATTAGCATTAAGATAACGTGGTGAGATTTGCACCAGCACACCACAACAAACACAACAACTCTCTCAACTAAACATAGTTAACCCCGTCATTGTGTTACTTAGACATATATGATATTTAAGATATTTGTGGAGTAATTAGTCACCAAAACTCAGCTGCTCCTAAACAGGTCAACTGACCTATAACTTTACAGAATGCCAGAAATTGCAATCAGCAAGTAGGCAATAACAGGATTACAACCTGTGCAACAGAGCACCGCACTGAGGCGGGCGCTCAGTACCCCATCTGAATTCAGTGAAAAGGATTTACCGGTAGGTATTAAAATCCTATTTTCACTTTCATTCAGGATGGGGTACTGAGGTCTTATAACCTTGGGGAGGTCCCAAAGCTTCCAGAAAGGGCGGGAACGTGCGGAGCCTGTTGCAACACCGCCTGCCCAAACTGGGTATCATCACTGGCCACAGTGTCAAATTTATAAAATTTGACGAAAGTGTGTTGACCAGACCAGGTGGCAGCTCTACATAGCTGCAATGCTGGCACACCCCGAGCAGCCGCCCAGGATGCTCCTACGGCTCTAGTGGAGTGGGCTCTCACTGAAGCCGGCATAGTCAGATGTGCTGCCACATATGCTTGCTGTATAGTGGAACGAATCCATCTAGCAATCGATTGTTTCGATGCCGGGCAGCGTTTCTTTAGTGCGTCATACAACACAAAAAGACACTCCGTCTTACGGATCCTTGATGTTCTCTTAACGTAGATCTGCCGGATTCTAACCACATCAAGTGACTCAGGAATAACCTTATTCCCTGAACAAGAAGGAACCACAATCGGCTGGTTCATATGGAACGCCGAGACCACCTTAGGCAGGAACTGTTGTCTTGTCCGCAGTTCCGCCCTGTCTTGATGGAAAATCAAGAAAGAGCTCTTACAAGAGAGAGCACCAAGCTCAGAGACTCTTCTGGCCAAGGCCAGAGCCAGTAGCGTCACCGTCTTCCAGGTAAGGTATTTTAAGTCAATGGAGTCCACTGGTTCAAACCAGGCTGACTGGAGAAACTCCAGGACCACATCTAGGTCCCAAGGCGCCGTTGGCGCCACAAATGGAGGCTGTATTCTCAAGACTCCTTGCAGAAAGGTCTGGACTTCAGGATAGACCGCTAATTTTTTCTGAAAAAAGACAGAAAAGGGCCAATATTTGAACTTTTAGAGACCCCAGCCGGAGTCCCTTATCAAGGCCCACCTGCAAGAAATGCAGGAAACGGTCTAATTTAAAATCTGCTGGCGGAAAACTCATGTGCTCGTGACAGGACCTGCCCTGAGCCACCGCTCCTCAACCTAACAGACATGCATCCATTGTTAGGAAGATCCATCTTGAATCACAAATCTCCTTCCTGCAAGTAGGTTTGGAACATGTGGCCACCTCATGAGTGATTGTCGGGCCTGATGTGACAAGAATATGTTCTTGTGTATCTGGAGAAGCGACCCTAACCACCTGGACAGTAAATTTAGTTGGAACACTCTGGAGTGGAACCGACCAAACTGGATCGCCTTGAGAGTAACCACCATTTTTTCCAGAAGTTGGAAACACTGGTGTACTGAAATCTGAGGTTTTTCCAGAATCTCTGAGACCAGAGTCTGAATGGCCCACGCCTTCACCTGAGGCAGAAATTATTTATTCCATTATTTCTTGTTTCCAGGATTATTCCCAGGAAAGTAGGTGATTGTAGTGTCAGGTAGGACTTGGGGATGTTGAGAATCCCCCCATGGTCCGCCAGAATTTGTTTGGTCTGACAATATCCTGTACTAGGATCTGTTCTGACCTTGCATTGATAAGCAAGTCGTCCCGATAGGGAATGATGTTGGTTCCCAACCTCCTCAGCAGAGTCACCCTTTCTGCCATGACCCTCGTAATATACATGGGCAGTACAGCTCGTGTTATAGAGCAATCTCAGGAATGCCTGATGAGGCCCTCAATAGGGATGTGGAGATAGGCGTCCTTCGCATCCATTGATGCTAGGAACTGTCCCTCTTCTAGGCTTGCTATGACAGCCCTAGGGATTCCATTCTGAACTTGAACACCCTTAGAAGGGGTTCAGAGATTCCTATTTTCATAATGGGCCGTACAGAGCCACTCGGCTAGATACCACAACCAGGTTGGAGCAATAGTAGTGTATTTCAGCCAGAGGGATATCCAAAACCTCTCTTATAGTCATAATAAGAGGTTCCGGGTCACGGAGAAATGATTGAGATTCAGGAAGCTGTGCCCCATCATCGTCATTATCCTTATTATCGTCACTTGCCTGAGAATCAGCCTCTGAATCAGGCAACATGGCGGCCGCAGCCGCTTACGTGACATGCCCGTAGTGGGGGTAATATTATCCACCCGTGTAGACAGGACAGATAGATCCTGCTGCACTTGCTTGGTCTGCACAGTATTTGCAGCCAATTCAGCTGGTATTGTCGCAGCATGTTCATAATGCCTGCTGCCCACTCAGGCTCCTAGGAGTCTGATTGCGGGGTCCCACTGAGGTGGGGTGAAGCCCCTCGGATGGGGCGGACGCACATTGTTCACATTGCTCTGTGAAGTGGACCTAGGCATAAATTTAGAGCCGCAATGACCCAGGTTATTTTTCACACCATTGCTGGAGAATAAAAAGCTTTTTTTTTTTTTTTTTTTTTTTTTACAACACACAACCATCACAGTGAAATATATATCAGTGAGCGGTGTATAGAAGCTATATATGTGTGAGCTCTATCACTGGATGTGTGTAGCTTTAACAAGCCTTTGGGGGAGCGCTCAGAATACACTGAGGAGACCAGAATACCCTGTAGCCTTAAAAACCGGTGTAGGAGCTGGCTACAGTATATATGCACACACAGCTATGTGAAATACAAGGGTGCACTGTGTGACACCCAATGAGCGATTTAGCGCTAAAACCCTTGCTTTTTTGCCGCAAAATCCCTATTCTCACCCTCTCACTGCTGAGGGGTGTCTAGAGACCGTTAATGGCTCCCAGGGAGATGCAGGAAGCAGTGTTGGCGCGCACAGAGGCTCTGGTCCTGCTCCGCTGAAGCCCTGCCTATGGGCTTTTTCTAATATTTATACTGGCGCTGGCTGTCAGTATCGCCCTTGTAGTGGGACCTGCCCTGGTGGTCCAGGGACTATCACCTAGCATCCAGTTGAAAGATATTTTCTTTACAACGGTATCCGCTAAATAAGCCTGCTCAGGAAACAACGTGTTGTTTCCTCTGTGAAACAAAATATGGTTCACCCTCCTGCATTAATGGTGGAGGGAGATCCACGACCTCTCCTATAGACATAATGAGAGGTTCTGGGCCACGCAGGAAGACTGAGAATCCTGTAATGGCTCCTCGTCCCCACCATTGTCCTGTGAATATGTATAGACTCCGCAACATGGCGGCCTTTGCGCACTTGCGTGATTTGCCCAGGGTGGAGGTAATGTTATCCACCCATGCTGACAGGACTGATAAATCCTGCAGCACGTGCTTAGCTTTCACAGTGTTTGCAGCCAGCTGTGAGGACACAGATTGCAACATTGTTTTAATACCAGAGGCCCAGGCAGTCTCTGACTGCAGTGTCCCATTAACCTGATGTGGTCGCTCAGGGTAGCACACCACGCATGCTGAGATGTGGGAACATGCTTTGCTCACAAGTAATTTGTGGAGTGGTTCAGGTACAAACGTTGTCACAGGTTACTCAGAGGTTATCTTTCTCCCTATGCTGGAGACTGTAACCTTCCCACAAACACACAGAATACACAGTGAAATACAGATATAAATCAGTGTGAAGTGCATAGAAACTATGTGTGAGCTTCTAACACTGTGTGTGTATAGCTTTAACAAGCATGTGGGGGAGTATTCAGAGACCCTGAGGGGACCAGTTCTTAACCTTAACTCCCTGAGGAGTTGGTTTACAAGCACATATACCTTCAAGTAATATGCATACAGTATTATAATACACAATAAACTGTTATTAAGCGCTGAAATCACTTTGCTGTTTTGCTGCAGTGTGCAGCATGGAGAAGCAGGTAGTGAAACACTCTGCTGTCCTGTAGATAACTCCCTTCACTACCTCATGGCTGAGGAGTGTTCATTTGACAGTAATTGCGCAGCAGGGAGAATCAGGGAGCAGTGAAACACTTTGCTGTTCTGCAGATAACTCCCTTCACTACCTCATTGCCTGAGGAGTGTTCATTATACAGTAATGGCGCAGCAGGGAGAAGCAGGAGGCAGTGTTGGCGCCCACAGAGCTATCTGGTCCCGCTCTGAGCAAAGCCCCGCCCCTTGTAATGGCGCCAGGGCTATACTAATATTTATACTGGCGCCTGGGAACCTTTCATAAGGGTTTACCCACATAGCGGTATATGCCCTGGTGGTCCAGTGGCAATGCCTGGCATCCAGTGTGTCGGCGTGGCTGCAGTGTAAAACATCTGCGCGCGATCCCTGTGCAGGGCCACCGCGCTGCCATCGCCATTATGCCGCACATAAAAACCGGCGTACCCCACTGAGGGGACCCGGTTATTACTCACCACCGACGTTTTCAGGCTGAGCCAGGGGTGTGCGGCAGCTGGGGGTGTGCTCGCTGCAGCGCAATGCCCGCGGTAACAGCACCCTCTCAGGTCGGTGGACCTGCAGCAGGGATCAGCTCGGTTCCTTGAAAGGCCTGCAGCAGTCCCTTCCCCCGGCTTCCCTCGTCGCAGGGAAGCTGTTAAGCCCAAACAGCAACCCGAAAATAACAAACTAAAAGAAATTGAAGAAAAACTCTCTGGAGCTCCAGGAGTGTGCATCCTCTCCTGAGGGCACATTTTCTAAAACTGGCTGGTAAGGGGATGTAGAGGGGAGGAGCCAGCACACCCTGGTTGAAGAAAATGTTATGTGCCTGTCTCCTGTCGGATACCCTCTTATCCCCAAGGTTATAAGACCTCAGTACCCCATCCTGAATGAAAGTGAAATATATATTGTATATATTGTAATTATATAAGAGCCGATTCAGAAGTGTACGTGGCCGACTGTTCGCAATTATGCAAAAGCCACAGGAGGCGTTTTACTGAAGAGATGCACACTGTCGGCTTCTTTGATTGCTACCTGTGTTAACTGTGTATATATCCGACACCGTGCGATCTGATGCATGCTCCCGCGGGCATCGCATCGCACA
This sequence comes from Crinia signifera, assembly GCF_055691185.1. Classification (NCBI taxonomy): domain Eukaryota; kingdom Metazoa; phylum Chordata; class Amphibia; order Anura; family Myobatrachidae; genus Crinia; species Crinia signifera. Next base: position 37,003,645 of record NC_139219.1, read on the forward strand.
GTACAAAAAGTATGTGCTGCACTGTATGTGCTGCACTTTTTGTACTGCCCGCGGATCACATTGCATGCAAATCGCATGCTTGCGATCCGATGCGATTTAGTACAAAACGCACGGGTGCTGTCGCACTGTGTATGGGCACCTTTAGGTTACTCAGTTACCCAGAACGTCCCGTGAAATCACCCCGCCAGAGCCAATGACACTGTGTGCAAGGATAGAGCTGCTGGCTTGGCCACACCCAGATAATGAGGCTGACACGCCCCTGTTTTCTGAAGCAAAACCATGCCTTGTAAGTTAATTCCCCTTTAAAAAAACGTTTGATTTCGGCGGACATTTCGCACTGCCGCTGAACTCGGGCAGCATTAAATCTCGCCCCTGGTATGGGTCATTGGGCAACATGGCTCAACCACTGAAGGTCGACATGGTTAAGACAACACTTGAAATAGGTTGACATGCTAAAGGTCAACATGGTTGGAAGGTAGACAGTGTCTAAGTCAACAGTCAAAAGGTCGACATGGGGTTTTCACTTTTTTTGTCACGTCGCATAGAGAGCTACCCTCGGAACACTATTCTAGTCTCCCTCCACCTCCTATTGGATGGTAGGGCATGAAATACCACATGTCGGCTCAGTTTTTTTCTTTAACCCATGTCGACATTTTCACTGTCACTGTCGACCTAATGCTTGTGTCGGCCTTCCAACCATGTTGACCGTAAGCGTGCCAACCTTTTTCAGGTGTCGATGTAACCCATGTCGACCTCCACTGGTTGACCCAATGTATGTCCACCTTTACTGTGTTGTCCTAACCGCCGTATACCAACACACCTACGGTGATCTTTGTTACACTGTATCAGTGGTAGGTGACAGATTGCATGAAGAAACATGAAAGTGACAGGATGTAGAGGAGAAAGTGGAATAACATGTTACATCCCTGTGGTTATACCGCTGGTCATTTCACCCAGATATCAGCATGTCCATCAGTGCACAGATACATTTTGAAAAAAAGTGATACTTCCCCTTTAATATGCCACATTTCTGCCTCATAGGACACGGGTCGGCTGCCTACCTTGGCTGAAGCTTCTCGTTCCAGTTTAAGGGGGCTCTGAAGGTGAAAAGATTATACACACATCAGCATGGACCGTATAACATGTGTATATATGAATGTATCAGATTAGATTTAATTGCATCCTTAGTTTTTAACAAAGGCGGAACATGAAAATGCGGAACACTATTCTGACAGTAGGTATATACTTTGGTGTCTGCGTTAATAGCCTGTTCTCACACCCAAATCAGCACAAGAATAGTGACATAATGTAGCGCAGGAATGGGGAACCTTCGGCCCTCCAGCTGTTGTTGAACTACACATCCCAGCATGCCCTGCTACAGTTTTGCTATTTGGCCATGCTAAATCTGTTGCAGGACATGATGGGTAGTTTAGTTCTGGAGCACCAAAAGGTTCCCCATCCCCGATTTAAATACACACCTGGTAGCATGACAGGCCGATGTTTGTAGTAGAACAGTAGCACAACGTATTGGTAACATGAAGGAACATTTAGAGAGATTCACTAAGCAGCTAAGCAGTTGCAGGTCAGAGACATTGGGGGTTTTTATACTAAGATGGGATGTTGTCCATAGTAACCAAATCAGAATCAATGGGGTTTATTTACTAAGATGGGAGGTCCATTTCAGAATGGATGTTGCTATGGGCAAATACATTTTATTGACCTCTCTATTACAAAGACCATTATTTTATTGAGGTTCACGATTCCGAGGGATCGCATCGCCCAGTGTGTATCGCACGCTCTCATGATTCGTTCATCGCACATTCAGGTTGGTCATGCTTGCAGCTCAATCTGATGATATCGCCAACGGCAACACCTGGATGTGGCCACTGATGATAAATATGTAGATCATTGGTAAGATTTCTAAGGATTTCTAAGGAGTTCTAAGTGAAATTGTTGATGACATCTCCGTTATTTGAGCATCGTCTAATGTATCTCACCAGTATTTATATATCACTGGCAGAACAGAAACACTGCACGTGAGATGGGGCGACCCGGGAATAACTTGGTTTGAAGGTGCAGCGGAAACAGGCTCTGTCCCATGTCTGACCCGGGTTGGAACTGTGTTCCAAAGCACAGGTTGGACACGGGATGTACTGTAGGTGCACAAGTGGTAGTAGTGTGTTTCGAGGTCTGAATCTGAGAAGCACTGCACAAAGTGATCATAGATGGCCCATCCTGGAAGAGCAGCCATAAGTGGATCATGATGATTGAGCACTCAGGAAGGAGAGCGTGATTAACAATTCATAACAAGTCAACTGCTACAAGAGAATCATTACTATACGTGCAGTGCTTGTATTGGGGCAGATGTATACATTTCTGTCTCCTTACCTCCCTTGCTGTACTAAATACTGGGTCCCATTCACGCATTATGGAGAGCCGACACATCGGCCCAGGAGTAGTACCAACTGGACCCGGGGAAGCAGTGTAAAAGGGGTATAGGTGTGTGGGATTGATGTGGGCATTAATAGCACCGCTGCTTGTGTCTTTGTACATAGCAGCTGTGGGAAAATATGCAAAACCAAAAGGAGATGTTCTGTGTAAAAAGAGGGCTCAGCACTGGGTTCTCTAATCCGCTGCTGCGTCTGGGAACACCATCGGATTAACTGCATGAACATCGCCGGACTATTGTGCATTTTCAGCAGTCAGGGTGTTTGGAATATTGTGCATCTGCTCAGTATGTCTGGCAAAGGCAGTGAAACTGCACCCGATGATGCAGCCTCTAGCTTTGGCATGCACAGAAATAGGGGCTGATATGTCCCTCCCAGGTGGTCCCCAAAACCCCAGCAGCATGTCTATAATAATGCAGCGATCTGGGCAGTGCAAGAGACAACATCGGAGGACCATCAAATTATTGTCACATCTGAATCGGCCTCTGGTTTTGGGAAACACTGAGCTAGACAAGTGCTCTGAAGGGAAACCAGGAGCAGACTGTAATACACAATACAATGAGTGTAGTCTCTATGGTTTTAGTAGGGCACATTTATCACAGTATAGATGTGTCCTCATACACCTATCCTTCAGCATGATGTCACATAATACTTAGACGCTCCACCATGGTAATTCCCGGACTTTCAATATTTTTCGCAGAATTTTGCATTTTATTTGGATTCGCAAACTACCAACCAATGAGCTCCTGACCTTTTTCAAAGGCAGCCTGTAACAGGGCAGTTAGTAGCTGATCGGCTGGTACTTTGGGGGTAGGTTTATAAAAAGGGATATGGGAGAAGTGAGCCAGAGGAGGAGTCGCCCATGGCAAACAATCAGCACTGATTAGTAACTTCTAACATTTGCATAATATAAAAATATACAGAGCAGCTGATTGGTTGCCATGGGCCACTTCTACTCTGGCAAAGGAACTGGTATAAAGTTGAAGATTAAGTTTGTGTGTTGCCGATGCGAATAAGACACATATTTTGTGAAAAAAAGTCTCTAGCAGGATGCACGGGTTGGCTAAGATTCAAAGTCCATGGCATTCTGGGCTTATTTGGCAAGATTTAAGGATAGGTGCACTGTATTTATAGCATACTTGCCTACCCTCCCGGAATGGCCAGGAGGCTCCAAAAAATCGAGCTTGCTTCCCGTAGGTGCGCTCGCTCCTACCAGTGCGGATGGGGGGCAGCAGCGGGTAGTCACTGGGTAGTCCCTGGATGTCAGCTGCCCTCCATGTTCCCCTCCAGAACACATGCAAAGCTAAGACACCTGAGAGTGTCTTAGTTTTGCGTGTACCTTTCACATCATTCGATGGTCGGCGACCATCGAATGATATGGGTTTGGCCCCGTAGGCTGCGAATGGATGTTTATGTGGCCGAATTGGCCCTGCGAAGGGGGGCGGCGGCAGCATGTGCAAGCAGTGGGTGGGCTAAAAATTACATGCAGCGGTGCAAACTTCGCAGCGCTGCATGTCAATGAGAATGACCTCCAATGTTTCAGCATCTAGACAGAGCAATTGCTGATACTAATAGCCTGTATTGTCATCACAGCGACTTTCAATGTAAAGAATCACAGAACAACTTATATATTACCGATAAATGCTGATATATCTGCATTCACAGCACAGGAGAACATAATTGCAGAACCTTGGTAGTTTTACAAAGGAGTGCGTCTGTTGATTCTATAAGCCAATCCTTAGTGAATCTCTCCTATTTTGTACGTATGAGGTCACAATGGAAGTCTCACTGAACACCCGCACAGACATCACTTTTAATGACAGTAATATGTTTGACATGCTTCAGCAGCAGACTGCCCAGGAATGGAAAGGACGTGACAAGCGAACATGCGCCAACACTCAGCGACGGTGATGTAGATCCAAGGCCAGGAGTGGGGTCCAAAAGAGATGACCATAGTAAAATCATATTCAAAGACAACCCACAATGCCTTGTTATCACGGATTTAAAACAATGCATTGCATGTCGGAAATAGGATGCTGTTCCTTTAATGGTGTGCGGTACAGGTGAATAAAACCATCTATTCTTACTTGTGTTATATATTACCAATTCAGCATGAACTTATTTTTGTACATTCAAATTAAAGTGTCCCTTACCTTCATAGGTGCAAGCTGTATGGGTGTTATACAAGAGGGATCCACCATAGGCTTGGGACGATTGGCTGTGTCTGCCAGCAAACTTTGCCATTGTTGCGGAAGGCCTATGAACTTTTGTTCTTTGTGATCGAATCCAGTGTGAACCCTGTGTTCAAAGTTTGAAGGCCCTGATATTTCAATCTTTTTCTTCTTCTTCCCAAACATTTTGGGCAATCCAGTTAAACCTAAAGAAACAAAATGATATATTTTTTATTATTTATTTACTGCTGGGAGCAATAAAAAGGAGCATGTCGGCCATCTTGACAGGAAGCACTTGGGCATGCTGGAATAGAAAGGTTCCTCTGTAAAAACAACTAAAAGAGCCCAAAATGATTACTGACGATCACTTTTTAACCACCAAGTACAGATAACTCATACTGGTGACATTTAGTTCAAGAGCTTATGCTCTTGGAAGGCTTCCTTTGTCCCATAATTGATCCCACACAAAAAACTATGACTTGACTCAAGCGTAGATACTGTAAACCCAAACAATGCCCCATATAAATGTAGTGGAATAAAACCCAGAACAACCAGACACATGAATTTGTTAAGAACACAATGGCCAAATATTAAACTTATATTTTGCGGGCGTATCGCTAAAGTGTGAGCTACACAACAAAACGCTCACACATTACCGGCTGCCCCCCTGGCTGTGAAGTCAGTCGCAGGCTGGTCATGTTCCGGGTCGCAGCGGCTGCATGTGACGTCATGCTCCCTATTGTACTGGAATGGTAGGAAGGCTCCTGAATCCCAGATGGTGCTCCCAGTTGCCTGGAACAGTATTCAAGTTTCCTGAAGCTACACAGCGCCCCTCCAATGCCACCCACTTCCCGAGTAAAGTAAGTGATCGGGGTGGGCGAGGATACAATATGCAATTCATTGTTAACGTCATTATCTTGCGTATCGTTAATGAAGCAGGCTTATTCGCAACCCCCCCCCATTGTCTGAATATGCAGTCAAATTTGCCTATATCGTCAAAAACTGCATGTTCAGCCGGGGGGCCGGGTGACATCACTCAGCGATATCGTTAATGATAATGTTCAGTGTGTATGCGCTAGATCTATCATACGGGAGCACTACCGGTATTGGTAACAAAATTGATGGTGGAGTTTTTCGCTTAGAATGTACCCAGCCTTACACCCCTTCATCCCCAAGTTGGCATGCTACTGAGTGGCACGGGCATCTGTGTCGCCTGTAGTCAGATACGCTTGGCTCCAGAAAACGCGCAGTTCAAAAACCCACAAGATAACAGAGATAAATGCTAAAGCACTGCAAGCAAGACCAACTGTTTTCCAAATTTAGATTTTAAACACGGTCATCCAAACTTCAAGTCCATTGGTATAAACCTTCATATTACAGGACGTGTGTGAGATTTGGGCCCTTATTCTAGTTCACTCGCAAAGGCAAATTCCTTCTCAAATGGGTCAAACCATGTGCACTGCAGGTGGGGCAGATGTAACATGTGCAGAGAGAGTTAGATATGGGTGAGTTATTTTGTTTCTCATTGGGAAAAAGAAACATGAGTAGGGATGGCCATCGTTGCCTTTGCCATCGATGGTTGCCATCGATGGCAAAAGTGCAACTGGCCATTGATAGTGTATAACTATTCAATGGAGGACCATCGATGTTTTTGCATATCGATGGTCATTCATTTTTTTGTGATTGAGTGGCCCGTGGCCCAATCAAAATGTGGGGGCGGGGCTTCGTGGGTGTCGGGAGCGGAGCTATGCTCCGTGTCCCGGCACTTTAGGGAAACAGCAAAAACGAAACTATTAGTTTAAGCTTTACATCGATGGCGGGAAACCATCTGGTTCTCCCCCATCGATGGCAAAACTATTCGACATCGGCCATAAACCATTGATGATTTCTAATCATCGATGGTCGATGGCCATCCCTAAACATGAGTTCAGCCAAGTAAATGTCACAATACCCGTTATTTTTTAAGTCAGAGGGGCCTGACTCAGAGGGGCCGCAGTTGCATGTTCTCCCCCATCGATAGCAAAACTATTTGACATCAGCCATAAAGCATCAACGATTTTAAATCATCGATGGCCATCCCTATGCTGTTGCTGCTGCGGAATTCCGGAGAGTAAGTATTACCAGTAACAATACGCCACTGCCTCTAAATCAGGCCTGTTCAACTCTAAATCTTCTGCTTCTTCATTCAGTGACCGTCCATCTACATTTTCATCCATTAAATTCCCACTTGAGAGCAGAAGGAGCCTGACATACTTTTAGTTTACAAGACAATTTAACAAATTCATTGGTTCTGCATAATTTACGATGCCTTCCCCACTGCCGTTCCCATAATCTGGTAAGAGGGGAGATGAAACAAACATCTGCTTCAAGCATTTCTGATAAATTTTAACAAATGGAATAAAAATTAGGTCTCGTGTGCATAAGGCCAGGATCACAGGATCATCATCAAACATGGCACAAGCGGTTACACAATTCTTACTAAGCCACTACCGGAGTGGAGGAGGAACGTGACTTTTATATCTAGGGCGTTAGAAAAAAGGACAATGTATAATTCAAACGTAAAATAAATTAAATGGGTTAGGAATTAACTCTGCTCCTGGACATCCCTGGTAATGTATGATTGCCACCACCTGTGGTGAAACACCTTTACCTAGCTCCCCACAGGGGATGGCAATCATACATTACCAGGGAAGTCCAGAAACAGAGCATTTTCTGCTGCATGGAGAGGGTCAGATAGGCAAGTATGGGTTAGACTCCAGCACAGTACAAAATTCATAGAGGGGTGGCAGTAGGTTTGGCTCCCCTTTTTGAATATTGGACTGTGCTGCAGCCCCACCTCTGCAACTGCCACTGGTAAGTAAGTCCAGAAACAGAGTATTTTGTACCTAATGGAATGGGCCATGTTGGAGGGTATGCGATAGAGTGACCAACTCGTCCCTTTAATCCGGGACACATATTAATTACACAGGTTCTGTGGCTGGCTTTCACCTGGTTTTAAACTGCCACACCTCAAGACTCCATTTCACCTGGTTTTAAACTGCCACAGAACCTGTGTAATTAATATGTGTCTCGGATGCGACCATCAGGGGCAGATCTGAATCGGTGTGAATCGGCCCTTAAATGTGTAGTTTGGCAAAGAAGCGACATACAGGTTCTGTAAGATCTAGTGTTCACCTGGTTTTAAACTGCCACAGAACCTGTGTATTTAATATGTGTCCCGGATTAAAGGGATGAGTTGGTCACCCTAGTAAGATCCCACAGTGGATTAACATTCTATGAATTCAGAGGGTGAAGATGGAGTATTCCTTGGAACATTCATCACTCCTCGGCTATTTCTACTCTACAAATAGACTTTTACATAGACTTCATACTATCCCTGTAAGCCAGGACACTTATGAATTACACAAGTTCTGTGGCTGATTAAAGCCAGGTGAAATGCAGGATTGTTGATACAATAAGATGATTTTCTGAGCATCTAATGTTTAAAAATTGAAACATTTTTAAACTGCCCTGTTCTATTCTTACCTACGTGAGTGAAAATTTTGACAGTGAAAAAAATGAATGGAAAATATATTTGACTACCGGTAATTAAAATTTTGCAAATGTTAACATGAGAGATAAGAAAATAAATGTACTTTAGTTGAGACCTGTGTGTTTTGTTTTCACTTTTGACAACATTGCAACTTTGGGGGTAATTCAGACTTCGCTGCCTAGAGAGCAGGTATACGCTGCTCTCTGCGAATCTCTCTGCGAGTGTACGCTTACACATCCGCTCGCAGGCGCCCGCACAGAGGAAAAATCATTCCCTGCGCTCTCACCATCAAATGATTTTTCCTTTGTTCATTGTGAAAATTAAGCCAGGACTTTTCAGATGGGCGCTTTCCGACGAATTTGGGGCGGGCGCTGACGTCATGTGACATAATCCGCCTGCCCCAAACAGGCAGGGTAATGCCTGTGTTTGCTAGGGTCCGCCCAGCATTTTTATGAGTGCGCCCACCATTTTTGTGGGCACGTCCATGAAATGCTGCATGGACCCCGGCGAACGCCCCCCGCTGTGGGGGATTGCACATGCGCAGACCCCCACAATCGGGAACGAACAGGTTTGAAATGGCCCCTTTGTGGGGAGATGTAAGAAGGGTTACCTGCCAGTCTGTGTACATACAGATGGAGCCCCTCTCGTGCTTGCCCGGCTCTCGCCAGAACGTCCCCGCTGGTGGGCGCCGGCGGAGAGTGACTCCATCAGACTGAAACGCGCGTGCGTCTCACGTGCATGCGCGTCCCAGTCTCTCGGCGGCTGGGAGGTGGGACCCTGCCCATCTCCGTTTCAGGGGGGGGGGGGGTGTTTCAGGGCGGTGGTGGAAACCGGCGATGGTGGCAGGGGAAGCGGTGGACATCGGCGGGGAGCTCCATCGCATCGGGGCGCGAGCGTCTCATGCGCGCACACCCACTGTTGATGGCTGGAATCACCAGCCCCTGTAAGGAAGAGAGGCGATACATCTGTACCTGCTGTGGCTTCTGAGGGGTCTGAGCTGCGCACAAGCTTGTGACGGGGGCTGGCAAGGGGGTAAGACACAGTGCATTAGCACTAGGCTGTGCTGGGAGTCTTGTACAGATCAGTGGAGGGGGAGTTTTTTCTTCTGCACTCTGGCAAGCGAGATGTTAATGCAACCCTGCATTATTGATTCCTGCAGGAAGAGCCATGGTAAGTTCCACTGCGCTACATCTCCCATTTATTTTTTATGAATTTAGTCTAATGTTTTAATCTTTATGTTTAAGTTGAAGAGCAGGGGGCTTATGTAATAGGGTCTGAGTTTGCCAGAGAAGCAGGTTGCTGGCCAATCTCGGGTGTTTATTAAAGTGGAAACCATTTACAAGGCAAAACCAGGGTGGTGATGTCCGCTTTAAAAAACTCTGGACCCCGCTGCACACCGCCTGGACCCCGCTGCCTCCCTTACACCAGAAAATGCAGGGCCAAGGGTGGTGTAAAAGGGGCCAACCCGGGAATGTCCATGCTGGATCCAGGGACCATTTTCCAGGGTAAGTCCCTGCATTTTATGGTGTGAAAGAGTTATAGGTGACATTACTCAAAAAATTTGCTCTTTTTTCTAGTGTTTAAAAAACTGCCCGGATGGCGCCTTCGGGCAATAGTGTTTTACTTATAATGACAAAGGGTGCCGACACATTTTCATATACCCTATATATTTGTATTACTTTATGTATATTCCAGTTATTGCTTGATTTTACATGCCATAAAGATGGAGCGCCTCTCTCTTTTATGGCCGGGGATCGCCAGCATGTCTCCGCTGCCGATCGCCGGTGCAGAGGCGCTCCATCTGACTGGGATGCGCGTCCCAGTTTCAGGACGGCGCCGCTGCGGGTCCCTGCCCGTTTCCACTTGAGTTCCATAGCGCGCCTGTTCTTATACTAGGCACTGTGCACTGCTCTAGGGGGGTTATTCTGGTTGATTCCCAAGGCTGCAAATTCGCAGCCTTGGGAGTCCACCAAACCCCGCCCGCCCCCTCGCAGCGTGTGTGAATGGATGTTTAACATTGAAAGATGTGGAAGGTGCACACGTATAAAAAAGTGAACCCCCCCCCCACCCGTGTCATGGGCGTTCCCATATGATGAGGCTGCCCGGCGCCCCTCGCAGCGGCCCGTCCATGTTGGGTGCGTGCACTCGGCGAACAGAATGTGCAGAAATGCGCATTAGCACTAATAAAATATCGGTCCGTGTGAGAACGCAGACTGGCTGCGAACGGACCTGAATAAGGTCTGTTCCTATACTAGGCACTGCTCTAGGTCTGTTCCTATACTAGGCACTGTGCACTGCTCTAGGTCTGTTCCTATACTAGGCACTGCGCACTGCTCTAGGTCTGTTCCTATACTAGGCACTGCGCACTGCTCTAGGTCTGTTCCTATACTAGGCACTGCTCTAGGTCTGTTCCTATACTAGGCACTGCGCACTGCTCTAGGTCTATTCCTATACTAGGCACTGCGCACTGCTCTAGGTCTGTTCCTATACTAGGCACTGCGCACTGCTCTAGCTCTGTTCCTATACTAGGCACTGCTCTAGGTCTGTTCCTATACTAGGCACTGCGCACTGCTCTAGGTCTGTTCCTATACTAGGCACTGTGCACTGCTCTAGGTCTGTTCCTATACTAGGCACTGCGCACTGCTCTAGGTCTGTTCCTATACTAGGCACTGTGCACTGCTCTAGGTCTGTTCCTATACTAGGCACTGCGCACTGCTCTAGGTCTGTTCCTATACTAGGCACTGCGCACTGCTCTAGGTCTGTTCCTATACTAGGCACTGCGCACTGCTCTAGGTCTGTTCCTATACTAGGCACTGCGCACTGCTCTAGGTCTGTTCCTATACTAGGCACTGCGCACTGCTCTAGGTCTGTTCCTATACTAGGCACTGCGCACTGCTCTAGCTCTGTTCCTATACTAGGCACTGCGCACTGCTCTAGGTCTGTTCCTATACTAGGCACTGCGCACTGCTCTAGGTCTGTTCCTATACTAGGCACTGCGCACTGCTCTAGGTCTGTTCCTATACTAGGCACTGCGCACTGCTCTAGGTCTGTTCCTATACTAAGCACTGTGCATTGCTCTAGGTCTGTTCCTATACTAGGCACTGTGCACTGCTCTAGGTCTGTTCCTATACTAGGCACTGTGCACTGCTCTAGGACTGTTCCTATACTAGGCACTGTGCACTGCTCTAGGTCTGTTCCTATACTAGGCACTGCGCACTGCTCTAGGTCTGTTCCTATACTAAGCACTGTGCATTGCTCTAGGTCTGTTCCTATACTAGGCACTGTGCACTGCTCTAGGTCTGTTCCTATACTAGGCACTGTGCACTGCTCTAGGTCTGTTCCTATACTAGGCACTGTGCACTGCTCTAGGTCTGTTGCTATACTAGGCACTGCGCACTGCTCTAGGTCTGTTCCTATACTAGGCACTGCGCACTGCTCTAGGTCTGTTCCTATACTAGGCACTGCGCACTGCTCTAGGTCTGTTCCTATACGAAGCACTGCGCACTGCTCTAGGTCTGTTCCTATACTAGGCACTGTGCACTGCTCTAGGTCTGTTCCTATACTAGGCACTGCTCTAGGTCTGTTCCTATACTAGGCACTGTGCACTGTTCTAGGTCTGTTGCTATACTAGGTACTGTGCACTGCTCTAGGTTTGTTCCTATACTAGGCACTGCGCACTGCTCTAGGTCTGTTCCTATACTAGGCACTGCGCACTACTCTAGGTCTGTTCCTATACTAGGCACTGCGCACTACTCTAGGTCTGTTCCTATACTAGGCACTGTGTACTGCTCTAGGTCTGTTCCTATACTAGGCACTGCGCACTGCTCTAGGTCTGTTCCTATACTAGGCACTGCTCTAGGTCTGTTCCTATACTAGGCTCTGTGCACTGCTCTAGGTCTGTTGCTATACTAGGCACTGTGCACTGCTCTGTCTGTTCCTATACTAGGCACTGCGCACTGCTCTAGGTCTGTTGCTATACTAGGCACTGCGCACTGCTCTAAGTCTTTTCCTATACTAGGCACTGCGCACTGCTCTAGGTCTGTTGCTATACTAGGCACTGCACACTGCTCTAGGTCTGTTCCTATACTAGGCACTGCTCTAGGTCTGTTCCTATTCTAGGCACTGTGCACTGCTCTAGGTCTGTTCCTATACTAGGCACTGCGCACTGCTCTAGGTCTGTTCCTATACTAGGCACTGCACACTGCTCTAGGTCTGTTCCTATACTAGGCACTGCGCACTGCTCTAGGTCTGTTCCTATACTAGGCACTGCGCACTGCTCTAGGTCTGTTCCTATACTAGGCACTGTGCACTGCTCTAGGTCTGTTCCTATACTAGTCACTGCGCACTGCTCTAGGTCTGTTCCTATACTAGGCACTGCTCTAGGTCTGTTCCTATACTAGGCGCTGCACACTGCTCTAGGTCTGTTCCTATACTAGGCACTGCGCACTGCTTTTGGTCTGTTCCTATACTATGCACTGCGCACTGCTCTAGGTCTGTTCCTATACTAGGCACTGCGCACTGCTCTAGGTCTGTTCCTATACTAGGCACTGCGCACTGCTCTAGGTCTGTTCCTATACTAGGCACTGCGCACTGCTCTAGGTCTGTTCCTATACTAGGCACTGCGCACTGCTCTAGGTCTGTTCCTATACTAGGCACTGCGCACTGCTCTAGGTCTGTTCCTATACTAGGCACTGCGCACTGCTCTAGGTCTGTTCCTATACTAGGCACTGCGCACTGCTCTAGGTCTGTTCCTATACTAGGCACTGCGCACTGCTCTAGGTCTGTTCCTATACTAGGCACTGCGCACTGCTCTAGGTCTGTTCCTATACTAGGCACTGCGCACTGCTCTAGGTCTGTTCCTATACTAGGCACTGCGTACTGCTCTAGGTCTGTTCCTATACAGGCACTGTGCACTGCTCTAGGTCTGTTCCTATACTAGGCACTGCGCACTGCTCTAGGTCTGTTGCTATTTTTGGAACAGTTACAATCTGTGAATTGTTAATAATGTGCTAGGCCCATGCATTACTTAGTGCAGTGAAAGCATCTACACTTGAATGGATAGTTTATTATATATTTAGCTAAATACTGTTTTGGAGTCTCTGAGTTACAGTAAATGCCCTGCTTTCATAGACACTTCTTATAATGGAATATATAGATAAAATTATATTATTCATACTTTCCTCTCGAAAAATACCTCAGACATTGGAATGTACCAAGCTTCAAAAAGTGATAAAGTGGAGAGTGTCAAACCCAGCCTGTAGCATGACAGGTAAGGAGCTGATTGGCTGGCTGTTTATCACTCTCCACATGATCACTTTTTGAAGCTTGATACATCTGGCCCATTATCATGAAGAAAATGCAGAAGACTCCAAGGGGTAAATTAATACTAATGCTTCTAAATCGGAAAAGTGATGTTGTCCATGACAACCAATCAGATTCTATCATTTTTTAAATGCATCCTAGAAAACGATAGTCAGAATCTGATTGGTTGCTATGGGCAACATCGCCTCTTTTAATTTTAAGCAGCTTTATTAAATTTACCCCTTATAGCTTAGACCATGGGTCTTCAACCTGTGGCCCTCCAGATGTTGTGAAACTACATGTTCCAGCATGCCTTGCCACAGTTTTGGGAGTGTTAAAACTGTGGCAAGGCATGCTGGGATTTGTAGTTTCACAAAATCTGGAGGGACGCAGTTTGAGGACCCAATGGAAAGGTCAATACACCCCATTTTTTATATATATATATATATATATATATATATATAGATATATATATATATATCTATATATATATATCAGGGTTACCGACTTTTTAATGCTCCTCTCCGGGAGAAGCCCGGAGAGGAGACTTTACTTACCCGATCGGGGGGGCGGGGCTTGACGGTGACGTCATTAAGCCCCGTCCCCACTACGGGAAATAGTAGAAATTACTGATACCCATGGAGGGGACGGGGCTAAAATGACGCGATTGTGCTTTTTTTAGCTCCGCCCCCTCCTCTGAGACCCGCGGATTGCGGCATTTGCATGCCGAGATTCGTGGGGTTCAGGGGGGTCCCCCAGATTCCGGGAGGGTTGCCCACCCTTCCGGGAATTCCGGGAGGGTCGGCAATCCTGATATATATATATATATATATACTCCTCAATTAGCACATAATGAGTTTCTTACCATTCAGGTGGATCATCCTGTGGCCAGGCTTCTCTCAGTCATATGATTACCCTGCTGGCTAGTGAGCATGGAGAGTCCTCAGTGATCAGGGTACTGGTGGTCTCTCAGTGGGGGTGAGTGAATGGTAAGCTGGCTGTGCATAGAGATTCCAATAAAAGTGCAAACTCCAGCAGGACCATTCAGAGCCAGTGCCCAGCGTTCCCATGATTCAGTGTATTGCTAGTGGTAACTAGATCATTGTTACATTCCAGCCCCAGTCAGCTGCTTTTGGGATAAAGCTTTTTGTGTGGTTAGCACTCAGCCCATCCCTGACATAACATTGTGTGTGGAAGTGTCAGGTGTTCCAGTCAGCCAACTACTGGGGGTATTGGATACGGCTATGGCATGTATGGGTTTCTACCAGGTCAATACTGCCATTCTGGAAATTCTCATACCCTCTATATGAGCTGCATATTCATAGACTGGTTCAGGTTCTCAAACTTATAAACTATGTATATTAAATGTGCCAAAGTTGGTGACTATGCTCTTTAATCTGTACTCCGTACAGCTGACTTAGATGTGTATTAACATTTAACATAGATAAAGGACCAGCCAATCCGAACTGCCATGTTACAGTCTGAGTTTTAAAAAATGACATCTCTGGCCGTTCGCAAGTTGAGTGACACGCTCCGAGCAATTGGGGTGGTGGCACGCTGGGGTTTTCTGGGAGTGCCCTGGAAAACGCAGGCATTGCACGGCCGTTTCCAATACTTGCCACATACAGTACGGCCCTCTTGTTTTACTTGTGCTCTTTGTCAATAACATTTGGGCCAATCAGCATCTTCCGTTTGCATGTCTGCATTACTGTATGTCCCTGGTGTATAAACATCCTATTACCCTCACTGACCAGACTGTAGCATTAATGATAAATGGGCTCCTAAGTGTCAGATTATTCATATTACAGATTATATAGAACAAGCGCGAGTCCTTGCCTTGCTTTATCATACGGAGTTTCAGCGCTTGTCATCACAAGTTACATTCTGTGCAGTTCTTAAGCAGCTGTGGCCTAGATTCATCAATCACAACAAAAAAATCGTTTTTATTTCTATAAAATGAATAGCAAGAGATTAGGAAAGATTTCTATTGGAAAATATTATCGCTGTATAAGTGATTTATGAAATAATTTGCACTGCCCATACTAATATTTAGTTCTATTGAAGATGTGATGTTGCCGTAGCACAATGTGGGCCTTATTCTGGTTGGTGCGGCCGGGCCGTACGCGTACGTCCCGGGGTTTTTTATGATCTGCGCATGCGTACATTCGCTAATGCGCAGGCGCGAACACTCCACAACGCTTACGGACGGGTCTCTACGTGCGAAAAAACATATATGCGAGTGTACGGGCATTGGGGGCGGCATAGGGGCGGCATAGGGGCGTGATGAGGGGAGCGGCCGAAATAATGAGGGAAAATGGGCGTAAATATGGGCTTACACGGGGGTGTGCACCAAAAATGAGCGGTGCTACTACCGCACGATCGACTAAAGCACCGTTCATTTCGGACACAAAACAGGCGGCCGCCAACCGCCAGCTCAGACCACCCCTACAGATACCGCATGCCAGCGTGCGCCTGGATTTGCTAATTTACGCTGATTACTACCAAACACATACACCTGAATGTAATAACCAATGCTGCAGTCTATTAAGTCCAAACCATGATTTCACTACCTGCAACCCACACACAGCACTCAAACACATTGGAAGCTTATCTTTCGAAACTTCTCTACATTTAAAGGTTTGTTTAATTTAAGGTAAGAATCTTTGTAAGACCTGCTTATATATGCTAAGGTAGGTATTTGTTAAACAGTTAGACACATTCACTACGTGCTTTCATAGACTTTACACAGTAGCACACTCAATCTACACAAGTCGACATGTGTCAACGTGTTCACTCTAATACAAACATAGGTTTTGTATTTAGGATACAATAACATAAACCACATCTAACACCTACAAAGGATGTTTCAGCAATGTTTTAAGCCCATGGCCACTATTTTGCACATTAATTAATTCAATCAATTAATTAATTTTCATAATTATAGTTGAAAGGCAAGATTTGCAGGTCCATATATGTGAAGGGTATGTCAGCGTACACGGACGTACGCTCACTCTCACGAGCGGTGACATAAGCTGACTTTTCTATTGAAAACAATAGGGACCCGTCCGTGCAAGCTGGCGTACGCTCAGATAGCCGCAAGAAGTCGGTGGGAAGACGGACGAGAGACGTCCGTAAACGGTGGTGTACGCTCAATTGTACGCCAGTTGTCGGAGTGTAAGGGCTGGCCCGTCCGTGTACGTTGGCGTACGCACATTTGTACGCCACTCCCCTTCGACGTTGTTTCTGGCCGTACGTATGCGGCTGAGTTGTGGGTGGACTTAACCCCAACGGCCGCGTACGGATAGCGTACGTTAATAGCGAACGTACGCACGTTTGGCCGCTCCGATCAGAATAACCTCCTGTGTCACTTATTAATCCTCAATGAAGGGTCTCCAAAAATAACAAGTCGCACAGTATTACATCTCAGGACTTTACTTGTGTGCATGTCACTTCCTTACAGTTTTTTCAAAATCGGAATCTGTTACCCCCTCCCCCACTCAAATCAAGAATTATAGAAATACAGCATAAACAGGTAATTTGGCACATAGGGGGTCATTTATGTCAAAAGGTCAACGGGATGCGGTCATTTGGTCTACAGCATGATAGTAGACAGTCATTAGGTCGGCACCATTAGGTCGACATGGGAAAAGGTTGACATGGTTCTAGGTCGACAGGTCGTTAGTTTGACAGTGTCTAGGTCGACAGTGAAAAGGTCGACATGGGGTTTTTCACTGTTTATTGAGCCGACATGTGCCGACAGGCGGTATTTCATGCCCTCCCATCCACTAGGGCGTGGTGGAGAATAAAATAGTGCACCGTGCCCGACGCATTGCGAGCGCAGTGAGCGATGTGAGGGGATACAGGGCACTTTAAACTGTGTCCATGTCGACTGTGTTAGCATTGAGGTCAAAAACAGTGAAAAACCCCATGTCGACCTTTTCACTGTCAACCTAGACATTGTCAAACTAATGACCTGTCGAACTAACGACTAACTAACTGTCGAACTAATGACCTTCCAATCTAGAACCATATGCGAGGAGACGTGGCACACCGATAAGGTGTCCATATTGACTGTGTCAACAGTCAGGACAAAAACATTCCCTATGTCGACCTAATGTTTGTGTCAAACAAATGACCCTTTCGACCTAAAGCCATGTCAACCTTTTCAATTTGTCGCCCTAAGGACTGTTGACCTTTAGTGGTTGACCTTCCTGTGGTCAACCAAATGATCCCAACCCCTAAGAAATGTGCAGATACAATGATAGTGTATCATTCGCATTTATCCTAGAGCCTAGCAACAGCGACAAGCTAAGTGATACTTGGCAGTTACATTGCAGGGACATATGGTCCAATGCAGAGCATAACAGGCAAATGAAATGCTGCATGTGACTAACTCACCGTGTATTTCAAAGGGAGTTAAAATGGAAACAGCTCATTACACCAGCATTACACCAGCAATGACTAAACCGAAAAATAATCATTTTTAGCTACAAAGTTTCAAGATGAGATGTTGTTAAACAGATAACTTGTTGGAGATTACTACATACATACCAAAGGTTAATAACCAATAATGTGATAGGTAAGATACACAGGAATACGAAATGCGCATATGTAATGAGCATCTAATTCATATGCACGGGGCTCATTACACATGCGCATAGTGGGAACTACTAGTTCCCATCAGCCGCAGGGACTGCCGGGACCCCGGATGGACCCCGCTGCACCACCAGCACCCACAGCACCGTGCCCATGCGGATGGACCCCGCTGCCTCCCCACTGCCCAGCATCCATCAGCCGCAGGGAGGGACCCGAAGTACTGTGCCCATGCCAGATCACCCACGCAGGTAAGTACGAGGGGAGGGGGGGTATATTACTGGTTAATTACCATTTTGTAAAGGTACAAAACGGGTTCAATGTGAAAGGTACAAAAACGGTAATTAACCAGTAATATACCGCAATATATGCAATGTGAAAGGGGTTAAAACCTGCTTTGACCCATTTAAAAAAACGTTTAAAAAACCCAGTCAAAGCAGGTTTGGCAGTGGGAGAGCAGCATAAGATAAGAGACTACAGCAAAAGGCACAGGGAATCCATCACAGCAGCTGCATGAAAGATACGATTTAAACAGGATAATTCTACTGATGAAATTATGCCAAATGAGATATGAAAATAACCCATACATGTATAGTGTTCTCGCTAGGCTGTTTTAGCGGGGCGCTGCGCCCTGCCCGATTTTTACAGGGCAAAATGCGCCCTGCCCTGCTAGCAGCGCCCCGCTAAAACAGCGTGGTGCCTGCCCTGGCTGTGTGCACGGGGAAGCGCAGCGCCGCCTTAGACGGCGATTCCCAGCGCTTCCCCGGCAGCACAGTAACTTCGGCGGTGCCGGCCCCGCCTCCTTTAGTGACGGCGCCGGCCGGGCCCGCCCCTTTTTGCGACGTCGCGGCCCGGGCACGCCCCTTTTCGTGACGTCGCTGCCCGGGACCGCCCACAATTGTGATGTCGGCGGGCCCGGTCTGCCCCCCTTGCGCTGCGGCACCCTGCCCGCCCTCATTTCTAGAGGGAACACTACATGTACTGTATATGTAATTCTGGGAACAGCTGGAAAACTCCAGACAATGGCAGGTATTCAATGCTGTTTGCGAGTGGTGACAACGAGCAGGGCTTCCTGCTCGCTGTCACCACTCACCCTGACAGCATTCAACACACCCTCCACATACGCCAATTCCACCTCGCTCCATTTTTTGAGCGAGGGAGAATTGGCGGATGCGGCTCCAGAAGCAGCGAGACTCGCGGCTAAAAACTGTGAGTTTTCGGCAGTAGCCGCGGGTCTCGCTGTTTTGGGGAATTCTCGCCGTCCTGTGACGGCGAGGATTTCCCCAGAAGGTTGAATAGAGCGAGCGGCCGGCGCGGCGGTTAAACAGCGAGGATCGCTGGTTTTCTGCAATCCTCGCTGTTTAACCCCCTCGCCGGCCGCTCGATGCAGCATTGAATATTGCTGAATGAATGAGGGCATGAAATGTACTGTAACCACCTGTTTACCATACATTCCACATACAGGGGGTCATTCCGATTAGTCTGGGCGCATGCACATAATGATTTATGCTCATGTGCAGGGTCCCTGAGCGAACGGACTTGGCGACTAGCATTATCGCTGAGCCGTTCACGCGGAGTGAAGTGGGCCGGGGGCGTGGGACGGCGGAGTCATGTGTCGCACATGAAACGCCCATAGCAACCAATCACAATCTGTCTACCATTCCATCCTAGAAAATTATAGACAGCTTCTGATTGGTTGCTATGGGCAACATCACCTAATTTTTTTTCGAAGTTTTAGTAAATGTACCCCCATGGGAGTTCTATTGAAGACGGAATGTTGCCCAAAGCAACCATTAGAACCTGAATGGTTTCTACGGGCAACATCCCTTCTCCCATCTTAGTAAATTTACCCCTAGCGCTATAGCTTTTTATTGGTGAACTCTTAAGTTAAATTTTAAAATTCTTTATTCAGGAATTCGAGCATCGTTACCTTCCCTCCTGCTTACTGCAGGAGACTCCCTGAAATAGAAGCAATCTCCCTCTCTCCCTCATTAGTCTAGCAATCTCCCTCATGTCACCTAACCCACATTATACTGTTACATTTTTGGGGAAAAACAGAATGAGAGATAGATACATTTACACTGAATCATCAGCACCATTTCCCAGCACTTTACCAAGTATAGTAGCTCTTACTAACTGCTCTGGGGATCATCTATGTTTGTATATAAGTAATTTTAAAAGATTCCTCTCAGATATAGCAGTACACACCCACGCTTCTAGGTGCCACGTTCACAATCTCTTTCCACAATCTCTCCATATATGGAACTAGACACGCCCTTTGGGCGGAGCATGACACGCCCCCTCAATGGGCCACTGTGCAAAATTCTACTACCAACTGTAATCTCCCTGAAACTGTTTTTTAAAAGTAGGCAAGTATGTATTTGAGTAGTTAAGGAAAAACTATTATATCAAGTATGTTTCTTCTTTCCAGAAATGGTTTTGAAAAAAGAACAAAAGTACAAAAAACTGCTGCTGTCCCTTTATGGGATTATGTATTTTCTACACTATAAACCCAGGTACTCTGTCATTTCCCTGCTCATCTACCTAGGAAATAACAGCAGCTATTAGATTGATGTGTAAATCCGCTGCATCAGGTCCCCCCTAGTCATTCACTGGATACTAGCTGAACCCTGAATCCGATATTACTGAAAACATCCCACCAGCAGCATCTAAAGAAACAGGCGTATGTTTCTTGGTGAAAATGAAGATGGACGCGATGGTAAAATGTTTTCTACTCCACAGTTATTTTTCATGTTGACACTGTTCAGAAAGAACTCAACGAGACTGAAAATAATTGCTCTGTGAATTCATGGCTTCGTTTAGAACATTATTTATGTGAACAAATAATTCCTCCTCCATTGTCAGATTCAGCATGGTAAAGCGTAGTACCGTAGTAACGATGGAACTGCCGCAGTTGCAGCAGAAGAGGCTACCATGCCCTTAGATTAGCGGGGAAGCGCCATACCCTCTGGATAATAGTTGTGCCACAGCCTGCATCCATTATAACAGGGTGTTTAACATGCGGGTATCCAGCAGCTGTGGAACTACATATCCCAGCATACCATGCCGTAGTTTTAGAATGCCCTAATAGCAAACTGTGGCAGGGCATGCTGGGACATACAGTTTAATTGTATCTGGAGGGCAGTATGTTAACTATCCCTGCATTATGCGCCTAATTCAGAGATTTAGGCAAATTCATTATTTATATACATCTTCCCCCGAGTATACGCAGTCAAGCGAACAAGTCTGAATACGGCCCTGGTTCCAAAGAGGCCAAGAATCTCATGGTGGGTATGGATCATAAGTTGGTCAACAGTCATTAGGTCGACACCACTAGGTCGACATGGGTCTAGGTCGACATGGGACAAGGTCAACAGGACATTAGGTCGACACAAGCATTAGGTCGACATGGGCTGGGTCGACAGTCAATAGGTCGACATGGGGTTTTTCGCTGTGCTCGCCACACTTTATAGAATCAACTGCATGCCGATGTGGATAGTGGGGGTATGAACAGGTCAGGAGGACGCAGACCGCGTCCCCTCGCGGGGCTTGCTGCGCTCACCGCGCTTCGGGCTGACGTGGATAGTGGGGGTTTGAAATGGAGGCATTTGCCAGTATGTAATATGGAGCACTGGCAAATGTGTCCTTTAGGAATTGCTGAGACGCACAAGCGTATGTGTGTCTCAGGCAGGTGGAACATCGCGAACATCGCCACATCCGCAGGCGTCCGCAAGCACAGCGGATGTGGCGGTTACCGGCGCTGTGTGAGAGGAGCTCACTAGGCTTACACTACGCTTGCTACGCTGCCTTACTACGACTACACTGGCTGACGCTGACTGCATAGCTCTGACTACACCAACTACGTTGCGCACGCCGGCCCCGCGATAATACACAAGTACCACATATTACACTACAAACCGTAATGTCTATTAAATATTATGCCACATTGACACCATTATTATTATGCTGCTGATTAGGCTTCTAATTAATCAAGGGTTTAGTGGCAAAAGATGCAGACTTCTGCATTTCCAGTGCCAGTGTTCCCAGCATGTCTGAGTAACGCTATACATGCAGTGGCATAATTTGAAATGTTGTGCCACCCCCACCCCCAATTGCATCTTAGTGGCACTTACACATAATGCCCCCTGTATTGCAGCTTACACACATTATGTCCCCCCTAGTGCCACTTACACACATAATGTCCCCACTAGTGCAGCTTACACACATAATGCCCCCTGTAGTGCCACATACACACATAATGCCGCTTATACACATAAAGCCCCCTGTAGTGCAACTTACACAGGTAATGCCCCCTGTAGTGCCATGTACACACATAATATCCCCACTAGTGCCACTTACACACACATGATGCCCAGGGGCGGATTTAGGGATGAGGGAGCCCCTAGGCACAACAATATTGTTGCTCCCCCCCCCCCCCCTGCCTAATTGTATTATTTTTATTGGTTACTTATAAGCCCTCATTTGATAATAGCCAATATAATGGATTTATTAAAAAAAAGCCACTAACTGTGACATGTTCTTTTGTTATGTATACATATTTACTAAGTGGGACAGTTTACAGGGGCAGTATCTGCATGTCCTATCCATTTACACTCTATTTAAGATGGAATATAGTACAGGACAGTGGATATTTTGCAGGTATTGGTACATTTTGGGCTGACAGTACTATTACAGGCATCCAAGTGCCGCCCCCAAACATGTGCCGCCCCTAGGCCGGTGCCTCACGTGCCTAATGGGAAATTCGGCTCTGATGATGCCCCTGTAATGCTACTTACACACATAATGTCCCCCTGTAGTGCTGTTTACTCACATAATATCCCCACTAGTGCCGCTTATACACACAATGCCCCATGTATTGTTGCTTACACACCTGTAGTGCACACTTTTCCCACCCCGTCATTTTGTCCAGCAGCCATTTCAAATATGGCGCCGGCTTGCAATCCTACTGGAGCTTGCAACCCTGCAGCCAATCACTTACCGCAGCTCTGATTGTTTGGTGGCTGGTGCTGCATTTAAAATGCAAATGTGCTGGCTCTGTATAGAAGCGGCCTCATGGTAGTGACGTATATAAAAATTATACACCACCTGCTAAAAAAAGTTTAGGAGTGTCCAGGCCAAGAGCTGTTCTGCATGGTGTAGCTTACTTTGCCTCACAAGCCAGGCTGTACAGGAAGCCTGAGTAAGGTTAGACTTGCTCAGGCTGCAGTTGCAGAGGGACACCGCGACCAATTGTTGCAATGTGTAGCCTGCATTTGCATTGCTTAAGAATAGCAGCACTTGTGCAGTTTCACGGCGCCAGCGTCTGAGTCCCCTTGCGGGGCTCGCTTCACTCGCCCACGCTGCGGGCTCGGTGGCTCGCTACGCTCGACACGCTAAAATCAACTCCATGCCAACATGGATAGTGGGGGTATGAACTATCCATGTTGGCATGGAGTTAAGTTAGTTTATTTTAGATAGCTGGCGCCGTGAAACTACACAAGTACCAGAATGGCATATGCTAAGCTGCTGGGAGCGGCTTATCATGTGCAATCCTTACTGAATTAGGCCCATGGAGCGAGTACTAAAACTACAAATGTTCTGGGCTGTAAGTAGAGACCTTCTTATACACTCACTATAACAAGTGTAAGTTTCCTTCTCACCTAAACAATTCTTTCTCAAAACCCCAGAACCTAAGGCAACTAGAATAAAATAGTGAAACTTTGCCGTCACCTGCCAGCTTGAGGAAATATAATACAGCAGCCTCCTTTCAGGCACACCTGAACAGATGCAGTATATCACCTGGAATATATGACTAACTCTGTATCGTTGAAAAAAACTCTTCTAAATAATTTAGAAAAATGTCGGAGCTCTGGGCAGATTACTATAACCTGAGACTTTGGAGCAAATTTACTAAGAATTGTATTTCGCCCATGTTTGAAAGAGATGATATCGATCAGACACAGGTTTTTTTTCAAAAATAAATAAATAAACAGGGGAATTTATTACGTTCCCTTGTTTTAGTTGTGTTTGCCATTGGTCTAGCGGGGTAGGCGGATATGTGGCATGGCCAGGCGGAAAGGTGGGTTGACCACGATTGTGTCATCTTAGCTCTGCCACCGCTATACAGTGTCGAAAACCAGACACTGTAAAGCGGGGGGGGGGGGGGTGTGTGTGTGGAGCTAAGATTCAATTTAAAGTAAATCGCGTCATCGGGTCCCCCCTTGGACCGCCCACTTGTACTCTGTTGCGGGCTGTCGCGAGGGCTGGCTAGACCGTGAAATACTTGTCCACGTTTCCGAGGGGCCAGGAGCTCCATCCAATTTTTCTGAGCCTCCAGGCCATTCTAGGTGGGTATGGTATGTGCTCATATTTGGCAGATGTGTTTTCTGGCAGCCGAACACTCCCATACATGAAGCCTACACAGATCAGTGAGATCTTCTCTGAGTACATTTGTAAAAAAAAATTAAAAAAATCATTTTATTTTAACATTCCTCGAGTTGAAAACCTTTTTTGAAAAATAAAAAAAATAGGAGTTTTGCGTCATTACCCCACCAATAGCAGCAGTTAGAGAGGCTGATTCACAGGTGTCCAAAGAAAAGGACGTGTGTATTAGCCTTCACCTGTCTGCAACTTTATGCAAATGGCACTACAAGTTCTTCCCTTGTACCTCCATATGTCCAAAGACTGAGATGCCCATTATCAGCGCGCATAGATGTTGAAATACTGATTAATAGTATCGGTCACAACACAACACCATCGGTCACAACATAAAAACTTGCACTGGCAAGTGCAGTTTCGAGCATGGCCTCGTATTTGTGCGGTTTTCTGAAAAAGTGCTCTTCAATGCTATGTTATAGGAGTTTTTAGGGATTTTCGCATACATGCAGTAGAATCACTAAACAACATGAACACACTGGCATTGCGTGTGAATCTGGTCTATAAAATAAAATCGAATGTAAAATCTGGTCTATAACCAAAACCACCCCCACCCTTACTAATGCTACGTTCATGCAAAATCTTGATGAAGATGGTGCCTAGACTTGAGTTAAGACCAGTGAGACCTACACTATTAGTAAAGAAGAAATATAGGGTGAGATTTAATAGGATGAGAGAAAGTGAGAGATTTTGTGAGAATTCTCCAGTTTTTTTAAAGCGGCAATCATTTGCACTTCAAAATCAAACTGGTTTTGCAGTGTAAATGATTGCCGCTTTAAAAAAAATAGAGAATTCTCACAAAATCTCTCACTTTCTGAATATCTCATCCTATTAAACCTCACGCACTGTGTTGACACTGGGCTGTTTTAACAGCCGTCAATGCTGGGCCCGCCCACCATCGTGCCTGGTCCCCCCCCCCCAGCAGTGATGCCCAGCCTGCTCCCATCCGTGACGATGGCAAGCCCGGCCTGCCCACAGCAGTGAAACCTAACCCTCAACCATTGTTATAATATGTCAGGATTACAAGGGTTTGGTACCTGGGGCCTTCTGAGCTGGTGCGGTCGGGCTGCTGCTTTGGGGCATCATTACTGTAACACTTTAACACTTAATTTAGCTGTTTTTGCCACCTAAACAGTTTTTTTACTAATGTAGCACCTTAATTACTATTTATCACTTATGTAACATTATTAGCACCAAGCTGCTACTTCTTATGAATGATTTTAACATTTAAACAGTTACTTCGCACTAGTGTGATGACATGGGGCGGTTGGGTAGTGCCAGCCCTGGGGGCCCCGTGCTCTGCACTATGCTGAGACCCGCAATTTTACTCCAAGCTATATTGCAGAGTTTATTATAATTGTTCTGATTACCACGTTCTTAGCTTTTATAGTGTGCCCATGCAGTTCCACTTCTCTTCTGTGTGGCATACAAGTCTTTGCATGGTATAACAGCCCCCCCCCCCCCTCCCCTCTAGATTACAGGGTCTTTTAAAAGATGTATAAGCCAATGAAACATGATAAATCAGGAGCTTTCCATCTTTGACAGCAAACAGTGAAACTGCCAAAAATAAAGTTAATAAGATATAAAACAAGGTATTTTCACTTTTGCCGTAAATATTTGTGGTCCTTGATCTAATTTACTTAATGGTTTCACTGATTTATGGTCAGTTTTATCAATGTGCTAGGTCGTGTGGCCTTCTGCCTAAAAACCTCGCAAAGGAGCCTAGCCATTTTCCAATAAATCTAGCTGCATATCAAGCACAGTAGCCTGTTGCAGGTGATTTATGGGAATGTTTTAGGTAACAGCCAAGGGGCAGTATTCAATGAGAAAAATTCTCCGTGTTTTATGGCGAGTTTGTGCTTTTCTCGCGTTGGACGGAGACTTTTGCTCTCAAAAAGCGAGCAACCCTATTCAACGTGCACTTCTCGCCGTCTTTCTAAGTGATTTTCGCCGTGTCTCTCCGTGTAGCAATTCTCCATCTTTTCATGGAGAAGTGCAATGTGAACTTTTAAAATAAAAGGTTTTTTGTTTTAATTTTGGTGTAAAAAAAATCAGGAATTTTATTCTGTTAAGGGCATGCTATTTTTATTCATGTATATACATGCACATGAATATATATTTAATTAAAAAAAAATATTTTTTTTTTTTTACACAGAGCAGCCAGCAGGGGGCCGGGAGCCGAGCCGCTCATTAGATATTCATATATTCACTGCACCCGATCATTACATATGCACGATCGGGAGCAGTGAATACCCGGTGCCCTGCTGGCACCCCCCGGGGGGCAACCTGAGCTGCCTGGCTCCCGGGGAGCCCACCTCCCCCCCACATATGTTCTGGGGCAGGCAGGGAGACTTCCATCTCCCTGCCTGCCGCCATCCTCAGGCTCCCTGCAGCGTCACCTCATACGCTGGATTGGCTGAGACTCGCTGCGAGGGGCGGAGAGTCTCAGTCACATTGAATACTATCTAAAGTGCCGTAACGGAGAGTCTCCAAACATGGAGGGGGAAATTTACTAAAGGAAATTTGTAAAAAAAATAGGTGTATTTGTATCCAGAAATACACTTATTTTTGACATTTACTATCCCGAAAATACGGCAATTTGTATACGTATTGATGTGCTATCAATACGAATACGAATTGCCGTATTTTTGGGATAGTAAATGTCAAAAATAAGTGTATTTCTGGATACAAATACACCTATTTTTTACAAATTTCCTTTAGTAAATTTCCCCTGGAGAATCTCCGCAAAAAACACGGCGAGTGCATGGCGAGCGAAAAAAAACGCTCGCCATGCACGGAGAATATTGTCATTGAATACTGCCCAAGGTGTCCATTTTTTAAAAAATATACTGCACGCCGGTCAATCGGGATGATTCAGATTTGCTGTGATCACTGACGGTGATTACTCACTAGAGTTCGGAGGCAGAGAACTGTAAGATCAGAAATGTTAGCAGGTTGTTGTTTTTTCAGTTTATACTCTTCATATTAAAGGGGAACAGCAGGGAGCAAAACAAATACCACCTACATAAAATGAGTCAATGAAGAGGAGTATGTGATGAGTGTCTTTGGGAATTGTGCAGAAGTCATCCGATCATTTATACTGCCTGAATCAGGGCTAAAAATTGCAGAGAGACTGGCATGGCTGGCGGCAGCTGGGAATGGAATGTGGAGCGGGGTGACGGAAAGCTAACAGTGGCAATAAGTCACAACTGCGCCCACTAGCTTTGGGCACACGGTGTAATGGTTAACATTACTGCCTCACAGCGCTGAGGTCATGGGTTGAATTTCCATCATGGCCCTGTACTTGAGTGGGTTTCCTCCAGGTACTCCGGTTTCCTCTAACAATCCAAAAATATATTGGTAGGCTCATTGGCTCCCCCCAAAAATTACCCTAGAATGAATGTGTGTGCGTGTTCATGTGGTAGGGAATATAGATTACAGAGAAGTGGTGTGGGACAACCGCACAGGATTGAGACTGACTCTATATCAGGGGTGGGCAATAAGCGGCCCTCCAGCTGTTAATGAACTACACATCCCAGCATGCCTTGCCTTCATTTTGCTATTGGCCATGTTGAAACTGATGCAAGCCATGCTGGGATGTGTAGTTTATCAACAGCTGGAGGGCCACGTATTGCCCACCCCTGTTCTATATGATAATATAAATCCCTGAATTGTAACTGGTTAGGGGAATATTATCACAATAAGTCACCTTGGCTATTAGTTCAAAAGAACCTACGTTATTCCAATCTTGGTGACAACCAGTGGTGCACCCCTGAGTGGTTAGTACATACGTTTTTAAAGAAAGAAGAAAAAATAAACGGGGTGGGGTGAGTCGCCAGATGCTGGAGACTGTCCCTCTTTTTCTATCTATATCCAGTCTAGTACCGCACCCGCACTAAACTCTCTCATTCCGCAAAAAAAAACAGGAAAAAGAGGAAAAACCCTTGGCACAAAGAAAAAGGAATGTGGTAATAATGAACACACCTAAGAAAGTGGTGGTTAGAGGCACTCCACTGTCGGCTGCAGCCCAGAGTAACAGACAATTCAACAGATTTTCCAGAAAAGTCATCAGCCTGATGGTCAGCAACATGGAGTCGCGACCCCATGCTGAGTAGGTCGGGACCCACTTTGGGGTCAGGACCCACAGTTTGAGAACCACTGGGCTAGGCCATCAAACGAATGCTAAACAATATAATATAACACAAAGGGGGTTATTTTGGTTCATTCGCTCGGATGCAAATTTGCATCCTTGTGAGTGAACCATATCCAGCCATGCGAATGGTGGTACGATGGCCAACCATTCGCAAGGGGCGTACATTCGCACTAGCTGTGAATGGATGTTTTACATAAACAGCCATTCGCATGCCACTGGGACCCTCCCACATCTTTCGATGGTCGCTGACCATCGAAAGAAGTGGAAGGTGCACGCATATGTAAGGTTGCTCTGTGCAACCTTACACATGCGTGTACGCTCGGGGGGAAGTGGGCGGGCAGCTGACATCCGCTGATGTCAGCTGCCCCTCCCCCCTGCATTTCCGACATGGCCGCATTAGCATGAAAACCCCCAGCATTCTCATGGCAACACCCAAGAAAAGCTCGGCATTCCCATATGCTAATGGTCCAGTCCGCCACCCCACGCCCCCACCCTCAAGGAAGGGTGCGTGTACCCAGCAATGAGTTTGTTCGCCGTGGGTGCATGTACCCAGTGCATGCACATGCATGGAAATACGCAAAGCGCAAACATCGGCCCCATGCGAACGCATGCGGGCCAACAAACGGACCAGAATAAGGTCCAAAATAAGGTCCAAAATCTCAAAAATGGAATAAAATGTATTAAATGGAATATAAAAAATAAATATAAAAAAACTGAAAACAATAAACACAATTAATGAAACATGATGACAAAAATCATAATGGAAATACAGCCCACAGGGGGGGATATGATTGTAACACAAGTGTATACAGACGTTACTCTCAAATTCCACTTCAACTGAAGAGTATATAAAGAGACGAGTATATATATATTACTGCCCCAGGTATTGTAGACAACAGATGTAGATGAGGAGTGAGAGCCGAGCGATTCCCCGGGTCTCACCCACTATGATGTGGATCCTTATGAAGATGCTACGTGTGCCGGTGGAGTTTTGTGTAAGTTTTGAGCTATAATATGAGTTTTGAGCTATAATATGAAAAGCAAATGGTAAACCTATGATTATATCCTTTTGAAGTGGCAAGTGTACCCATTAATTGGCAGTACCACTTTAGAAGATATGACGTTTACTAAACCCGTTATTTTTTTTAATGACAACATAACAACCAAAACTGAATACAGGCGGCAATAGGCATCTGAGAAAATTTCTCAGCTCCATCAGAAGTCATTTAGGTTGTGAATTTAGGTGTCAACCTCAACCCAGTCAGCCTTCAGTGGTCTACCCAAGCATGTCGACCAAAATAGGTTTGACCCAATGTCCCATACACTTCCCTACAATGTCAATATTCTCGCGAAGAGCATTTCCATTTCCGCTTATGTCTGTTTGCATGTATAAAAAATGTAGGGAATATAGAGTGTAAGCATCATTGGGGGGGGGGGGGGGGGGGGACTTATGTGAGTGTTCCAATATTCTCTGTAAAGCGCTGCGGAATATGTGTGTGCTATATAAGTAACTGGTTATAACTAATTTAATCACCCTTCCAACCACTTTTCTCTGTTCTAACTTTTACTAACACCAATTACTTAAAGACTATTAATAAGAAAAATCTAAGAGAGATCAATTGGTTGTTCTTAAATGTCAAAGGGCCAAATGTCGAGGGTCATATGAATTGATCCCCTTGACAGCCCACCATGTACAGTAACAATAATAAGTTATTAGCAAAAAGACAGCTGCAATTGTAATTTTAAAAGTAAAAAAATTGCAACATATACAATATAAGATTCCAAATGGACCATCACCTGGCCTATTAATAGTGATGTGTATCCTAAGCAACAGTCAATGGGCACATGTCACATCAATAAAGGCCTGTAAAGAGATGATGTTTGTCTTTAGACTGCTGTCTTAATAAAGATTTGTATTGTTTGAATGACTTGAAGTAGTCCTAGGCCATCGCCTATTGTTACAATCCTAATCAAAAGAACCTTTTTATTTTGATTAGGCTGCTACTTTTGGGAGTGGACCATAACCACTGCAATTCAGGCACATGGGAAGCCAGTTGCGTCCAATTTGGGACTGCAACCTCAACCCTCTAACTTGGGAAACTCTTTTAATATGGCAATAAACAGCAGGTACACAAGCGGCTACTGCAACAGAGCAGAATGCTATAGTTTCTCAAATCTACAAGCAGAGAGCAAAGTATTCTCTACAAACAGCTAAGCCACATCCAGCGATCCACATTTGTAAAGCAAATCAGTTACATCCCCAGCAAATCTAACAACACAGGCAGAATATAAATCTACATAATATATATATAAATGAAGACAACACATTCTTTAAAAAAAAGCATCACAGATGAGCAAGGAAAAATATATATATATATTATATATATATATATATATATATATATATATATTGCTTCTGTGCTTTGTGTACTGTACCTTGCAAGGAGCGCCCAGCCTCGAAACGTTGGATTGACAACACTACACAGGTCTTATATGCTGTTGTTGACCCTGAGTAATGTTCTATCTGGACGTATGTCTGTATCTTTGATTGAGCACCTGGGCATGTTGTTTTGCTCCTACTGTGTTGGTGCCAGTTGAAGTTGGAGTATATATTACATTTGTGTTGAAAATCCAATTATCTTGCTCCATAATTTGGATCATATCCATCACAGGGGGTGGAGGTCCAACGTAATGTGGGACGGTGATGAGTGTTTTATCATCTTTTCTTGCTCATTAAATTAAATGAAAAATTCCACATAAAAGGATATTTGCAGGAGTGTACAGCCTTAAAGAGTATTTCAATCTAAATTGTACATTTAAATATTCATTTTGCTGGACTTTTGCGCTAAAACAAAATGGATTTTTGTTTTTAAAAGAAAATTGCATTTCTGAGATAACTAATAGGGGACTATTCAATGCCGTGGGCGAGCGGCGACAGCGAGCAGGGCTTCCTGCTCGCTGTCACCGCTCGCCCAGTCAGTATTCAACTCATCCCCCTCATACTCCAATTCCCCCTCGCTCTGTTTTTTGAGCGAGGGGGAATTGGCGTATGTGGCTGCAGAAGCAGTGAGACTCGCTGCTAAATACAGCGGGTTCACTGCATTAGCCGCGGGTCTCGCTGTTTGGGACGGCGAGGATTCCCCCGGAACGTTGAATAGGGCGAGCGGCCGGCAAGGGGGTTAAACAGCGAGGATCGCTGGTTTTCTGCAATCCTCGCTGTTTAACCCCCTCGCCGGCCGCTCGCCGCGGCA
The DNA here is from genome assembly GCF_055691185.1 of Crinia signifera. Taxonomy (NCBI): domain Eukaryota; kingdom Metazoa; phylum Chordata; class Amphibia; order Anura; family Myobatrachidae; genus Crinia; species Crinia signifera. Next base: position 37,035,528 of record NC_139219.1, read on the forward strand.
TTGAATACTACCCATAATGTTGACAGTTATGATGTCAACATTGACGAAATGTTGACATTGAGCATTTTGGTAGTTGCAGTATTTCAGTATTCTGCACAGGCCAGTAGGTGAGGGTTAGGATTAGGCTACAGGAGGGGAGGGTTAGGGATTAGGGAGAGGGTTAGGATTAGGCTACAGGAGGGGAGGGTTAGGGATTAGGGAGATGGTTAGAATTAGGCTACAGGTGGGGAGGGTTAGGGATTAGGGAGAGGGTTAGGATTAGGCTACAGGAGGGGAGGGTTAGGGATTAGGGAGAGGGTTAGGATTAGGCTACAGGAGGGGAGGGTTAGGGATTAGGGAGATGGTTAGAATTAGGCTACAGGTGGGGAGGGTTAGGGATTAGGGAGAGGGTTAGGATTAGGCTACAGGAGGGGAGGGTTAGGCATTAAGGTGAGAGTCCCTGGCCCTGCCAAAGTCCCTGCGCTGCCGGGGAAGCGCTGGGCATCACCATCTATGGCGGCGCTGGGCTTCCCCGGGCACACCGGCGGGAACAGGCAGCAGGCTCTTTTAGCGGGGGCACATTATTTGTTTGCAGTATATCCTCTATGCCAGTGGTTCCCAAACAAGGTCATCAAGGCACCCTAATGGGTTTATTTACTAAGATGGGAGTTCTATTGAAGATGAGATGTTGCCCCTAGCAACTAATCAGAATCTACTTCTTCTTTATTTAGCACCTTCTAGAAGATAATAAATAGAATATGATTGGTTGCCCATAGCAACCTCCCATCTTCAATAGAACTCTATATTTAGTAAATAAACCCCTAACAGTCCTGGTTTTAAAGTTATCCATGCTTCTACACAGATATTAAAATCAAACGGACTGAGGTAGTAATTAAGTCACCTGTGGCCAAGCATGGCTACCTTGAATAATGGACTGTTAAGGTGCCTTGAGGACCGCATTTCGGAATCCTATGTTTTATGCTTATAAATAATATAAACATATTGTGCAATGACCTATATACAGTATCTACAGTCTATTTATTATATTTCAACAACAATGATGATTTTCTGTTGCCGTCTGACGCAGTAGCCTATCAATACAATATTACTGGGTGAGCTGAGCAGCCTGGGCACTACTGGGTGAGCTGAGCAGCCTGGCCACTACTGGGTGAGCTGAGCAGCCTGGGCACTACTGGGTTAGCTGAGCAGCCTGGGCACTACTGGGTGAGCTGAGAATCCAAGGTACTACTGGGTGAGCTGAGCAGCCTGGGCACTACTTGGTGAGCTGGGCAGCCTGGGTACTACTGGGTGATCTGAGCAGCCTGGGTACTACTAGGTAGGCTGAGCAGCCTGGGCACTACTGGGTGATCTGAGCAGCCTGGGAACTACTGGGTGAGCTGGGCAGCCTGGGCTCTACTGAGTGAGCTGAGCAGCCTATGCACTACTGCGTAAGCTGAGCAGCCTGGGCACTACTAGGTGAGCTGAGCAGCCTGGGCACTACAGGGTGAGCTGAACAGCCTGTGCACTACTGGGTGAGCTGAGCAGCCTGAACACTACCGGGTGAGCTGAGCAGCCTGGGCACTACCGGGTGAGCTGAGCAGCCTGGGCACTACCGGGTGAGCTGAGCAGCCTGTGCACTACCGGGTGAGCTGAGCAGCCTGAGCACTACCAGGTGAGCTGAACAGCCTGGGCACTACCGGGTGAGCTGAGCAGCCTGGGCACTACCAGGTGAGCTGAGCAGCCTGGGCACTACAGGGTGAGCCGAGCAGCATGGGCACTACCGGGTGAGCTGAGCAGCCTGGGCACTACTGGGTGAGCTGAGCAGTTCGGGCCAGTATGGGTGAGCAGTAACTAACCCCTTCTGCAGGCCAAGCTAGGTGCCACACACATGCACAGTGAAAACGAAACCCAATACTCTTGCTTTTAGTTTTACTTTTATAAGAAAAATAGTTAAATATACAGTTAAATCTATAAATAAATGGTTTATGCTTTATAGAAAGAATAACACTTATTTTTTTTTATAAAATCTGTCATCACCAACTCAGCCATTCACCACCCATGGGTAACATATGCACCCTAACGTGGAGTCAGCTGTAGGAGGGTAATCACTAGTACCCACTGCCAGCTTCCATCACTTGGCTACTGGAACTGATCTTGCACTGAGGCCGGACGCTGAGCTCAGTGATAATGTTCAGGTGCCTTGCAAGAACAGGAAGTCAGACACCTACATTCAGGGATCTTTAGTAGTTATGATGTTAATTGGCTTACATGTATTAATACTCTGGACCATGGGATTCTGATTGGGTGCCTGAAAGATTTCTGAGAGTTTAATGGCACAGAGAGTTCCTTCTCATCATCACCGGTACCACTGGCACGCAGTGTTCCATATGCTTTCTACAGTATACATGCTACCACGGGGTGCAATAATCACATGCCATGACCTGGTCACCACCTCTACACAGTCTGTATAATAATACAGGTGATCCACAACTGTACCTATCATTTGCTCCTGGTGATGAGAACCGAATAACAACCTTAAACGGCTGCCTAGCTGGCTCTATGAGTGTCACATAGCTGCAACTTAATCCTGATGAAACAGAGGTCATTATGATAGGTCACTGGACAAGACTGGAGCATAGCCAACCAGCAGAACTCATGCTTGGTGAATCAGCAGGACTCATGCTTGGTGAATCAGCATGACTCATGCTTGGTGAATCAGCAGGACTCATGCTTGGTGAATCAGCAGGACTCATGCTTGGTGAATCAGCAGGACTCATGCTTGGTGAATCAGCAGGACTCAAGCTTGGTGAATCAGCAGGACTCACGCTTGGTGAATCAGCAGGACTCACGCTTGGTGAATCGGTAGGACTCACGCTTGGTGAATCAGCAGGACTCATGCTTGGTGAACCAGCAGGACTCATGCTTGGTGAATCAGCAGGACTCATGCTTGGTGAATCAGCAGGACTCATGCTTGGTGAACCAGCAGGACTCATGCTTGGTGAATCAGCAGGACTCATGCTTGGTGAATCAGCAGGACTCATGCTTGGTGAATAAGCATGACTCGTGCTTGGTGAATCAGCAGGGCTCGTGCTTGGTGAATCAGCAGGACTCGTGCTTGGTGAATCAGCAGGACTCATGCTTGGTGGATCAGAATTACAAAACACTGAGCACGTGCAGTAACTTGGCATTGTCCTGGATGGTGGCTTGTCACATCATGGATCAGCCATAATCATACCCTTATCCTTTCATCAGGGGAAAATAACCAGAATCCAACACTTCATTCCCTCAAAAGGTTTCCCTAAAGTCATACATACATTTGTATCATCATGCCCAGACTACTGCAATGCCCTCTACCTTGGTCTCCCAGCGAAATAATGACACCACTTGCAGATGATACAAAATACAGCTACAGGCTATTAACCCACCGGATTCGTTATGAAATCCCAACGGTCAAAATACCGACAGCTATTGACCGACGGTCAAAATCCCAACAAGGTCAAAATCCCCATATGGTCAAAATCCCGACATGGTCAAAATCCAGACAAGGTTAAAATACCAACATTTAAAATCCTGACAATGTCAAAATACCGAAATATAGAATGTAGACAGGTGAAAAGTCAACATGACTTTTGGTTGACGAGGTTGACATGGGTTTTTTCACTGTTTTTTGACCCGAATGTTGACACAGTCGACATGGACACAGTTGGAAGTCAACCGCAGCCCCTCGCATCGCTCGCTTCGCTCACTATGCTTCGGGCACGGTGCCTCGCTGCCCTATTTTATTCTCCCACCATGCCATAGTGGATGGTAGGGCATGAAATACCGCCTGTCGGCACATGTCGGGTAAAAAAACTGTGAAAAAAAACATGTCGACCTCGCGACCTGTCGACCGAAAGTCATGTTGACTTTTTCACCTGTCTACATTCTATATTTCGGTATTTTGACCTTGTCGGGATTTTGACCTTGTCGGGATTTTGACCATGTCGGGATTTTAAATGTCGGTATTTTGACTGTCGGGATTTTGACTGCATCCCAAACCACCAGCCACATAACACCTGTTCTTTTCTCTCTTCACTGGCTGCCTATTAGATGGCAAATTGTCTTCAAGACTTCATCCCATCTTAAATAGAACTCCCATCTTAGTAAATAAACCCCTTTAAGTCGTAGTGGGTCTTTTAACCCTAAAGGGGATCATCCAGTGCACAGACATCTCAACCTACAAATCTCTTCAGATTTCCCTTGGACTTTCACAGGAGCTTCCCAGGAATCTGATGTACAGTAACCCCGGGCTAAATTCTCACTCTATTCACTTCCAATACATCTGAAATGATGCTTAGGCCCCCATCCACTACTGTGTCTCCTCCGAGGGGAGAAGTCGCAGCCGATCCCCCACTTGATTCCTCAAATTTAATGATATCTATAGTCAAATTTGTTTCAGCAGAGGCAGAACTGACAGCCCTTTTCACCTTCAGGCACTGTCACCCCCTCCTGCGCTGAAGGCGTTACTGCCCGAAAATGGTATGTGGCCTAATTTAAAGGAGTCTGGCGATGCAGGTATCTCTGTTCAGTCAAGATGGGGGTGCTGGCTGCCTCCGAAGATGGGTCTGTCTGTAGTGCCGGCTCTTCCTTTGTGACAGGAGCCAAGCGCTGCAGGAGAGTATCACACTGTAGCACTCAGCTCCTGTCCATGCAGAAGAGCCAGCACTTCCCGAGGGTGACACACGGATGCAGGCCGCACACCCCGGGCCTGGCTTGTAAAACCACTGCTATAGCTACCACACTTCCTGCATCTACTTTATTTTTACCACTGCATTCTAGCTGTGGACAGCAGGGAACACAAATGTTCTACCCAGTGTATGTTGCTTGACTTTGCTCCATCATTCAACACAGTGGGACAGAACAAAACACATATGGAGGTACAAATAGTTATGCAGGTAACTAGAACAAGAAACAAGGCATATCTGTCTACTTTCTAAAGCTCCATACACACTGGGCGATTAATCGCGGTGGAGGAAATCGCTCAGTGCATACACACTTTTTACCAGAGTGGAGACTTTCCATAACATGAAGCTATGGAAAGCTATACACCCCGTCGCTCATCTGCTGGTAATGAAAGGTCGGGCCAGCGATGATGTGGGAGTGCACAGCAGCGCTCAGCGCTTATCGCTTCCCCGTACACACTGGGCAGTTTTGCAGCTGAAAGCAGCTCAGATGAGTAAACCGGGCTTTAAGGGGCCTACATAAGGGGAGATTTTGCTGATCGATCTCAGTGATACTAGACTGCTCAGATCGCTCAGCACACAGCGCTGCACAGCGATGTGCCAGCAATGTGTGCTGAGCGATCTGTCAGGGCCAGTGAGAACACTGACCCCGACTGGCGATTTAGATTTACCCAGCATGCTAGATCTTATCGCCGGGCGATAGCGATGCATCGCTATGGCCCCTACACACGGAGCGACGTAGGGGCATTTTGTAAGCGTTCGAGTCAGATTGCTTAGAGAATGCTCTGAAATAGCCCCATGTGTAGGTCCCCTAATGTAAAGTTTGACAGCAAGAGTAAAAGTTATTAAGCAATTCCAACATGGGAACTTGCTGCCAAAATAAACATTTGAAAGATTATAACAGAATGGATTTTACACCTAATTTTTTGTTTCGTTTTTTAAATAGGAAATGGCATAATGAGGACATTTAACGTCTTCAGTGACTACATATACTGTATACATGAGATATAGCTAAGGGGCCAATTCAATTAGATGCAAATTTGCAAAAGTGAACTCGCATCATAAAAATGTCTTCACCAGGCATCATTATGCGCATGTGCAGAGCAGGTCCTGCGATGTTGCATGCAGGCCCCTGTCCGCCGCAGCAGGATTGACATGCCGTGGTGTTTTGGGGGACAGAGTTATGGCAGACTCCTATATGTCAAGTGGAGGCAAGCAAAGAGGGGAGCACCAAGGTGTATGGTTTTTTTATATATACATTCACAATGTCAACAAGTAGCAGGTCGACTGTACATTTTAGTGATCGTCTGTGGTTAAGGAAAACATTAGCGCTACAAACACCTGACAACGCCATGTTGACATGCCGATTGCCTATATGCACAAAGCCGACATTCTGGCAACGTCCATGTCGGCCTTACTACCGCTTAGAAAAGTAACATTTATTTATCAACAGTAATATATGTGCTGCATACATATTACACAACACTGTACAGAGAATAGTTTAGTTCTTCCCCTTTCACACCACACAAATAACCCGGGTCCGACCCAGGTTGTTGCCGGGTCAACCTGGGTCACTGTGCGGTGTGAAAGGGCCTTTTGAAAAGTTGCAGGTCCAGCAATCCGACCGAGTTAAAAGAAGGGTTTTACCCGGGTCAGTCCGGGGTTGCTGGGCAGTGTGAACGGTTAACCCGTGCCAAGCGACCTGGGTCCCGTTCACACTATAGGGAGGAGGCATTGTCAGCTCCAAGAGCTGCTGCCTCCCCCGCCCCCGATGACGCTTCACCCCACCCCCATATGGCGTCAGCAACCCGGGAATGCTTTACCTTGCAAATGACGGACCCGTGTTCAAATCCCGGGTGCGACCCAGCATTTGCCATGTGAAAGGGGGATTATTCACACCGTTTTCAAACCAGTGGAGCTTACGATCTATATTCCCCATCACATGGACACACAAATACATGAAAAGTTAATTTACTATCATTTTCTAGGCTGCAATAGAGAAATGATAGACAGAATCTGGTTGCTGTGGGCAACCTCATTAGAAGCTTTAGTAAAATGTACCCCATAGGTTATTCATTAGGAACGGAACTCATGACCTCAGTGCTGTGAAGTGGTAATGCTAACCACTACACCAACCGCGCTGCTGCAATCAATTGGATCGGTGTATTTTTCAATGGTGGGATTTAAATATTCCATGTTTCTAGTAAATATGCCCCTACTATGTTATTGCTACATGTGGTAGCAGACAAAAAGTTATTTACAAGTGCAATGCAACAACAGATATCGGCAACAACTTCACAGCATGTAATATAAGGTCTTTCATTTATTTATAAGTGCAGAGGTGAACAAACCAGCAGTCATTGCGATAAAAGAACAATTCACATCCTGCTTAGCCCTTCTTATTTTAAATATTACATAAACAAAGGTCCCGGCGTCAACAATAGCTATTGTCAGAAAATGATACATTTAACAAAAACAGGATTTGTGCAGCCTGACCTAATAATCTGAAGCCATCTGTTCAACTTAATAGCCGCTTGTGATCACCAAGGAAACAAGTCAACTGTTCCGTCAAAATGAAGGGAAAGCGAGAGACAACTGGGAAACATCCAAGCAGCCTAGAGAGATGCCTACCATCCACATGAGCATGTGGGAGCACAGCAAACATAGTAGGGGTGGCCATATGGAACAATTACATAACTGCGTTTGAACACAGAACAACCTTGAAAGTACAGACAGAGGACACAAGATATTTAATACAGTATACCCTGTTTAAGAAAAGTTGTTCGCTGGTGTGTAGCATTTGCGGAAACTTTTTTTGTACACAAAACGTTGCCAAGAGAAAAACCCAAAGAAAGGTGGCGGCCATTGCAAAGACTGAAATCAAATAAGCCACAAGCATGAAAACAGCAATATATTTAAGATACTCTTAGCCAGTGGTGGCCAAGCCTGTCCTCTACCAACGGTACATGTATTTCCGGCAACCTGTGGATCTATAGTAGGAATGAATGCAGAAGGTTTGAAAATGTGACAGTTAGTAATGACTACACCTGTGCACCAGCTCGGTGATATGGGTCATGTGACAGTTAGTCATGACTACACCTGTGCACCAGCTAGGTGATATGGGTCATGTGACAGTTAGTAATGACTACACCTGTGCACCAGCTAGGTGATATGGGTCATGTGACAGTTAGTAATGACTACACCTGTGCACCAGCTAGGTGATATGGGTCATGTGACAGTTAGTAATGACCACACCTGTGCACCAGCTAGGTGATATGGGTCATGTGACAGTTAGTAATGACCACAGCTGTGCACCAGCTAGGTGATATGGGTCATGTGACAGTTAGTAATGACTACACCTGTGCACCAGTTAGGTGATATGGGTCATGTGACAGTTAGTAATGACTACACCTGTGCACCAGCTAGGTGATATGGGTCATGTGACAGTTAGTAATGACTACAGCTGTGCACCAGCTAGGTGATATGGTTCATGTGACAGTTAGTAATGACTACAGCTGTGCACCAGCTAGGTGATATGGGTCATGTGACAGTTAGTAATGACTACAGCTGTGCATCAGCTAGGTGATATGGGTTATGTGACAGTTAGTAATGACTAAAGCTGTGCACCAGCTAGGTCATATGGGTCATGTGACAGTTAGTAATGACTACACCTGTGCACCAGCTCGGTGATATGGGTCATGTGACAGTTAGTAATGACTACACCTGTGCACCAGCTAGGTGATATGGGTCATGTGACAGTTAGTAATGACTACACCTGTGCACCAGCTAGGTGATATGGGTCGTGTGACAGTTAGTAATGACTACAGCTGTGCATCAGCTAGGTGATATGGGTTATGTGACAGTTAGTAATGACTAAAGCTGTGCACCAGCTAGGTGATATGGGTCATGTGACAGTTAGTAATGACTACACCTGTGCACCAGCTAGGTGATATGGGTCATGTGACAGTTAGTAATGACTACACCTGTGCACCAGCTAGGTGATATGGGTCATGTGACAGTTAGTAATGACTACAGATGTGCATCAGCTAGGTGATATGGGTCATGTGACAGTTAGTAATGACTACAGCTGTGCACCAGCTAGGTGATTTGGAAAACATGGGCCGTTTGTAGATCTTGAAGACCGGTTTGGCCAGCCCTGGTCTAAGCCAACATTGTACAATAAATATAAACAAATCTGCCCCAATGAAGACTGCCCTTCAAGTACATATCCTGCTGAACGTGGCCTAGTGAAACTATGCATATTATATCCTATACCCAAATAATTTCAAGATTCCAGCCTTCTCGTACGGGAAAGTGTTAGGTGTGTGAGTTGTAATTACAAGGACACAGAGGTTAGGACTTGTCCAGTGCACAGAGAGAACCTGAATTCACCTGACAGGAGGATTTGCACTAGAGTTGAATATTACTAATGACAGATGCATCCCAAAGTAGGCAATATGGATGGGTTGATAGACTATAAGTCAATGCACATACAGTAATAAGAACATTGCACTAAGAGTTACTGAAGCTGATGCCCTGCAAGGTATGAAGGATAGGGCAGTTTCTAAATGATGTTAAAGTAAGAAAGCGCAACAAATAAAATTCAAATGGCGCACCTAAGGGGTGTAATTAATGTTATATGTTATCAGAGCCATGGTAGGGGTGCTGGGGAGAACAAAAGTAATGCTATACAGAAGGCAACAGCTGGCTGCTGTTATGTGGAAGGATGCAGGCGGGGTGTATAAGTGGAAGGGTGCAGGATGCAGAGGGGGGGGGGGGGGGGGGTGTGGAAGGATGCAGCCAGGTGGTATGAGTGTAAGGATGCAGGCCGGGGGGATGTGTGGAAGGATGCGGGGGGGGGGGGGGGGGGTGAGTGGCAGGATGCAGGCAGGAGGGGTGAAAGGAAGTTGCAGGCAGGGGGGAAGAGTGGAAAGATTAAGGATGCAGGCAGGGGGGATGTGTGGAAGGATGCAGGACATAGGCAGGGGGGATGTGTCGAAGGATGGAGGGTGCAGGGAGGAGGGATGAATGGAAGGATGCAAAATACAGGCAGGGGGGATGTGTGAAAGGATGCAGGACACAGGGAGCTGATGGGATGAGTGGAAGGATGCAGGACACAGGCAGGGGGAGGGGGGGTTTGGAAGGATGCAGGACACAGGCAGGGGGGATCTGTGGAAGGATAGAGGATGCAGGGAGGAGGGATGAGTGGAAGGATGCAGGCAGGGGGGATGTGTAGAAGGATGCAGAATACAGACAGGGGGATTTGTGGATGGATGCAGGCAGGGGTAAAGAATAGCAGAATGAAGTCTACAGGCAGGGGGGTTAGTGGAAGGATACTGGCTACAGACAGGCATGGTGGGATGAGTGGAGGGATGCAGGCATGGGGAGGATGCTGTGGTCCTGGCTGGGGATGATGCTGATGCTGCAAGAGCCCGGACACCTCACCCGCTGCAGACATGAGATCCGTGGCATCCCGCCGGCCGCTCACTCGGCTCCCAGCGCCATCTTCCCGCTGATCCCCGGGGTCCGGGGATGATGATGATGTGCCGGCCCAGGCTGCTCGCTCCCGACCGACGGCCATCCCACAGCGGGGGACAGGGAGAGAGCGCGCCGCCGCCGCTGGGTAGGGAGGACGCGCGCCCCCCAACAGGCAGCAGAGCGCGCATGCGCAGTGTGGAGGGGAGTGGGGGCTGCATTACATGGTTACTACTGGGGCCTATGTCATGTACTACAGTCATAAGAATCAGATCAGAGCTCATAATGATGAGGTGGGCATATTACTTAGTTATAGTGATGCTTATACTGAGTGTATATTGTTTTTACTGTGGCTATGACTGTATAGCTGGGGGTGTAAATATATACTGACATATAATGGGAGCAAGGTGCATTATGAGCTATAACAGGGTCAAGGTCCCCACACATTATTGCAAATTCTCTGGGTGGAGAAATCACAGCCAATCCCCCTTGAGCTGCACGGGACCTTCCATGCGATATATTGTGTGCGGTCCTTTTGCATACGATATATCACATGTGATCCCATTTCCTGTTGCCGGGAGGCTTTACGAGTTGGATGTCAGATGTGCAAGCAGGTCTGATCTCCGACACCAATCCGATGCGCATGGGACAGCGCTTCGGATCGGATCTAGGATCTTATTCTGGTTGATTCTGTCCTCTGACCGATGGTGTGCATCTAGGCAGATGCATTTCTGCGCATGTGCTGAGGCAGGGTGCGTACAACTACGGCATGCACCCTACACAGCAGGCAGAGGCGGAGAAGGGCAGGGGATCCTTTCGCAGGCATGCAAGGGGTCGCACGTGTGAGGGGGTGCTGCCGGCACTGTGGGCAGCATCTGATGGACTCAACACCTGAAAAAGGTCGATGTAGCTTTAGGTCCCCCCATACATTAGGCCGACTTCGCAGAGAACCAGGCATGGGGACCCAGGAAGCCAAGCTGCAAATAAATAAAAACCCCAAATATTCAAATGAATGGGAAGCCAGTGATTGGCTGAGAACTCTTAGCCAATCAATGGCTGCCCATTCATTTGTATGGGGTTTTCTTTATGTTAAGTTCGCCCACCGCCCAGCTTCCCCTAGGAATGGTCATCGGTGCAGTCGCCATCGATGGTTGCCATCAATGGCAATTCTGCAACCAGCCATCAGTAGTTATAAACTATGTAATGAACAACCATTTTTTGTATTTAACTCTACATTTTTATTTAAATTGGATTTTTATAAAAAATGATCATGTGAACAAATAAACCAAGTAAGGGTGTGAACTATTAGGTCGACAGTGAATAGGCAAACCACTAATGGTTGAAATTGAAACAGGAAAATTAAGCAGAGTGACATTGACTAAAGGTCGACATGCCTCCGGCACTGTTCTCAATAGTAATCAATATGGATCGTAAAGACTGATCAAGTCAGATAAAAGAAAAAAATCATGAAAAACTCATCAACCTTTTTAACAAGGTCATTAAGCAGGGTTGTTGTTGTTTTTATGGGAACTTGACTAGTGTTGGTAGAAGAGTATTTTTGAATGTTTATATTTTTCCTTGGCAAAGATAAGAGCTTCTCATTTTTCTTCTGCAGTTTTATTTCAATCATAATATAAATCCGATATAAAGGACACCATGAAGTATTGCACAGTTTGTATAATTAGTGGTCACATGGAAAGGTGTCCTGGGAGTATTATGTGAGTGACAAATGAATAACTACAAAGTTATGTAAGCAACCGGAAGAGTATATAGTAAAAGCAAAGTAGCATAGCAAACAGCAAGGCGTAAAGAAAAGCCAAGTTGGATTTACAAACATTTCACACATTTTTGTTTTTAGACAAATTTTTATTAATTGATGTATTCTGTTTAAAGAAGTTAAATCTGCACCTCCCTGTTTATATGCACTTCATACATGGCTACATACAGGAAATTAAAGATCAGCCCCTTAGGGCAGTGGTTCCCAAACTGTGTGCCTAGGCTCCCTGGGGTGCCTCAGAGCACTTGCAGGGGTGCCTCGGTTTGGTGGTCCAGAATTGATTCAAATTATTTATGGTCAATGTAATAGGCAAAATCAGTGCTTGTGGCTTCCAGTTTTAAAATATGTGGATAAACAGAAGTGAATCCTGTCCCTCACCACATAACTGGACCTAAAGATGAAATATAAGCACAACTTATTTAATTTAATATTGTTTTCTGAAATTCTCGGTAGCAAACTTTGCACCTAGGGGTGCCATGACAAATATTCTGATAATCTAGGGTGCCATGATGCAAAAAAGTTTGGGAACCACTGCCTTAGGGGGATATTCAATCCCGGGTCACGACTGTCGGGGCATTCTGACAGCTGTGACCCTGTCCCGTTCTGTTCTCGGCCTGCTCGACTGATATTCAGCAGACCGGATTCAATGTCCCTCCTGCCGAGCGCCAGAAAAGGGGGCATAGGCACAAGAAACAGCCGTGGATCATCGAGATCTGTCCGTGAGCTCGACAATCCACATCCGGTCTCGTCAAAACAAGCGTTGACTGCTTTTGAAGTCGTGTTCCTTTTGCTGAGATGTCTGTCGGGAAAGACAGCATTGAATAGGCACCCGCCGCTATTTTCCCCGTCGGATTGAATACCCCCCTCAGACTGTTCTAACGTAACAACAAACAATGAATATTGCATTGGTCCATGGTGGCTGTGCCACTACCAATTCTTAAAGAACTGGTAACCCCATCGCCAAGGGGCCACGCCCGATAGCCATGCAATAACAGCCACAGGTGGGGGGGGGAGGGGAGGGGGAGTGGGATGGGATGGGTTTCTTTGTCTCAGGTTCCCAAGCCTGTATGTGGGTCTCTTTGTCTCAGGTTCCCAAGCCTGTATTTGGGTCTCTTTGTCTCAGGTTCCCAAGCCTGTATGTGGGTCTCTTTGGTCTCAGGTTCCCAAGCCTGTATGTGGGTCTCTTTGTCTCAGGTTCCCAAGCCTGTATGTGGGTCTCTTTGTCTCAGGTTCCCAAGCCTATATGTGGGTCTCTTTGTCTCAGGTTGCCAAGCCTGTATGTGGGTCTCTTTGTCTCAGGTTCCCAAGCCTGTATGTGGGTCTCTTTGTCTCAGATTCCCAAGCCTGTATGTGGGTCTCTTTGGTCTCAGGTTCCCAAGCCTGTATGTGGGTCTCTTTGGTCTCAGGTTCCCAAGCCTGTATGTGGGTCTCTTTGGTCTCAGGTTCCCAAGCCTGTATGTGGGTCTCTTTGTCTCAGGTTCCCAAGCCAGTATGTGGGTCTCTTTGTCTCAGGTTCCCAAGCCTGTATGTGGGTCTCTTTGGTCTCAGGTTCCCAAGCCTGTATGTGGGTCTCTTTGGTCTCAGGTTCCCAAGCCTGTATGTGGGTCTCTTTGGTCTCAGGTTCCCAAGCCTGTATGTGGGTCTCTTTGTCTCAGGTTCCCAAGCCAGTATGTGGGTCTCTTTGTCTCAGGTTCCCAAGCCTGTATGTGGGTCTCTTTGTCTCAGGTTCCCAAGCCTGTATGTGGGTCTCTTTGTCTCAGGTTCCTAAGCCTGTATGTGGGTCTCTTTGTCTCAGGCCGGTCATTGATCATTTCAGCGCCAAATTTGCTGAGATGTACATCCCCGAAAAATTCATTTGTGTAGACGAGTCACTTATACATTTTAAAGGAAGGGTTAAATTCCGCCAGTACCTTCCCAATAAGAGGGCAAGGTATGGCATAAAAATGTATAAGCTGTGCGAAAGTACCTCAGGGTACACCCACAGGTTTAGGGTATATGAAGGGAAGGACACAAGAATTGAACCGCCAGAATGCCCCCCCTCCCTCGTAGGTGTTAGTGGAAAGATTGTCTGGTATTTAGTGCACCCCTTCCTGGATAAGGGTTATCACCTCTATGTGGATAACTTTTACACCAGCATCCCCCTGTTTAAGGCCCTTGGTTCAAGAGGTACAGCAGCTTGCGGTACTGTGCGCAAGAACCAAAGAGGCCTCCCAAAAACGCACGTTGCCCAATTACTGAGAAAGGGTGAAAGCAGGGCACAATCCACCGAAAATATGTTGTTGGTCAAATATAAGGACAAGAGGGATGTCCTTATACTGACAACAATTCACGGAGACAGTACCACCTCCATCCCTGTACGAGGTACCAGTACCCACACCTCAAAACCTATTTAAATCCTAGATTACAATAAGTACATGGGCGGAGTGGATCTTTCAGATCAGGTACTGAAGCCGTACAGTGCCCTGCGGAAAACAAAAATCTGGTACAAGAAGCTGGCCGTGTATATCATCCAGATGGCACTGTATAACGCTTACGTACTATTCCGTTCTACCAGCCAGACGGGGACATTTATGCACTTTCAAGAGGAAGTCATAAAGGGCCTAATATTTGGGAACCAGCAGGCAGAGGGCCCCAGTACTTCTAGTACTGGCCCCAGTACTTCTAGTACTGGCCCCCGTATTGTATCAGGGCAGCATTTTCCTAACGAAATCCCCTCCACTGGAAAAAAGGGCAGGACACAAAAAAGGTGCAAAGTTTGCTATAAAAAGGGAATAAGAAAGCAAACTATTTTCCACTGTGAAACTTGCCCCGACAAACCCGGCCTATGTATGAAGGAGTGTTTTAAAATATACCACACATCTATGGATTATTAGGTTCATCATTTCACCGTGCTTCGGGGGTCTTGCTAATGCGACATAGCACCCACCATTCATTCCACCAGAATCTGTGCTGCAAAATCCAAATATCACTCCTTCCCTTCGGAGTCCTGCCATGCACCCAAATGGTATTTTTTGGTCACATATGAGGCATTGCCGTACTCGGGAGAAATTGCGGCACAGATTTTGGGGTGCTTTGTCTCCTTCATTCCTTGTGAAAATGAAAAATTTTGAGCCAGAACTGCATTTTTGTGTAAAAAAATGTAATTTTTCATTTTCACAGCCCAGTTTTACCAAAATTGGTGAAACCCCTGGGGGTTTGAAATGTACACTATACCCCTAGATGAATTCCCTGAGGGGTGTAGTTTGCAAAATGGGGTCACTTGTGGGGGGGTTCCACTGTATTGGTGCTTCGGGGGTCTTGCTAATGCGACATAGCACCCACCATTCATTCCACCAGAATCTATGCTGCAAAATCCAAATATCACTCCTTCCCTTCTGAGTCCTGCCATGCACCCAAATGGTATTTTTTGGTCACATATGAGGCATTGCCGTACTCGGGAGAAATTGCGGCACAGATTTTGGGGTGCTTTGTCTCCTTCATTCCTTGTGAAAATGAAAAATTTTGAGCCAGAACTGCATTTTTGTGTAAAAAAATGTAATTTTTAATTTTCACAGCCCAGTTGTACCAAAATTGGTGAAACCCCTGGGGGTTTGAAATGTACACTATACCCCTAGATGAATTCCCTGAGGGGTGTAGTTTGCAAAATGGGGTCACTTGTGGGGGAGGTTCCTAACTTTTAGCATCTTATGGTGCCTAGAAACCTACATGGTGCCTAAAAAATAATCTCATAAAAAGGAGGCTCCAAAATCAAGTAGGTGCTCCTTCTATTATGAAGCCTGTGGTTTGGTCAACGTGCACACTAGGGCCACATATAGGATATTTATGAAAACAAAAGAATTGGGGGAATCAATTTTTAGTCACATTTCTCTAGTAAAATCTACTGTGTTCCTTAGAAAAATGTATTCAATTTGAAAATCTGCTAAAAAAAATGAAATTTTGAAATTTCACCTACACTTTGTTTTAATTCCTGTGAAACACCTAAAGGGTTAACAAACTTCCAAAATGCTGTTTTGAATACTGTGAGGGGTGCAGTTTTTGAAATGGCATCATTTATGGGGGTGTCTCACATACAAGTCCCTCAAAGTCACATCAGAACTGAACTGGTCCCTAAAAAAATCAGTGTTTGAAATTTTCTTGAAAATTTGAGAATTTGCTATTCATATTTTAAGCCTCCTAGTGTCCAAAAAAATTAAAAGGAGGTTGAAATAATGATGGCAACATAAAGTAGACATATGGTCTTTGTTAGTTATTAACTATTTTGAGTGGTATGATTATTTGTCTCACAAGCAGAAAATTTAACATTTTGCAAATTGCAAAATTTTCAATTTTTTTACGACATTTTGGTATTTTTCACAAATAAACACAGACTGTATCGACCAAAATTTACCACTAACTTAAAGTACAATGTGTCACGAGAAAACAATCTCAAAATCACTGGGATAAGTAAAAGCAATAAAAAGTTATCACCACTTAAAGCAGGGCTGGGCAACACCGGCCCTCCAGATGTTAATGAACTACACATCCCAGCATGCCTTGCATCAGTTTCAGCATGGCCACATAGCAAAACTAATGCAAAGCATCCTGGGATGTGTAGTTCATTAACATCTGGAGGGCCGGTGTTGCCCAGCCCTGACTTAAAGTGATACATGTCAGATTTGAAAAAAAGGGCTCTGTCAGGAAGGCAAAAACAGGCTGCGGCGGTAAGGGGTTAAAACTGGAAGCCACAAGCACTGATTTTGCCTATTACATTGACCATAAATAATTTGAATCAGCTCTGGACAACCAAACCGAGGCACCCCTGCAAGTGCTCTGAGGCACCCCAGGGAGCCTAGGCACACAGTTTGGGAACCACTGCCATAAGCACAATAGACTGAAGGAGTTGCATTTGCAACCACCTTCAGCTGCAGCATAGCGTCATATGCGTCTAAACAGAAAATGTGCTTACCTTTTCCTGTGTCGACCATTTTCATGTTGAGTTTTTCATGTGTTGACCTGTTGCTTGTTGACCAATAGCAGTTGACCTATTGACTAAGACACTGTTGACATAATAATCGAAACCAGTACACACCTCGGGACACGCGCTGTGCGACTTTTTTTGAGACTTGGAAACATGCTTTGTTGAGAATTTGCGTTAACATTAGCACCATGCCCGAATCAGTCCCAGTGTGTTTGTGCATGCCTCCCTCCCTCTCTCAGTATAGAGACATGGGGCGAAATGTAATGGGAGGCGTTTTTTTTTTTTTTGCGATTTTTCCCGCAAAATATGCCGTTTTCGGGCATTTCCCGAAAATCGCATATTTTATAGGGTGCGATTTGCGTAAAAAAATCGCATTTTTTAAAGGTGCGATTTTTAGTTAGACTAAAAATCGCATCCAGATGTTTTCCCATTAAAAAGGATAGAACTCGCATATTTAATGGATTGCGATTTTTAGTAAAGGTTACTAAAAATCGCAAAAAAAAATAGACCAGGTTCTGCCTGGCGATTTTATCAGAAACATGCACAGATCATTGAGATCTGTGCATGGTTCTGTTGTAAAAAAAATAGTTAAAACAAAAAAAAAAAGAAAAAAAAACGGCGTGCGGTCCCCCCTCCTAAGCATAACCAGCCCCGGGCTCAAAAAGCCGGTGCTGGTATCATAAAATCAAAGAAACAATCAAGTTGAGGTTCCCTGGGTTTTATAAAACCAGCACCAGGCTCAAGGTCCGGCGCTGGTTCCCAAAATACGGGGGACAAAATGACTAGGGGTCCCCCGTATTTTAAGAACCAGCACCAGACCCAACCAGCCAGCAGGGTAATGCCACAGCCGGGGGACACTTATTATATAAGGTCCCGCGGCCAAAGCATTAACCCCCTGGCTGGTCAGCATGGGCAGGGGTCCTGGGGAAGTGGGGACCCCCCCCAAAGAAGGGGTCCCCCCCCTCCAGGACTTACCAGCCCATGCTGAAAGTCCGGGGCTGTCCCCGATGCCCCTGGGCGGTGGGCATCGGGCTGATGTAAAGTGTAAAAAAAAGAATATAAACTATTGTTTTCTACTGTAGAACTATGAGTCCCAGCAAGCCTACCCCGCATGCTGGGACTTGGAGAACCACAAGTCCCAGCCTGCGGGGCATTAAAGGGCCCGCTGGGTCTTGTAGTTCTACAGTACAAAAAATAGTTAAATAAAACACACTGACACCCTGAAAAATAAAAGTTTAATACACACATAACACACACACATACTGATACTTACCTACCTTGAGCCCGTAGGTCGGTCCCTGGATCCTGGGTCCGGGCTCCGGGGCTCCAGGGCAGAAGAGTCCGGTTCCGGGGCCTTGGTCCTGGTTCCGGGGCTGGTCCGGGGTTCCGGGGCTCCTGGGCTGAAGAATCCGGGGTCCAGGATCCGAAGTAGTCCTCAGGGGTACCTGAGGAAGGAAATCCTACTCACCTGGTCCCCGGCGACGACATCGGCATCCTCTCCGGCAGACGCGCTGCTCCCGGCTGGTACCCGCTCTCGGACTGAAGAGGCGCAGAGATGTTTCATCTTCCGCGCCTCTCCTCAGAATGATTTCATTGGCCGCCTAGCAGCCAATCAGGAGCCGACATTCTGAGGAGAGGCGCGGAAGATGAAACATCTCTGCGCCTCTTCAGTCCGAGAGCGGGTACCAGCCGGGAGCAGCGCGTCTGCCGGAGAGGATGCCGATGTCGTCGCCGGGGACCAGGTGAGTAGGATTTTTAAAGGTGCGATTTGGTGCGATTTTTTTCTTACGAAAAAAATCGCACCCTATTACATTTCGCCCTTGGTTTATATACCATCCAACACCTGGAGCCAATCTCCTATCATCACAACCCCCCCCCCCCCAGTTTGAAGCTGTTGCTATCTTCTACAAAGGACATTGAGATACCGCCACCTGCTTATTACTTGGACTGCAATTCGCATAAACAGTGAGTCTAATCCCCGCATTGGGATGCACCACTTTACAGCGACTATAACCAGTGGCGGTTTTTACCTATGGGCTGCAGCCCCCCCCCCGCCCAGGTAAAATCCGCCATTGTAGGGAAACCAGATGCAGTCTGTGAGACAGCACTGGCTTCACTGTTACTTGCAGTGACTTCCTATTGGAAGTGCGCAGCAGCCCATAAAATCCAGGGCCTGCTCTACGTCAGTACTCCCGGTCATTACTGCTCATGCGCTGGTCCAGGTGCCTGTCATTTGTATTGTACAGGTGCCAGGACTGTGATTTCTATGGGCTGTTGCCGAAGCAGCACATAGAAGTTAGCCGCATGCGCAGTACAGAGGTCGGTCATTATTGTACAGGTGCCAGGTACAGTCCGGCAGGGACCAGGAGGCGCGGTGGCAGAGGGGGCGCCAGCATTGTGGCCAGCATCAGCCCCCCTCCTACCGTAAGTTAGGAGCCGCCACTATTACCCAAGCCAGGTCTATGGATACCCATATCATTTCCTTTCAGCTACAAAGGACCTCATTTTTTGGGGACTATGGCCCTTATTCAGATCTGATCTCAGTACAGATTTGTTCTCAAAATGGGCAAAACCATTTGCACTGCAGGTGGGGCAGATGTAACATGTGCAGAGAGAGTTACATTTGGGTGGGGTGTGTTGAAACTGAAATCTAAATTGCAGTGTAAAAATAATGCAGCCAGTATTTACCCTGTACAGAAACAAAATAACTCACACAAATCTAACACTCTCTGCACATGCTACATCTGCCCCACCTGCAGTGCACATGGTTTTGCCTATTTTGAGAACAAATTTGTACTACGATCAGATCTGAATAAGGGCCTATGTTTTCCAATTAGCATGGAGCACAATAGGAACAAGCGGAACTCCACTCATAAATTCTACACGATTACTTTTTCAATGCCTCTAATGTTGAGAGAGAAGCTTTTTCAAACTATTTGATGTGCATTTATGTTTTGTTACATACCTTTTATTTTGTATTTTATTGTGTTATTATATATTCGGTACTTGTGTATTATCACGGCGCCCACAATATTAGGTCGCACGACATATAATCGCATCGCATGCCATCGCATGGCATACACCCGATGCACAGCGATGCGATTTTAAATTGTATAAGCCACTATAAGATGTTTAATTGTATAAGCACCCTAATGGGGGCTTACAATGTTAAATGCACCCCCATGCCACCCTCACTATGAACGCCAACCCGAAGCGTGGCGTGCGCAGCGAGCCCGCGAGGGGCGGCGGTACGCGTCCTCTGACCTTTTCATACCCCACTATCCACGTCGGCGTGGAGTTGATTTTATATAGTGTGGTGAGCCACCGAGTCCGAAGCGTGGCGAGCGCAGCGAGTCCCTCGAGGGGATGCGTATTACTTTACATGTATTCCGCGTCCCCTCGCGAGGCTCGCTATGCTTCGGGCTTGGTGGCTCGCTGTGCTCGCCAGACTATATAGAATCAACTCCATGCCGACGTGGATAGTAGGGGTATGAAAAGGTCGTAGGACGCGTACCGCCGCCCCCTGCGGGCTCGCTGCGCTCGCCACGCTTCGGGTTGGCGTTGATAGTAGGGGTGCCATTGGGGGTGCTTTTAACATACTAAGCACCCATCACGTTTAATTATGTTATAGGGGCCAGTACTTGTTTCCTAGCACGGCGCCCATTGTGGGTAATCGCATACCTTAAGTTAAGGTAACTTAAGGTATGCGATTGACGCGACCGACCCGATATTCTGCTATTTTTAGCCTTTTTTCCCCGTCAATGAAAAAATTGCGTTGATCGCGACCATTGCATGCCATTATAATGGCATGCGATGCGACCGACGCAATCAACATGATTTTACATAGGGAGTAATGTTAAATTAGCCATCAATGACAAAATCGCGTAGATCGCGACCATTGCATGCCATTATAATGCCATGCGATGCGACCGACGCGATCAACGCGATTTTACATAGGGGACAATGTTAAAAGGGGCAATGGCCCCAATTTTTTATTGTATAGGCACCCTAATGGGTATTTTACATGTGAAATGTCCCCCTATTGTTAACGCCACCCCAGTATTGACGCTAACCGTCAGGACGCGGTGGTACGCGCCTTCCGACCTTTTCATAACCCCACTATCCATGTCGGCGTGGAGTTGATTTTATAAAGTGCGCTCGCCACCGAGCCCGAAGCGTGGTGAGCGCAGCGAGTCCCGCGAGGGGACGCGTAATACCTGTGAAGTAATGCGCGTCCCCTCGCGGGGCTCGCTGTGCTCGCCACATTTTATAAAGTCAACTCCACGCCGACGTGGATAGTGGGGGTATGAAAAGATCGGAGGACGCATACCGCCGCCCCTCGTGGGCTCGCTGTGCTCGCCACGCTTCGGGTTGGCGTCAATACTGGGGTGGTATTAACTATGGGGGCCATTTCACCCATGAGGGGGGTATGCAATAAAAATTGGGGTCTGGGGTGCATTTTACATTGGTCCCAATGTATAAATTGGGTCCCAGGGAGCATTTTACATTGCTTCCAATGTAAAAATTGTGTTGATCACGTCGATCGCATCGCATGCGATTTGGTTGCATGCGATGCGATCGACGCAATTTTTTAGGTCCCGATGCCTGCAATTAAAATTGCTGGCGTTGTGCTAGGAAACAAGTACCTAGGGGCCACTTTTAACATGGAAAAACCCATTAGGGTGCTTATACAATTTTAAATCGCATACCATTGTATATGCGATACAATGGCATACAATGCCATACAATGCGATGGTATACAATTTAAAATTGTATAACATTACCTGCCATCGTGTAACATCGCATCGCATGCCTTATGGTCTGAGATGCGATGGGCGCCGTGCTAGTACACAAGTACCATATATTCTTATAATTACTAAATTAAAATATAATTTTAATTATCTAATATACCCAATTGATCATTTGCATTGTTAATTAGCGCTCTATTACCATTTTTCTTTGTTACGTTATATATAGGGACTTGACCCTCCCTAGTCAGTAGCGCACGCAGGGGGGGGGGGGGGGGTTCTGAGTACCCAGAACCCCCCAGGAGTCTAAGGGTCCCCTCTTTCCATGGGTACAAGAATTGTAAAAATCGGCCCTTGGGAACCGGAGATACAGTATGTGCCTATTTTCATCCTTGCTGGCGGGTCGCCAGAACGTACGCGCTGGCGACCCGCCAGCAGCCTCGCCAGCGAGGAGACTGAGACGCGCGTGCGTCTCACGCGCACGCGCGTCTCAGTCTCCGTCGCTAGCGTGGCGGAAACCCTGTCCGTCTCCGCCTCAGGGAGACGGACGGGGTTAGGGGGGATGCGGGCAGGCGGCGGGGACCCCGGGTTACCGCCGGCAAGCCGGCGGGGACCCGGGGAAATGTTTGGAAGCGCCGTCGGAAGGGGGCGCGCGCGCCTCTCGTGCGCGCGTGTCCCCTTCTCACGATCGCCATGGCGCTGGCGGGGGATGGCGGCTGGCGACGCCAGCGCCATCCCCTGCAAAGATGGACAGTGACCCATCTGTATCTGACTTCAAAGCAGTGGTCCCCATCCAAGCCTGTTAATTGTTATTCCCAGTCAGATATTTCAGGTTCTCTCTGACTTAGAGTTTTTCTGTTCTGTTCTGTTCTTTTTCTGTTCTATTCCAAAAGCTGGAACTCGCCCTCTTTGAGGGACACCAGTAGCTTGTCTCTACTGTTCCCAGAACCAGAGATATCAGCCTTCGAGCAGCTGGTTACTGCTCCAGCTCCACACACCTGGTATGTAGTATTATATTCTCATGGGCAGATTGCTCTGCCTCCTGAACTCTGACCCCCTAGTACCCAATACCATTTGGTAAGTGGGATTCTCTAGTTTTTAATTCCATTAAAATCTAAGAAATCTATTTCCGGGAACTGGAGATATCGGCAGTCAAGCACTATCCTCCCACCAGAAAATTATGAATAATGAGCCCACTCCACTATACACCCCTCATCTGCATATTAAACATCCTCTACCACCCTGGAAGTTATGTATCAGGGCCCCTTCATTCAGCCCAATGCCCCCTTCTCCCACTCCATCTCCCACCATCTGTGCAGTAAAGGGGTAATTAGTGGAAATTACTGATCCAGGCCGTACATGCAGAGCGGTTGATATAATATCCCCTACCACCCGCAGGGCATCAAAGCTTCCCCCACCCCTACCGCTGGAGGATTGGTAGGGGCCCCAATACATTGCTATGCCCAGGGGTCTTACACTGCTGTTGACGCCCCTGTATGTATGTATATTATTATTATACATTTGGTCTATCTATAATACTTTAACTGACCCGGCATATACTGGGTCACCTAAGTGTCCATCTCCATGCTTTGCTTCACCCCTCTGGAAACCCCCTTCTGAAAATCCTGCGTTTGCCACTGCTAGTGTGAGCCGCTTGGCTAAATACCCAGCAAGGCGCCTGTACCTTTTTTGGTAACCCTTTTTCTGCAAACACACACACACAGGAGCCGGGTCTGTCACTTGCAAGGGGGGATTACAGACACGCACACAAGAAAGTCGGTGGAGGAAGTAGGCTGTCTCTTGTAGGGAGGGGGGGGGTGAGTCGCGATTGATTTGCGATTAAGCATGCACTGAGGATTCTTTCTCAAGTGATTGACAGGAAGTGGCCATTTTGTAGGAGACAATGAAGAATGTCTGAAAAAACATGCGTGAAAAGAACCGCTTTTGGTGTGTGTCTCAGCCGCCAACTACAGTCCTATACATCCGCTCGCATCATACCTGGGGGATCTGTCCAGCTGGGGAGGTGGCCTTTGCCTGGTTTACCCCATGCAGTAAACCTGAGAGGTGCCTGTTTCCTTACAGCTCCAGCAGGAAGAAAAATGTGCACCCACTGGGGCTTAATGCGCTGGGTCACGACCAGTGGCTTAACAATAGCCCCGCAGTGGCGGGGAGGCGCTTAACAAGTGTGGGTGCTGGGGGGGTCTGTGGGACTATTGTTACCCACTGCTGCCTGCCAGGACCTGCCGCATTGGTCTGCGGTCCCGTCCTGGCTCTCCTGGCTCCAAGTCCTGCTGCTAATGAAAAATGACACACAGGAGGCCTCCTCTAGCATCCCTAAAAACGGTCTCCTGTATGGGGCAGCCATTTTGTGAGTGGCCCCTTTCATTAGCAGCAGGAAGCAGGAGCCAGGAGAGCCGGGACCGCAGACAAGACAGGAAGCGGACGCAGGAGGGTTAAGCGAGCAGGTGGTGGAGGGGGGGGGGTGTCGCTGCAAACTTTTTTTATTTGGGGGGGGGGTGTTGCTGCCAACATTTTTGGCAGAGGTCACGACACTAACTGCTCAGGGCAGTTTATCTTTTCAGCTAATTGAATCTGTCCCTTAATCGTGAGTGACGGAAACAATGACCATTTGCAGCCCTGATTAAAATGATATAGAAAATAAACTAAACACGGGTCATAGATGTGGAGGTCTAGAAGTTTAATAATACCTAATGATTTGTACATATGAATCTTGCCATATTCATTACAACAGCAGTAAGCCATAAGATGTATTTAATAGAAATATTTAATACAAGGAACCTATCACAAGTCATGTGGTGGACAAGTACCAGTTTGTTAATGCATTATGCTTATTAAAATGCTCTGCGTCACATTGTACATATAGGTAAATAAATGTCATGTACGTATATGTCATACGGGTTCTTCATTACCGTTATTATTGCATCTAATATATTTGCTATTAGTACATTAGAGGAGACAATTGTCACTATCAAAATACTGGTTGTTCATTGGGCCTAATTGAGCACGGATCGCTAACCAGAGCAAACGCAGTAGACTGCGAACAAAGAGCCACCACCCAGAAGGAAAGAGAGATGGCCGTTGCAAAATTGGGTACTTGTGTATTAGCAGGGCGCACAATTAGCATACATACGCTAGTGTAGGGAAATCGCATCGCGTGGGCCGTTTTAGTGCCGTGCCATGTGATGCGATTTTCCTATGTAATTTATTCAATGCTCTCTTGGCCCCGGCGGATCGCATCGCATGCGATCGCACCTCACGCAAAATCGCATGCGATTTTCTAGGCTGCGATGCCATTAAATTTACTATACACTTGTAGGCCATGCAATGAGGTTTTAGGCACCCCCCCTCTATCCACGCCACCCTGAAGCGTGGCGGAACATGTCCTCCCAACCTTTTCATACCCCCACTATCCACGGCGGTGTGCAGTTGATTTTATATAGTGTGGTGAGCGCAGCGAGCTCCCAAGCCCGAAGCATGGCAATCGCAGCGGATTATTTTACATGTATTCCGTGTCCGCTCACCACGCTTCGGGCTCGGTGGCACGCTGCGCTCGCCACACTATATAAAGTCAACTCCACGCCGACGTGGATAGTGGGGGAATGAAAAGGTCGGGAGGATGCGTTCCACCACCGCTCGCCACACTTCGGGGTGGCGTGGATAGTGGGGGGAGCGGGGTGCCTAAAACCTCAATGCATGTCATACTCTACAAGTGTATAGTAAATTTAATGGCATCACACCCTAGCAAATCGCATGCAGTTTTGCGTTAGGTGCGATCGCATGCATTGCGATTCGCCGGGGCCAAGAGAGCAGTGAATAAATTACATAGGAAAATCGCTTTGCACGCCACTAAAACGGCCCATGCGGTGCGATGCGATTTTCTTGCTCAGAATCCCCAATAAGCAATTTGCTTAGTGGCCGCCCTGCTAATACACAAGTACCCAAAATTGCAAATGCATCGCAAATCAATGTGCAGATCCATCGGAACATCGGAGAGCACCTTCCATCTGAGCAAATGTGAGGCAATCTGAGGATTCCAATAACCTGCGACTGAAAGAGGCTGGACGCGGTCAGCGATGATGTCAGAGGCCCGCCCTAAATAGGCCCAATGCCTCTAAGTCAGACATCCCAAACCTTGGTCAAGGCACACAGAGGGCCAGATGTAGCAAGCTTCTAAAAGTGATAAAATGGAGAGTGATTAAACAGCCAGCCAGTCAGCTCCTAACTGCCATGTTACAGGCTGGGTTTGAAAAATGACAGGTTGGAGCTGATTGGCTGGTGGTTTATCACTCTCCATTTTATCACTTTGAAGCTTTATACATCTGGCCCTATATGCAGATGGCTCACAGACAATGTGTAGGTAGACTGTCAATAGACCAAAACCAAAATGACGACATACACTAGGTCAGTGATGGCTAACCTTCACTGACACTCCAGCTGTTGAACTATACATCCCAGCATGCCCTGCATCAGTTTTAGCATTGCCAAAGAGCAAAACTGTAGCAGGGCATGCTGTGATGTGTAGTTCAGCAACATCTGGAGTGTCAAGGTTAGCCATCACTGCACTAGGTCAACACAAACAAAAGATTGACACCAGACACACATTTTTTTAATTGTTTTGACTTTTTCATGATTTGTCATCCACTTGGACTCCGATAGGGAAGTGACCTGAAACATGGCAAGGAAGCCTTGTTAGGACACGTGCTACGATAATTGGATGTCCACGTGCAGACATTTACACAAAAAAAACCCTGAAAAACTCATGTCGACATTTTCAAGTGTTCCATGTTGACATTTTGCTTGTGTAGACCTTTTGTCAATGTAGACACCTTTGGTGTTGAAATATTGACTGTCTACCTAGAGTCTAGGTATGTCCACATTATGGCCCTCCAACTGTTGTGAAACTACAAGTCCCATCATGCCTTGCCACAGTTTCACTATTAGGGAAATCTAAAACTATGGCAATCTAATCCACACCCCTTCAGCACAGATGATTAAATCAAAATAATTGAGGTACTAATAAAATCACCTGTGCTCAAGCATGGATATCATTAAAACCTGCACTGTTAAGAGGGAGTTCAATAAAGCGTGACATAGGGGGTTATTCTAGTTCACTCTTTCTGACAAAATCCTTCTTAGATGGACAAAACCATGTGCACTGCGGGTGGGGCAGATGTAACTTGTGCAGAGAGAATTAGATTTGGGTGGGGTTTTTCTTCAAAGTGAGATCTATATTGAAGTGTAAAATCATGCAGTCAGTATTTTCCCTGCACAGAAACAAAATAACTCACCCAAATCTAATTCTCTCTGCACATGTTACATCTGCCCCTCTGCAGTGCACATGGTTTTGTCCATCTATGAAGGATTTTGTCAGAAAGAATGAACTAGAATAAACCCCATAGTGAGGTAAAAATCCTTGATGCCTGGTCACGATATTTGCAGAATGACAAATAAGACAATGTGGGGTTTTCAGCTCAGGCCCATATTCTCCACTGTATATAAATATTTATCAGTAAATCTTTCATTGATTAGTGATCTACTAATTAACCAAATAATCAAAGTCCTAGCAAACAATCAAGTATTCCCAATAATAAATGTAATTATAACATCTCTTTAGGACCCCACGCTAGTGCAATTTCACCAAATTCCAACGTATCGGGCCGAGAAATCGCTCCGCTCCAACCTGATGTGTGGTCCTGTGAGCAACCGGTCGGAGGTTGGACATGCTGCACATAACATAAATTGTATGTGCAGCCGCCAGCGGCACATCGTGGGTGCTTTTTAACAACCACAATGTATCGCATCCGACTTCCCTTGAAGCTCCCTGGGAGTCCTTTTACATAAGATAAAACTGCATGTAAAAAATGGTGCTGAGTCAGGTGTTAGCCCTCCCGGGGAGCAGCCGGGGGAGTTCAAGGGAAATCGATTCAGACTTCAGACAAGTTGGACTAGTGTATGTGGTCCTTATCACCAAGATATTGCTATAAGTAACTTTAAAGTTGTTTTCTTACCATTAAAGTGTCTATGTTTTTTAGATAAGTAAGTCCCTTTTAGACCTGCCAATTACCTGGAATTTTGAATGCCAGGTAATTTTACTGGGTGCAATCTGACCCCCTTTACACTGAGCAGCAAATTACCAGGTTACAAATGTTAACCTGGTAATTTGCTGAATAACATGGGTATTTTTTCAGTGTAAAAGGGTCAACCCGGGTCGCAAATCCGACGGCACTGACCCTGGCAAACAGGGCGGCGACCTGGGATAAAGACCTGGGTTGACCCATTTACACTGAATAAATAGAACTAGAATAAAAGTAGAACTGCTTCACCTGGTAATTTGCAGTTCGGTGTAAAAGTTAGAACTTACTGATTATTGGTGCTGATAATTTTCCTCAGATATAATACTACCGTCAGATATGGACCCCTAATGACCCATTGCCTGCTGAATAACCCCCATGTTTTTATGCCTCAGTCACCTAAACGTATATTATTTTCAAATGAGGGTTCTTTCTACAGTCTACTTGCAGCCATGAAGGCTGATGTCTTTGAACTACGTTATGGTTATTACCATGTAACCTCCCAACATTTGTAAGGCAGAATTTGAAAAGGGGCAGAGCTACCGTGCAGGGCGTGTCTTTGTGTTGAGGGGTGGGGTCTAGCACCATGACCCCCATTTTCATCATTTTCGGGGGCGTTTCTATCGCTTCCCTAGCTGTAATCAGGACAGTTGGGAGGTATATCTAAAGTAACTCTCATGTAGTACTTACCTGAGGGTCGGCAGGAACACATTCAAGATCCTAATTCCTAACCCATGGAAACATTAGAGTGTTTCTATGGATTAGACCACATTATTTGAATGACAGTATATTAGTATAAAATCCCGTCTATAATAAATATGTATCCCGATAAAGTACACATCTATACTGCTGTGCCAGCCAGCCTCCCGGAGCTGTGACTGAAGGGACTGGCTGGAAGGTTTGATGATATCATTTGTATTGAATGGCATGAATGCAGCACCATGTCCCCACACATAAGGGACTCTCTCAGAGGTCAGAGGGGTTATAAATAAATGAGCAATCATGCACCCTGTTATGTAACACCAGTGCGATTTTGTCGATATAGTCAAAATGTCGTAGCAAGATAGTCAGAATTGCACAGTGTAAAAAGGGCTTGCGATAACGATGCGCAGCTCTGAGGTCGGTATCTCAAGTAAAAATACCCGGTACAGAGACAGCCTATTTTTACTATGGAGCAGATCATTAACGAGGGCCATGCTGCAGAATGCTCCCCTCCCGCCGTTGTTTCTTACCAGCCGGCAACAACAAGTGTGTATGCACTTGCCAATGCAGCACCCCAGTCAGGCTTTCTGATTCCCTTACCTCCTTCAAGCGCTCCCTCAAAACCCACTTTTTTCGACTTGCCTATCCCTCCTCCTAACCTCTTTTGACCCTCCTATCCTGCCTCCGTTCCCCTCCGTTCCTACTTATCCTGTTGTTTTTCGTTCGTCCACCCACCTATTTTTAGTATGTTAACTCTTATGAGTAGGGTCCTCCTGCCTCACGTACTCACCCTACCTCATTACCTCACCTGTGCTCCTGTCCTGTTCTTCCCTTCCTCTACTTCATCTTCAGTCTCCTCGACAATTTTGACAACTACTTCTGAACTGATGCTGATTTTATTTCTACCAGCTATATCCCTATTTATACTGTATTTTTCAACACACCCTGTACGTTACCCTGTCATTTGTTTTTTGTTTGCTATGTACGGCGCTGCGGACACTTTGCGGTGCCTTATAAATAAACGTACTACTACTACTACTAGGTCAATGCAGCGCACACCCCCCCCCCCCCATCCCCCCGGTCCTCTCTTTCCTGGACAGGGAAACCAGATGTGGAACCCAGACAGGGCTACTCACAGTCGGGAGGTCACTGGAGTCAGGTGTAGAGCCTACACATGGGGCGATTTAAGGGCATTTTCTAAGCGATCTCACTAGATAACATACAAAATGCCCCCCTACATTGCTCCGTGTGTAGGGGTCACAGCGATGCATCTATTGCTCGGCGATTAACATACAGCATCCTGGATAAATCTACTCAATCGCCGGTCAGGGTCAGTTTTCTCACCGGAGAACACTGGCCCTGACAGATCGCTCAGCACACAGCGCAGGCACATTGCTGTGCAGTGCTGTGTGCTGAGAGTTCTACATTGCTCAGATCGCTCCGCAGAATCTCCCCATGTCTAGGCCCCTTTAGGCTCCTCAATCCCTGCAATTGAATAGAGCCATCAGCATTCAGAAAACCAGGATGCTGCCTCCACACTTCAGGACATAGGGCAAGGGCGTAACTACCATAGGTGCAAGTGGTACAGCTGCTATGGGGCCCAGAGCTTAGTGGGCCCCACCTTTCATGTGTAAGTTACATGTGCTCTATATATTTGCAACCATTAGTTGGTACATACAAAAATTTTGCTATGGGGCCTATGGATGTCTAGTTACGCCCCTGAGAAGGGGTTATGTGGTCATCAGAAACAATGGCCTGCACTTTCAGACCCGGTTTAATTTGCTGTATTAACATTTACATTTTTTAGTTATAAATAGCCAAAATATTTGACATTGCCAAGTATAACAAAAGTTATGGATTTGCCCTAAAATGATGCACCAAAGGGATTTGCCCTTTAAAATATTGTATTCGTGCTGCTGAGCTGATATTATTATTATTGCTACTGATAAATGTTTCCATCTTTTATATCACGCTTTGTTTTATTCTTGCCCACAAACAGCACTATATAAATGAACAGAGAAGGGTCACTGTGCTGTAAGTGCCGAGGTTTTCTCCGTTAGATTTCTGTTGAATGGCATTTGGTAATTTTCAAAATCCACCTTATACGTATAACGTTCCCGCAGCTGTTCTCTCTTTCTTATTAGGCCGGCTGTCGTGGGCTCAGACACCCAAATCTAGGAAGACAGAAAATGCATCCAATGATTAGGAGATAATAATATTAATAATATTTCTATAGCACTTTCTCCCAATAGGACTTAATGGGTATTGTCACTCACCCGTTCAATGCTGCCGTCAACAACAGCATTGAAGGTTGCCAGATCCGACTTTTTTTTTTAAAGTCGGATCTGTTTTGTCAGAAATGGCCGCAGATTATTGAATTCACGTCTGTTTTCCGACAACCCTTGGACAATTCCGACAATTTATGGACTTTCTGACAGTCAAAACATAGCGTTCCGGCTGTCGAGTTAGTGTCGGATCAAAAGAAAACAGCCCAGGATTCCGACTGTCGGGAGTTCCAACAGTCGCAATCTCGGATTGAATACCCCCCCCCCCCCCCAAAGTGCTGTACTGTTGCATTAAATAAAACAACAAAATAATCTAAACATAAAAGAGAACAATAATTTGGTTGTATTTTATTTTAGGAACTAACAAGACATTATTGGAATTTTGGGGTAAAACAGGAAAGTCTTCAGTCTATTTTTGAAGCATTCAAAGTGGGGGCCTCTCGAACGGGGTGCGGCAGCGAATTCAATAGATTTGCACCAACAAAGCTAAAAGTTAAACCCCAAATGAATTTAGGGAGATCCTAGGTATTGATAATATGCCTTCATCTACACCAGGCATGTCCAATCTGTGGTCCTCCAGCTTATGTGAAACTACATATCCCAGCATGCCTTGCCATAGTTTTAGCATTCCCTAATAGCAAGACTGTGGAAAGGCATGATGGGACTTATAGTTTCACAATGGCTGGAGGGCGATAGTTTGGACATGCCTGATCTACACATTTGAGTAAGTATACTGGCAGTAAGGCATAAGAAGCTGCTTCAGGTAAACGTACTGTACGTTGGACCCTGGTCATGTAGGGCTTTGAAAGGCAGTAAGCCAACAGATACGTCATCTTACTAGCAGCTAGAGAAGGGAGTAGAGAATGGGTGTTATGTGGCTAGAATGGGGCTGGTTAGTTAACAGCCTGGCAGTTGCATTTTGTACCAGTTGCAAGCTGTGCCATTCATTTGCTGGAAGACCCAGGTAGAGGGCATTGTCGTAGTCTAAGCACAATGATAACAGAGATCATGAGTTAATCTCTGTAGGTTGATGGTATGATAGTAATTGTAAACATTTTGAGTGCAACTCTAACACCACTCAGAGGCAGAACTCTGGGATGCAATGGAGTCATCTGCCGCCGGGCTCCTGTTTCCAAGGGGGCACCTCTCCTCCCCATCAAGTTTGAATCAGTTCATTGAAAGCAGTTGTTATTGCTAATGTGGCTGAATCCCCCTTCTAACATCATTTTTGCAAGTATCACACCCTGTATTAGATTCCATGACCTTACTGGAGATAGACACCTTACTGATTGAGTTATTTGGGGGGGGGGGGGGGGGGGTCACCAGTACTTATCTTGCCTCCGGGCAACTTGGATGAACTTACGCCACTGACACTACTTTTTGGCAAATTTATAAAGCAATTTTATGTTTCTTACTGTTTTAGGGATAAATGTTATGTCCACTTTCTTTGTTTCACCGATCTCGATGAGATTGTTTATTTGCACAAGGTTGCTCTTCATCTTGTGGATCGGAGGAACTGATAACTGCCAAGTGGAAGTAAAAACAAACATTAGATGTTATATGTTGCTATCACATTGCTAATCATTGTTTAGAAGTATGTGCAGTTAGATACTATAGCTTAGGGGCATGGCCATAACTTGATAGGCCCAATGCTTCTAGAGAGACACCTCTCTGCAACAGTTGTTGATTTTATGCCCCCTAATAGTTCCCTAGTTTCTATTTCTGAACAGTAGTAGTGCCTTAATTAATACCATGCCCCATAGCCATGCCCTAATTCACATTATGCCACATTGTAGTGCTGCCAGTACACATTGGGCCTGATTCTGGTTCACTTGCAAAAGCAAATTCTCTTTCTAACGGACAAAACCATGTGCACTGCAGAGAGGGCAGATGTAACTTGGAGAGATAATTAGATTTGGATGTTATTTTGTTTCTTTGCAGAGTAAATACTGGCTGCTTTATTTTTACACTGAAGTATAGTTTGAAGTACAAACCCCACCCAAATCTAACTCTCTCCCCCGCTAATATTATGCTACCATATAGTACCTCCTTTTCATATTATACCACATTGGAAATTATAACAGTACATTGCAATATTGCATGTGTAAATGCTGGATTGGTTGATGTACATATTTGGAACAAATGTAAGAGAACTTTATCATCAAAATCACCATGGCCATTTAGACATCACGTTACTGGTAAAAGTGAATCACTGTGAAGAGATTTATATTAATCTTCTTGCTTTTTATGTTTTTAAAGATTTTTTTCATTAATAAATGATTGTTTTTCTTATTTTTTTAGCAATCAGGAGCCGCTAGGCAGCCAACAACGGCATTCAGGAGGAGGAGCCGCACGATGTAAACAAAGTCATTGTTAGTGCATGTGTGTCGGGTTTAGCGTTTTGTTAAGACCCGTGGATGCCTACATGGAACCAAGAGGACCAATCTATCCCGGAGGAGCCTTGTGAGTATAATTTCCTTCCACAGGTACTCTATGGATTTCTTTAGGACCGGATGGATGGATGGATGACACCTATCTACGGGCTCAAGATAGGTAAGTATCTGTGTGAAAGGGCTCTGTATGTAATAATTTTTTATTATTCTGGTGTGTGTGTGTTTATTTAACTATTTGTATTGCTGTGGAACTACAAGTTCCAGCAGGCCCTTTAATGTACCACATGCTGAGACTTGTGGTTCTTCAAGTCCCTGCATGCAGGGGAGGCTTGCTGGGACTCATAGTTCCACAGCAATATACAATAGTTTATTCTATTTTTTACACCACAATCAGCCCGGTACCCACAGCCCAGGGGTACCAGTGACAGCCCCAGGCTTCAGCCTAGGTAGGTAAATTCTGAAGGGGGGGACCCTTTCATTGGGGGGTCCCCATTCCCCCCAGGACACCTGCCCAGGCTGACTGGTTAGGGGGTTAATGCTTTGGCCGGGTTCTTAAAATCTTGTGCTGGTTCTTAAAATACGGGGGACCCCTACTCATTTTGTCCACCCTGTATTTTGGGAATCAGGACCGGCCCTTGGGCCTGGTGCTGGTTTTAAAAAAATACAGAGAACCCCGACTTGGTTTGTTCCCTGATTTTTTAAAACCAGGACGAGCTCTTTGAGCCTCGGGCTGGTTACGGCCATGGGGGGGGGGGGGCACATTTTTTTTACACTGAAGCCAGGCGTGTTTTACCGGCAATTAGCGGCCGTATCCCGATGGCATATACAGATGGGGCAGGTCCCATCTTGGCAGGGGATGGCGCTGGCGTCGCCAGCCGCCATCCCCCGCCAGCGCCATGGCGATGGTGAGAAGGGGACGCGCGCGCACGAGAGGAGCGCGCGTCCCCTTCCGACGGCGCTTCCATCCGTTCCCCCGGGTCCCCGCCGGCTTGCCGGCGGTAACCCGGGGTCCCCGCCGCCTGCCCGCATCCCCCCCTAACCCCCCCTAACCCTGTCCATCTCCCTGGAGGCGGAGACGGACAGGGTTTCCGTCGCGCTGGCGACGGAGACTGAGACGCGCGTGCGCGTGAGACGCACGCGCGTCTCAGTGTATTCGCTGGCGCGGCTGCTGGCGGGTCGCCAGGGCGGACGTTCTGGCGATCCGCCAGCCAGGATGGGACCTGCCCCATCTGTACATTTGTATTTGTAAATACAAATATGAATGTGCCATCAATACGATTACAAATTGGTGTATATTTGGCATATAAATGCCAAAAATATGAATATGCCTAAAAAATTTGTATTTACTCATACAAATACATAAAAATTTGTATTTACTCATACAAATTTGTATTTACTCATACAAATTTGTATTTACTCATACAAATGGCACTTTATCACCAGCCAATCAGCTTCTAACTGGCCCTTTTTAAACCCAGTCTATAACTTAACAGTCAGGAGCCCATTGGCCGGTGATAAAGTACCAGGCACTTTTTTTTTATCGCACATTTTGGTGCCCACACTCCCATAGTGACGCCACTGGGCCCAGCCTCATAAAGGGGAGGGGTTGTCAAAAACAAGACAAAATATTTGAATTACAATTTAAAGTTACTTCACCTCTTGCAGTACAGGCTTAGGTTCTGGGGCTGACGAAGTCTGAGGCCTAGATACCGCTCCCTGTTTTCCTTCCATTTTGCCTTTTCGCTTGCTGCCCTTCTTCTCTTTTGGTTTTGGCAAGCTGTCCATCTTTGCTTGAATCATGTCAATCAGCCTGCTGTCGGCGTATGCTTTTGCAACATCAAGAACATTTTCTCCTAAAATTGAATAGACCAAAAAAGTAGAAATGATAGTTCCCGAGGGTTCAGTAAGATTCCCTGACAGTTAAAATCACAGTGATCAAAATCCCGACAAGGTCAAAATCCCGACAGGTTCGAAATGCCGACATTTAAAATGCCGAAATGATCAAAATGATTAAAATGACTACAGGTCAAAAATTAGACATCTTTTAAATTTTTTGGTGTGTCTATGTCAACATAGGTCAACATAGACACCGAATAAATGTACAGTATGTGCAATCCTGACCACTACCAGCTTAATAAAGTACTAAGGGGTTTAAAGAAAGAAAGCTGCACTGGAAATTGAGATCTCTCTATAGACCTTAAATATGACACAGGTCTACTGATATATTATATTCGGTAGGGGGTCACTGTTTCCCAGTTGCATTCATTATATACTAATTCCATTGCAGTAGCGCATGCAGGGGGGGTTTCTGAGTACCCAGAAACCCCCCCAGGAATCTAAGTGTCTTAGTCTGAAAGCTGAGGGTCCCCTCTTTCCATGGGTACAAGAATTTTAAAAATCGGCCCTGGGGAACCAGAGATATCTGACTTCAAAGCAGTGGTCCCCATCCAAGCCTGTTAATTGCTCTCCCCAGTCAGATATTTCAGTTTCTGTCTGACTTAGAGTTTTTCTGAGAGTATATTCCAAAAGCTGGGACTCTCCCTCTCTGATGGACACTAGTAGCTTGTCTCTACTGTTCCCAGAACCAGAGATATCAGCCTTCCAGCAGCTGGTTACTGCTCCAGCTCAACAAACCTGGTATGTAGTTTTATATGCTCGTTGGCAGATTGCTCTGCCTCCTGAACTCTGATCCCCTAGTCCCCAATACCATTTGGTAGGTGGGATTCTTTAATTCCATTAAAAGCTAAGAAATCTAGTTCCAGGAACTGGAGATATCTGCAGTCAAGCAAGCTGTCCTCCCACCAGAAAATTATGAATAATAAGCCCACTCCACTATACACTCCTCCTCTGTGTATTAAACATCCTCTACCACCCTGGAAGTTATGTATCAGGGCCCCTTCATTCAGCCCAATGCCCCCTTCTCCCACCTCATCTCCCACCATCTGTGCAGTAAAGGGGTAATTAGTGGAAATTACTGAGTCCTACATGCTGAGCGGTTGATATAATACCCCTACCACCCGTGGGACATCAAAGCTTCTGCTCATAGCACCCCCCACCCCTACCACTGGAGGATAGGCAGGGGCCCCAATACATTGCTATGCCCAGGGGTCTACACTGCTGTTAAGTGTATATATATATATATATATATATATATAATAATTATTATTTATATACATTTGGTCTATCTATAATACTTTAACTGACCCAGCATATACTGGGTTCACCTAAGTGTCCATCTCTGTGCTTTGCTCCGCCCCTCTCTGGAAACCCCCTTCTGAAAATCCTGAGTTTGCCCCTGCACTGTTTCAACAATTCAGGCAATCAGTCCAAGAAATGCAATATATGATCAAAGAAAATTATCTATTTAATCCTAACTCATAGGAATGAATAAAACAAACATACAACACATCATATAAAATGGGGACATTCCTGCATCCCTCCCGCAGCCGGCAGTGTCCCTTATCTGTTGAGCAGAGCGAAAACAGGACAGGATTCTGACTGTCGGAACATTCCGACAGTCGTAATCCAGGGACGGGTTGGGAATCATATCCAGCCTGGGGGGGTGGGGGGTTTAATGCCTGCCAGGCCGGCAGAGGAGATTACATGTGCAGCCAGCAAGGGGTCCGGAGCAACGGAAGCGTACAGTGCTCACACAGCCGGCCAGCATTAATTATGTCATAGCCGGCTGCGGCCATCTTTAGTTTGGGCAGGAGTCAGACGGACGGCACGGCCGCTGACCGCTGCGCTAGCGCGGCCAAGCAAGGGGGAACAGCGGCGGCCCAGCCCCTAAATGTCACCCTAAACACACAAATTCTCATTATTAGTATCCAATGCTCAGTAATACCATTAGACAAGCTTTGTTCTGCAATTTACCTTTCTTGTTCACAATTTGCACTTTTGCTCCTGATTGTATTAAGAAGTGAGCACAGTCCAAGCTTCCGCTCTCTACAGCTCTCATCAGTGGCGTGGATCCGCTGAGGGCCACTGCATCTATCTTGGCTCCATGTTTAAGCAGCAGTTCAGCGATATCTCTCTCCCCCGCGTGGCAGGCATGATGCAGAGGAGTCCACATGAAATTATCCCTGACATTGATGTCAGCCCTGGGAACAAAATCACATGATATCAGAGAGTATTTCAGTGCATGAATCAAGCCACACATACTGTATGCAGCACTGTACATGTGGGGGTACAGTATCTATGAAAAAGATGACATTGGCTGAAATAGACGTGTGTGGACCCCTGTGTTTGTGTATTGGTTTTGACAAAACCACCCTCATGCGTTTTGATTGGGATTCCCATTGTTTTAAAATCGGGCAAATTAAATTCTATTTACTGATAAAAAATTTCAATCATGTCATTTTTATGATCCAAATCCCAAAATTTGGATTTTAAATCGGGAAGACCAATGCTCGGTTCCCATCGGATCCATGGTGGATTTATAGATTGTAAGCTCCACTGGGGCAGGGACTGATGTGAATGGTCAAATATTCTCTCTGTAAAGTGCTGCGGAATATGTGTGCGCTATATAAGAAACTGTTAATAAATAAATAAATAAATAAATATGGTTTTGGTTTGGTTTGGAACCACAAAATTCAGGCATTTTTACTACCGTAATTATAATTAGCGATGACTGCGTATTGCTTCAAAATTAAATATATTTATCGGGGCTGTTTATTAACATTTTCTAACCAGGCACAGAGGTTCTGTACCCAAGCTGTAATAACTGGAGAGGGATCCAAATGAGCAAAATATACCCCATAGACCACATGTACCCACCGATTGCTTTAAACATAGGTGCCGATTTATGTTTTTGCTGGTGGGTGCTCAAGCCAAAAATATAGGGGAGTGGCTTCATGGGAAAGGGGTGTGGCCACAACATAATACTGATTGCCATTACGCAGCACAGTTGTCTCCAATATTCCATTTATGGCAACAGTGCCAAATACATAAATGCCCCCACAGTGCCAAATACATAAATGCCCCCACAGTGCCAAATACATAAATGCCCCCACAGTGCCAAATACATAAATGCTCCCACAGTACCAAATACATAAATGCCCCCACAGTACCTGTGCCAGCAACGAGGGAGGGGGAGTGCAGTGGGACACGGGCGGGTGGGCCGCTGCTGAGCGGGTGGGTGCTCATCAATTTCCGTGGGTGCTCGGGCCCTCAAGCACCCCCAGAATCGGCACCTATGGCTTCAAGTATGTAATGAGTTCTACGATAGTGCTTTTTGTCCTATTGTATCGGATCTACATTTAGACAGTATTGTTTTCTTATTTTTAATTAACCTCTTGTATAATTCTTTCAGGATTAAATTCAATGTGAATTGGTAACATATTGTTCCAATTAGCTCCATTCAAACACATCTATGATCCATAATAGGGTATGAGATGCATGGAGCTCGCACCTGATTGGCTGAGGGGCTTTCCAATGACTTACATCAGTGGGATTCCCCTTCAGTTACACAGAGGAGCAGCATGTGTAAACACACATGCTGCTCCTCGGTCCTGTGGTACGGGTCAGCCGCAGCAGTCACTGCTGTGAATGGCAGCGGTAGCTGTGGAAGGGAAACCCTGGCAATCTGGGTGGGAAGTCGGGACTGGCTGGCGGTGAGCGACAGAGGGTGGGGTGGGGGCTGCCCCTAAGTTCTCTGGTGGGCTTTTCTGGAGCAGGACAAACCTGCCCTGGTAGTCCTGCCCCAGATAAACTCACACCTCAAGGGGATTATATTGCATTTTAAGTACATTTTAGTGATTATTCTTTTTATTTATTTTACAACAGAGAAAACAGTGTATCCCCCAATGTAAGAGGAAGGGGTTTGCAGCAGGTATCTCTCCCGCTGGCAGCCACAACCCCATAGGTTGCTATGAGGGATGCAATACTGGCTCATTTACTAATATCGGGAATGCAAAGTATTTCTGATATGGGTCCCCGCCTATGGGCCAGAGATTGTTAGATGTAGTCCAGGCAGGGCTTTCCAGGAACCCTCCACCAGAAATGGCCCCTGTGCATGGCTGTTGCAATGACCGCGCATATGCAGAAGTCTCAGTGGCCTTCAAAGGATGGGCTCCTTCGGAGCATTTGTCCCATTGGGTGCTAGGTGATACATTCACCCAATATGTAATCCAGGTGTTAAATGGGCCCCAAAGAGAGAGAGAGAGAGAGAGAGAGAGAGAGAGAGAGAGAGAGAAATAAAAAAATCAATTAACAAAAAGAAACAAAGAGAAAGAAAAAAATAAGGGAGCAAGAAAAAAGAAAACAAATAAGAAAGAAACAGCAAAAGAGAAAAACTAAGAAAGCAAAAGAAAAAGAAATAAATTAAAAAAACGAAAATAAAGATGGAAAGAAAAATAAAAAAGAAGGAAAGAAAGCTAAAGAATAAAGAAAAAGAAATATCAAACAATATTTCTGGCTGTCCCCAAAACAACCATTTTTTGGTTAGCTGAAAATGTTAGGTATCCCCCAAATGTATGAAGAGCATTGCAACAGGTAACTCAGATACCTGCTGCGATCTCTGGCAGCTGTATCCCCCATAGGTCCATATGGGGGATGTGGTACTGCCGATCTACCAATATTGGGAATGCAAAGCATTCCCGATATTGGCCCTTACTGCTACTGCAACCTGCAGATTGCAGCCACCCATTGTAGCCTATGGGCTACAGATCATGGGGTATACTGTCGTTTTAGCAGGGTTCCCCAGGAACATTTTACTGGAAATGTGCATGGCAGTTGCAATGACTGTGCATGCATAGAGACTTTGTCCCTGCGAGTGTCATGTGATACATTCACCCGATATGATTGCATTATGCAACGTGATCTGGGCATGATATTAGTGCCCAGGATGCAATCACTAATAAATGACCCGCAAAGAAAGAGAAAGCAAGAGAAAAGAAACAAAAAAGCAACAGAATACAAGAAAGAAAAATAGAAAGAAAGAAGAAAAAAGAAAACAAGAAAGGAATTAAACAAGAAAGATTTATATGCCCACTCCAGGTATACCTGTACCCAGTGCATCATGAAAAAAATCACAAAACAGAAGTGTTCTCTAGTGGATACCGGGGCCAGCAGCTTATGGCCATACACCGCAACCTCAGGTACCCATTTTGATCACATGTTTTGCACTACAGGCTGTTCATGCAACCCCTTATTTGTTTTAAATAAAGTTCTTGAAACTTATAAGTAAAACACCTTTGTTTCTGTTTTCAATACTATTGAGTTTTACGGAAACGGACTAAAAGTCACCCAATTGTTATATTGGCCAAAGATACCTTTATATGAAAGTCTCGGCTCTCAATATTGTTAGTACGCTACATTTGCTATCCTCATCTATGGTAGTTAGGGCACCCTTTTTATATGTTAAGAGGGGACCCCTAATAGGATTCTGAAGTGGATCCCTTCCCCCACAAGAGGTGACCCTATAAAGAAACCTTTACATGTGTCCCCACTTCCATCACATTGTGAGTGAGGGTACGTTCTTGGTATCCCATTGTTGATATAATCTTCATTTACGGATACCTATCCAAGTGACAATTGTTCTCCTTTTATTGTTTCCTTTTTTCTATGAGCATCGACCCAGTGGGCTGGTGATTTAAGACATTGGTGGGCCCACAGACTTGACGCCCTGACTGACGTTACCTCTTCCTTTTCTGACCTTCTAGAAGTGTTAGATAAATGATAAGTAGAATATGATTGGTTGCTATGGGCAACATCTAAACTTCTAAAAACCTGCACTTTAGTAAATATACCCTTTGGTGTTACTCATGTGAGTACACTGGAGGGACATTACGTGGTATTAAATTGTTACAGTTGTAATCTGCATCTTTTTGATAAGGTACAGGAATATATAATCTTGTTGGTAATTATCCATGTTATATATGTTATGTTGTGCTGTGTTGTACAGATGTCCCCACACTTAACGGTCGCGCCAAGGCAACCTGACTCGGCACATAGTTCACAGGGACACGTAAGCATCTCACATGCTCGTGCATCCATTCCTGCGAATGTGGTGCCGGAGCGTCTTACACACGCGCACGCTGAGTTGTGCTGAATGGCGTGTCGGTAGCCGCTCGCATGAGAACGGCTCCAGCTGTTATCTTCCCGCATTCTTCAATATTTGTTGATACTTGGACAAAACAAAAGTATATACTGCAACACTTTTACCCATGAAGGTTGGAAAATGTGGATGACTTTCCCTAGTTTAGTTTCTAATCAATTCATGTCCTGCACAATGCCATTGGCAAGTTCAAAAACGGAAACATAAAAAAAATAAGCTTACCCTTTATCTAGAAGAAATTTCACAACGTCCATTTTTCTGTGCGCGCATGCAGAAATCAAGGGTGTTTTATAAAAAGTGTCCATCACATCCACAGGGACTCCTTCTTCAAAAGCCCTCTTCAAGGACTCCAGGTCTCCAGCTTTGGTGGCAATATTTATATGCGTGTACACCTTTTCCAATTCATCAACGTACCATCCGGTGTCATCTATGACGGGATTTAGCGGTGGGTGGTCACAGTCAAATCGATTGACATCGGTAACATTATGAAAAGTCTTGATCATAAAATTGGGAAGCCCGGTATCTTCCCGATGTGAAATCAGGTCAGTTGGCATCATACATATTGGCATGGGTAGAGTACCCTTTCCTTTTTTCCCCTTCTTACCTTTTTTACCTTTTTTCTTTTTTGGACCATAAGAAGAGAGCAAAAATGCTTTTTGTAGGTACTTAGATCCTTTCAAAAACTCTTCGGTATTAATGTGACCTCCTCTGCCAATCTCATGACGACTAATAATAGTTTTAATGTCCTCTTCAGACACCGGGGCCCCTTTCTCTGTGAGGACCGATACAAAGTCATCTTTTGTGACAGTTCCCTCTCCGTTATCCAACAGAGCGAAAGATTTTCGAAGATCCACTTGGTGCTCAAATGACCAATCATGTAACGTTATGCACCACGATGGGTTGGGATTTGTCACTCCTGGCTTAGAATATTTTTTAAAAAGACGCATCGCTTTCCCCAATTCCTTCATTGCAGCTTTGAAACCACCCTCCTTTGCAACTGCCTTGGGTGTCAGAGTTTTTGTATTTTTCCAAGTAGGATTGCAACCTGATACAAATACAGTAATTCATTTAGATGGATGATGGCATTACAGAGAGCAGCAAACATGTAATTGACGTCTAGTTTCTAAAGTTGGGTACAGATATGCCACCTGATCGGACAGATCAGACTGGCATATCGTCAATCGCTCAGTGTGTGCGCTCCCACATGTGATGACGTCAGGTTTGATCTGGTGCACGTTAAACCGGACAAAGGGCCGGATTCAGATCTGCACCCAGGGCTATTCGCAGGCGTTCCTCGGCCGTTGGGAGGGAGGGCGGCTAACATCAGCAGTCTTCTTCTCCCCATGGTCTTCACAGCGCTGAGTAAGTCTAGACTGTATTATGCAGAGGCGCTTTAAGAGAGGAGGAGGCTCCATTCAGGCCCCCTCCTCTCTCCCGGCTGCAGCACCCCTTCCACAGTGCAACAGAGTTTGAGCACCAGAGCACCACGACCATTGTTTGGGGCTATTCCAGCAGCGCTGCTGCCTTCATGGCGGGACCCCGGAGGGTAAGTTTTAAAAAACTAGTACAGTGTGTGTTAAATGTGCCCCCCCCCCCTGCCCCAGGACTCAGGGGCCTGTGCGCACTGTGTACATTGCAACAAGTGGCGTAACAATAGCGCCTCAGACCCCACGGTGGCAGGGAGGCACCACTGCCACGACCTACCTAATCCTTGCGCATGCCGCCGCTGTGGCTTAACTTTACTGGAGGGGGGGCGCTGAAATTTTCTGGCGGAGGGCGCAAAGTTTGTTGTTACGCCACTGATTGCACCCATTATAAATACCCCACTGGTATTATGCCACCTACCTCTTTGTCCAAGGAACTTGCAGCAATCAGCAAACCCACCGCTAGCAGCATGGTGAAGGGCTGTGTTTCCATCCATAGAAATAATCCCCATGTCCGCTTTATATGCAGATAGCACCATTAGGATCTATAATGCAGAGGGAGTAATATCACTGAATGCAATGAAGAGGACAATACATCAAAAAGGATTTGCTGAACTTCTCTGAACAATTGTTGTTGTCTTTTTATTTCTCTCCCTACAGTATAAATTTTAAAAAAAGTCTGATTTTCCTCTATATTGCTAGAATTGCTAGAACGTCTGCAGCAAAATTACATTTAGGAAAGATTCCAAATCCATGCACAAGTGTAGCCACTATTTCACGTGTCCGCGCTCCTGTCAGGCACCACGCTTAGTGACAATAGGCCTCATTCACAGGCATATAATTGGCCGCAAGGTTTTGACCTAAGGAAATGATGCAAACCTTGCGGACAATTTTGGAAACCGTGGGTGTGTTCCCGACACCTGCAGTATCCAATTTTAAAATATTGGTTGCAGGGTTCTAAGCGGACAAAGGGCCCGATTCAGACCTGATCACTGCTGTGCAAATTCGCGCAGCAGCCAATGATCGATACGACACACATGGATATGGCCCGTAATGTCTGCTAGTGAAGAAATCCTGCTACGTTTTTCCTTCGCTAGCCATTTGCAAAG
This sequence comes from Crinia signifera, assembly GCF_055691185.1. Taxonomy (NCBI): domain Eukaryota; kingdom Metazoa; phylum Chordata; class Amphibia; order Anura; family Myobatrachidae; genus Crinia; species Crinia signifera. The sequence goes on from NC_139219.1 coordinate 37,079,246, forward strand.
TGATTGAGAGGAAGTAGGTGCCTGGGGATGGTAACTGTCCATTTAGTGGGAGCGCTAAGAAGGTGTGACAGAAAAAAACCGGTTCATTTGGCTGCTCCGGCCACATTCCCCGGACTGGCTTTGGCTGGATGGGAATACGGCCATTAGGTTGACCTTATTAAGGTCGACAAGCACTGGTCGACATCTGAAATAGGTCAGCATGGCTAATGTTGATGGTTGGACGGTCGACACAATGACCGATACCCACTGGCAGCTGCACAGGCTTCCACCCAGACTAACACACTGAATGTGGTCACAGGGTTACACACGCGATAGGCACATGGCAGAGGAGTCACACTCAAATACACACACAGATACTGACGGGCTGACAGAGGTCTCACACTCTGCAGAAGTCAGAGGAAAAACTTCAGCATGCCAGAACAGCACTGCCTAAAGGTGAGTAATAAAGCTGGGAAAAATCAAAACTTTGGGGTCGTGGCCTTGCAGCCGGGGGGCATGACCTATGATAGGTGTACTCCCATGAGACCACGCCCCCATTTCCTCTGCTATGGGAGCATGGTCAATGCTCTGTGAGCTACTGCCCCCAGCCCAACTGTCTTCCTGAATAGATGCTGTGCACAGCAGAGCAGTGTGTGACAGGGGAGACTCACAACTGCCCCCAGCCTACCACAGGACACTGCGTGTGGTGAATAGTGTAAGGGGCAGGACCAGCCTCTATATCTATAAGTAAGTACTCACATGGAGATAAGAGATGTATGTTGGTGTAGTTTGGTTTATGACCTTATACACACTCCTCCGTCCACTCCTCACCAATAACTGGCACTTATCAGGGAATATGCTGCGCATGGAATATAAATAATCTGCAGAATATGGCTCAGGTTGGAGTATACTGTATGTTTCCTTTGTATATTTGTTTTCAGGTAGAAGTCCTATTAATTTATAGTGCAGATTAGTTTTAAGTAGGAAAATTATTTTTGGTTGGTGTTATCCTCAACACTATACCGCGTCACAGGCTGGGATTGGTAAACTTGGTATAGTATACCAATGGTACAAATTAGGGATGCCAATCCCGGGGCATTTTTTCAATCCCGGGAATCAGGATTGAAAAATGCTCAATCCCGGGATTCCCGGGATTGGCATCCCCAAAAGAAAACCGCCCTTGTCCCCCTTACTTTAGTGGAGACATACTGCCGTGGAGCGGGGCAGGCAGCGGCTGTGACCCTGGATGGAGGGGATTGCTGTGTACGCGAGTGAGGTCAAGCGCCGCAAACGGGTTTCGGCACCGGAGGTGCAGTACTGAGGCCTGCACAGTGTGACCCATAGGTCACGCTGCGCAGGCCACAGAGCTGCATCTCCGGCGCTGGAACCCACTCACCGCCTGACCTCTCCAGTGTCAGAAGTCAGAGGCCAGAATCGCTGCCACGGCACCCAGTGAAGCCGGAGCTCACTCGACCGCCTGACCTCTCCCGGCCACACGCCGGGTCAGGAACAGCCGGGCAGCGTCTGAGTGGGTACTCAGACGCTGTCCGGCAATAGATAGCGAAATCCCGGACATTTTGGGGCTAAATCCCGAGATTCTGCCGATCCCGAGATTGGCCACCCTAGTACAAATTATGTAAAAACGTGACTTCCAGCTACAGATCCAGGAATCAGAACAGTAACAGAAAGTGGACATAGAAAACCTACCTCCAAAAAGCCACCTTTAGCAGCAAAATGGACAGAGTGATATCTTTGTTTGTCAAAAGCATTGACATCTCCTCCTTTCTCCAAAATACTCCGGACGACATCTAAGGCGCCTTCTCTTGCTGCTTCCATCAGCGCCGTGCGACTCGTTAACTAAAAGGAACAATGAGTCGGTACAATGGTTCTACAACACATACACCTGTACTACTGCTTATACAACAATGCGTGTTTTGATTTAATATTTTCATTAGTAATTAGTCAAAGGACAGGTTATAAATGCTATCTTTAAAAAGTAAGAAGAACCACGTATTCTGTCAGGATTGGTTTGAAAATCTTATTAATGCCCCATACACACTGTTCGATACTGACTAGCTTTCTATTTGATTTTGCTTACACTGTATAGGCAAAATCTAATCGAAATCAAGTGGTTTACAGACTCATTTCGGTACCGATAGGATCACGATGCGCAAATGAGCATTCAGAATGACAGCAAAATGTTCTGAATGTCAAGATGGACAAGAGGTCAATGTGTCATATGTCGACGTTCAAACTACCTGCAATGTCAATGTTGTCAGCCAGCATAGCGAACATGCGGCTGTCCATTCTGAAAGAGAGTATGATTTATCCTAACCCTAATCACAGCCTAACCCCACATATCTTTAATCCAAATGTAATCCTAACTATGCCTAATCACAGCCTAACCCTAACACTACCTATCCCTAATCACAGCCTAACCCTACCTATTCATAATAACATCCTAACCCTACTTATCCCTAATCACAGCCTAACCCTAACACTACGTATCCATAATCACAGCCTAACCCTACCTATCCCTAATCACAGCCTAACCCTACCTATTCATAATAACATCCTAACCCTACTTATCCCTAATCACAGCCTAACCCTAACACTACGTATCCATAATCACATCCTAACCCTACCTATTCATAATAACATCCTAATCCTACCTATCACTAATCACAGCCTAACCCTACCTATCCCTAATCACAGCCTAACCCTACTTATCCCTAATCAGAGCCTAACCCTACATATCCCTAATCACAGCCTAACCCTACTTATCCATAATCACATCCTAACCCTACCTATCCATAATCACATCCTAACCCTACCTATCCATAATCACATCCTAACCCTACCTATCCATAATCACAGCCTAACCCTACCTATCCATAATCACATCCTAACCCTACCTATCCATAATCACAGCCTAACCCTACCTATCCATAATCACATCCTAACACTACCTATCCATAATCACAGCCTAACCCTACTTATCCATAATCACAACCTAACCCTACTTATCCATAATCACAGCCTAACCCTACCTATCCATAATCACAGCCTAACCCTACCTATCCATAATCACATCCTAATCCTACATATCCCTGATCACAGCCTAACCCTACCTATCCATGATAACATCCTAACCCTACTTATCCATAATCACATCCTAACCCTACCTATCCATAGTCACATCCTAACCCCACGTAGCCATAATCACATCCTAACCCTACCTATCCATAGTCACATCCTAACCCCACATAGCCATAATCACATCCTAACCCTACTTATCCATAATAACATCCTAACCCTACCTATCACTAATCACAGCCTAACCCTACCTATCCATAATCACAGCCTAACCATACCTATCCATAATCACATCCTAACCCTACCTATCCATAATCACAACCTAACCCTACCTATCCATAATCACATCCTAACCCTACCTATCCATAATCACAGCCTAACCCTACCTATTCCTCATCACAGCCTAACACTACCTATCCATTATCACATCCTAACCCTACCTATCCCTCATCACAGCCTAACCCAACTTATCCATAATCACATCCTAACCCTACCTATCCATAATCACATCCTATCCCTAACCACAGCCTAACCCTACTTAGCCCTAATCACAGCCTAACCCTACCTATCCCTAATCACAGCCTAACCCTACCTATCCCTAATCACAGCCTAACACTACCTATCCCTAAACACAGCCTAACCCTACATATCCCTAATCACAGCCTAACCCTACCTATCCCTAATCACAGCTTAACACTACCAATCCCTAATCACAGCCTAACCCTACCTATCCCTAATCACCGCCTAACACTACCTATCCCTAATCACAGCCTAACCCTACCTATCCATAACCACATCCTAACCCTATCTATGCATAATCCCATCCTAACACTACCTATCCATGATAACATCCTAACCCTACCTATCCATAATCACAACCTAACCCTACCTATCCATAATCACATCCTAACCCTACCTATCCATAATCACAGCCTAACACTACGTATCCATAATCACATACTAACTGTACTGATCCATAATCAAAGCCTAACCCTACCTATCCCTAATCACAGCCTAACCCTACCTATCCCTAATCACAGCCAAACACTACCTATACCTAATCACAGCCTAACCCTACCTATCCCTCATCACAGCCTAACCCTACCTATCCCTCATCACAGCCTAACCCTACCTATCCCTCATCACAGCCTAACACTACCTATCCCTAATCACAGCCTAACCCTACCTATCCCTCATCACAGCCTAACCCTACCTATCCCTCATCACAGCCTAACCCTACCTATCCCTCATCACAGCCTAACCCTACCTATCCCTCATCACAGCCTAACACTACCTATCCCTAATCACAGCCTAACCCTACCTATCCCTCATCACAGCCTAACCCTACCTATCCCTCATCACAGCCTAACCCTACCTATCCCTCATCACAGCCTAACACTACCTATCCCTAATCACAGCCTAGCCCTAACACTACCTAATCACACCCTACCCTAACCCTACCTATCCATAATCGCAGCCTAACTCTACCTATACCTAATCACAGCCTAACACTACCTATCCCTAATCACACCCTACCCTAACACTACAGTACTTATCCCCAATCACAGCCTAACACTACCTATTCATAATCACACCCTATCAGCGCGGCACTACCCGCGGATTACCATGCTCCGGGGAGGGGGGTGCCGCACGGGGATTGCAGGTGGGTGCCGTACGGGGATTGGCTTTCCGATCACTAGCTGGGGGGAGCACTAGATTGCCGGTAATGAACACCGGAGGGAGGGGGGGTCCTATCACTTAACTCAGTGGCCCTGAGTGGCCACTGAGTTAAGTGATAAGTGGCCCTCCAGTGGCCGGCGCCCTAGGCAAATGCCTAGAGCTGCCTAGTGGTGGCGCCGGCCCTGCACCCTACCCTTACACTACCTATCCTAATCACACCCTACCCTTACACTACCTATCCCTAATCACACCCTACCCTTACACTACCTATCCCTAATCACACCCTACCCTTACACTACCTATACCTAATCACACCCTACCCTTACACTACCTATCCCTAATCACACCCTACCCTTACACTACCTATCCCTAATCACTGCCTAAACCTATCTCTAATTGCAGAATATTTAACTTTTTAAGGTTGTCTGAGACAGAGGGAGGAATTGAATTATCAGCAGTAAATTACTGAGACTAATTGATCCCTGGTGGGCAGATTAATTAATGCCATTTTTTCCAGAACAAATTACCCCTATCTGCGTGAAAAATACATGGATCTGCGACAATGGGAACTATCAGGGATTTTGCTTGACCTGGTTGACCGAATTAATAACATTATTGTGCATTTGTGTAGTGTGTACACACTATATACCCCCCGCCGTTTGAACATGCAATCAAATCAGCCTATACCGTCAATGACTGCATGTTCAGCACGTGGCTGGGTGACAGTACTAAACATTAACGATATTGTTCAGTCTGTATGCATACCTCCCAACTGTCCCGTTAAACGCGGGAACGTCCAGGTTTTTGGGGACGTTCCTGCGTCCCTCCCGCGGCCGGCGGTGTCCCGCTACGGGGGGGGGGGCAGTTGGGTGTCCCCCCCAATCGGACAGAACAGACGCTGTGCGCATATTCAGCGGCCTGTTCGGGCTTCGCCGTGCGAGTGTCCCTATTCTTCAATTGAAAACGTTGGGAGGTATGTGTATGCCTTGTATTGGTCATCCAGGAGCATCACCGATATCATTAATCAACGCCGATATCATTAATGATCATTCAGCATTAATGATTTCGGCGGTGCCACAAATCGTCTAGTGTGTAGCCAGCTTAAATGACACATCTCTATGCCAATGGAAATTCTTACAGGATGGAACGCGTTGGGATTCGCCCCTCTTTCCAATAGCATCAGACACATCTCTTTGCACCCCTGAGCCTGTTCACACGCTGCCAGCAGCACCGACATCCCATCTGCTGCTCTGTTATGGACATCGGCTCCGCAATCCAGAACTATCTGAAAACAACGCAGATGTCTCTTGGTGGGGGAGATGCAGTAAAATAAGACTCCTGGGGAAAAGAAACACAGACCAACATTATTCTAAAGCTACAATCTGGTCACGCACATCTGTCAGCAGGCAGTAGGCTCGCAGCCTAGCCAACAGGTGAGCGCCACCCGCCGAATGGCGTTCACTCTGGGGTTTGCACATGAGCATGTGCAAACCCCAAACATCAGATGGGGGGGTAGAAATTGCCCCCTATGTCTGAGAGTTTGTTTGAAAATTACCAAATTCAAACATGAAATCGGCACAGATGTACGTCAGGCCTTCAGCATCATTTGTGTGTATTCATTTACGCGTGTCCTTTCACTCATTCTGTATAAGCTCCATCTAGTGGTCAACTTGATAGTAGATTTATTATACATTTCGTTGTACTCTTCCCAATGCACCCTGGGTAGGAGATAGTGGAGGTCTAATTATAGATATCACATGGTCTCAGGAAAAGGGTCATTATATCCTCCTCTCAGCACTTATTTGCTACAGTTTAGAATTTCAGTTTAGGTATGGCTATCGGTGCACTAACCGTCAATGGTTACCATGGGCGGATTGGGAACTAAAAGTGGTCCAGAAACAAGTTCTAGGACTAGCCTCATGTGGGCGGCACCACATCAAATGTAGGTGGAACCAACACCAAAACAGGCGGGATTAATATATAACTACACCTGTGTGGAAGCCGTTGATTTCAACATGCTTGGCAGTCTAGTTGCCTCTAGAATTTTAAGCTGCTGCGACAAACCACAACCTTCTACATTTCAAATAATACCCCCCCCCCCACACACACACACACACACACACACACACCTGGGAATGAACAGACCCCAAAACCTCCTTCAAGCAGAAAAAAGATTACCACACTCATCCAAATATCGGAAATACCCCCACCCTTCACCCAGTGGAGCCCAGAAACACCCCAGATAGCACCCATTCCTGTCCCTATAACAGATGTTACAATGGATATAGATAGGTGCCTGCCATACATGAGTATTTACAGCATTGAGTACTATACTCTGTGCACCGCCAAAGGTTGTTTGTTTGGGAGACAGGAGGGGTTGGGGCCACTACCCTGAGCAGGGCCACATCTTAAAAAAAAAATCACTGACTGAGAGGTGGCCTCATGGGTGCACCGGCCTACCAAAGATCTTCCCTGTGAGGACTACGGCCAACCCGGCCCATTGGTTACTATTGACGGTGAAACTCCGAGTGACCATCGATGTTAGCGAACTAAGCAATGGAAGACCATTGATAGTGGTCATCCCTGCTCTTTCACTTAGGCCAATTAGAACTTGTGGGTGGAGCTTCACAGGTACATAGGGGGGTGTTCAGAGATAGGCTCTGTGTCCTGGCACCAATTGGGAAGCAGGAATTATTGGGGGGGGGTATTGATGGTGGAGAGCCATCTAATACTGGCATTAAACCATCAATGGTATGTCAAACCCTTAACGATTTACATTTTTAGGTTTGCATCGTATCTCTTCAGATTGTAGTTGCATTCTGCAATGTTTTTATTACACTCTTACCATATAAATGATACTATTACAAATAAAATCATTATTATAATCTTCACATCTAGCCTGAATTATTAACCCTTTGAGTGCCAAGATCTCTATGACAGATGTTCAAAATATCTGCTAAAATTGCCAGCGTCGCTCACATTTGTTATATAAATTCAAATAAAAAAAGTTGTGTCAAAAATATTATATTTCCTATATAAGTTAAGCATTACACGTCATTATGATGAATAAAAATGTTTGCTTGGCAATTTTCACACCAATTTTGATAAATTCACTTGGCACTCAAAGGGTTAAAAAGTAGGAGAGACTACAGGTATGCTGTATTTCTTAATTTAATCAGGCTTAAGGGAAGATTATAGAAATGTTATCTACTATATTTAGGGCAGACAGGATCGGATGGGTCCACGTGGTTATAGGGGAAACCCCAAGGGAACCCTCTGCCTGAGGTCCCACTCATTCCTCTAGAGATCACAAGCTGTGCTCTATATTATACATAGATTCTGTTATCTGTCCTTGCACAGGACAATGGTGTATTCTCTACAGTGCATTGCTGCTATTAATCTGGTACATTATCACGCATGTACTACAGTATTTACATTTTTATCAGGGAAACAGACCATGTGCTCTCTAATGCTTAGCCAAGCCTCTGTAATGGTTGGCCACACCCCCTCTGCAGACTTGTCACACCCCTAAGCATGGGTCCCCACCCAAGGCCATCACTAGGCAGCTTTAGGCCTTTGCCTAGAGCGCCGGCCACTGGAGGGCGAAAGTTGGAAGCAGGTTCCCCCGCCTGGATGAAGGTGAGCGGCAACTCTCCCCCTCTCTCCCTCCCATGGAGCGACTCGGCGATCACCACCACCACATCACCCACCCCGCCTGGAGTGACTCGGCGGCCCGTGCCGCATCACCTGGCTCCACTGCCCCCCCCCCCCACGTGGAGAAATTTAATGCAATTACTCATGATGGTCAAAATACTCGTAGAAGACTTTTACCTTTTCCTTCTGCATTCACAACGGTCATGTCGGCTTTGGCTTTGGCGAGAACTTCTAGAACCAAGTCATGTCCTAACTCTGCGGCCTTCATAGCCGGAGTGCGCCCTTTCATGTCTTGTATATTAGGATGGGCTCCGATGTGAAGAAGGAAGCTACACATGTCAACATTATTTTCCACGGCGGCGATGTGCAGCGCTCCATCTCCGCGACGTGGTTCGGTGAGGTTTATAAGGTCCGGGATACCAAGTTTGACCAGTTTCTCTATCTGTGCTTTGTCTTGATCATGGACACACTGAAGAACCTTGTAGATCTGTAGGGTTTCCAGTCTTCCATCCGCTAAAAATGTATTTGAAGCCATTTGCTGTTGAAACTTTTGTATTCTGGTAGCCCTTGTGCATTGCAAAGATGTTCAAACAGATGGAATCTTACATGTGCACTACAATACAAAAGTAGATTATTAATATAAGGTTGATTTGTGTTAAGAACATTGTTTAATTCATATTACGGGCGGTATCCAATCTAAAATGGTAATTTAGCGTCACCTGGATCTATACTAGTAGGTCTCACTTTGAAGTAAAACCCCATCCAAATCTAATTCCCTCTGCACAAGTTACATCTGCCCCACCTGCAGTGCACGTGGTTTTGAGAAGGAATTTGCCTTTGCGAGTGAACCAGAATAAGGGCCATTGTCCATGCAGTGTAGGGCGGGCAGTGAGCCAACCAGCTCGTCCTAAAACATACAGAAGAAGGCACTTAAACCAAGGTCCTTTTTCTATACAGATTTTTCCCTCTGCCATCCTTTGGCATGGTAACCACAGTGTGCATCTGTTGGCATGTGCTGCCTATGGCCTTTTGGTCATTGTCAGTTCCCCATAACCACCATAGCCCAAGTAGAACATGCCGCATATCACCATGGAGACGGAGACACTAAACTGCAGACGCTTCTTAGTGCATTGTCTTTGCTGATCTTTGCTCCCTTTGATGAATTTCACAGAATTGTAGATGAATAAAATGAAATTAAAATTTGCCTCCTGACTTTGACTTGTAAATAAACCTTCTAGTTTGTCTTCTGGTGGCCTATTTACAAAGCAGTGATGACCTCTGTTCTCATGAAGGAATGAGTTATGTCTGCTTCAGGGCCGGTGCTAGGGTGTTCGGCGCCTCCCTGCAAATTATAAATTTGCGCCCTCCCATATTTTACATAGAGGTGCATGCTGAAGGCACACAATAAAAAAAGGGTGTATAATGCCCGTAGTAGCAGCACCTCTTATACACATAATTTGCCCAGTAGCAGCAATGCTGTAACTAGACATTTTCATGAACCATGCCAAAAAAAGAATTAGTGCCCCAAACACAAACAAATACAGGGACCGTGCGCACCCGAAGGCGCTTACAATTAAGGGTGTGACTTCCTGGGAAAGGGCAGTGTCCACATAATAGTACCAATGCACATTACACCACATGTTACTCAACACACGTTACTCACATTACACCACTTATATACATTGCACCAGCTAGGCACAGTGCACCAGGTAGTGTCCCTTAGACGTACTGCACCAGGTAGTGTCCCTTAGACATACTGCTCCAGGTAGTGCCCCTTAGACACACTGCGCCAGGTAGAGCCCCTTAGACATACTGCACCAGGTAGTGCCCCTTAGACACACTGCGCCAGGTAGAGCCCCTTGGACACACTGTGGGAAATTTACTAAGATGGGAGTTCTATTTCAAATGGGAGGTTGCTATGGACAGCCAATCAAATATGATGTATTATCTTCTAGGTGTCATAAAATAAATAAGACGTAGATTTTGATTGGTTGCCCATAGCAACATCACATGTGAAACTCCCATCTTAGTAAATTTTGTCCACTGTGCCAGGTTACGCACACCGTAATGCCTATTACACTTTATATGCTCATTCCCAGGTGGTTACATGCTCGGTATCATAGGAGGTTACATGCTTGTTGGCATAGGGGATTACTGTACATGCTGATTGTCACAGTGCATTTACATGTTTGTTGCCCAGGGGGAATTACATGCTTGTTGGCCAAGGGGGATTACAAACTCATGCCGAGGGTGATTACATGCTCGTTGCCTCAGTGGATTACATGCTTGTGGCCCAGGGGGGATAACATGCTCACTCACAGGAGCTTTAGAGGCACAGCGCTAGTGCTCCAGGTGCCAGCACTCTGGGTAGCAATGGGCACCCTGACAGACGCTAGACATACAGGGGGACTATTAGTGTCTGTCTCCTGTAAGACTGCGTACATTATTGGAGGGTTGCAGGGTCTCTGTATGTGGACAAAGACACTGAGGCATCGTCCTGCCCACTCATTTATCCCAGCTTTTTTTTTTTTTTATGTAAACTGGATGCATCAGGGGATAGCTGAACGTGGGGAGCAACTCCATGCCACCCCAAGTGGCTCTGCCCACTGTAATAGTTCCACCTATAATTTGCGCTTCCCTCACCCCAAACACTACATACACACACACTTTATTACCCTATATTTCTGGCTGGCAGCTCGTACTCAGCCTTGCTCCTTCAGTGTAGCTCTGCCCCCGGAGCTCCGTGTAGTCACGCCCTCTTTCAGGTCCTGTTCGGCTGTATCATTTAACTGAGGTGAGGGGACTTTCATCCTGCCTTTTGCTGCCTGTCAGATAGTGTGACTGGCGCAGCAGCCGACAGCAACAGCAGCCATCAGCTGGGATGCACAGCAGATAGAGCGCCTCTCTTGCCCGGCGCCTCCCTGCTGTGCATCCTTTGCTGAGCGGGTAGCACCGGCTCTGGTCTGCTTGCTAATGCACAGCAGCAATATGGGTGTGGAACAGGGAGAAAACAGATACTTGTCTTGTAGTACACTTGATACCATTGACCCTTATTCTGGTTCACTTGCAAGGGCAAATTCCTTCTCAAATGGACAAAACCATGTGCGCTGCAGCAGGGCAGATGTAATTTGTGCAGAGAGAATTTGATTTGTATATGGACACCATGTACCGCGTCCACTATTATAATCTCCCACCATGTCGTAGCGGATGGTAGGGTATAAAATACCGCCTGTCGGCATAAGTCAGCTAAAAAAGAAAGAGAAAAACTCATATCAATCTGTTGACTGTCGACCTTCCCATTGTCAACCGACCCTGTTGGCCTTCAGTGACCAACCTATTGTATATCGACCTACATAGGGTCGACCTACTGTGGTTACCATATGCCACCTGTCCTGGGTAACTCAGACATAAGGGACCTTCTGATTAGTTTGTAAGCTTGCGAGCAGGGCCCTCCAACTTCTATGTCTGTCTGTAATCACCCAGTTTGTCTTATCACTGTTTGTGCAAATTGTAAAGCACAACGGAATTTGCTGCTCTATATAACAAACTGTAAATAAAGTGTAATAGAATATGCTGCGCTATATAACAAACTGTAAATAAAGCGCAACGGAATATGCTGCTCTATATAACAAACTGTAAATAAAGCGCAACGGAATATGCTGCGCTATATAACAAACTGTAAATAAAGCGCAAAGGAATATGCTGCTCTATATAACAAACTGTAAATAAAGCGCAACGGAATATGCTGCGCTATATAACAAACTGTAAATAAAGCGCAACGGAATATTCTGCACTATATAACAAACTGTAAATAAAGCGCAACGGAATATGCTGCTCTATATAACAAACTGTAAATAAAGTGTAATAGAATATGCTGCGCTATATAACAAACTGTAAATAAAGCGCAAAGGAATATGCTGCTCTATATAACAAACTGTAAATAAAGCGCAACGGAATATGCTGCGCTATATAACAAACTGTAAATAAAGCGCAACGGAATATTCTGCACTATATAACAAACTGTAAATAAAGCGCAACGGAATATGCTGCTCTATATAACAAACTGTAAATAAAGTGTAATAGAATATGCTGCACTATATAACAAACTGTAAATAAAGCGCAACGGAATATTCTGCACTATATAACAAACTGTAAATAAAGCGCAACGGAATATGCTGCTCTATATAACAAACTGTAAATAAAGTGTAATAGAATATGCTGCACTATATAACAAACTGTAAATAAAGCGCAACGGAATATTCTGCACTATATAACAAACTGTAAATAAAGCGCAACGGAATATGCTGCTCTATATAACAAACTGTAAATAAAGCGCAACATAATATGCTGCTCTATATAACAAACTGTAAATAAAGCGCAACGGAATATGCTGCACTATATAACAAACTGTAAATAAAGCGCAACAGAATATGCTGCTCTATATAACAAACTGTAAATAAAGTGCAACATAATATGCTGCTCTATATAACAAACTGTAAATAAAGCGAAACGAAATATGCTGCACTATGGCCCTTATTCTGATCGGTGCGTATATATCCGCGTGCGTTCGGCCCGCCGATGTTTTGTGTCTGCGCATGTGCAGAGGCGTCTCTGCGCATGTGTGAGCGGGGCGTACGGCCAAATCCCGCATGATATGTGAACACTCCGAACAGGGGGTGGAGATGGGCGTGAAGGGCTATTTGGGCTCATTACCATATGCATACGCCCCGCGTTTCATGGGAGTTCCCATGAAAACGCTGGGCGTACGTATGGTAATGCGGCCGTGATGCACGTGTAGGGGGCGGACATATGACATCGCCGGATGTCAGCTGCCCGCCCAGATCCCTGCTTTTGCACGGAAAAATGTCCGTGTGGTCTGAGGTTGCGGGTGCTGGTGGAGCACTCGGACCATCGAATGATGGGGGAGGTTCCCTTAGATGGAGGAGGCGTATTCCGTGAAAAATACACGTGCGGTCCGTTCGCCCAGCTTCTTACCGCATACGGACGGAGTTGGCGATCCGTATGGAAGGCGGGGTTTCGCACGCACGGTCCTGGCCGCATAATCGGCTCTGGCCGCACCGATCAGAATAAGGGCCTATATAACAAACTGTAAATAAAGCGCAACGGAATATGCTGCTCTATATAACAAACTGTAAATAAAGCGCAACGGAATATGCTGCACTATATAACAAACTGTTAATAAAGTGCAACGGAATATGCTGCACTATACAACAAACTGTAAATAAAGCGCAACGGAATATTCTGCTCTATATAACAAACTGTAAATAAAGCGCAACATAATATGCTGCTCTATATAACAAACTGTAAATAAAGCCGGAATATTCTGCTCTATATAACAAACTGTAAATAAAGCGCAACGGAATATGCTGCACTATATAACAAACTGTAAATAAAGCGCAACGGAATATGCTGCACTATATAGGAAACTGCAAATAAATAATTAAATTAGTAATTTTGCTTCAAAGGATTTCATATAAAGTTATTTATAAAGCAGAGAGATGCGTGGCACGATGCGCGGTATGATGCGTGGCACAATACGTGACATTGCAGTACCAACCCTCCACACAATGGCCCTTATTCTGGTTGGTCCTTATATGTCCGCGTGCGTTCGTTCCACCGATGTTTTGTATTTGCGCATGTGCAAAGGCATATCTGCGCATGTGCGAAAGGGACATACGTCCAAATTCCGCATGAATTGTTTACACTACGAACAGGGGGAGGAGAGGGGCGTGAAGGGCTGTTTGGCCTCATTAACATATGCATACGCTGGGCGTACGTATGGTAATGCGGCCGTGACGCACGTGTAGGGGGCGGACATATGACATTGCCGGATGTCAGCTGCCCGCCCAGATCCCTGCTTTTGCACGGAGAAATGCCCGAGTGGTCTGCGCTCGCGGGAGCTGCCTGACCACTCGGTCCTGCATTCGATGGTATGCGACCATCGAATGATGGGGGAGGTTCCCTGAGATGGAGGAGGTGTATACATGAGAACAGAGCCGGCCCTAGCCTAAATGACGCCCTAGGCAAGATTTTGGCTGGTGCCCCCTAGCACCACCACTAGTTCCGTTTCTGACCCTGCTCCCCTTTCCCAGCACCATCAACCCTCATCATAGCAGTCATCATTTTGGTGCTCCTACCCACAATATTTTAAATAGAAAGAGTGCACGCATTTGGTGCGCAGCCCAAACAGGGGTGTGTTCTTGCTGGGAAGGGGCATGACCACACAATTTTACCCCCAATTCAAATTATGCCACACAGTAGTGCAACTTTATTCACATTATATCATGCGATGGTGTCCCTTATTCACATTACATCACGCTGTAGTACCACTTTACCTTATATACATTACTCCGCACATTATTCACATTATACCCTTAGAAAAAAATCCTGAGAAAATATTGTATGTTAACCATCTCCATGGCCACACTGCAACCCAGCACAAAGCAGCGTGTGCTGGGCAGAGGAGAAGAGCTGCAGCTGCTGCTGTCACTTAAGGGGAGGGGGCCCGGAGCCCCCACTGTGCCCTCCCATCAGACTTTGGCCTGGGTAATTTGTACCCCCTACCCCTTTCTCTCGGCACCCCTGAAAATACAACACAGTAATGCCCCTTACACATGACACACATTATTAATGTCCTTATAACCATAATGCCCCTTACACATTATGCCAACCTTTATTAATGCCCTTCATACACATAATGACACACATAATTCCCCTTACACATATGTTGCACATTATTAATGCCCTTATACACATGACACACATAATGCCCATTACACATACTGTATGTTGCACATTATTAATGCCCTTATACACATGACACACATAATGCCCCTTACACATATGCCCCTTACACATATGCCGAACACTATTGCACAACCAACCCACCCGCAGACAGCACTTGCACAGCTGCTAACACTGTGACCTCTGCCTCTGCTTGGATACAGATGTTTCCTCATACATCTTGTCTCAATAGGCCATGCAGCTCCTGGCCAGTTCTGCTAACGTTGGGTGCCTTTCTTGCTGAAAATTCGTCTTATTTGCATTGTTATGCGACCAGGACACACAAGGAGCTTCCAATGATTAAAATGATATGTGGCATGCCTATATTTTGTGTGCGACTGTGGCTGTACCTGCATACGGAATGCTATGTTACAGTGATTTCCATGAATACACTATTTCATATGCAGATGCTGTATCTCACACACAGAATATAGGCATGCTGCATATCATTTTAATCAGCAGAAGCTGCTGATGCCCATAGGCATTCCAAATGCCCTAGGCAATTGCCTAGTTTTCCTATGCCTAAGGCCGGCCCTGCATGAGAAATCCACTCGTGCTCCGTGCGGTCAGCGGCTTACCGCATTCGGACGGAGTGAGCAATCCGTACGGAAGGCGGGGTTTAGGACGCACTGTCCTGGGCGCATATACGGCTCCGGCCGCACAGACCAGAATAAGGCCCAATGTTATTTTGTCAAATTAGTGATGCCAGTTAGCTGCAAAGTCTGTGAAGCACCAAATGGGGCTATTATTTGGCGCAATTGAAGGACAGGTATATGTGAAATATAGGGCAGTAAAATGATAACTACATATCCACAACTTTATAGATATGAAAACCAAATTGAGAGACTTTTGAAGTGATAATAAAATGTAAAGCAAAAACAAAAAAAGAACCAATGTACCCAGTCATTTTCCTGTGTAGTGTTTACGGCTGCATTATTCCTAGTGACCAGCAGGTGGCGACACTGTATAAGTATCTAAAACATAAAGTGCCACAAATCATTACCAATTACTTTTTTAGAAAAGAAAATGATGATTCACCCCCTTATACATTACTGCCCACATCACTGTTATACAAAAGTAAAATAAATAACAAAAAATATAAATAGAAGTCCATACAGTACAGGTACAAGCTACAACATGTGTAAACCAACTCTTTAAGACACAACCATTGCATTTTAGTTACTATAATGGTTCCCTGTAACTGTATGTATGTTGCTATGTATAGTTGGAGTGACTTGTGACAGTGTCTAATTAATCAGCATGGCAAACCTATGCAGCGCTTTATCCCGCTATGTACTAATGTAAGAGGGACTGCCAGCGTCAGTAGGAAGAAGTACCGTACTTGGTCAGGCGTAGATTTAGTCCGTGAGCCGGTCCATGTCCCCCCGGGCTCCCACTGCCAGGACTCCCTGCACCCAGCGGCTTCTGACTCATCAGGAAGGACGCGGAATTCCGTCTCCATGGTAACCGTACACTGCGGCTTCTACGTGTCTCTTGTGAGCATGTGCGCCTACAGCCTGTCCTGCGCATGTGCGTGCAAACAATGTGCTCTAGCAATGAAAACTGTATTTTATATAATCCTGGTATCTACCCCCTAATGCAGTTTACCACCCCTTACAAGCTTGTTCCTGTTGTGTAAAAGCATGTCTCTGTAGGGCATAATAAATAGCTACTATCTACCCACTGCTTTGAAGTCAGATATCTCCGGTTCCCATGGGCCGATTTTTAAAATTCTTGTACCCATGGAAAGAGGGGACCCTCAGCTTTCAGTCTAGGGCCCTTAGACTCCTGGGGGGGTTTCTGGGTACTCAGAACCCCCCCCCCCCCTGCGTGCGCTACTGCTATATATCTATATATCTATATTTATCTATCTATTAGAGATGAGCGGGTCCGGATTCCCGAGATCCGTCAGATCCGAATATCGGGGATCCGGGTCAGATCCGAGTCGGCTCGGGAGTTCCCGCAAATTTCCGGACCAATAACGAGCCCGAACGTCATCATCGCGCTGTCGGATTCTCGCGGGATCTTATAAAAGACGCACGCGCGCCCCGCCATCTTCACTCCAATCTTGGAGAGGGAAGAGGGTGGTTGGGAAGCTCCGTGTGCCCTGTGCTGTGCTCCGTGCCATGTGCTCCGTACCATGTGCTCCGTGACCTGCCTTGTGCCCTCACTGCCCTGTGCTGTGCTCCCTGACCTGCCCTGTGCTCTGACTGCCCTGTGCTGTGCTCCGTGACCTGCCCTGTGCTGTGCTGTACTCTGTGACCTGCTCCGTGACCTGTGCTGTGCTGTACTCCGACCGTGACCTGTCCTGTGCCCTCACTGCCCTGTGTTGTAGACTTGAGCCATTTAACTAAGGGCTGCAGTGCTCCCAAGCAGGGGCTGCAGTGTCCACTGTCCAGGGGCTCTCTTGTGGCCCGTGACCTGCCCTGTCCCCTCACTGCCCTGTGCTGTAATGTACTCAGTGACCTGCCCTGTGCTGTGCTATACTCCGTGACCTGCCCTGTGCTGTGCTGTACTCCGTGACCTGCCCTGTGCTGTGCTGTACTCAGTGACCTGCCCTGTGCTGTGCTGTACTCCGTGACCTGCCCTGCCCTGTGCTGTACTCCGTGACCTGTGCTGTGCTGTACTCAGTGACCTGCCCTGTGCTGTGCTGTACTCAGTGACCTGCCCTGTGCTGTACTCCGTGACCTGTGCTGTGCTGTACTCAATGACCTGCCCTGTGCTGTGCTGTACTCAGTGACCTGCCCTGTGCTGTGCTGTACTCAGTGACCTGCCCTGTGCTGTGTTGTACTCCATGACCTGTGCTGTGCTGTACTCAGTGACCTGCCCTGTGCTGTGCTGTACTGTACTCCGTGACCTGCCCTGTGCTGTACTCAGTGACCTGCCCTGTGCTGTGCTGTACTCAGTGACCTGCCCTGTGCTGTGCTGTACTCAGTGACCTGCCCTGTGCTGTGCTGTACTCAGTGACCTGCCCTGTGCTGTGCTGTACTCAGTGACCTGCCCTGTGTTGTGCTGTACTCAGTGACCTGCCCTGTGCTGTGCTGTACTCCGTGACCTGCCCTGTGCTGTACTCCGTGACCTGCCCTGCCCTGTGCTGTACTCCGTGACCTGTGCTGTGCTGTACTCAGTGACCTGCCCTGTGCTGTGCTGTACTCAGTGACCTGCCCTGTGCTGTGCTGTACTCAGTGACCTGCCCTGTGCTGTGCTGTACTCCGTGACCTGCCCTGTGCTGTGCTGTACTCCGTGACCTGCCCTGCCCTGTGCTGTACTCCGTGACCTGTGCTGTGCTGTACTCAGTGACCTGCCCTGTGCTGTGCTGTACTCAGTGACCTGCCCTGTGCTGTGCTGTACTCCGTGACCTGCCCTGTGCTGTGCTGTACTCCGTGACCTGCCCTGCCCTGTGCTGTACTCCGTGACCTGTGCTGTGCTGTACTCAGTGACCTGCCCTGTGCTGTACTCAGTGACCTGCCCTGTGCTGTGCTGTACTCAGTGACCTGCCCTGTGCTGTGTTGTACTCCGTGACCTGTGCTGTGCTGTACTCAGTGACCTGCCCTGTGCTGTACTCCGTGACCTGTCCTGTGCTGTACTCAGTGACCTGCCCTGTGCTGTGCTGTACTCAGTGACCTGCCCTGTGCTGTGCTGTACTCCGTGGCCTGTCCTGTGCTGTGCTGTACTTAGTAACCTGCCCTGTGCTGTACTCAGTGTCCTGCCCTGTGCTGTGCTGTACTCCGTGACCTGTCCTGTGCTGTGCTGTACTCAGTGACCTGCCCTGTGCTGTACTCAGTGACCTGCCCTGTGCTGTGCTGTACTCAGTGACCTGCCCTGTGCTGTGCTGTACTCCGTGACCTGTCCTGTGCTGTGCTGTACTTAGTGACCTGCCCTGTGCTGTGCTGTACTCAGTGACCTGCCCTGTGCTGTGCTGTACTCAGTGACCTGCCCTGTGCTGTGCTGTACTCAGTGACCTGCCCTGTGCTGTGCTGTACTCCGTGACCTGCCCTGTGCCCTCACTGCCCTGTGCTGTGCTCCGTGACCTGTCCTGTGCCCTCACTGCCCTGTGTTGTAGACTCAAGTCATTTAACTAACTAGGTGCTGCAGTGCTCCCAAGCAGGGGCTGCAGTGACCACTGTCCAGGGGCTCACTTATTTACTGCAAGCAGAGGCGGATTAATCTTTCGAGGATGTAATACATAAATAACAAACTTTTGCAGCACTAAACATCACTATCTAATAGTAGGATCATTGTGACCAATGCAAAAAAACCCACATCTTGCACTACAGTAAGCGATGACAAGCGATTCATACCTTACAAACAGTTCTCAATAACTTAAGTGATTTTACTGTAATGGGAGCTCCCTCCCAATAGTCTGAGTATTAATAAGCAACAACTTTAATAATAAGCAACAACCCACCTCCCCTCCACCAATTAGGTGATAAATGAAGAGGCGACTGGAAATGTTCCCAGAGTTCACTAATCAGTTTATTATATTATCAATTAATAATTAATCAGAAAATCAGGCCAGATAGGGGTCTTATTAGATTTTAAAGTGATACAAACAGATACTAAATATATCTTTTACATATTCTCGCCTGTTATTTTTTTTACTTGAATTGACAAGCGCTTTGCTTTCCTTTTGTGGTGAGTCTTTCGTAGGACTCTTGTACAGAATTTTTTGCAGGACTTTTTTTTTACAGGACTTTGGTCGATACGTTGGAAAGCAGTTGGTGATTTTGCACTTAATCGACGTTTCACCCTGGTTTCCTCACTTTTCTTTTCGGAAGACTTTTCTGAAGACTTCATCACCTTTTGCTTTTTGGGCGTGGAGTAAGTTGTACTCTCTGCAGAGGTTCCATTGCAGATCCTTTTCCTGGGAGACTGATCATTTGGTAGATTTTTCTGTTGCATTTCTGTACTATGGCTTGGTCATTTTTCTTTCTGTTTTGTACAATCGGGCTGTAAATGTCAGGCTGGGTGGTAGGGCCCTACCTCGTCTTTTGGTGCCTTTTGGCTCTTTGGAGCAGAGACATCCGTGGTCTTCGCCATTCCTCTAATTATCATATATATTTATTGGATGGGATGTCCCGGATGTCGGGCTGGGTGGGAGGGCCCCAGCCAATCTTTTTCTACCTCGTCTTTTGGTGTCTTTTGGCTCTTCGGAGCAAGAGTAAATATTTGGCCATCTGATGGATGAATGGTGGGGAGATGGGTGATTCGCTCTCCATCATCATCCATTATGGATGACAATATGTCCTCAGAGACATCCGTGGTCTTCGCCATTCCTCTAATTATTATATATATATTTATTGGGTGGGGGGGCCACAGCCAATCTTTTTCTTCCTCGTCTTTTTGCGTCTTTTTTGGCTCTTCGGAGCACGAAATACTTTTTGGGCATCTGATGGATGAATGGTGGGGAGATGGGTGATTCGCTCTCCACCTCATCCATAATGGATGAAAAATGTCCTCATGCACATCCATGGTCTTATCCATACCTAGACCGAGTTCCTGGCTTTGGGAGGAACACACTTGAATTGGTCATATCATTGGGATATGATGGATGGATTGATGGATGGTTGGGTAGAAGAAGGCTCAACAGCTGCTGATGATCAGCATACTAGACCAAGCGCGTGGCTTCGGGAGGAACACACGTCAAGTGGTGAAGTGGTGGAATGCACGCCTATCCACTCTGATCTAGCTTGATAAGGAGGCAACTGGTAATGCTCCCAGCATCCAGAAACCACTTGACCTCACGCCAGGGGTCTTATTAAATATTAAACTGATACAAACAGATATGAACTTGCAGACACGGTCAATGCTGCACCAAACGCCCACTGCTCCTTGGCTGCACATGCCAAACTGCAAAATCAATCCACATTGGGCTCTTGGTACTTGTGTGGAGGTTCTAACAGAGGAGCGCAGCTACAAGGACAATTTAAACTGCCACCCTGTCTGCCCCTGCAGTGCTGCTCTGCTTCCAACATGTGCCAGGTTGGAAGTGTAAGGTCTACCTGTATGTGATGCCCACTGCTGTCGCCTAGCCTAGACATCCAGCTACCTCGGGATAACCTTTTGGCCCTACTACACTAAATGAAAATGATTTTGTGAGCTGTGAAGTGATCAAAATTGACTAGAAATTAGTGGAAACTAATGTTATTGAGCTTAATAACACTTTAGGGGCAAAAACAGGCCCGAAATCTATTATTTTAGCAAATTTTAGCAATTTTCCCAAAAGATCCAGATCCAAAACCAAAACCAAAACCCGCAAGGGTGGTTTTGCCAAAACCAATCCAGATCCAAAACACGAAGGGAGATCCAAAACCAAAACCAAAACCCGAAAAAGTGCCCGCCGCACATCTCTACTATCTATCTAGATTCTGCTATGGCAGTAAAGACATTCCATCAGAAGTTTATGTCATGATTATTATTTTTGTTTTCGCCACATGGGGTCGCCAGCGCCTTACATAGTACAGAGAGAAACCGTCTGATCACACAACAGAGAAGAGAATTACAGTACAGAACATGACATGGACAAGGTTTATAAATATTGCTGTATCACCCATATGAGCAGCTACAGCTGAACCAAGAGGATTGGTGCCGTTGTTAGCAGCAGGCAGGAGATGATGGTATGAGTCAGGGAAGTAAGGGCACTCGAGGGACGAGGGCCCTGCTTGTTCTAAAGCACCTCATCTATAAGTCACTTGCTGTCCAGTTAACTTCATATTGGACCGAATGTAATGTATGAGTCCGATGGACGTACGGGATGCCGGCTGTACTCAGAGGTTTTTTAAAGGGGCAATCATTTACAAGGCAAAACAATGCCTTGTAACAATGGCAGCTGCAGCGCCGACCATGAATATTGGCACAGGATACGATCCCTGTTCCTACTTTACCATCCATGTGGGCATGAACTTAGATGCGAGGGGATGTGACACACTTACACCGTGTGCATGCCGACCTATGTCAACATAGACACCAAAAGACAAGAAAAACCCATGTCGACCTTTTTCCACTACAGTACAACCTTTTTCATGCAGACCTTTTGATTGTGTCGACCAAGACACTGTATACTTAATATACCATAACCTCCTACTCTCCTCTATCTCCACAAATTAAGACGAGTTGTTCGGGACTATGTAAAAACCGGACCCGGACTAAACCCCGGACCACCGGACCAGACATCAAAATCTGCAGTCCGGAGTTTAAGGTGTCCCATCCAGGGGGGTCCCTGTGATAGCTATCATTAGGGACATGGGGAAGGGGAGATTACAGCCTCCCTGTGTGGTCCGGACTGTCCGTTTTTTGCTATACCATACAGGGAGGCTTTATTCTCCCCCTCCTCCTCTCCCTGGTGGCAGGTGTCACAGGCAGCCCCCCTGGACAGCACACCCCTGGACAGGACACCCCCCGGACCGGACCCTACAAGCTCCGGACTGCAGATTTTGATGTCCGGTCCGGTGGTCCGGGGTCTTGTCCTGGTCCGGTTTTTAACTATACCCGAGTTGTTCCGTTTGAAGCTCACAGGAGTAAAAGTTACGATATCCATTCATCAAGACACAAAGGGGGAGATTCTCTAAGCGAAAAATGCGGTAAAAACCCAGTTATTGGGGTTTTTACCGCATTTTGGGATGCTGTAAGCATCCCCCGCCGGGTTACCGCGGCGGGGGGCATCGCCAGAAAAATCTGGCGATGCCCCATAGAACCAATGGGCTTCTACCGCAACCCTCCGCCGCCCCGCGCCGACCCCCGCCGACCCGCATCGCCCCCTCACCTGTGTCCGGGCAGCACAGCGCTGTGCTGCCCGGACCTCTGACCTCCTCCCTGCACTGATCCTCTTCCGGGTGCAGGGAGGAGGAGAGCCCGGCGCAGCAGCAGCAGCGCCGGGTGTGTGAGGGAGGGGGGAGCCGCCGGGACCTGCTGGGACCCGGCGACTCTCACCGCAAAGGACAGCTCTTAACGCAAGAGCTGTCCTTTGCCTTAATTATCGCATATGTTACAACATATGCGATTATTAAATATGCGATGGGTGGCGAAGGGGGCGGAGATTCTTAGAGAATCTCCCCCAAGAGTTTTTGTTATGCTCGATTTGTGCAGAACACGGCCATTGGCACCACTCTTTCCACTTCCCATCCTTTTGAGCCCTGCTCCCATATGTCTTTGGACTTTATTTGTGGAACTAACCTTATCTAATGAATGTAATCCTAGCTGAGTAGTAATCAATAGATTCGTTTAAATGTTTTTTTTTCCTCTGTCCTTTCTTACATTTACTCAGCGTGCTCAGTGAGAGGGGCGCTATGCAACCTGCCCATGTCCTTATCGGCACCACTATCTTTGAGTTAGCATGCCAATATGCAGGGCAATGTGTGAACGGTCAGTAGCACTGACTGTTCTGACACCTGCAGTTATCGATCTCGGTAAAGATGGGAAGCAGGAAGAGCTACAGCACCACCTAGGGGCGGATCCAGGATAAAATGACAGGGGGGGCACCATGATAAAAGAGGGTTTGGGTGGGGGAGGGGAGGTGTTAGTGGTGCCAGTGTACATGCTAAGAGAGCGGCAGAGAGAGGGTGGGAATGGGATTAAAAATAGGCCCTGGCATTTAAAGTACTAAGGCCCACCAATGGCGACAAAAGTGAAGGATGTAGTTATGCCCATGCCGAAGGCGTGCTCCGGAAAAGGGTGTGTGGCCATTCAACAGGGGGTGTGTCCTTGAGTGTAGTGTACAACACCATATACAACTTCTACACATTACAAAATACTAGACACCATTATACTTGCCCCTTACACATGATGCCAAGTGGAATGAGCCAAAATTCACATACTGTAATGCCACATGGATTGAGCCAAAATTCAAATAATGGCACACGGATTGAGCCAAAATTTACATATGCCAAATGGATTGAGCCAAAATTCACATAATGCCACACGGATTGAGCCAAAATTCACATAATGCCACACGGATTGAGCCAAAATTCACATTATGCCACACGGATTGAGCCAAAATTCACATAATGCCACATGGATTGAGCCAGAATTCACATAATGCCACACAGATTAAGCCAACATTCACAATACGCTTCATAAACAGGGACATTGTCCACCAAAGGCGCGCATTAAACATTTACACCATAATGTCCATTACACGTTAAGTTACAGGCCATTATGTCCATTATGTATTATGCCAAACACCATAATGCCTTTTAAAAATTATGCTACATAAGTGCTGCTTATCTACATGCTCATTGCCAAGGGTTCCATGCTCATTGCCAGAGGTTCCATGCTCGTTGCCATGTGGAATTACATGCTCATTGCCAAGGGGGAATACATGCTCACGGGAAATGGGGGACAGCTGCCGCCAGGCAGAAGTGATAGCCACTGACAGTGGCAGAGCCTGGCTGTATTCAGAGCACTGCAGGTCCCGGCTATTTGAAATAATACCTATTTCACACCAGAAATTGCATTCCCAGGTTGGCCCCTTTTACACCAGCCTAGTCCCTGCATTTTCTGGTGTGAGGGGGAGAGAAAACCACCCCCCCCCCCTTTAACCAGTTATCTCATTTAATCGGCTATATCTTCAGAACCAACTTACCTATTTACATGAGACAAGTATCATATTGAAGAACTTTTGAGTGGGCTTTGAATGATTTTGGTCCAGTGAAACTGGAACATTTAGTTCCAGAGTAATCTGCCCTCAAAGAACATGAACAGCCATGAAATTACATTTCAAAAATAAAAAAATTGGTTTACACGCAATATCTCTGGAACCGATTGACCGATATGGACCAACCTGATATGATATTGAAGGCCCAGCAATTTGGAATTTAATGAAATCAACAAGCTTCTGTGATGCCAGGGGGATAACTGGTAGCCGTCGGAACCGGGTGGGGGTCGGAATTGACGGGTCCCATATTATCCTATGGGGAAAAAACGTTACAGCTTTGCCAGGTGATATCTCCGGTTTCCGGGGGCTAGAGACACGGGGCTGGTCTCGTTGGAAAGCCCTGGTCCTCAGCTACAAAATCAAAGGACAGGGGGCACATGCCCGGGTGCCCCCCCCCCCCCCCGTAATCCGCTGATGGCACCACCATCTGTACCACTGGAGTACATTTGACAGGAGAACACAGTTCATAGCTAATTTCGGGAGGTTCTTTGTGCTGTCTCTGAAGTCTCAGTTTCTTGTCAGCCTCCCATACTCTAATAAAGGATTCCTCCTTGGAAGGCTAGATAATTCCCCTAAACTAATTGTGCCTAGTGCAGGAGAAACCTTACTCTCATTGACCTTTCAATAAATAATCCACAGAATGCAGTAACAAATGGACCTGGACGATCTGTATTACTCAGTATTGGTAGAAGGAGGCTTGTGTCATTAAGGCATGTGGCTTTATGTGTAATGGTATTATGGTGGGTATTTGTGTATTTTCACGGCGCCCAGTACGCTCTTAGTGTACTGGGCTATTCTGTGTAGAAAAATCGCATTGCATGCAATTTGCGATGCGATTCCCTTAGTTAATGTTTCATTCACCCCTGCCCGCGGATCGCATCGCATGCAATTTGCGGTGCGATGCGATTTTCATTTTCTAAGCACCCATGCGATGAGATATGATCCTAGTTCATTATAAAAGCACCCATGCAATGTTATTCAATGCTATGCGATTTTACACCCCCCCCCCACTATCCACGCCAGCCCGAACCGTGGCGAGCGCAGCGAGCCCTGCGAGAGGACGCGGTTACGTCCACTATCCCCGTAGGCGTGGAGTCGATTTTGTAAAGTGTGGCGAGCGCAGCGAGCCACCGAGCCCGAAGCATGGCGCAGTGGACAGCAGACGCAGAATACAGGAGAAGTAATCCACTGCGCTCACCATACTTCTGGCTCGTTTCACGCGGCCCCACGCGGGGCTTGCTGCGCTCACCACGCTTCGGGCTCGGTGGCTCGCTGCGCTCGCCACACTTTATAAAATCACACTTTATAAGACACCGTTGCACCTAGCTACACCACTGGGTAGAGCAGCTTTCAATGCTGTCATTAAGAAACCAGCAATGACCCAGTGTTCTCTAAAGTCTATGATATTACAGTGAAAAGTTGGCAAAGCATATAAACTCACTGCATCCCGAATTCCCAGCATGGGAACTACTGTTAGTCACCAGTGTTAATGAGTAGTTCTGGAGTAATAGTGCCTACATAGCAAAATAGTTTCCTATGCAGAAAAAGGGTGTTTAATAATTCATGTTAAAAATAGAAGTAATAGCGGTGGTTTATTTTAGTCCAGCTATTGTACAGTAGTTAAGAAGAACAGTAAGTAACAAAACAAGTGAACAGAGTGTTGAGTACCTGATATAAAATGGGTCATTTTAGAATATATGATCTTTTACACTGTGCTGTGATACAGAGGATACGTTTACTGTCTCTGGGTATCTGGTATTGTCTGTTGCTCATAGAAACTGCAGTAATACCCGTGTTACAATCAATACCCAACAACTGGGCATTTTGTGTTATTGATATGCTGAAAGATTCTACTGCAGTCCAGTAATGTCATCTGATTATGGGTGCACTGGAACTCATTCTGGTCACAAAAATGTAATAGTTCTGTAAACAGAAAAATAATGACTCTAGTATTGTTATATTCCTACAACGATTTTGTGTAAAGTGAACACTGTATATCCCTATACTTGTAAATACTAGCTACTGTAATTATATTTTGCCGTAACTTCCTGCCACTAATTGTGTACCAGTAACTGTGTGATTAATTTAAAGCACCAAAGAAGCACCGTCTGTTTCTCAAAGGGCTTACAGTATTTAAAAAAACAAATAGGTTAATGTGAATCCAATGCAAAAAAACAACCAGAAGCGGTTCCCCACAACTCGCTGCTTTTTCCATGCTGGAGGTGGAGGCGGCAACCTCATCTCCGCAAGCAGGGAGGTGTGACAATTGGCTGTTACATCATAGCATAGCAGCCTACCCTCCTGCATTCTGCAGGAGACTCCCTGAAATAGCAGCAATCTCCCTCTCTCCCTCATTAGTCTACCAATCTCCCTCGTGTCACCTAGCCCACATTACACTGTTACATTTTTTGGGAAAAAAAGAATGAGAGATAGATACATTTGCATTGAATCATCAGCACCATTTCCCAGCACTTGACCATGTATAGTAGCTCTTACTAACTGCTTTGGGGATCATCTACATTTGGATATGTCATTTTAAAAGATTCCTCTCGGATGTAGCAGTACACACCCACGCTTCTAGGTGCCACAATCTCTTTTCCGATATATGGAACTCAGGGACGTGCAGTCAGGGGAGGCATATTAATGTTTAATATAATAATACAATACAAAGAAAATACTTATGACACATATTATGTGTCATAAGTATATGCTTTGTATTATTACAATCATTTTTACTGTTTTTTTAATTTTTTTATTAGCTTAGGAGGCACCAAGAGCGGTGCCTCCCGCTGTCCATATTAAAGTAACAAACACAGGGGCGGGCAGTGGGCAGGGCTGAGAACCTAGCTCAGTTAAAAGCTCGTTTAAAAAAGATGCATAGGCAGCACCTATAGCAGTGCCTCGGTGACTGGGACGTGCATTCTGCCTATATGAAAGCACGCCCCTGTCACTGAGGCAGAAGTGATTGGACACAGTGGCGCTGTCTCAGTGACAGGGGCAGCTTTCATAAAGGCAGAAAGCACGTCCCTGAACCATGGCTCCTATAGGTGAGGTGCCGCTTATAGCACAGTGTTTTTAAAGGTGGACGAGCCGTGCAACCGCTGCACAGCTCGTCTGCTGCCTTGTATTGCCGGGTGTGGGGGGGCGAAGCTGGGCTGAGCCGAGCCGAGCCGCCAGCTCCCGCTGTTATCTGGCCACCAGGCACCGGCACCTGCTCTGCTCCTCATTACTGACCGTCCGGGGACTCACTGCCGGGCGCTCGGTCCGGTGCCTGGGTGCCTGTCCCAGGACGGGACGCTGCCGTCACTGCTGCCGTGCAGTCTGCTGCCTGCCTGGGTATCCATAAGCGGTGCCTGGGCTGCCGCTAAACGGTAATTTGTGTTTGTGTTTGGAGGGTGGGGGCTGTGTTTTTTTTCTAAAGTGGCATACTGTAGGTTTATTTGTGTTTGGAGGGTGGGGGCTGTGTTTTTTTTTTAAGTGGCATACTGTAGGTTTATTTGTGTTTGGAGGGTGGGGGCTGTGTTTTTTTTTTAAGTGGCATACTGTAGGTTTATTTGTGTTTGTGTTATGAGACAGACATGTGTGTTTGTGTTGTGACAGAGGTGTGCATCTGTATGTATTTGTGTAAAGTGACAGGTGTGTGTTTGTGTAAAGTGACAGAGGTGTGCACTGTTTCTGTGTGTTTTTTAAATTAAGTATATTGGCCCAATGTACTGGCCTCTGAGTTTATTGGCTGTGCGGGGTGCTGGCTGAACTCAGAGGTTCTATTAAAGAGGCAGACATTTACAAGGCAAAACCATGCATTGATTAAAAAAAACTCAGAGTTCGGCCATCACCCCGCACAGCCACTGAACTCAGACGCTAGTACTTCATTTAAAAATATACCTATTTTACACAAACACACAGAAACCGTACACACCTCTGTCACTTTACACAAACACACACCTCTGTCACAACACAAACACACACAAGTCTGTCCCTTAAGAGGATAGCGCTAGTTAGTACATTTGGCTGCATGTTTTTTTTTTTTTAAGTGAAAAGGTATGTGGGCATATCCCATGGAGGCTTGGTGGAGCCAGCGACGACGGGTCTGTGCCGAGCACTGGGTCCAGGAGCTGCTCTGCCAGGTCTCTGCTGCTTATGCAGGGGGCAGCTACCGCACCTGCCTGTCAGTGCAGAAACAGCCCGAACCCAATGCTCCCCACAGAGCCTGGTGGCACGGGCTCCACCAAGCCAGTGCCTCACCAACCACAAACCTCACTGCACGTCACTGATGGAACTAGACACGCCCTTTGGGTGGAGCCTCAATGGGGTGCTTTGCAAAATTCTATTACCATCTATAATCTCCCTGAAACTAGTATTCAAAAGTAGGCAAGTATGCATCATAGTCAAGCAACCCACTCCCATCATAACAGTGACAAAGAAGCAGAATTTGATTGTAGTGTTATTTGGGCCTGAGGCTGAGAATGGACTATTGTGAGAAGCATTGACGATGTGACCAATGCAGTGTGGGTGTGGCCTAATCTATGTAGGTGTGTGTACAGCCCCTACTCTGACCAATGCTGTGTGGGTGTGGCCAAATCCAGATGGGCTTGTACAGCCCCTGCACTGACCAATGCTGTGTGGGTGTGACCACATCTATGTGAACGTGTACAGCCCCTCAAGGTAGAAAAATTGCATAATTTTGTGAGGAAAAAGAGCGCAATACAATTTCTACAGTGATTACAGTGGGTAAATACGAAATATATACAAGATACATATGTATTAGGGGATACAGTCATTAGGTCTACAGTAACTAGGTCGACAAGCATTGGGTCGACACCACTAGGTCGACATGCAGCAAGGTCGACATGGGTTAAGGTTGACATGGGTCAAGGTCGACATGGGTCTAGGTGGCCATGCCATTAGGTCGACACTAGCGTTGGGTCGACCACGGCTAGGTCGACAGTCAAAAGGTCGACATGGGGTTTTTCACTGTTTTTTGAGGCGACATGTACCGACAGGCGGTACTTCATGCACTAGGGCGTGGTGGGAGAATAAACTTATGTGCAGAGCATAGCGAGGCACCGTGCCCGAAGCATCGGGCATAGGGAAGTGTACATGATGTGTTGTTGTATAAAGGGATTAGAGACAATCTCAATGATCTTCAGTGTTTACCACAGGCAAATAACCCTGATCTTAAATGCCCGGAGCTATTTCTTTTTAATCCCATTTCCTCCTGGGGTAAGATCATGACCCTTGTCAACCCATAGATTCTGATTTCAGTGCTCTGAGCTACAAATTAACACACTTGCATTACCATACCTCCCAACTTCTGTGCTTCAGAAATAGGGACACTCGCGCAGCGTCCGAAAAGGGGCGGGGCATATGCAAATGAGGTCGCGGCTTATGCTAATTAGCCGCGACCTCATTTTCATACGAGAATAGACGCTGTGCGCATGCGCACAGCGTCTATTCTATTAGATTGGGGGGTCTCCCAACTGCCACCCCCCGCAGCGGGACAATGCCTGCCGCGGGTGGGACAGAGGGACAGGACCCGAAAATCGGGACTGTCCCTCTAAAATCGTGACAGTTGGGAGGTATGCATTACAGTGGTAAGGGACTGGAAACAGCTACAGTATGATTTTACCTGCCCGCTGATCCTTCCACCTCTTCCCAGAGTTTACAGACATTGAACACTAAGGACCTGATGCTTGTGTAGCTGTTATCAGCTTCTGTTAATAATGCCCTTACTGTACAAATAACATGTAGTGACAGTTGGCATGAACTCTGACCCCAGCCACCAGGATCACTTCCAGAGAGTTCTGCCATGAGGCCCATCTACAGTCTCCAAACACTTCTGTTATCCATACTTACCCATCAACAGCAGCATTATCCCAAACTAAAAATGTAGAATGGTATTAAAGAAAAGAAAAAGGCACACAGCGGTTGGTAACCTACCGATGGAGAATAAAAAGCGAGAAAGTCCCAAATATACAATGGTAAAGGTGAAACAGAAAAAGTAAGGCTAAGGACCCATTATATAAACCACTAAGATTATTAGGAGGTTATTCTGGTTGCGGCGGCCAAACGTACGTACGTTCCGTATCAGCGTACATTTCCCGTTCGCGGCCGGTGTGCGAAAGTCCACCCACAAAACATCCGCATACGGACGCTCACAAACACCGACAAAGGGGAGTGGCGTACACTTGAGCGTACGCCACCGTACACGGACGGATCACCGCTTAGACTCCGAGAACTGGCGTACAACAGAGCGTACGCCACCGTTTACGGACATCTCTCGTCCGTTTTACCACCGACATCTTGCGGCTATCTGAGCGTACGCCACCGTGCACAGACGGCTCTCTATTGTTTTCAATGGAAAACTCAGCGTCTGTCACCGATCGTGAGAGTGAGCGTACGTCCGTGCACGCTGGCATACCCTTCACATATATGGACCTGCTAATCTAGCCTTTCAACTATGATTAAGACAATTAAATGAATTATTCTAATTGTTATTCAATTATTGTTTTATATTACCTCAATTGTCTACCTTAATGAACACCTTAATAAAAATAAATTTTACTCCTCCTTACATGTATATTTATTATGTTCTAATGTTGCATTTTAATCACTATCTATGTGTCCCCACATTGCTTATACTTTTAAATAAAATCATGGTGTTTGTGTGTGTGTACTGAATTACAGTATGTCCATAATTAGTTTGTTCCGATTTTTTTACATGTATACCTACCCTGATGTTATGTGTGATGATTTCATCTAACAACATTAAACATTCATGCATTTTCACTATGTGTTTATTTACTCAAAAACACACACATTCACACATCAATCGTTACCCCTCACCTCAAAATACAAATATAACTGACATTACACATCTGTATGTACCTGCCCTTACAAACCCTCAAACATATTTTGGATTAACAACACAGGCAACTTAACTGTCCCTTATTTTTTTTTTTTTTTTACAAACGTTAAAACTTAAAAAAAAAATTAAATGAGGGCCTCAAGTTGGGCATAAAGTATATTTAAATACAGGAGGGTCAGGAATATCTCCCTCATGATCCGTGCCACCTCCTCCTGGTGCTGTTCAGTGTCTGTAGTGAAGGGGAAAAAACATAATAATATATAATATACACAAATATTTGTTGTATTTTAACATAATTCTAAGTTGTGAGTTAAGTGTGAAGGCCACATACATTTTTCAACTACATTGAAGATGGGTCTGCTGTAAACACAGTACTAAAAACTAATATGTGTACACACACATACTGTACATATTACATAACATTAAATAAATTCCTCCTTCTTGGATGAATGTATGCTGTATCCCAATTGGTAGGTTTGTGTTGGGGGACTCACCTCTAACCTCACAATTAGGCTGTGCTATTTAAGGGTAATGACATTGTTGCGGCTTAAGCACTCCTTACTATTTAAAATGTAGGACATTGTTGTACAAATTATAGGCCTACAGCTATGTTTGTAAAGCATGCATCCGCATGGCCTCACACACTATTATCATACCAATCTATAAATTAATGTTGCACATCATGCTGGGAAGTGTAGTTACACAACACCTGGACCCACATAACTTCAACACCACTAATGTAGGATATGTCATTGGATGTACTGTTATGTCAATTATTCAAGGGGTGAGGCATGGCCACACTCAAAAAATCCACCAAGGGGACCCTTGTTCCTGGAGAAGGACAGGCCACACCTCAGGGTCGACCTGCAGTGATATGTTGCAACTAATGATGATGTTGGATACACATATGTGGTTGTTGTGATTGTTTATGTGTAGAAATGTGTAGGTAAATATTAGCCACATTATTTACTTACGGCTAGTGGAGACATCCTGCTCGCCGCTGGTTGGGTGTCCTGTGTTGGTGGTTGGGGGGGTCAGGAGCAAGGGGGATGGGATTGGAGTTGGGATAGAGGTAGTGGGTTGGAGTGGGGATTGGAAGGGGTTGGGGGTGGGTGGTGGGGAGTTGTAGGGGGGTTGGAAATGGGGTGTGGGTGGGGGTAGGGGTGTTGGTGGGGGTAGGGGAGTGGCTGGTGGAAGGGGACGTTGATATGGGGTGGGCACCAGCAGGCCCCAATGTCTCCTCCTCATCCTCTTCCTCCTCCTGGGTGGCCTCCTCCTCCTCTTCCTCCTCCTGGGTGGCCTCCTCTTCCTCCTCCTGGGCGGCCTCCTCCTCCTCTTTCTGGGCGGCCTCCTCCTCCTCTTCCTCCTCCTGGGCGGCCTCCTCTTCCTCCTCCTGGGCGGCCTCCTCTTCCTCCTCCTGGGCAGCCTCCCTTCCTCTTCCTCCTCCCGGGCTGCCTCCTCCCGGGCTTCCATGCGTGCCCTGGCGCGTGCTGAAATGTTCATGTTGATGGTATAGAAATCGAAGGTTGGGTTTCATGAATATGGGGGAAAGAAAAAGTCACATTAGCCATGCTCATAACATTACAATTGATCATTTCAGTTATATTTAATACATTTATCATGCTAACAAATTGATATGCTACACACAAAATCAGAGGGTAAACATATACCCACCATATACCCACCATATACCCCCCATATACACCCCATATACACCCCCTATACACCCCATATACCCCCCTATACACCCCCTATACACCCCCTATACACCCCCTATACCCCCTATACACCCCATATACACCCCCTATACACCCACATACTCATGCACATGTTTTAAAACTATAGAACTCAATGCTACAAAACGCATACAGATTTGAAATTTATATACTTGCATCGGGCAATATAGCGCTGAATGGCGCATAGTAGATGTGGCTGCCTCCGCTGCAGGTCAGACCAGTGCCGCTGAACCTGCCCCAGGTTAGCTGCATTAGAAAGATATGGGCCCCTGGGCCCCAGGCGCTGGTCCATTACTTCGACCAACGCCAGCAGCTCCATGTTGCTGACGGGGGTAGCCCTTGGGGAAAACATATTGGCAATGGCGCAGTTATTAATTGCAGGTACATATATAACTTTGGGTGGTTGCTGATTGGTCTAAAAGCGAGTTTTTTTATTAATAACTTTATCAATCCATCTTGCATTAACAATATGTATGCGAATAAAAAATTTTGCCGACCGTTCCGATATGCACACCATAACATACATTATGCTTTCAATGTAGAGAGACGTACTGTATATACAGTGTGCGAAAAATAATACACGCAACCATCTACTAATACATACGCTGATAACAAGGCACATACAACATGCTTTCAATGTAGAGAGACGTACTGTATATACAGTGTGCGAAAAATAATACACGCAACCATCTACTAATACATTCGCTGATAACAAGGCACAAAAATCAAGGATGTCAATGAGGATCCTTGTTGTGCTTACTGCAGGTGGCGACTGTGGAACTTCTAAGACCTCACCTCCATACTTTCCCTTGAGACATACTTCCCTACTTTGCTTCCCCCCCTTCTTGTACTCAGTTGTGGGTGGCAAAAGGGAGGGTGCAGAGGGCCTCCAGGGAAAGCAGGGGTCTTTCCCACCTTCCCGCGGGGGCTGTGAGGACCAGATGATTTTTTTTAAATTTATTTATTTTTTATTTAATTTTGGGGGGGAGTAGGTTGAAGTTCTGCCTAGGGTGCTGAGAAACCTTACACCGGCCCTGAGGATACCACCACCAAAAAAAAGAAACCCTGCATTTCTAGAGGCAGAATTGAGCATTTTAGTTCCCAGGGCACGAGAATGGATAGAATTGTCAACCAGGAAGCCAGGTGCCAGTGCAAGAAAAAACCTTTGGGAGAAGATCACAGAGGAAGTGAACCAGGTGTCAAAAGTGGAAAGAGATATGGCATCAGTGAAGAAAAGGCAAGTGTGTTGCTCCACTTGATAATGTCATATGTGTGTACATATGTTACATGTATGTTTTGATAGTAATAGGAAGGTGTGTTTGTAGATATTGCTACACTTCAATGTCACATGTGAACACAACGATGTCTAATAACCCACATTTATATATGAAACATGCACCATTGGTGTGATGTGAGGTCATGGGCACACTTCTGCTCATGTGAAGTATGTGATGGGACAACAGAAAGTGTGTAGTTGATAAAGAGTTGTAGTAACAAGTTCCAGATGAGGCTACTGAAACAAGGATGTGAAAACTGTGCACATGTAGCTGGTGTGAAACTACACATCCCAGCATGTCTTCCCATAGTTAAATAACTCCATATTATCAACACTGTCAAGCTATGGTGGGATGTGTAGTTTCACTACAGGTGGAGGTGCATAATTTGTCCAGGGATGATGTCATTTCTGCATAGTGATATATGTATGTGCATTTAGCGGGCTAATGAATTAGATGAGACACTGAAATGCCTCATAATGGAGACATTAATGTGTGTGTGGGAAACATAAGCACCAAAAACAAAAGGTCACACACACTAGGAAATGTAACGTAGTCATGATGTTCACTAGCACAGTGGTGCACATATCTCATGGTGATATTTGTATGTTTTAACTTGTAGGTGGTCAGACTTTAAAACTACACTGAAGAGGAAGATGACTGACCGGTACAACCACAGCATGTCCACCGGGAGGGGGCCTATCCCAGAGAACTTGGAATATACCCCCCTGGAGGAGGAGGCCTTGGATGTAATTGATGTTGCCGAGGTCAGGGGGATATCCAATATGGATAGTGAGCTCCCAGTGGAGGTTTTTGCTGCTGCTTTTGATGGTAAGTCACAGTAATGCATTGTATTTGGGTAGAGAGATTTTTTTGTGTATGTGATGGTGACATTGTTTAAAATTATTATCCTAGAAGAAGCAGGACCAGCTGATCAACCGGCAGCATCTTCCTCTTCAGAGCCACAGGTGGAGCAAGTGGTCCAGCCACCACCAACACGCCACCTCCCGCCACAGACCACATCTGATGCCAGGTGGATCGAGATGCTGGACAAGATCCGGCAGCAAGGGTTGGAGGCTGCAGGACATCAGCAGCAGTTTGTGCAATTCATGGGGGATTGGAAGGAGAGCAACACCCAGCAGTTTGACATTCTGGCGGCTAGCATGCAAAGCATTGCCCAACAACTCAGCCGCCAGAATGACATTCTGGCGGAGCTGCTGACCACCGCCAGGTCCCTAAGGGACAATCCCTCATCTGCTGGGCCACCCCAAGCTGCTCCCCAATCTTCCACCTCTGCTGACCCTCCTGTGTCCACTAGGGGAAGAGGGTGCAAGCCTTCAGTGCCAAAGGCCCCGGTCCCCAAGACCCCATCCAAAAAGGGGAAAAAAGGGCCAAAAGAATGACACCTGGTTCACTTCCTTTGTGTTTGGACCCCAAATTTTTAAATTGCACTGGACATCCACTTCCTGAGTTGGCCATCTATCCATTTTCGTGCCATGGGCATTAAAGTCCTTATCATCACACCCTGATACCACATTCCCTCAATGCTAACCCCAATCCCACCTCCCCTCACAGCTCACCATAATCCCACTTCCACTCACATCACACCCTGATACCACCTTCCTTCAATGCTCACCCCAATCCCACCTCCTCTTACTGCTCACCCCAATCCCACCTCCTCTCACTGTCACCCCAATCCCACCTCAACTCACAGCTCACCCCAATCCCACCTTCCCTCACAGTTTACCCCAATCCCACCACCACTCACAGCTCAACATGATCCCACCTCCCTTCAGAGCTCAGCCCAGTCCCACCTTTACCAAGATCCCACCTCCACTCATACAGCCCCCTGATACCACCTCCCCTCACAGCTAACCCTGAACCCATCTCCCACCGCAGCTCACCATAATCCCACCATCCTTCATTCCTCACCCAGATCCCAATTCCCATTACTTCTCCCCTAATCTCGCCTCCTCTCACAGCGGATCCTAAACGATATCGTTCAGTGACATGTACATGCGGGTCTTGGCTAGATAGCCAAAGTCAACTTGCATTCTCAGCAGACGTCTAGTGTGCAAGGGAAGAGAGAGATACAGGTGGAAAGAGTTGGGAAGGGGTCGAAGGGGATTTAGAGAAACACCGGCTACATGTACCAGTACTGATTACTGTTATTTTATTTATTTATTTTGTGTCCTCATCAAGGCTGTGCGGCTAGTGACAAGCCAAGATACATTATTTCTTAGCGCACAAAGGGTTGATCTCTGGCAGACAAGGGTTAAAGCGGCAACTGTGAGTGTGATCACCACAAACCTCCCCCCCCCATGTGTCTTTGTGGAGAATAGTAAGCGATAATTGGTGTGAGATAAATGTGTGTGTAGGAAGTCAAATCATCAAAGCGACAGAGCAATAAATATTCTTTTGTCATCAGCTACAAAGCTCCAGCTCAGATAATTTTAATTTCAATGTAAAAAGCTTTCCTGAAACATCTCGGCAGCCCATGCATTTACATGTGACAAACAATGGGGTTTATGCACCTACTCAAGGTCACAGTTCTGTTTGGTTTACTTCTGCAGTTACGATTTCCTTGACATCTAAATGCAAGCGATGGGTGAAACAATTACTAACGATGTGAAAAAGGAAAACTTCATATATTTCACCTGATCATCAATGTTCAGCTGTATGAATGTTAAACGGCAAATTCTTGCCTCCATTCAGTACAGAACAACAGGACCATTTCTAAATAAACTAAGGACAAGAAGGAGCACAAAGGGGGTGATTCAATATCATTCGGTAGCGTATTCGCGCCGGGGGGGGGGGATTGTGCGGCTTTTTTCACATCTTCATGGTGACTTGTTGTAGTAAAGTATTTATTGTTTTCTAAGATCCCTGTTATAAAGATGCTAAATCATAGGGATTGAATATTTCAGAGGCCTCCAGACGTGGGATATCTCAAATGTAATTTGGATAGCTCCGCCCATGGCCCGTCCTATTTACGGCACAAAAATGGGGCATGGCCATGGGAGGAGCTATTCAAATAATATTTTGAGAGTACTGGTGCACTATCTTTAAAGGAACGAAGGAACCCTATTAAAGAAAAAATAGTGGGGAGCAGAGGGAGGGAAGCAAGAGGGAAGCACGAAGCAGCTAGCTGCTATCTTACCAACTCATCTGCGGCGCTGCCTTGCCGCTCCCTCTGCTGCTCCTACTCCCATGGCTGCCCCCTGCTGTGCTGCCGCTGTAGCCACTGCCAACAGATCCCTGGCCGGCAGCCGGACAGCCGTGACGTCTGCCCCGGCACTTTGTGACTTACGCATGCGCAGTCACTTTTTTTTTTTTTGCCAGGCTGGCTAAAAAGCCGGAAGGATCAAAAAACGGGATACTCCCACTGAATGCGGGAGGGTCGGCAACCCTGTATATAGGTGGATCAATACGTACCTGTGTTAGAAGAAAGGTGGCTTTGCCAGGAAAGTTGGTATTACTATTGTGTACTATTATCTTTCAAACAACGCCATAACAAATTTCATATTTACTCATAGGTTCGATTTTTTCCCTACCACGACAATGCACCGGCTCCCTCATCCTGAATTGTTGCTGCCAAATTGCATGAATTGCGCTATTAATTGTTGCCGCATCCACCGTACTCGCCCGACTTGGCTCCCTGTGACTTCTTTCTGTTCCCTAACCTGAAAATGGGGCTTGCGGGAAAAGAATTCAGCTCAAACGAGGAGGTCATCATCAAGACAGAAGCCTGCATGAGTTTGACAGATGATATTTCCAAGACTTAGGGGGTTATTCTAGTTCACTCTTTCTGACAAATTCCTTCTTAGATGGACAAAACCATGTGCACTGCAGGTGGGGCAGATGTTACTTGTGCAGAGAGAATTAGATTTGGGTGGGGTTTTACTTCAAAGAAAGATCTATATTGGAGTGTAAAAATAAAGCAGCCAGTATTTACCCTGCACAGAAACAAAATATCTCACCCAAATCTAATTCTCTCTGCACATTTTACATCTGCCCCCCTGCAGTGCACATGGTTTTGTCCATCTAAGAAGGATTTTGTCAGAATGAGTGAAGTAGAATAAGGCCCTTAGTTCATCTTACCCCATTTTTGCCTTATTGCCTTTTCATTTTTAATATCCGTCTGTCTATCTATTGCCCCATACACATGATTAGGCAACATAGTAAAAATCACTCAGAGGGGCCCTTCTGAGCGATATCTTTTACTCTACACTGAATATCGTTAACAATGTGTTTGAACATGTACAGAGAAGGGAGGTCCTTGACAATGAAGCCCATAACCGTCACCCCCACACACACACACACACACACTGTTGCTCCCTTCCCAACCGGCATCAGAAAGTGTAATGCCGGCACCCCGCCGCCGCTACCAATGTCGGAGGGGGTCCTATAATGTGTAGGGGGCTTATCTATCTATCTGTCCATCCAGAAGGTGCGAAAAAAACAGCATCATCTAATGTAGTATATTAGTTCTTGAATGTGATTGTGAATAAATAAAAATACAAAATACCAAATTCTGTATGTTGTGATATTGCTACATATTGTAATCCTTTATTTAGAGATTTCTCATGAACTCATGAAGAATTATGTATAATGTAAATGGTACATAAAATATATGCACATGCCCATTTGGTGATAATTGGGTCTCATCCTTTTTAATAGGATGCATTTTGAGCTTTAATGAGAGAAATACATGTGGTACTTGTGTCGTACCACGGTGCCCACTAAGCAATTTGCTTAGTGTGCTATTCTGCGTAAGAAAATCGCATTGCATCTCATGTCCCGTTTCAGTGCAGTGCAATGCGATAAGTAATATATTCACTGCTCTCTTTCTGTGGGCTTATCGCATGCGATCGCTCCTAACGCAAAATCGCATGCGATTTTATAGGGTGCGATGCCATTAACTATACTATACACTTCTATGACATGCAATTAGGTTTTAGGCACCCCCCTACTAACCACACCACCCCGAAGCGCGACAAGCGTAGCGAGCCCGGTGAGGGGCGTCGGAAAGCCACACTATATATAGTCAACTCCGTGGATAGTGGGGGTATGAAAAGGTCGGGAG
Source organism: Crinia signifera (assembly GCF_055691185.1). Taxonomy (NCBI): domain Eukaryota; kingdom Metazoa; phylum Chordata; class Amphibia; order Anura; family Myobatrachidae; genus Crinia; species Crinia signifera. The sequence continues at coordinate 37,119,075 of NC_139219.1, forward strand.
GACACTTTTCCGTTTCACAAACAGGCTTTTGTCGACTTCAACTATCTTGCCGGCACCGCCAATTTGCCTATGGGGCTGTGCAATTAAGTCCATAGTGCAGGCCTCATGCAACAAACTGTTATACTGCACTGTGGTTTTATTAGACAACTGCGGTTCACGGTCACAATAATTTACAGTTGTCAGCTCCTCCGCCCACGAATATATGAAGCGGACAAGGGTCAGGAAGGGTAAACGGCACCCCGGGAATCAATGCGCCGCTCTGAGGCTCACCTTCTTGCGACAGACTTTAATGTGGCAGCGCCACATGCATTCTTTCATCGATAGGCGCATCGGGTGCAAATTGTGCTGCTGGAAAAAACGAACAGCCTCCTCCTCTGTCTTTGGCAAGGTGAATATGCTCACAGGTTCACCAACCATCACTGTCACTTCGTTCACGTTTTCTGCTCTCCCTGATGCAGCCATTACTGTCAGTTATTCAGCTCTGACTGAATCTGACAGGGACCGGGAACACTATGAAAGTTCTGACTGACTACGCTATTTGCGCAGCCTATGCTTATTCTGAAAGCACAGCTACGCTAACTGCCTAACGTCCACACCATATTAACTTCTGAGATCGCATTGCATTGCATGCATCGTACGGCACTAAAACGGGCCGTGCTGTGCGATTTCCCTACGCTAGTGTATGTATGCTAATTGGGCGCCCTGCAAATACATAAGTACCATACATTTCTTGGCACACAAAGCAATAAAATAAACACACTGTACAGATGGGGCAGGTCTCATCATTGCAGGGGATGGCGATGGCGACGCCAGCCGCCATCCCCCGCCATCTGTACAGCGAAAGGGGACGCGCACGTCCCCTTCTGACGGTGCTTCCCCCGGGTCACCGCCGGCTTGTCGGCGGCCACCCGGGGTCCCCACCGCCTCCCCACACCCCCCCTAACCCTGTCCATCTCCCTGAAGCGGAGACGGACAGGGTTCCCGTCGCCCCCGCCGACGGAAACTGAGACGCGCGTGAGACGAACGCGCGTCTCAGTCAGATGGCGAGCCGGGCTGCTGGCGGATCGCCAGTGGTGACGTTCTGGCGATTCGCCAGCAAAGAAGAGCCCGGCTCCATCTGTACATATTAAAAGGTAGAGAGGTAGATGTAATCAGGGATGGACTGGCACACAGGGGAAACCCCCGTTGGCCCCAGTCTGTGGGACCCACCTTCTCCTCTAGTGATCAAGTTCCACACTGTGCGCCTCAATTATACATTATATATATATATATATTACCTTGCACAGGACTATGGTGTATTTTCTACAGTGCATTGCTGTTATTAATCTGGTACATTATCATGCATGCATTAGCAGTATATACTCCTCATACCTCCCAACTGTCCCGCTTATCGTGGGAACGTCCCATTTTTTTGGTACGTTTAGACAGCATCTATTCCTGCAGCCAGAGGGGCTGGGGGCATAGCCAGCAGCTCATGGAGCTGCTAGGCATGCCCCCCACAGTGGCGAATGTGGGGGCGTGGCTTTGCAGCAGCAGCGCGAGTACAGGCCACACCACCTTTTCATTAGGCCACGCCCCAAAAATTTTTACACGCACACTGTTCCTCAGACCAATAATCAAATGTTGGGAGGTATGTATACTATATGTATTTATCAAGGGACCCAGCCCATGCACTCTCTAATGTTAAGGAAAAGTTATGCTGTGGCTGGCCACACCCTATCTGGAGACAGACCATACTCCTAAGCATGGGCCCCTACCACTTCATTCCTCGGGTGGCTCCTTCATGTCCCAGTCAGATGCTACATGTAAAAAATACAATTCTCTGCCATTATTATCTTAAGCCATAATGAAGCAAATCTAATAAGTATTTTAGCAGAAAAAAATTGAAACTTTCGTGTGCAAAAGTGGTGGTACCAAAGAAGTAGGACTTTGTTTAAGCAAAGATTGGCCAAGGGGGCCGGGCTGAGGTGAAGCTTGGCCCCCTGGAGTATGTATAGCATACCCTTTACCTCACGCCCTGGGGATGTCATGGCAGATCTTTGGGTTGTCCTAAGCTTGAACCTTGACGTAACAGCAGGAAGTTTTACTCCATATGCAGTATAGTACTCATGTATAAATGTGTGCGAGTATTTCATTTTCCTCCATAGAGGATGCAATTTCCATTCATGTTCGCCATTAATCCTGTAGACTGACATTAAATATTGTTAACATTTTCATGACAACGTTTAATTCCCCCCCAATTCCTATATATACAAATTCTGTTTAGCGCAGGCCATTTTCTAGGTTCAGACAATGTACAGGTGACATCTGTTCTTTGATGATGATGATGAGGAGGGGGGGGGGAGGATGCCTGTATAATATATAATAGCAAACCATTCAATATTAATGTTTTCTAACACAGAGGAAAATGAACCTTATTCTAAACAAATGCATTTTGTTTTAAACTAGCTCACTTGCTAAATATAGCATGAGGTAAGATGAAAATAGATAGAGAATGTATAGACATCTGTGTTCTCTGCAGACATCGATGTTATTAGTTTGGTTTACCCACATTGGCCCTTATTCTAATTCGGACGGTACGGCCCGCGTGCGGCCGTACCGCCGATGTTTTTACTCTGCACATGCGCAGAGGTGAATCTGCGCATGTGCAGCCCCCTTCGCCGCAGACGTATTTCGTCCGCCGCAAAGGGGGCGTATAGGGGCGTGAGAGGCATCATGCCCTCATTTCCCTATGTGTACGCCCCGCGTTTCATGGGCGTTCCCATGCAAACGCGGGGCGTATGCATGGTAATGAGGCCATGACGCAACTCATGGGGGCGGAAAGCTGACGTCGCCGGATGTCAGCTTTCAGCCCCCATACAAGCTACCACACGGACGATTGTCCGTGTGGTCTCAGCTTGCGGGAGCTGCCGCGGCGTGCGGACCTGCCTTCGATGGTCGACGACCATCGAATGCAGGGGGCAGCTCCCACCATGGTGGAGGCGTACGCCTCCACCATTTTTATGCGGATCGCCAGCCGTCCGTGTACGGACGGCCGTGGCGATCCGTAGGGTGGGCGGGGATTGGTTTGTGCGGCCGGAGCCCCGTGTGCGGCTCTGGCCGCACCAACCAGAATAAGGGCCACAGTCTTTGAGGTGGCTGCATAGATTTAGGGCTCTATAGACTAAGCATATATATGAGCCTTAGAGAGTGCTAAAGTCTATAGAGATAGAGGGGCCTTGTAGAGCAGTAAAGGGGCAGAGAAAAAGTACCAACCAATCAGCTCATGTTTTCCATGTTACAGCCTGTGTTTGAAAAATGACAGAAGCTGGTTGGTTGCTACTTTATCTCCGCCTCTTTATACATCCCTTAATCCGGTAATATACCGTTTAAGAGATGCGGGGTGACATTCTATGGGATGCGGTAAAATCTGCATGTTTTTTTATCGCACCTAATTGCACTTTTGAAAATCGGAAGATTGGCCCGTTTTTCGCATATTTAATGAGATGCGAAAAACGGCCCAAATAGTGCGAATAGGTGCGATTTGATGCGATTTCTTTAGTCCTGAAAATGTGCGATTTTCAGGTCTGAAAATCGGACATTTGCAGGAAATCGCAATTAAAAAAAAAAAAAAAACAGCGCGGGTTCCCCCGCCAGAGCATAACCAGCCGGTGCTGGTGACATAAAATCGCATACCATTAACCCCTTACCGACGCAGCCTGTTTTTGCCTTCCTGACAGAGGCCTTTTTTTCAAATCTGACATGTATCACTTTATGTGGGGATAACTTTTTATTGCTTTTACTTATCCCAGTGATTTTGAGATTGTTTTCTCGTGACACATTGTACTTTAAGTTAGTGGTAAATTTTGGTCGATACAGTCTGTTTTTTTTGTGAAAAATACCAAAATGTCGTAAAAAAATTGAACATTTTGCAATTTGCAAAATGTTAAATTTTCTGCTTGTGAGACAAATAATCATACCACTCAAAATAGTTAATAACTAACCTAGACAATATGTATACTTTATTATTACATCATTATTTCAACCTGCTTTTAATTTTTTTGGACACTAGGGGGCAGCAGAGTCAAAATTATACACATAACACAGTAAACGCTGCTTTTGGCTGTTCACGTTTGAACAGCCAATCGCAGTGATCGCTGAGGGGGGGGGGGCATCGGTGCCCCCCCTGGGCAATGAGGGAAGATGTCTGCTGTCAGGGACAGCAGACATCGTCCCTCTGTCACCGTGTCTATAGACGCGGTGACAGTTTAAAAACATGACGTACATTTATGCCATGTGTCGGGAAGTACATCCCGACCATGACGTAAATGTACGTCAAATGTCGGGAAGGGGTTAAATATGCGATTTGTATACTCTTCAATGTGAAAACATCTGGATGCGATGTGCTGCGAAAAACAGCCATCGCATTTCCAGAATGTCAAATTTGTTGGCCAAAATCGCACTTTTTTCACATTTTCGCAGCTCATTAAATATGCGAAAATGGAAAAACATGAGATTTCGGCCGTTTTTGCGGAAAAAAAAAACTGCAAAAAAAAAAAAGCTGCATCCCAAAGAATGTCACCCGCGGTGTGAAGGGGATTTTACCTGGCAGACCCGTTTCAAATACAGGATCAAAGCCTGTTATGCAGTCTGAAAGCGGCATTAGTTAAGCCCTTGGTATGAAACCATAATTACTCTTATACCCCTTTCACACTGCACTTGTTAAACGGTATATTGCCGCTTTTTCCCACTTCAAAACGTTTAAGGCTGCAGTGGGAAAGTGCCAGAGTTGATTTACCGGTTACAGATAACCGGTATTTCAAAACGTTTAAAAAGCAGAGTCCGACACGTTTCAGAGCCGTTTTTTATGCAGTGAGAATGGCTCTGAAACGGTATTTAGTAAAATCAACAGACTACAGACCTGTGATAGGATATCCCCTACATTCTGCCTTGAAATGTGTTCAGGGGATTAAACGGGCCGATGTGAATGGTACTTAAACGGTATTTAAAACGGTAATCTACTGCAATGTGATTTTTTCCACAGGGGAAGAAATCAGGCGCTGTGGCAGTAGCTGTGATTCCAAAATAAGCAGCTGCTCTCTTGATAAAGCTGCAGTTGGCAGTGAAACGCGTTGAGTGGATACCCCTAATATTTCATGCCCAGGAATTAAAAGCCTACTTCATCGCCCAGTGTGGACCCATTTGGATACAAAGTACCACTTTTGCCAATCTACCCCCTCCGTGTGGCGGACACTGCTCTACAAGCCTCTCCTTGGCAAATACCATCCAGCCAAACTAAGTGTGAAAGACCTTGCGAGCAGAAGCCCACTTTCAGTGACATCCCATCTCCTGGCGGACACCGCATCCTGGATCACCCTGGTGGCTATACTCCAACATAGTCCACCGGGTATAATTACCAGTGGAACAGCGGAAGCCTACAATTTACCTCTACCTCCAAACGGCCTATGAAATACCGTGATCTATAGTGAGGACTAACATCTGATTGTCACACAAGCGGACTCTCCTGGAACAAAAAGGTCACCAAAAATACCGGTAAAGTGCACTTACCAGTGACCCACTGCACCCCATTGTTCATCTCTGTGTCCTCCTGTGCCATTCACATTTCCCAATTCCTGTGGCTTGAATTTTATTCTATTTTATTGTGTATTGTTATGTGCATTTATTTATTGTCTATGTACTTGTTTTATTATAGTAAAATCATTTAACATTTATTCATTGTTTAAATTTATTTAGCGCTGCTCACATGCCTTGTGCATGTTTGTTTGTGTATCTACTGCAATGTGAAGGCTCAGACCCGTTTTAAATACCGTTTCAAAATACCGGTTTTTAAAACGTTTTGGCAGTGTGAAAGCGGTATAAGGATTCTATATTTGCAATGAACGGCTAAATGTGCCATAATCATTTTGAGATTAAACAAAACTCTGGATGAAAATAAAAGAAAATTGTAAGTTATTCTTTTTTAGACATTTAGGAAGTGATCATGCATTGTGCTGCATCAATATCATATGCTCTCACAAATTAGCCCTGTGTCTTCCTAAGGGTAACTAATCAATAATTGTGTCAGTAAAAAGCCTTATCAGTTGCTATAATAAACTCAGATTGTTGTTATAAGTGCTTAGCTGGGCTTTATTGGATTTCATTACAGCCAAGCAGATATTCTGCAACACATTTGTATAGTCAGCAAATCCTCAACACCGCTCCTTGTACAAGAGAAAACATTAAACCATACGTGCCTACTTTCAAATTCACCTCTCCGGGAGAAGCCCGGAGAGGCAACACGCCAGGGGGGCGGGAGCAAGGCTGACATCACTTGGTCCCGCCCCCTATGCCGGAAAACTCTGTGATTAGCAGGCAGCGGAGGGGGCGGGGCTTAAATGAAGCAAAATGCTGCGGGCGCGTCATTTTAGCCCCGCCCCCTCCCAGCGGATCTGCGATTTCCTGTAATTAAACCAGCGGGCATGGGGGGAACTGGGGCTATTTCCACAAAGCGGGAGACTTGGCTACCTGCCGGGGAGGCGGACCCAATTTTCGGGAGGGTAGGCAAGCCTGCATTAAACTGTACCAAGAATTTTCTTGCATACTACTGTACACAGTATGTATCATCTGTGGGGACGGATTAACCGTAGGCCTCACAGGGAATATTCCCAGTAGGTCGGTGCACCTGTGAGGCCACCTGCCAGCCACCAACTTCTTTTCTAAGATGTGGCCATGCCCAGGTAGTGGCCCCATTCACCTCCTGTCTCCCACACAATAAACCTTTGCCGATGGACAGAGCATAGTACCCAAATGCTGCAATTACTATGGTGGGCACCCATCTATAGCCATTGTACCATCTGCTAGAGGGACAGGAGTGTGTGTTATCTGGGGTGTAACAATTTCTCTGGGGTATTTCTGGGCTCAACTGGATAAAGGGTGGGGATATTTGCGATATTTGGAAGATTGTGGCAATTAAATATTTTTCCGCTTAATGAAGGATTTGGGGTCTGTTCATTCCCAGTGTGGATGGGGTGGGGGTGGGGTATTATGTGAAATGTGGAGTGTTGTGGTTTGTCACAGCTGCTTAAAGTTCTGGGGCCACTGGACTGCTAAGCATATTAAAATCAACGGCTTCCCCACAGGAAGACACATTAACACATAACATATGTGTTAATCCTGCCCATGCAGTGTCAGAGAGAGGGGAAAGCAGAGGATGGATTAGCCAGACCGGCTCCTCCCCCTCCATGGTTCAAACTATAGGCACTGGTGGTGGAAGGGGAGAGAAGGTACAGGGTGCCATTGAATTGGGGGCAATCTGGCCGTCCACAGTGGCCATTCGTGCTAGGTAATTTTACAATGTGCCCAGCTGGCATTGGCTTCCCCAAGCCACTGCGGGGGCCACGGCACCATAGATACGCCAATGACCTTGTGCTCATTTTAAACGTGGATAGCCCTATGTGAGGAGTATCTCGGTGTTCAACTGATATGTGGGTTGTGTTATGGAAGGAGTACCTCAGTGTTCAACTTATATGTGGATTGACTTATGGAAGGAGTACCTCGGTGTTCAACTCATATGCAAATTGGTACCTCGTGTTCAACTGATATGTGGGTTTTGTTATGGAAGGAGTACTTCTGTGTTCAAATGATATGTGGATTGTCTCATGAAAGGAGTACCTTGGTGTTGAACTGATATGTGGATTGTCTTATGGAAGGAGTACCTTGGTGTTGAACTGATATGTGGATTGCCTTATGGATGGAGTACCTTGAAGCTCAACTGATATGTGGATTGCCTTATGGGAGGATTACCTCACTGCTGAACTGATATGTGGATTGTCTTATGGGAGGATTACCTCACTGCTGAACTGATATGTGGATTGTCCTATGGGAGGATTACCTCACTGCTGAACTGATATGTGGATTGTCTTATGGGAGGAGTACCTCACTGCTGAACTGATATGTGGATTGCGTTATGGCAGGAGCCTAGCCTGTGTAAAATATGAGAGGTCCCTACACGAGTGCACACAGAAGTTCTTGTAAATTGGGGTCACTGTTCCTACATCACTTCCAATATCTGACTGTCTATCTATGTAGAAATGTGTTTTGAGTTTATATTCTTGGGCGCTGATAATATTTTATATACCTGCAGCACTCATACCTAATGTTACTCCCCAAGTAACTAGAATATAGTAAGTGGATAAAGGTAAGGTGACTCTGTGTGCTGGTATATCTACTCAGGTGACAACAAAGGTGAATATAAAAAAAATTGCGATGAATAGAAAAGTAAGTGATACATAAAACAGCACTTCCCTTTTGTTTCCTGTCTTCGCCTAAAATAGGCAGATGTCAGTGGGTATAAACGCCTGTAGTATGGTCTTTATGAGGTGTCACGGGTTCTCCGGAAAACCCACCTCCAGGTCTTTTTACACGCTCACCAGCACTGGAACTTGTTCGACACTGCCTGAGGAAGGGAGACGGATCCCGATACGCGCTGCAGCTAAAGGACTGGAGTGTGCACATTATAGGAGAGAGTTCCAGTGCTGGTGAGCATGTAAAAGGACCTGGAGGTGGGTCTTGCTTCGCTTTGGCTTCGGATATGGGTCGCTCTGTCCAGATGCACTGACAAGATTTAATGTTAACATTGAAAATAAAGGTTTAGAATTCTAGTCACCTGCTTCAGAGACTGTGGTGGTTTAGTTATGAAGCATCGGTTCTGATCATGTTTATGCAAAATAAAGGGGCAATGATTTTACTAGCAAGACAAGTATTGTGCATAAACACAGTCAGGCGCCAGGTTTTGCAACTCAATGCTTCGTAAATAAAACCCCTCCTTATCATTATGCGTTCTATTAGTGGTATTTTGCTTATGCTTATGGGCATATGCATAGGTGCCGATTCTGTGGATGCTCAAGTGCCTGAGCACCCACGGAAATTGATGAGCACCCACGGGCCCGAGTCCCGCTGCTGGGCCGCCATATTAACTTGCTAATTTGCGGATGCAGCACCCACTTTGCCAGACCCACCACCTGGGAAACAGTATGCCAGGAAGAGTGTATTCTGTCCTCGGAGTACCTGCACTGTGGGGGCATTTATGTACCTGCACTGTGGGGGCATTTATGTACCTGCACTGTGGGGGCATTTATGTACCTGCACTGTGGGGGCCTTTATGTACCTGCATTGTGGGGGCATTTATGTATGTGGAACTCTGTTGCTGTAATTTGAATATTGGAGATCAACTGTGGTCCGTAATATAAATTGGTATTATTTTGTGGCCACACCCCTTCCCCATGAAGCCACTCCTCTATATTTTTGGCTTGAGCACCCACCAGCTAAAACATAAATCGGCACCTACGGGCATATGTGTATCTGTTACGGAAAACAAAATGTACACGGATCCATTAAGTCTTATGCATTCATTGAAATAGTTATGCAACCAAACAGTGCTGGAACGATAACTAATAAGTCAGCACAGAAAATGTATAACCCTCTGTTAAATCAAGAGTAAATGATCATAGTAGCAAGGACAAAGAGTTACGTAAGACAGAACACTCATATTGAAATTCCACAGCTGTGAGTCAACACTTACTGTAACAAAACAGACCATTATCCCTTCACTACCAGTGTTGTTAGTAAAGCAATAATCCTTTAATTACCTTCCAATATATGCATTCAATATCCTATATTACCTTGTTTGTATTCGTCTCCAGGTATGGTCACCAAACTGCTACCATGATGTCCGTCTCTTGAAAGATCTAGTTGGCATTCTGGTGGTTCACATTGAGCTTGGACAGAAATGCGTGATCCAGGTCATGCATTGTTAGGAGCTGCACGGGCAGCGCCTCCGCTCGCCCGGCAGTCTCCTCTGAAGTTCTTCCGGCGGTTGCCGGGTTACCTCGACGCCGTCGCGTCATCAGCCGGGAGCTTCCGGCAGGCAATGACAGACATCAGGCTGCCGGCGTACAACCCCTTCCTCCCCTGCCGCAGCGGTTGCCAAGGTGACGGGGGACGCCTGGCGGCCGCAGGGAGGAAGGGGTGTGCATGACGCCGCACGCAGCGTCAGGGTAGCGCTTGGCGCGCTATTTAAACTGGATTGCTGGGGCACTCAGACGCCGGCTATAGCTCTTGATTTGGCGTCCTGAGTGTTTCCGGTTCCAGGCTCCTGCCCACTCGTGGTTCCTGTTTCCAGTACCTGTTCCTGGCTGCCTCCAGGATCCTTGCTTGTGTCTGCCTGCCGATCTCTTGGTTTTCAGATAAGTTGGGAGATTCCCACTCCTTGCCTCCCTTATTGTCATTTATCTTTTGTATCATCATATTGTGTATTGTTACGCCCGTCAGCAGTTCTATTTGTGTCAGCACATTGTGTATTGTTACACCCGTCAGCAGTTCTTATTGTGTCAGCATATTGTGTATTGTTACACCCGTCAGCAGTTCTTATTGTGTCAGCATATTGTGTATTGTTACACCCATCAGCAGTTCTTATTGTGTCAGCATATTGTGTATTGTTACACCCGTCAGCAGTTCTTATTGTGTCAGCATATTGTGTATTGTTACACCTGTCAGCAGGTCTGATTGTGTCAGCATACCGTGTTTTGTTACTCTTGCTTAGCATCTGGGTACACCTCGTGTACAGTGATACCGGTCAGCTTGGCCACGGTACATTGTCTTGCCTGTTGCCCACAGCATTAGCACCGCGGGTCCCAGCTCAGTCCGCTATCCACTGACACCCCCTCCGTGGGGCAGGGTGGTTCTCGCCTCCTTGGTTGTTAGGTAGATTTCCCCTTGTTTACCTCTGGCCTTGGCGGCTGCGTTGTCACTAGTAAGACCAGGTGGCATCGGGGTGGGAGCCTGACTAACGGGCTCCCACGAATGCGGCTATTATTGGTGAAGGTTAGCTTAGCACGCATCCGCCAACTCCAAGGGGTGACAACGGAGTTAGGGTAGGCGAGATCTCCCTGTTCCTAACATGCATAGGTAAGGGCTTGCTATTGACACCACAGGTAAAGTGACTTACTATAAGATACCTCCATGGACATTGTTCCTTAAGGTAGAAAACTTTGAGCTCTGCCCCCTATTAAATAGGGAGATGAGTGAAGTCCATAACTCTCAAGCTGTTAAGATTGTACGTCAACATGACTGTGAATAGAGTGAAGCTATGGTGACTTATTTCATGTACACACAAGAAGATCAGGATCAGCTCATATGGCTGATCTATTTGCAGACAAGTAATCTGATGCAAAAACTGCGGTCATACTCTTTGATCTGTTTGGCTGCAATATCCAAGGTGACTGTATAGTCACCCTGCACAGACCTGAATTGACCTGGGATACAGGGACACGTGACAAAGTAGCGCCACAAGATATTTGCGCACATTGTAAAAGATTTTGTTAGATTCTTTGCACACCCTGGAAGATCCCTGGCTTGATTGATCTGTGCCATAACTTGAGAACTGGCTTCACGGATCTCTAGGGATCTGGCTACAGGGACATGAAGGTCTAATGCTAGCAGCTGTACTCTATACTATCTGGATACCAATAATACCACTTCTTGGTGGCTTTCCATGGTTTCTGCAGAACCTGACACAGCAATCCAACATCTCTCTTGATCGGATCTCCACTGGTGGGAATATCTATTTGGTCCATCTGTGTAGCACTCCTGCTGAATTTAGTTTCACCTACCTCACCCAAGTCTACACCAGTCTCAGACAGGTTAGTGACATACCTGCCAGGATCAGATCAGAGGTTGCAGCTGGTGGCACAACTAGTCATGCCTGGCTGAATATGTAGTTGGGTGAATAGGTATGTTAGGTTGAGTGTACTCAGAAAACAACTTGAGTCTGGGTACGGGTGAACGTCATCATGAAGCCTACTAGTTCCACATCTGCAGTGCTATAGTTGTTCTCCCTGTCCATTTTAATGCAGGCCATGTGGATTTGGTCTCACCATGGCAATCTAAACCATCCTGTTCTCTAATACCTGGAACCCTGAGACAGAGTTAGGGCAAACTTAAGTATAAAGGCATCCAAGTCCATAAGCCTCTGAAACTCTCAGTTGCTCACCCATTTATTAAATCACCTTTCATGTTGCTTAAAGTAAATATCCCCAGTTTGCTAGGCTACCACCCCACAATACTGGTGCATTGGGGTAGTGACATTCTTTGCAGAACTGGCCCCTGGGAGGGTTCCTTACTTGTCGTTAGCAGCTCTTCCATTCTGTCACAACCTTCTACTTCCATTCTGACATCAAGACACGCAAAAGGGAATTATACTTGTGTATTGAATTACCGTTGTTTTATTAGCAGTGAAGTAATAAAGGGATTAACCAGTTTGCTTTAGTAAGAAATTATGTAACCTGTTGAACGCTAATACACAGGGGAATTAATGTTGAGTTGAACGTATGTCGGGTTGCAGTGTAATATATTTCAAATGTTCTGTGGATGGCAAAAAAAAAAAAAGCCAACAGTCATATGTGGGGTCGTTGGCCCCAGTATCAGACTAGGGCTTGAAGGGTCCACCAAGTAATGCAGTGGTAAGGCTCAAGATTAAGGAGTGTGACCAGTGGCGTAACTATAGGGGGGGCGCAGAGAAATTGGGGGCGCCACCGGGGGGGCTGCGGCGCCCTCCTCATAACCTCTTTTGATCCTCCTATCCTGCCTCCGTTCCCCTCCGTTCCTACTTATCCTATTGTTTTTCGTTCGTCCACCCACCTATTTTTAGTATGTTAACTCTTATGAGTAGGGTCCTCCTTCCTCACGTACTCACCCTACCTCTTTACCTCACCTGTGCTCCTGTCCTGTTCTTCCCTTCCTCTACTTCATCTTCAGTCTCCTCGACAATTTTGACACCTACTTCTGAACTGATGCTGATTTTAGTTCTACCAGCTATACCCCTATTTATACTGTATTTTTCAACACACCCTGTACGTTACCTTGTAATTAGTTTTTTGTTTGCTATGTACGGCGCTGCGGACACTTTGCGGCGCCTTATAAATAAACGTACTACTACTATAGTTACCCGTGGTCTGCGTCTCGCCCGGCTCTCTGCCGGGACCTGCCTGACGTCACGGTCCCGGCCGGCTCCTGCTGCAATGAAAACTGACAATTAGAAAATGGCAGCCCCCATACTGCAGACAGTTTTCTGTCTGCAGTATGGGGCAGCCATTTTCTAAGAGTCAGTTTTCATTGTAGCAGCAGGAGCCGGCCGGGACCGTGACAGTCAGGCAGGTCCCGGCAGAGAGCCGGGCGAGACGCAGACCGCGGGTGCAGGACAGGTACGGGTAAGAAGGAGGGGGGCAGGTTAGGTGTGTGCGGGGGGCGCCGAAAAAACGTGCGGCGGGGGGGGGGGGGGGGCGCAAAATAGTTAGTTACGCCCCTGAGTGTGACCATCAAGATGGACTGAGGCCAGCTACCACAGAGGTACAGTATGTGGCCAACTGTAAAGGTGCCCATACACTAGTAAGATTTATCTTCAGATCTGGCTGGTTGGAACAAAAACATGGTTATGGATGAGTGACAGTTTGTCAGGTTTCCAGCATTTCCAAGCAAATGGTCAACTGTCATTTGCTCTCATCCATAACCATGTTTTTGTTCCAACCAGCCAGATCTGTAGATAAATCTGCATGTGTATGGCCACCATAGAGAGGACATGCAAAGAACAGAGCCTCTTGATTATGAAGGTGACAGCGGTATTGCAGGGGTCTAATCTTGGTGTATTTTCCATAGACACAAACCAAACACCCAAGTCCATCCATGATCTTACTAATGCAAGTTACTGAGTGGGTTTGGCTGTCAGGCTATGAGACCCATTGAAGAATTTCAACAGAAAAAAAGAAGGGGTGAAACTGCGCTTATCTAAAAACATGCAAACAAGAATTTAATAAGAGTAGATATAATTAAAAATGATAATTCATAGATCCATTAAAAATCAACGATACCACAATAGTGAGTAGTGAGAGTCTGTACAGTCACCCACAGTTCAGCCGTATATTCCTGAGTCCGTTCCTAGGTTGCTTCTGTATTTATGTCCCAATAAATGTAGCCAGTAGATGGGGGGGATTTGTTTGGGAGAGGTGAAGATCTCCGGTCCAGGGAGCTCCTGCTGTTGTTAGGTGCTCTACCTGGAGTTTTTGTACTTGAAGTCCAGGGAGCGCCTGATGTTGTTGATGCTCTACCTGGTGATGAGAGATGTGTACCCCAAGGTTTCAGGATAAGGAATGGGTTCCAGAAGCTGGTCCGGTCACAGGAAGCAAATGAGTGGATTGTTGGGGTGTGGGTATCTTTGCTCTCTTCCACCGACGCGTTTCGCGTATATGCACATCCCATAAACGTTGCTCACCATTGCGAAATCGTAATGGTGAGAACAAACCAGAGATACCTCCATTGGGTATGACTGGCATGTAATTCCCACTGCGGATGGATCTTATGACTTTTAACAACCTGCGCACAGTTTAGAGCAATAAGGAGCACTTTGGTGTCATATAGATGTAGGTGGCAGTTTACCTGGTACATAGTGTTGTTATGCTGCAGTGTTATGTTAGTGGCATGTCATTCTGTGTATGAGGTCATGTGTTAGGTACATTTGCCATTACTATGCCTGTCGTATGCATCTGTTATCCTAATATGGCCACAAAGAAAGTTTCCATCGGAGAAATGCAACATCTCACTGCGAAGTCACCACATGGGCTAAATACTTAAGTGGTATGCCAGGAAATCTTCCGGGCTGAGCTGCACTGTTGGCTCTGGTCAGCACGGATGTTTTCCGGGCTACATCACTTTCCAATCCCCTGGGGTCCACCAGCGATGATTGCAGCGCCCGTGAACCAGCATAATGTGTTGCATGCTTAAGCCTGAACACGATTAGGGGGTGTAACCTCCTGATTAGGGGGTATGACCTCACAGTCAGGGGGTATGGCCTATGGCCATGACTATCCTGTGAGGCCACCCCCCCCATTTTGCACTGTGATAGCTGCTTGCGATGCCCCTTCCCCTCTGCACATGCGTACAGTATCTGTACCCAACTGGGTACTTGTGTACTTTCACGGCTCCCATCGCATGCCATATGTAGTGGCATGCGATGGCATGCGATGCGATTTTCCTGTGGTTTTGTGCATTTTTATAAAATCGCATGTGATCGCATTGCATGCGATCGCATGAGATCGCATGCGATCTGATGCGATGCGATGTCATTTTTCACAGAAATCATGGACATGAGTTGTCGTCATGTAAAATGCACCCCAAATGTCATTTTTCACACTGTACCACCCCCACTATCAACGCCAACCCGAAGCGTGGCGAGCGCAGCGAGCCCGCGAGGGGCGGCGGTACGCGTCCTACGACCTTTTCATACCCCCACTATCCACGTCGGCGTGGAGTTGAGAATAGAAAGTGTGGCAAGCGCAGCGAGCCACCGAGCCCGAAGTGTGGCGAGCACAGCGAGCCCCATGAGGGGACGCGGATACCTTCACAGGTATCCGTGTCCCCTCGCGGGCTTCACAGGTATCCGTGTCCGCTCGCCACGCTTTGGGCTCGGTGGCTCGCCACACTTTCTATTCTCAACTCCACGCCGACGTGGATAGTGGGGGTATGAAAAGGTCGTAGGACGTGTACCGCCGCCCCTCGCGGGCTCGCTACGCTTCGGGTTGGCGTTGATAGTGGGGGTGGTATAGTGTGAAAAATTACATTTGGGGTGCATTTTACATGATGTCAACTCATGTTCATAATTTCGGTGAAAAATTACATTGGATCGCATCAGATCGCATGCGATCTCATGCAATGCGATGCTTCCCTGTATGATGCACATCGTGGGAGCCGTGAAAGTACACAAGTAACCCCAACTGTGACACATAAAATATGGGACACAATAATATGGGATGGTCCTGTGAAAATTGGGACTCTGGACAGCACCCCTGGACAATGGAAAGCACCCCTGGACTGATATGGAACACTGGGCAGCACATGTGGACTGATATGATACACTCTGCAGCACTGCTGGACTCATATAGCACACTGGACAGCACCCCTTGACTGATCGGGTACACAGAGCAGTGTCTCTGGACTGCTCGGGCACACTGGGCAGCATCCCCGGACTGATCGGGCACACTGGGCAGCATCCCCGGACTGATAGGGCACACTGGGCAGCGTCGGATGTGACGTGATTTGTAGAAGTTGCATAGGCGTAGGTCAAAATCTCTGTGCCTAAAGAGAAGAATCGCCTGTGCCTAATGGGGGTGTGGATTAGCTCACTGACTCCCCTGAATGAACTGAACGCATGCCTGCATTAGCATAAAGTAGTATTACTAGCTACCTGCGCCTACAGCCACTTTTCCGGCAACTCAAAATCAGTTCTTCGTGTTTTATTTTATTTTTTCACATCACTGTGGCAGGCGATACCAATCAGCTTCATATTTCCCCTATTCCTTGGTTTGTTTCTTCACACTGATATTTATGATTCTGCAGATTTGTTACAAACTTTCTTTGATTTATATGACAACCACAGCGACATGGCACATGAGCAGAAGTGCTTTAGCCTGCCTCTCTGAGCTCTGTTTTTCACTCTCACATCCTCCCTCCACTATTCCGTCCTCTGCCATCACATGACATGCTGAAAGCCTGGATCTGTGTAGCAGACAGATTCTGTGTCTGGCAGCCATACTTGTTTTGCCTCCATAGAGATTTTGAAAAGGAGACAATTTGTAGGAGCACTATCATATGAATGAGTAAGAATTACTTAGGGCCCCATTTATCATCGAGTGATAAAACTTATTGTGAATAATAATAAAACAAGTTGCGTATGATAAATGGTAATTCCAATCAGCACTCAACTGTATTTTTTCAAACACATGACAGTTACTGTAGAAGCTGATTGGCCGGACAACAGTATATAATACATAAGTTTTATCACAACTAGTTTTATCACTCATTGATAAATGAGCCCCTGAATCTGCTCTGAAAAAAAAAAATCAAACCGTTCTATTATGTTAATTTTCATATAAACTGAATTTTTTTATTTTTTACAACTAACCAGAAACTGTGTTTTTTTTTTAATCAGTTTAGCAGAATGGTGGGGTCCAGTGGAGAGTAACACTACATGAGTCATATTACTAATAAACCAAAAGGCCTTTGTTTTCTTCTAAGTTGGATGAACATTCGACAATCTGTTGCTCGCAAAGGCTGAAGAAACAACACTTTGAATCCCAACGTGGGTGGAAAATAATGATGCGCCTCCAAGAAAACCAAAAAACTAGATCAGATTTATAATTTTTAATTGATTTAAACTAGCTACAAAATGTCAATCACGTCACAAACTGACAGGAGACAGAAGGAATTTAATAGTACATGCTGCAATGATTTTGATATCACAGTTTATCTAGAGTTCATTCATTTAGAGTATTGTCTTAATTTTAAATCTACTTAAACATCTCAGCGATTTGGTGTGCATAGCTCTAGGTAAGCAACAGATAACTTTGAAAAATAAAAAAACAAATACAAATAAAATAATCCACGTGGGGAATAGTTGGCTAACGAGACCCAGCCTTATAAAAAAATTACATATCTTTGTACCATTTTGTAGTATTTTTCCTCCGTAAGAGGATCCTCAAAAACGGTACCCAAACCCTATATTACAACCTTAGTTTTAAATATTTTATTTTTTTTACATTTTTTATTTTTTTGTATTTTATATATCACCAGCAGCAAAAAAAAAAAAAAAAAAAAAATTGTCATTTTTCTTGCTGGATGTATGTGCCAAGTCTGTCCTTTTTCTTTTTTTAAATTAAAAAATAAAAAAGCATGATAATGATTAAATAGAACAATATATCGACAGAAAAGTGGCACTACTGCAAACTTGCTGGTATAACATAGTCCCAACAGTGTTCAAATACTCAGCATGCTTTATTGTATGTGCTACTGCCACAGAAAAAAGGTCTTTGTATATCTAGACATCTAAAAATGTCTATTTATTTTCATGCATAAATGCATAACTCACGTCACTTGTTAGTGCAATGCTTATTATAGTAATATAGTTCCACGTTCTAATCATGAAAATTATAACAGATGGAAGCAACATTGAGCCTAGGACAGTTCCACAGCTTAAGTATCATGACACCAAAAAAGGATATAGGCAGTAGCTCTGTGGAATGTCACATTTTTACAAGAAAAATACTGTATAGATCAAGGTTAACAGCACGTTAAACATTCCTACACTGTTGTCATTCGGCAAACATCATAAAAAAATGATAAAACAAGAAAAGAAAACGAAAATTATAGTGAGCTAGCGTAGATCACTATATACAACTTTTTGGAAAAAGAAATATACTTAGAAAAAAAAAATAATTACAATTATATTTTCTGAAAAGCTGACATACTACACAGGACAACATTTACAATAAGGGAGAGGGGAGGCTGATATGTGCATGTGTGTGCAAACCTAGTATGTAAATACCATGATAAAAGCATGAAAGGACTGCCCCCAAAGGGACAGTTTGGAGCGTAAAATGAACTTTGTGGACCTCTAGCCACTGCCCAGCATCTTTGTAGCACGTGTGTTGGCCTCGTCGATCCTGGCTTTGTTGGAATCGGCCTGGGAAAAAAAAAAACAGACAAAATTACGAAAATGATTTTTAGTCCAATGAGGTGTGTCCATTTATTGAAACAAATTAGACAAAATGAAATACTCGAGTACATCATGGGAGGAACTTATTTAAAGTTATTTAAAGTGTGGTTCCACTTCCACAAGATTCTACTACAGTATCTATAACATAGTTGTGATATAGAAGACGTAGATATAGAAGATGTAGATAGTCAATAGGACCGCATCATGTCGTCGACATGCATTAGGTTAACAGTTACAAAAGGTCGACAGGTATAAAAGGTCAACATAGGTTAAGGTCAACAGGGTGTAAAGGTCGACGTGACACACAAATGGTCAACACAATTTTTTTCCGTTTTCTGGGTTAATCCTGTATGTTTGGTAATGTGTAACCACTACCAGTAGAAACATATACCCTCGGGGCCCCGCTTTGCATGCCATGCTTCAGGCACGGTGGCTCGCTTTGCTGCCACTCATAGGCGTGCACAGCCCATTTTATTAGGGGGTGCACCATTGGAGGGGCGTGTCCATCACCGCCTACTGGGCGTTTCCATTACCGCCTACTGGGCATTATTCATAATACACAGCACCAGTGCCGTAATTAGCCATTTTGGTGCCCTGTGCCAGAAAGAGAATTGATAACTGCCCCACCACCACAGACAATACAGGGAAAGTGCGCGCCGAAGGCACGCAGCAAAAATGTAGGAGCGTGGCTTTATAGGGCAGGGGTGTTGCCATATAAAAGTACCAATAACACAGTAATGCCCATTATACATTATGCCACACATCATGATGACCCTTACACAGTATGCAGCACACCGTAATGCCCATTACACAATATAAAGCACACCATAATCAAGGGCTGAAACTAGGATTTCTACGGTGGCACTCTGCAGAAGTAAACCACCAGGCACAATGGGTTGCCTTTTCAAAGCTTTGTAGTATGAGCCAAATATCACATTTTGCACATTTACACTGGGGAATGGGGGAGTATAATGTTT
Organism: Crinia signifera; assembly: GCF_055691185.1. NCBI lineage: Eukaryota > Metazoa > Chordata > Amphibia > Anura > Myobatrachidae > Crinia > Crinia signifera. The sequence goes on from NC_139219.1 coordinate 37,138,629, forward strand.
AGGCACAAAGGGGGTACTTGGGGTTAGGCTGCATTGGGGTTAGGCTGAGGGGCGGAAGGGAGGATTAGGGTCGCGGGGGGGGGGGGGGAGGAGGGCAGGGTAAAGCATACTTGCCTACCTGACCCTCTCCATGCGGGAGAAAATGCTCTGTTTCTGTGCTTCCCTGGTAATGTATGATTGCTAGCACCTATGGTGACACCTTTCTTATCAGTTACCTAGCTCCCCACAGGTGCTGGCAATCATACATTATCCATACCTCCCAGCATGCTCCTCTCTAAGAGGACACAGTGCTCTGCTCCTGGGCTTCCCTGGTAATGTATGATTGCCAGCACCTGTGGTGACACCTTTCTTATCAGTTACCTAGCTCCCCACAGGTGCTGGCAATCATACATTATCCATACCTCCCAGCATTCCCCTCTCCAGGAGGACACAGTGCTCTGTTGCTGGTCTTCCTTGGTAATGTATGATTGCCATCACATGTGGTGAAACACCTTTACCTAGCTCCCCACAGGTGATGGCAATCATACATTACCAGGGAAGTCCAGAAACAGAGCATTTTCTCCCGCATGGAGAGGGTCAGGTAGGCAAGTATGGGGTAAAAGTAAGTGCACCAAAACTGTCAGGATTCCCTCCTGTAGGATAGCCGTGCTGGTATTCTGACTGCCAGCATATCCACCATAGGTCAGCTTTCTCTCAAATATGAAGTTAATTAACATAATTTAATCAATCAATCATTACCACCCTCACTATATAAAAAAGTTTAACTCCCATAATAGCAAATATCCCCCCATCCCCATAACTTTCCCCCTTATACTTACTTTTAACCCCTCCTCTTCCAACTTGCCTGATCCTGGGTCACAATTTGGCTGTGTTCTGTAGTAGTACCCAAAATTGATCTATGCCTTGATGTAGAGTAAAGGCAGGCTGTCGGGCAGCGTCACTGGGATGGAGGCGGCACCAGAGCAGGGAGGGGGCATCACCATTGAAGGAGGAGGCAGAGAGAGTCCCAGGGACGGCCTTGCTCCGATGGGGCAGGGGGAACCTTCAACCTAGGATACCCCAACAGCGTTGCAGCAGAGCAAGCACCGCTGTAGCACAGAAGACGGCGCTATACATAATATTTGTGAACATGGCTGCGGAGGATGTGATTGCAGTCTTTCACCTGTCCGCACATCACTCCTCCTTTGCAGCGGTGCCGGTCTGTCATGTTTGGGGGTGGGGCGTGGGGCTGAGCTGCCCCTGTTCTGAGGCCTCTACATGTACCCCTCCGCTGCCGGCGCCGGCCGTTGTCAGTCATACACTGTCACAGCCAGGCGCAGCGGCAGCCGGTAGCTCCATACATCACTGAAGACATCAGCAGAGCCACGCAGCAGGGAGGGTACCTTTCCAGCCCAGCGCCTCCCTGCTTTGCAGGCTCTGCTGGGCTCTGGTCTCTTTCCTGCAGCCCGCAGACACCATTAAAGTCAGGCATCACAGCCCCGCACTGCGCCGGCGGCTGAGACTCGGGGTCTGGGGAGCAGTGCCACGGATCCACAGCAGAGATCCGTTCCCCCGCCCGGCACACAACATCCCAAACATCCCCCCACCACACAACGGCCGCGGCGAACTTTAGTTTAAAAAAAAGTCAGGAAGTCAGCAATCGTGCGGGGGGTCATTAGGAGGTGCCTGTGCACCCCCGGCACCCCCTGTGCGCACGCCTATGCTGCCACTGCACTCACCAGATTAATATTCCTGATATTTGTCCACCTGGGTAGTAAATCAAGTAAGTGTTAGGAAAACCCGTGTCACATTGATCTTTTAAACCTGTTGACCTTAAGCACTATCGACCTTTCATCTGTTGGTCTTTTGTACCTGATGATCTAATGCATGCTGATAATAGGGTGTGGACCTGTTGATTGTCTTACCTAGACACGGTAGATCGATAATCCTCATACCCTATAACACATGTACAGTATCCATACTGTATCCAAACTGAATTCTGGCCTTAATCTCTCTTCCTCGTACACAAATGTAGTGCCTCTCAGCCAGCTCAGGGAATCGCCAGATTCCCTGAGCTGGTGAACGCTGGCGGAGTGGCACTGCATCTCAACGGGGACCTCTTCACACGGCGGCAGGGAGCGGAATCCCTGCCCGTCAGGGAGACGAGCAGGCAGCGGCATAACTATTACCACAGCGCCCCCCGCCATAAATTTCGGCGCCCCCCCCCCCTGGTAAAATTAAGCCCCCCCCCCCAACCCTGCCTTACCCCGCTGGTGCTGCTTGTTGTTGCCGCCGCCGCTGCCTGTTGTGTGGCCGGGTGGCTGCGACCCGCAGATCTACTAGACTGCGGTCCCGGCTTTCCTCCTGACTGGCTCCTGCAGTGCTAATGAAAGAAATAACTCACGCAAAATGTCCGCCCCAAGTGTCTGCTGTTAAGGGGGTGGACATTTTGAGTGAGTTATTTTTTTTCATTAGCACTGCAGGGACCACAGACTAGTAGATCTGCGGATCCCTGCCACACATCCAGAGGCGGCAACGGCAAGCCACACCAGCACCAGTAAAGCAAGATGGTAGTGCAGAGTATCGTTAGCCTCGCACCCACACCTACTCAGCGCCTCCCTGCGACGGCGGGGTCTGCAGGGCTATTGTTACGCCACTACGTGCAGGGTTCTGGGGGGGTATTTGGGGCGGGGGAAGGGGGAGTAACTGTATCTGATTTGCCACCAAAATCACTTGATTAGTGTACTGAAGCCGATACTGATACAGACATCCCTCTGGTTCTTTGGGAGCATATTTTCGTAACTGCTTATTGTAGGTCTAAGAATCTCAACCATTCACACATGGTGATCAAATTGGTAAATCCTTTATATATCACTCTGCTAAACTCCATCACATATGGACCTTCTGGTCTGAATTTTGTTGGTGCTGCATGGAACCTAATCCACATTATTTTGGGATTGCCCCACATGTCAAGATTTCTAGAGGGCAGACTTTACTTTAGCGAGTACCGTAATTAAGACACCAATAACCCCTACTCCAGAACTCCGGCTCCTACACCTTAACCCATCCCATGTTCCACAACATGGTAGATATAGATCATCTCTTAAATACTACTAAGGAAGTAATAGAGCAGAAGTGGAAGAATCCACATAACATGGTCCACTATAGTTCTGAGATGGAAACTATGGACTCTTCTATCATGGAATGGCTTGACTTGCATGGATATATTACCAAGGACGATGACTATACCAGATGCCTATCCCATCAGAGACTTTGTGGGAGTTTCATCGAAGAATTGAAAGATTAAGGGGCAGATATACTAAGCCTAGAAGAAAGATAAACTGGAGACACTGTATGTAAATGAACCAACCAAACAGCTCTTGACATTTTTCAAACATAGTCTGTATATCAGGAGCCGATAGGTTAGTAGTACTTTATCTCTCTCCACTTTATCTCCGTGCTTTTAAAAAAAAAAACTGTATGTCTTTATGGCCTGATACATTTATTCTATGATTGCAAAGCTCCACGTCCAAGTTCCTGTTGTATCTGTATTCAATAATTACATTCTACCAATAATTAAAAGCAATCGTAAAGATTTTATAATTGGCTGGAATAGGTGAGCTAATTCAAAATATTCCACCCCTAGCAGTTATACAAATCCTGCCTGTACACAAAGCTGATCTTGGATGGGAACCACACAGTACAGTAAATCTATGGCGCAACTGTAATGTAAAGGAATATGAAAATTCTACATTTTCTGGGGGAAATACTTGCTCTCACAACTTTTTCACTGTTTTCATGTACAATCATTTTGAGTGACTGCCTGCCTGGTATATTATTGAGGGGATTGATGTTGCTACTCTCCTGTGTAATTCCCAATTGTTCCACCAGGGGGCAGGCATGAACAACACCTCTGACTATTTGAATCAGACCAGTGGTTTACGTGTGCAGCAGAAAGACTGTCAGGCTTCTCGGAACGCAACCAATATGGAAATAGCACACAAAAGTTACAGTATGAGAAACACTGACTTATATGGACCGCAATTTCCTTCTCTACTGGAATGTCTCGAAGAGTCCATGAATAGTGGCAAGAACTCCCAGGCCCCGTAGCTTGCAATGCACCCTGAAGGGCATTTACCAGCCTGCAAGGTGTGTGTGGACATCACACTATCCTGCCCACTTAATGATGCAAATCGCTTTATTAAGTCATGCCACCTTCATATTTTTAAAAGAATGGCATTGAGACAGCTGTTAGCAATATAGTCCCCAAGTAGTAACTTGTAATCAACTGCTTTCCAGCCCAGTCTTGAGAAGCAAGATATGCACACACGAGAGCTGGCAGCCCAGGCATGAGCAGTGGATATGAAAACACAGATTTGGGTTTCAGTTCCACTAATGCGAAAAATTCTGAAATGAATAAAAGATAGATACTATTATCATAGTTATTATTCAGTGTAAGAATACTGAGCCATTGGCCCTGTTTAGTTATAGGGGATTTGGGATTGAAAAATGCTCAATCCTGGGATTCCTGGGATCCCGGGATTGGCCTCTCTAAAAAAAACATCCCTGCCCTCCCACAAACTGCCCGCACCGTACATTTACTTACACGGGCAGTGCAGCCGGGAGCAGGCGTGCTATGTGGTCTGAGAGGTCGGAAGCTGTACAACGGCGGTGTGGGGGTGTGGCCAGCGGGCGGCGCAGCGTGACCTCTGACCAGGTCACGCTGCACAGAGCCGCACAGCTGGGTTGGGCACAGCCGGGCAGCGTCTGAGTGAGTGCTTAGACATTGCCCGGCATTTGACTGCGCATGCGCAGTCTAACCCCAAAATCCCAGGAGTGGTAACTGAGATCCTGGGATCCCGCCGATCCCAATCCCAGGATTGGCCACCCTAATGGTGAGTGAGCTGCGAATGAATTTGCAGCTATTCGCCGACCTGCAATAGTTTCACAGGCCTTTCGCAGCCTTTCACAGGGCATAAGTTCACTCTTTTCTTATCAAATATATCTGCATCTACTGCAGTATCTGCATCTACTACATCTATCTTATGTATCTACATCTCTAATGTTCATGCAGTTTAGCTTCCAGTAACCAGTGTGTGCTATGTTTGTTTGCATATAAAGCAGGGTTGCCGACTTTATCAGCCTCCTCTCCGGGAGAAGCCTGGAGAGGAGACTTCCAGCTGCAGATCGGGGGCGGGGCAGCGTGACATCATTAAGCCCTGCCCCCAGGATGTAAAATACCCAAATTCATGGATCTCTGTGGAGGGGGAGGGGCTAAAATGACGAGATTGTGGACATTTTAGCTCCGCCCCCTCCTCTGAGACCCGCAGATTGCTGCATTTAAATGCAGAGGTCAGGGGGAAGACGCTGCATTTGGGGGGTGGCGTGGGGGTCCCCCAGAATCCGGGAGGATTGCCCACCTTTCCGGGGGGCCGGGAGGAGGACACGATTTTTGGGATCCTCTCGGCCATTCCGGGAGGGTAGGCAACCCTGATATAAAGGCCCTTATTCTGATCGATGCTGTTTTTCCCGCTTGCGTACGGGCCGCCGATGTTTATCTTCTGCGCATGTGCAGAGGTCACTCTGCGCATGTGCAGGCGATTTCGCCGCAAGGATTCTCTATACGCCGCACAGGGGGCGTAGAGGGGCGTGAGGGGCTACTTATCCTCATTACCCTATGCATACGCCCCGCGTTTCATGGGCGTTCCCATGCAAACGCGGGGCGTATGCATGGTAATGAGGCCGTGACGCGTGGGTACGGGGCGGGCATCTGACATCGCCGGATGTCAGCTGCCCGCCCCCATACAAGATTTCACACGGACAAGTGTCCGTGTGGTCTTGTGTTGCGGGACCTGGTGGAGCGTGCGGCCCTGCATTCGATGTTCGGCGACCATCGAATGCAGGGGCTGCTCCCACCATGGAGGAGGCGTATCCCCGTCCAATTTCATGCGGATCGCCACATATCCGCGTACGGACGGCAGGTGGCGATCCGTATGGAAGGCGGGGATTCGCCTGCACGGTCGGAGCCGCATATGCGGCTCCGGCCGCACCAACCAGAATAAGGGCCAAAGTTACCTGCACCTGCCTGCTATTGTAATTTCCTACAATTAACCTCATACTGTGTTCAGTAGGACAATCTGTGACATGTGGTTTACCCAGCACTCACAAGGTTCATGACATACAATGAATAAAGTATGTTTTGGTTATAAGTCTAGAATAATCTTTAACTTTGTCACAGCAGGTGAGTAAGAAAGGTTTAAATTCCAATCAGCACTTACCTTGTCTGAATTGTAAGATCTGAAACAATCCCATTATGGCTTACACATTAAAGACTGTTATATCATATTATATATAGCAGTAGGTCCAGCTGATACAACCGCTTAAAATGACCCCTGTACCGTGAAACGTAAACAACAAAAATGTCTTGTTGACCGAGCAGGAGAATTTCACTTTGTTCAAATTTCTTTTTTTCTTTTTTTTTGTCAATTCCGAACGTAAAATAAGAACCATGTTATATAAAGGGAAAATTGACCCGGTACCTTCTCCATGATCCTGTCGATCTGGCGATTTTGTGTGTCAATCTCATTGCCCATATCAAGAGCCATGTGACGGAGATTTCCAATAATTCCACTGACTTGTTCAAGATTCTCATCCATCTCTGATTCCCGGGCATCATTTGTAACTCTGAAAGTAATAGGACACACTGTATTAAACTTTGTAGTTGAGGTGTTAATTAGTGAGGCTAAATGTTGGGGCGAGAGGTGTTACACCCCCTACACAGTTGTTCAGGCCTCTAGTATTAGGCTGATCTTTTGACATCCTTCATAATAATGTATAGCATAGTCAAACCACCACTATTACCTGAAGCCAGGAGTCAAGGTATGGTACTATAAGACTCAATGCATCCAATGCACTTTAAAGAATGTGGAATTATAGTTGTGTCTGAACTGCAGAGTGGCTGCAGTGATAGGTTGGTGACCAAGTTGCCGTATTGCTGTAAGTAATAGGAAACTGGATAGTGTGTAGCAGTAGATCCAGGGCTAAGACGGATGGTGTAATGGTTAGCATTACTGCCTCACAGCACTGAGGTCATGGGTTCGATTCCCACCATGGCCCTAACTGTGCGTAGCTTGTATATTCTCCCCGTACTTGCGTGGGTTTCCTCCGGGTATTGCGGTTTCCTCCCACACTCCAAAAATATACCGGTAGGTTACTTGGCTCCCAACAAATTTACCCTAGAATGAATGTGTGCATGTACATGTGGTAGGGAATATAGATTGTAAGCTCCACTGGGGCAGGGACTGATGTGAATGTTCAAATATTCCCTGTAAAGTGCTGTGGAATATGTGTGCGCTATATAACAAACTGTTAATAAATAAGGCACAGTTTGGAATTTTTTACTTATGTCTAAGGGGAAATTCAATTAGCTGTGGTAAATTACCCCTGATAGCTTACATTATTGGGGTTTTTTATTTTACCTGCCTGGAGGCATGACATTTCTTAGCAACTGCAATTGCAAAAACAGCAACAAAATGTTTTTTACTTTGAGTTACCACCAAAAAATAAATAATCAGTAAATGTGATCATGGGCAATTGAATTCCCCTCTAAAACTGTCATACTCTGTGGACACAGCTCCACCTCTAACCTAATTACATAAGCATCACTTAATATATTGTTTTTGTATTCTGCTTAAACATTGACGTAAATACCCAGGTTAACAATGCAGACAGAACTGGGATGCAAAGTACTGTTGCAGCATAGCAGCCACTGTGATTTCATGTGTACTAATAATTTACAAGTGCAAATAACATTTGGCCTTTAAACAGAGACATGATTAAGATGAATAGTGCCATTCCACAGATTAAGGAAGTGAAGAAGCATCTCTGTGTCAGCGGTGAAAAAACAAACTGTGTATCATTCTACATTGCCGTCATAAACAAAGAACAAATACATGTAATACAGCATGTGTACCCCTCACAGTCCCGATTTTAGAGCTTTGTCCCAGAGGTTGGGGGTTGTGCTTCTTTCACTGCTGTTCTACGGTGAAGAGCAGTGAATAAGAAACTGGATATGAGCCTAGGACATGCCATAGCATGTCCGACACTCAAAGGTAACAGCTGGTGTTTCAGCACTTGCACACGCCTATGACCAGTGGCGGCTGCAACACAGTTCAAAATTCAAATAGGGGGAGCCCCACCCTCTGCCAGTTTGGAATGACAGTTGGTGGCAATGGGTGTGTCTCCCCTATCAAAATTTTTAACTGTTGTGCAGCCCCATCTCTAGAGCCGCCGCTGCCTTTGACGACTGGTTATGCCCCTTATTGTGTACCAGGACAACTTTTGAGAGATATAGGAAGGTTTTACCAATGGTAGGTGAACAAGACGCTGATATGAGGAGCTTCTAATATTAATTACAGTAGAAAGCTGCTGCTTAAATGTGGTTATAGTGGACCACTGCAAATCTAATACAATATATACAGGAAAGAAGCAGCGCTAAGATGTTTAGCAATTAACTTAATAGCATGGGATTGCCTGTACAAATAACCTTTATTAAGATAGACATAAAAATAATATAAGCTATTAAATAAAAAATACGAACAACAATATTAAAAAGAACCATCCCTGGTTTGTTAACTGGCTTCACTGGCTAGAATAAAGGTGGCCATACACACGCAGATTTATCTGCAGATCTGTCTGGAACAAAAACATGGTTATGGATGAGAGCACATGACAGTTGACCATTTCCTTGGAAATGCAGGAAAAATGACAAACTGTCATTCATCCATAACCATGTTTTTGTTCCAACCAGTCAGATCTGAAGATAAATCTTACTAGTGTATGGGCACCTTTAGTCTTCTTATTTGTTTAGGTCAGCTGTGAAAATTTGGCAACTGGCTAGATAAAGTTTATACGGTCTCACCACTTGATATTGGATGGGTTTTCCAGCTTGGGTCCAATTGTCCTCACTAGGATGCAGTTGTGCAGTGATGGTAAGGGGCCGCTGGAGGAATGTCAAGGACCTTGTGGGGCTTCCCAAAAGGTGGTGGTATCCTTTAATGTAATGGAGCCAAAGTGGTTAGCACCAAATGTCCATGTTGGCTGCTGCCATAATGGAGGATGCAGAATGCAGATTACAAGGGGGGTACAAGGAGTACACCAGGGGAATAAGCCAGGTGAAGTGACGCTTTTCGCTAAATTATGTCAGCTTTTTCAATTTTAATATTGTTGTTCGTATTTTTTATTTAATTGTTTATATTGATTTTATTGTCTATCTTAATAAATACGTTATTTGTACAGGCAATCCCATGCTATTAAGTTAATTGATAACCATCTTAGCGTTGCTTCTTTCCTGTATATATTAAGAGATATAACTGTCTAATTTAAAGTGAAATTCAGTTGGGTTTTGGCATCACTTTAGTAAACCGCTCACAATTCTACTTAGTGCTTTTGGGATACATCACACTTTCCATGTTCTAACACCCAGTCTGTTGCTGTGGGTTTACCATCATTTTCCTGCTGATAATGTGACAGACATGTGGGAACAGATCACCAGTTCAAAAAAGATCAACATAATTAAATATTCTGTGCAGTTTTAAGTATTACTTCTAATATTAATTAGAATACATATAGGGGGGGTATTCTGGTTGGTTCGCACCCAGAATACGTTTGCAGCCTAACTGATGGTCGGGCTGTGCGCATTTCTTCACATGTGCATGCGCTGGGTGCGTGCACCCACTGCGAATAATTGGTTCGTTGGGTGCATGCACCCAGGACAGCTAGCGGGGCGCGGGGGGGGGGGGGCAATTAACATATGGGATCGGCCAGCGTTCTCATGATAATAAGGCTGTGACATGGGGAGGGGGGGGGGGGCGTGAGCAGCTGACATCACCAGATGTCAGCTGTCCGCCCACCCAAGGGTGCACGCATATGTTAGGTTGCTCAGAGCAACCTTACATATGCGTGCACGTTCCACATCATTCAATGGTCGCCGACCATCAAATGATGTGGGTGTTCCCCCCCACAGCATGCGATTGGATGTTTATGTTAAGCATCCATTCGCAGCCTGTGCGTAGGAACACACGCTTCGAGGGGGGGGCATGGTATGAGTTTCAAACAGTGAGGATTCCGCTGGTTGTTTCTTCGACATTGGAATCCCGACTGTCAGGAGCTTGACAGGGGGGCGAGTGCATTCTAGCCCCTTGCGACCTATTCTGTTCTCCCTTTATGGGGGGGTCGTGGATCCCCACAAGGGAAGGTAGCCTGTGTAAGTTGGGATTCCAACTGTCGGGCTTGTGAAAGTCGGGATTCTGATGTCGGATAAATGACTGTTGGAATCCTGACTGCCGGTGAGTCATCCGCCACCCCAGGGGAACAGCATACAGTACGCGGATTGGTTGAATCATTTCAGCCTTCACTGTGGGGATCAAAGGCATTGCTGAGTGGAACAAGGATGTGGTAAAGGTACTGTACTGACTATTGAGTATTTTTTATATACAACATTTTCCTAGGCTTTTATTTGTAACATTTATTTTGTACTGACAGCTGCACTACCCTTAACTATGACATCACTAAGACACTTTCATTCAAAAGAAACTAGTGACATGGCTGAAACTTCTAATCAACATGAACCAGTGACATCACTGAGCAGGGGTGCTTTAAGAGAGGAGGAGGCCTGTGAGAGGCCTGGGAGCAGCATCCTCGTTCGGGCCCCCTCCTTTTTCCCGGCTGCAACACCACACTGCAGAGTGCACAAGAGGGCTCAGACTCTACTGTGCATGTGTAGAATTCCGAAAAAAATTTGCCACTGCAAAATTAAACAATGGGTGCAGTGTGCGCGATGTGGGCCCCCCTGGGACTCAGGGACCCATGTGCACCACACATTGCACTCATTATTGATGCGCAACTGTCACTGAGACATTTCCATTCAATAGGAACTACTGTAGTTGCATTACTGAGACATTTCTGTTCATAAAGATCCTGTGACATCATTGGGGTTGGGGTGTACTAAGCACTGTTTCAGTGATGCGGGATATACCGCCAATTACGGCATCTATACTAGCTGCATATGTACTAACACAAACTTTTGAATCACGGCGCTCAAGACAAGAGTATCAAAAAAACATTTTCATGGCACCCCTAGCCTTAAAGTTTCTTATTGGGAAATGTTGAAAAAATAAAGTTAAGTTAATTGAATTTATAGGTCATTGAGATATCATCCTTAGGGTCAGTTATGCGGGGAGGGATAAGATTTGCCTCTGTTTGTCCAAATATTTTATGATTAGAAGAACAAGCAATGGTTTTGTCTATTAGACTGATCATAAACAATCTGAATTGGTTCTGAGCCATCAATCCGCGGCACCCAGGCAAGAGTCCTGAGGCACCCCAGGGTGCCATGGCACACAGTTCGGGAACCTCTGTACTAACATATACTATTATGGTTGTGGAGGATCTACAAAAACTAGGTGAGAAACCAGATAAGAAAAGAAAATAATCTTTCTCAAACAGAAAGGTTAGCAATAAAAACATTAGTGGAAAAAGAAAATCTCATAATTAAACCAGTGGATCAGTGGATAAGGGGGGGGGGGATAGTCATTTTTAATAAAGTTGTCTATGAATCGAAAATCTATAGACAACTGGCTGAACAGGACACATATAGAAAGATGAGGGGAGACCCCACAAAGAAAATGTCCCTGGCAATGAAAAACATTTTGGACAAATTCCACAAAAAAGGAATTTTGTCTGATAAAGAGTACACATTTTTAAATGTGGAGGACCTTAATGTCCCCACTATTTATATATTGCCAAAGGTTCATAAAAGTACCACTAGACCACCAGGGAGACCGATTATTTCGGGAGTGGAATCCCTGACAGCCAACATGTCACATTTTATCGACTCCTTCCTTCAACCGCTGGTGACCAAAAATCGCTCCCATTTGAAGGATACTACTGAAGTCCTACATTTTTTTAGAAGAGCTTAATTGGAGTGACGACCTTTATCTAGTGACGGCAGATGTCAGTTCGCTCTATACTATTATCGAACATGGACAGGGTATAGATGCAACTAAAAAAGCACTCCGCACTTCAGATCTGGACATCCATCTACAAGAATTTTTAAAAATTTTAATTTTTAATAATTTAATCTCGTTCATTTTAAACAATAATTTTTTTTTTTTAAGGGGGACTTCTTTATTCAAAAACGGGGTACGGCCATGGGCACCAGGTTTGCCCCAAGTTATGCGAATCTCTTCATGGGAGCATGGGAGGAAGAGTTCGTATACAATAACAATCCATTTGGGGCGGGCCTGGTGTCATGGCGTCGGTACATTGATATTTTATTTATATGGAGAGGTGACAGGGAGATTTTAAATGAATTTTGCTGCTATCTGAATACTAACACTTGCAACATTGTACTCAGCTATGAGATCAATAAGCAGAGTTAGTTTCCTGGACCTCGAAATTTATATAGAGGACGGTGAAGTGAAGACGAAAAATTTCGTAAAAACTACGGATTCAAGATCCTACATTAGTAGAGATAGTTGTCACAAGGATACCTGGCTCAATTCCATTCCCATTGGGCAGTTCAAGAGGTTAAAGAGGAACTGCTCTGAGCCAGAGCTCTTCAATCAACAGGCTGAGGAAATGAAAAAAAGTTTCCTGTCCAGTGGGTACAAAGCACAGGACCTTGAAAAATCTATGTCTGTAGTTCAAAACATAGATAGAAAGTAGTTGCTTAAGAAAAAGCAACCTCAGGAGAACACAAATTCAGATGCATTTAAATGGTCATTTATTTCAGATTTTACCATTATTATTATTATTATTATTATTATTATTATTATTATAATTTTATTTATAAGGCGCCACAAGTGTTTCGCAGTGCCGTACAAAGGAACAATAAAGGGATTTTTGTAAGAACTTACCGTTCGAATCCCTTTCTCTGATATGGTCCTGGTGACACAGCTCAACACTGGGATGTAGGAGGGTCCGAAGGAGCCAGGCACCTATCCTAAAGTTTTAGAGGGTAGGCTCCTCCCCTACTGCATCCCTGGACTCTTCAGTTCAATCTTTCAAAGCCACTGGAATACATTAACTCAGTACAAACGCCTGCACATATTATATGCACATTTTATAACAGAAACTGTTAACTTTTAACCATTTTAACATGAACATCATGAAACTTCTGGCATACTTACTGAGCGTAAGGGAGGGATCGCTGTGTCACCAGGACCATATCAGAGAAAGGGATTCGAACGGTAAGTTCTTACAAAAATCCCTTTTTCTCTTTCAATGGTCCTGGTGACACAGCTCAACACTGGGACGTTCCAGAGCCGGTCCTTTGGGAGGGTACGCTCAGGTCTGCAGCTCTCAGCACTGCTCGCCCGAATGATGCGTCCTCCGACGCGAACTCATGGAATCTATAGAATTTGGCAAATGTGTGAACAGATGACCAAGTGGCAGCTCTGCAAACCTGCTCAGCTGTGGCCCCATGTCGAACCGCCCAAGAGGTGGCAACTGACCTGGTGGTATGCGCATTTATTTTGGCCGGTACTGGTCTACCCACTTTGGTGTATGCAAAGGCTATCACAGACCGCAACCACCTAGCAATAGTCTGCTTAGATGCAGGCCAACCAATTTTGTGTACGTCATACAATACCAACAATGTGTCAGTCTTCCTGACACTCTTCACTCTGTCCACATATATGCGTAAGGCACGCACAACATCCAAAGTTCTCAACTTGTCCCTTTTCTTAGAACCCTCTGGGGGTTGAAACACAGGTAGAACTATCTCCTGATTTAAATGGAAGGTAGATACCACCTTCGGTAAAAACTGAGGCACTGTTCTTAAAACAGCCCTGTCATCATGAAAAATTAAGAAGGGAGATTTACATGACAAAGCTCCCAATTCTGAAACTCTTTTAGCAGATGCTACTGCTAACAAAAACACTAGCTTCCACGTGAGAAACTTAAAGTCAGCCGACCTTAAAGGTTCAAATGGTGCCTTTTGAAGGCATTCCAAAACCAGTGATAGATCCCAAGGTGCTACTGGTTGCTTGTATGGAGGTTTCAACCTGGATACTCCTTGTAAAAAGGTTTGAATTTCCGGCAAAATGGCTATCTTTTTCTGGAAATAGATGGACAAGGCCGAAATCTGCACCTTCAGTGACTGAAGGCTTAGCCCCGATGAAAAACCATCTTGTAAGAATTCCATCATTCTTGATAGCTTAAAATGAGATGTATGAGCCTTTCTTCTCTCACACCATCGAATGTAAGTCTTCCAGACTCTATAATAATTTGCCGAAGATACAGCTTTTCTGGCTTTTATCATCGTCTGTACTACTGCCTCAGAAAACCCTTTTCTTTTCAAAATAGTGGTTTCAATAGCCAGGCCGTCAAAATCAATCGATCTGAATCCAGGTGATTGAATGGGCCTTGTCTTAGAAGGTCTGGTCTCAGAGGTAGACGCCATGAGTCCACAGACAACCTCTGAAGCCTCGAGTACCAGGACCTCCTTGGCCAATCTGGGGCCACTAAGATCACTGGAACCTTCTGCCCCTGTATTTTCTTCAGAAGTCTCGGTAACATTGGTACTGGTGGGAATGCATAAAGGAGATCTCCCTGCCAGTGAATAGTCATGGCATCCACTGCCTCCGCTAGTGGATCCCTTGTTCTGGCATAGAACCTGGGCACTTGACGGTTGACCCTGGATGCCATCAGGTCCACATCCGGAGTTCCCCACATCGAAGTGATTTGGTGAAACACCTGAGGGTGTAAGCTCCATTCCCCTTCCTTGAGCTCCTCCCTGCTCAGGAAGTCGGCTTCTATATTCTCTATTCCTGGAATGAATATAGCCGATACAGCTGGAACATTCTGTTCCGCCCATAGGAAGATTCTGGACACCTCCCACATGGCCAATCTGCTGCGTGTACCTCCCTGGTGATTCAGATACGCCACAGCTGTGGCATTGTCGGTCTGAATCCTAAAAGGGAGGTTCTGTAACCTGTCTCCCGCCAAGGAAATCACTTTCCAGACAGCTCTCAACTCCAAGATGTTGATTGGTAACGCTGATTCCTCTGCCGTCCACAGGCCCTGAAGCCTGAGATCCAGGACTATTGCCCCCCAGGCCCTGAGACTGGCGTCGGTAGTTACTATCAACCAGTCCCAGGTCTGTAATGACCGACCCCACTGAAGGGAATCTACTTCTGTCCACCATTTCAAGGATTCTCGAGTGTCCGGAGACAGCACTATCATCTCGGATTTCATGGTCAAAGTGTTTCCTGACCAGGCTGACAAAATGTTCCATTGGAACCTCCGAGAGTGGAACCTGGCAAATTGAAGCGTCTCGAATGACGCCACCATCTTCCCCAGGAGCTTGAGGCACCTCCATACTGAAATGCTCTGAGCCCTGAGAATCTCCTGGACTAGGGTGACCAGATCCCTGGCCTTTACCTCCGGGAGGAATACCCGATGAAGATGGGTGTCCAGTATGACTCCCAAGAATTGGAGCCTTTGTGACGGTACCAACTGAGATTTTTGCAAATTTAAAATCCAGCCGTGAGCTTGCAAAAAACTGATGGCCTCTGCCAAGTGACTCTGCAGCATGGCTGCTGACTCTGCTTTGAACAGGAGATCGTCCAAATAGGGTATTACTGTGATTCCCCTGAGCCTCAGCACCGCCGCCATCACTGACATTATCTTTGTGAATACCCTTGGCGCGGTTGCTAGCCCAAAGGGTAACGCCCGGAATTGTAAATGCAGGTCTCCTATGGCAAACCTCAACAGGGTCTGATGCTCCGGGTGTATAGGGACGTGCAAATATGCGTCCTGGACATCCATGGACGCCAAAAATTCTCCCTGGTCCAGACTCAGGAGTACTGACCGTAGGGACTCCATTTTGAAATGGTCTACCCATAAATGAACATTTAGGGATTTCAAATTTAGTATTGGTCTGAAAGACCCGTCTGGTTTGGGCACCAGGAACAGCGTGGAGTAAAAGCCTTTCTTCCACTCTGCCCTGGGGACTGGTGTAACCACCCCTTTTTCCAAAAGGGAGTGAGCTGCTCTCACAAGAGCTGTACGAAGCCGTGCCTCCTTTGGTAAGGATGTGGGGATGAACCTCTTCGGAGGCGGCCCTCTGCAAGGGATTTTGTAACCTTGTGTTATAATATCTAACACCCAGGCATCCTGGCCTAGAGAAGCCCAAGCGTCCGTGAAGAGTGTGAGACGCCCCCCCACTTTTGTCACTGTTGGGCAAAGCCCCTGACAGTCATGCAGAGGGTTTATCCTCTCCTTTTGTGGCAGGCTTCTTGTGAAAAGAGCCAAATTTTGACTTTTGTGTCTTGCCTCTAGAGGACTGAAACCTTCCCCTGAAAGACTGTCCTCGAAAGGACGCACCACCTCTAGGGGAGGGCCGAAAGGACGGCTTAAAAGCAGAAAATCTGGACGTCTGCTTTGCTGAGGAGGCCGGCAGGAATGTACTTTTGCCGCCCGTGGCCTGCTTTATAATCTCCTCTAATTCGGTACCAAAAAGTACCTTTCCTTTGAAGGCTAATGTTTCCAGAGCCTTCTTGGACTCATTGTCTGCTTCCCAGGCTTTAAGCCAAAGCACTCTCCTGGCATTAATGGAGACTGTGGACACTCTGGTTGCCATTTTAATAGCTTCCTCCTCTGCTTCCACTGCATATTCTGCAGCTGCCTTAATCTTTTCTGCAAGCAGTAACGCACCAGGGTCAGCTTGCAGCATGGTGCATAATTCACCAGCCCACTCTATCATGGCCTTAGAGACCCAGGCTGAAGCAATAAGGGGCCGTAAGGTAAACCCCACCCCTTCAAAGATAGCCTTGAGGTTACCCTCCAGCTTTTTATCCACAGAATCTTTGAAAGCTGCACCGCCCTGTACTGGTAATACAGTAGCCTTGGACAAACGTGCCACTGAAGCGTCCACAACTGGGACCTTTTCCCAGAGCTCCGCATGAGACTCTGGCATGGGGTACAGACTAAGGAATCGCTTAGGCATCTGTAGCCTCTTATCAGGAGTTTTCCAAGCCCCTTCTAACAATTCCTGTAACCCCTCATCTGAAGGAAAAGTAACAGCCTCCTTCCGCTGTCGCTTAAAAACACCTTTAACAGGAGTCTTATCCTCCACAGACAGCTTTAAAGCCTGCTTCACAGCTACAATGAGATCCTCTATACCAGCAGCAGAGTTCTCTTCCACATCATCACCCTGATCCCAGGGGATGTCAGTATACTCTCCTTCCTCCTCATCTACCACAGTAGTCAAAGCATAAGACCTTCTAGGGGTCCCTGCCACATCATCCATTTTGTCCAGCATTTCACTGAACCTGTTGATCCCTTTTGCAGTATCCTGCATCACCTGAATCAGCGCAGGATCTGCCTGGGTAAGAGGCAAGGAGCCAGACGACTGCTGAGATGATGGCATAGGTCTCTGTGATTCTACCAGCCCATCACTCTGCCTGTCCAAAAGCTGCACCAAAGCGTTAACTGACCTGCCTAGGGCCCTGGCCCACGCAGGTTCCATCTGCTTTGCCCTATGGGGTTCACTGCCCATGGGTCTCACATCAGCGCAAGTAATACATAAGCCCCCCTTGGCCATCTGCTCAGGGACAAACTTTTGTGTGCAAACATTGCACGCGCTCAGTGCACTAAGGGCTCCCTCCCCCAAAACCACAGCCTGATGCTCAGACATGATGCAAGTGATAAATGTATATCTATCAGTATACACAGTGCAAACAATGTACAAGCGTTTATACAGAGGCAATGCACCCAATCACTTATCTGTCTGTTGGTTTCAACTGCGGGGAAGCGATGCCCAGGAAATCCAAGTCACTCTGCCAGGATCAGTAAGCCAGCTCAGCTCCGCTGCAAGCGTTCTGAAAGGCGCCAAAGTCAGAGTGAAGGAAGAGACCACAGGTCCCTGCTGCTGCGGGGTCCGTGACCTTTTGGCGCCAACCACCCCCAGCCAGCCGCTCCTCAGGTAGGATTTCCTAGTTCCAGTGTCTCCCCCTCAACTGGGGATCACTTGGAACATGCCTGTCACAACGCTGCTGTCCTCTCATCTAGGAGCTCAGCGTGTAAGCTCCGCATAAAATGGCCGCCGCCATCACGGAGCGCCTGTCCCCCATGATCCCCACCTAAATGTGGAGCCGGTTTCAGGGTACTCCGGAGCCCAGGCAGCCTTTTGGAAAAAGGCTATAAGCGCTGCACAGGGAGACCAGACAGTGTCTCCCCTGTGCACAGTGAGCTGACAGGACGCGCTTCTGTCAGCTCCTGCTGCGCTAGCAGTGTGAGGATTCACTATGAGAATCCTCACACTGTGCCTACCTAGCTAGGGTAAAAGTTAATAAAACAATAAAAATCCCCTAACTACTCTAATTCTTCGGCTGCTCCTGCAGCCCTTTAGAATAGCACCCACTCCAGTGGGCACCTAACACGAACTGAAGAGTCCAGGGATGCAGTAGGGGAGGAGCCTACCCTCTAAAACTTTAGGATAGGTGCCTGGCTCCTTCGGACCCTCCTACATCCCAGTGTTGAGCTGTGTCACCAGGACCATTGAAAGAGAAACAGGGAGACAAAACTTGGCATAACATTGAATAAATAACAAAAATACAGTACAAATAAAGAGCACCACAGTTCAATACACATTACAGCTTAAATGTAAGTAGTGAGGACCCAATCAACATACAACTAGAGGCTTGAGGCCAATGATGGAGATTCAACATGGCAGGGTCAAAAACATCATTAAAAAGCATTGGCCCATTTTAAAACGAGACCCAGTAATTGGTAGCCAGTTGTCGGATTTACCCAAATGCATCTTCAGACGGGCCCCAAATCTGAAATCCAAACTTACTAAAAGCCTATTTCCGAGTTCACCAAAAACGGACATTATACTCACTAAAGGCTTTTTCAGATGCGGGTCCTGTCTGGGATGCAAATGTGTGACCAATAAATTTGGGAATAAACTCACAGAGTTACTTATCAACGGGCAAAAGTGCAATATAATAGACTTCCTGACATGTCACTCCGTCAATATTGTTTATATGATTGAGTGTACATGTGGGAAGTTCTATATTGGCCGCACCAGCAGATCTTTAAAAATTAGGGTGGGGGAACACCTACGCAATATTAAAAAGGACTTGAAATACACGCTTAGGACTTGAATATACTCCTTACATTTTAAGGAAGAACACAATTGTGACTCCAAGTGTATAAAGAATTTTGCAGCACTTAAAAAGATTAATGCTAGAGAAAGGGGGGGGGGGGCAATATTGCCACAAAACTAGCTAAATGCGAGATGAGTATGATTTATCAGTATAAAACACTGGTGCCAAATGGGCTAAACAAAGATTTCGAATTGAAGTGGTTTTCATAGGTTTTTTATACATGTTTTATGCTCTTTTTTAAAAAAAAAATTTTTTAATATGACATATTTATATTTGTAAATTGTTCCCCTTTACAATAATAATTTATTGATACTAATGTACGTTTTTATTCTCTTTTTCTATACAATATGTGGCCGGTATAATGTATACCACTATTAAATACGCTTTCTAAAATGGCACTGGAACGCAAGTTCTACCGGATATTGATACAAGTGGAACGCACATGCTAGTAAAAGAAAAGATGCGGAACCAATAAACAAGGAAGTTAAGATCACGATATATACAAACAGCGCACCAACGTCAAACAGGAAGTAACGGTGGAACGCATACAACTTCCGACTTCCTGTACCCGCTGGAACGCAGGGAAGTTCCGGTCACAGACGCAGAGTTCTGGCGGGCTTGCGTAACAAGGAAATGATCTCCTGTAAGAACAGGAGAAGAAGTCCGGCGATACTGTGAGGAATGTATAGGATGTAATAGAAGTTAGGATTCTATGTTTGGAAATAGGTTTTTGTTTGTGATTGGAATGTTTGGGTATAAATACCCGGATATGGGGAAAGGTCTCTATGCCTTGATAAAGGACATTGTGTCTGAAACTCGTTGGCGGAAGGGGCTGATAAACTGTGGACGGACCTCCAGGACTCTATACACCTACCAGCATCCAGGGACGCCTGTGGTTACCATCTAAGCTGTTTATGTCTGCTTTTGTACAAGTAGACACCACTTTCTGGTGAGAGTACACCGTTTATACCCATTTTTATGTACAGTGTATTGCTTTTTAACTTTATTCATGCAAAATATAAAAAACAAAACGGTATTTCACCATTGGAGTTATCTTGCTCAATGTCTTACATGGTGAATGCCCGAGGATAAATCAGGAGGATCCACCTGAGGACCTATCTTTCCAGACCTTAAAAATAGACGCGATTGTTTTCTACTGTTCAGTGGACAATTAAAGAGGGTACGATTCCTACCTCAAAGTGACATCATTGTAAATTTCAGTGTCTCAATGGTATTACACTATATTGTTATTTCTCTTCTTTTATGTCATATGAGCAACCCTCAGTGATACATTGGTAGAAGGGACTTTAAGGAACGCCTGAAAGACTGTCGGTATTTGTTGTGTTGCCATGGCACACAGTTCGGGAACCTCTGTACTAACATATACTATTATGATCGCAAAGGACAGCTCTACCAATAAGAGCTGTCCTTTGCAATCACCGCATTTCAGGGTTTCAGCTCAGAGAGTCAAACACCCCCTGTACAGGTAACTGTGGGGGTGCCAGGCAGAGTCCCAATCGATCCCTCTCAGAGTTACATGGAAAAAGAAGCCTATAGGTCTTTATAGGGCAATGCTCGCAAAAGATAGCATTACTCTCTGCACCAAGCCCAAAAATTGGAGGTTTTGGATACTGGCTGCATTTTCCCTTTAGTACATCCTGCCCTGATACTTCAGTTCCACCGGAACCAGTGACATCACTGAGACATTGCATCACTGAGACACTTCCATTCAAAAAGAACCATTGACATCACCGAGACACTTCTGTTTAATAAGATTTTATGAGATCACTGAGACACTTCTGTTCACTTAGAGTCTCTGACATCTTTGGGACAATTCCTCTCCATAAGATCGTGTGAGATCGCTGACAATTCCATTCAACGGTAGCCAGTGACATCACTGAAATTCTACGTTTTTATTCACTAAGACAGTTTGATTATCTAAAGAATATTCCAACTTTCAACTTATTGTGATATCACTGAGACAATTCCATGTAATAGGAACCAGTGACATCACAGGGACACTCCCATCCCTTTGATCCAATGACATCAACGAGAAACGATCTTCTAGTAGTCAATGACAGTGATATAATAACGGGTACCTAGTGAATTGAAATGCTGCATTCTTAGAACTATTGGATTGACTAAGCATCAGAACACAAAAATGACCATTGTAAAGATAACAACTTACCTACGAACAAAGCCACCACTAATGGCCATCTGTTCACGCTCATCCACAACACGTGCAGGCTGACTTGCTACCACTCCATCTTGATTATTGCCCCAAGCTTTTTTGTAAGCGTCACTCGATTTAAGCCTATGGAAAAAACTAAATTAATATCCTAGAAATATATAGATTTCATTAGCATAAAAAACAACAACAGACAAACAAACCGCCACACTCTTATGGTATAATAAACATATGAGCTTATTCAGGCAGATGAGCATTGACATCATCTTATACCGATATATCATGAACCCAATTATCTAATGCTGACATTGATCAGCTATGAAATCCTGAAAGTATATAAATTTATTCAGAACTCCATCACAGAGTATAATACATACTATAGATCAGTTTTTTTTTTAAATGACTTTTGTCTAGTTGACATAGAACACACATATAGACATACGGGCAGACAAACAGGACACGGAACAAGACTGCCGAAGATAGTGTGTACATCATATCACATGGACATGCTCCCAAATTAACATCAATTCTGTTAAATGGAAAACGGCCCTATGCAAGGTTTAAGTTGCATAGCATATTTCATATACTGTATGAAGTGTTTTGGGGACGAATAAAAACAACTATACAGGACAACTTTCATATCTTTAAAAATCATTTGCTTTTGAGATAATATATCGGTACTATTGAACGGTGACCATACATGGAGAGTTGATGTACAAACCTTTATCAAACAAAGACAAAAAGAAAAACGAACAAACAAAAGTAAAAAAAGCTAAAGTGGAATGGATGCAGCAGCGAAACAAAAACAAGCGTTATAGCATCAATGTCCAATACACCTTGTTCATGCACAAGCTGGTGGCATGAATAGGAGGTGGAAACACTATTCACTAAGCACAGCTCCAGTGGATCACTACTGCTGTAATGCATCATCAGTAACAGCTGTCACAGAGCCAAAACCAGTCAAAAGTGGAGATTTCTATTTTAAGTGAAGACAATAAAGATAAAAATAAAGATAAGAATAAAAGGATAAATAAATAATAACTATATATATACATATATATATATATATATCATATATATAGCTTAAATTTGCGGACTGGCACTCGCCCAGCGGGTCGAATGACCCCGGTGGAGGGGAAAGTAGACGTAGTGAAGAACAGAGGCACTCAGCTGAACTTTTTTAAAAGCAAAAATTGTATTGTGCAAAACCAACGTTGGTTTCGCACAATAAAATTTTTGCTTTAAAAAAAGTTCCTCTGAGTGCCTCTGCTCTTCAATACCTCTATATAAATAAAGGGAAATTAAAACAGGATTTCTTTCTTTAGATGACTTGGTTTTATTTGTACCTGAATCCTGAGCTTTTCTTGAATCCATAGTTTTGTATTTTGAGGTTCCCTTGTGATTTCAAATGCTTTAATTAAGGAAATGAGTGTGGATGGAAAGGACTACAGCAGGCCTATGACCCTCCAGCTGTTGTGAAACTACACATCCCAGCATGCCTGGGACTTGTAGTTTCACAACAGCTGAGAGCCACAGGTCGGACAGGCCTGGTCTACAGTATCTATGTAGACAATCAATAAGTCGACACCAAAAGGTTATCACTGACAAAATGTTCACATGCAAAGGGTTTGTCAAGAAAAAAAGGACACGTGAAAAAGGTAGACATGAGTTTATTATGGGGTTTTTTTGTGTCAATGCCAACAAGGAACCCCAAATGTGTAGCAGCACTCGGCACACTTTACCATTCCCAATTGGAGACCACATGAATGTTAAAGTGTGAAGCAGTCCCATAAAATGGGAAACAAGTGAGAAACGCTTGTTGACCTTCCCATGTTTCAACTGTTTTCTTGCAGACATTTTTATTGTGTTGATTTTTTTTGTCAGTCATCCTTTTGAATGTTGACCTTCTGACTGTTGACCTAGACAATGTAGACCTATCATCCACATACCTCCTGGCATATGATACTGTACAAAGGATAACTGAAGAATACAGCTATGACAGAATCACAGAGGAACGTCAGAAAGGCATGAATTCATTAAAAGCTGCAGCAGGGCTTATAATAGGCAAGAAATGAAAGTTATCTAAAGGCGGCCAACTCCTTTCAAATTACAGCTTATTCCCTGTTATTATAAAACCATTTTTGACTGGGTTGCCATAGCGAGAACCATTAAAATCTAGGCATGCCTGCAGTGGCAGATGACGATATGTGCGGCATTATCTGGGACACTCTCTATCCATCAGAGCAGGACATCATTTCCTCTATTTTATTATTTAAGAGCTTGAAATAAATATATATATATTTTTTTTCTTTTTACTAAGGGCATAATGTAAACCCATTTTATACAGGAAAAATTTATGGGTTTCATCTTCAACATTGAATCTACCTCCCCAAAAAAGCTAAAAGTTAATATATCATTTAAAAGTAAAATGTAAATGAATGAATCATTGTTCGCCAGATAAATATATTTGATTTGATAACCTTTCTTATATAAGGAGTTGGCAGTGGGTTTCATACACCCTTCAAGGTTCTACTGGAAATAGTGCACAGGGATTGTGACGCTAAATGGGGTGGCATCCATTGTTCATACTACTCGCTATGCTGCACATGACAATTCATTATAGAACTACATAAATTCCCATTACATGCGCACAGCATTCTCTATCATCTTCAAGACTACTACAGACTTATTTGTAACACGTGTTTGCTGCAATTCCCATTTGCACACCGTGAACGCTTGGCCTTATTCATACAACAGCTGTCAGTGGGACCAAATATACAGAGATACATTTCTAAGGTTGCGAGCAGGGCCCTCCTACCTCTATGTTGGCCTGTTATTACCCAGTTGTTTTATCAATGTTATATCATACTTGCCTATTTTTGAAAATTAGTTCCAGGGAGATTATAGTTGGTAGTAGAATTTTTCACAGCGCCCCATTGAGGGGGCGTGTCATGCTACTCCCAAAGGGCGGGCTTAGTTCCATATATGGAGAGATTGTGAAAAGATATTGTGAACGTGGCACCTAGAAGCGTGGGTGTGTACTGCTACATCTGAGAGGAATCTTTTAAAATGACTTATATCCAAATGTAAATGAGCCCCCAAAGCAGTTAGTAAGAGCTACTGTACTTGCAAAAGTGCTGGGAGATGGTGCTGATGATTCAATATAAATGTATCTGTCTCAGATACATGTAAATGTATTTGTGGGCTAGGAGAAATTAGGGAGATTGCTAGACTAATCAGGGAGACAGGGAGATTGCTGTTATTTCAGGGAGTCTCCTGCAAAATGCAGGAGGGTAGGCAGCTATGTGTTGTATTCAATTGTAAAGCGCAACAGAATAGGCTACGGTTCTATAAGATAAATAAATAAATGTGTAGCAGCTGTCTTTTTTGAGAACACATTCTAATGTATTACCTCTGGTATCCTACAGAAAGTAATTTCTGATTCATTATGTACTACATCTGCAGCAAACACGTGCATTACAGAATAGTCTCTCCAGTTAGTGGTACAGAATTAATGACGTATTAATAGAAAAAGCACTATTGAATAAAGACTGATAGAACCCATCCAGTAAATTCAGGTATCACCCCAAGCATCTAGGGAATACTACCTACATGCAAAAGTAGAATATTTCAACATTTCCATCAGAACTTTAATGCATTTTATTTTGTGCTGCTTGTATTTGATACTTTGTTGTAGTTTTACATTACATTGCATATTAAGCGATCTCATATTTGATTGTTCTATAAGAAAAAATATATACTTGATATAGACGGAAATGTTGAAGCTTAGATTCTAGAGAAAGAATGGAGGGGGCGCAGTGCGATCCTCACTGCAGAATGCCTGATTTTAATATGTCGAATTCCCACTGTCTAATCTATGAGATGGATGTTGATCTCTGCATGCCACATGCTTTTCCTGCCCATGTGTCTAGCAGCGATGATCTCTGCAAGGCTCAAGGACCAGCCTCGGGTGCTCAAAGACTTGGCAGGCAGGCAGGCAGAACCTACTTGTTACATGGACAGACACATAGACCACAGAATTTTCCTAGGTCCGTCAAATTCTTTTCTGCTTCTTTCATGTCCTTATTGATTTGCTCCATCCCTTCCTCGATGCGTTCCAGTTGTTCTGATTAAATATAAGCATTATATCCCCACAGAATGAAGCAGATGGGAAAGGACAAAGAAGAAAGACAAAAAACTTCAGACATTCACCATGACAAAAACTGGACACCACAGAGCATAGTCGGTACCCAGTACCTACTTGTTACAAGGACATATGAAAAGGCCACAGCATTTCCCTAAATCTTTTAAATTTTTCTCAGCCTCCTTCATGTCTTGGTTGATATGGTTCATGCCTTCTTCAACACGGTCAAGTTGCTCTGGTCAGGACAAAGGGATGACAGTGGGGAATGATATTTTATTTGTCTTAAACAGAACATGATAAAGGACTATGTCAGTGGATCGGCAAAGGTATGTCAATGCATAACGGAGACGGATGCATTGGTGCTGAGCAGATGCTGGTTGGAGGAGCCTTCTAATGAGAAAAGTATTGTTTGATTAAAAATGGAATGGTGTCACAATAAACAGTGAAAGCAATGAGGTGAGCACATGATCAGAGTTTGGTTCCCTTGACACTGTGTATGAATGGCACACTCCATTTATAGGCTGTGAAGGCTCAAGGCATATATTTTGGGGGCAGAGACTTTTTGCAACATCCCGGTAAGTTAATGAATAAAGTGTTTACAGATCCTCATAAGGACACAAACCAGAAGACAAACAACTCCTAAAATAAAAGTGTGTTAATCTCGATTAGAAACGGTTTACAAATGCTGTAATTGTGCAATTAATAACACAAGGCATACATTTTGCACAGAGCATTGTTACATGATAAAGTACACACATTTCCCCTGAAAAAAAAAGAAAGAGAACAAAACAGGTCTAAAGGCAGATCATTTAATAATAATGCAATCAAATATTAGATAGAGTTGGACAACATTGGTCATATGTGGCAAGAAAAAATTGGAACACTATGGCACACCACTTTCACTAAAAGCAGTCCTACTACACACTGTTGGTTAGATCCCTAATACCCACATAGAAATATACTAGAAAGTGGAAAGGCGCTAATAATAAAGTTAAGGAAAGGGTGTCGGATAACTCCCCGACAGTTGGAATTCCGACGGTCATTTCTCTGACAAAGGAATCCCGACTTTAAGGAGCCCGACAGTCTGACTCCCAACTTACACAGGTTATTGTCCCTCGTGGGGGTCCATGACCCCCATAGAGGGAGATAGAATAGGTGGCAAGTGTAGCTGACCACCAATGCCCGCAGCATGGTGAGAGTAGCATGTAGGCGATGGGTTTCTTTTATATAAGGAAAACAATGCTTATGATTTTTTATTGTTATCCCTTTTAATAAGCAAGCAGTTATCTCACAAGTTATATTTATTGATAAACTACAACAGGGAAGGACAAACCAGTCCTAGAGATCTACCAAAAGTTCATGTTTTCCAGGCCACCTGTGGATCTGTAGAATGCCACTGCCATTGCTGATCACATGGTATGTTCCATTAGTCACGTGGTGCAACCTACACTAATGGCCCGTACACACTGGGCAACTTTGAGCTGAAAGTCGCTCAAAACAGGAGGTTTGAGCGTCTTTCAGCTCAAAGCTGCCCAGTGTGTATGCACGGGCGATGAGCGTTGCTGCGCGCTCCCGCAACATTGCTGGGAAAGCCGTTCATCTGCTGGTTATACCAGCAGATAAGCGGCTTTCAGGACGGCTTTGCATAGAGGCTGAGCCATGCAAAGCCGTCCTCCCCTCCTCCGTCGGTCCCGGGCAGGGGGAAAGTCGCTCAGTGTGTATGCAATAAGCTGCTTTCCCCACGCATCATCGCTGTCCATACATGCTGGTCATAGTCATCCAATGTGTATGGACCTTTACAGCTTGGGAACTAGCTGCTACGATTCTAAAACCACTGGTGTATCAATAATGGGTGCATCTATAATTGGAGCAGGGTGTGGGGTGTACACGGACCCCTGGTTCCAGAGAGGCCCTCATATTGCAAATCCTGCTCCCATGTTATTCTACTTACTGCTCCATCGGCCTGGCACTGGCTGCAGAATTCACCGGGAAAATGGCAGTGGCGGCCATTTTCTCTGTGATCTGTGAATGTGCTTTAGAGATGCCCCCAGAGCCAAGTCGTGGGTTCCATCCCAGCCTATAAATAGTTCACTTACCAAAAGGTGTGCATGCTTGCTGCTTCCATTTCTTTTTTTTTTTAAGTTAGGATTTAATGTAATAGGGTCGGAGTTGCCGAAGATCCATGATTTTGTCCATGAATGGCCAACATGGTTTTCCCCTTTAAAAATATGGTAATTATCGGACAAAATCCAGCAACTAAGACCCTATTATATTTACCCCCTAAATGGAAACAATGATTGTGGTTCTTCATTTGAAAGATACAGGACATTTTTGACCACAGATGTGTGTGCACTTGGCAGACAGGAGGCGCTCAAATTGAACTTCACCTAACAATTTTTTTTTTTAACTTTTTAAATCTGCCATCAAATATATAAACTGCAGTGACACCAACATAAAATTTAAGGAGAGACTAGAAATATGTATTATCATTTAAAGTACGGAACTGTAACATTAATCCGCATGTTACACAAAGTCATATTAGTGGGTTGACACCAATTGTATTTGAATGATTTATTACACCAAATAGTTTATGGTAGATTAAACATGAGGGATTTAAAATGTCCAATTAAAAACAGCAGACGGACACAATTAGCATAACACAGTTAATGATTAACTACTGCATACAATGCAAAGGACAAAAGAAGATAGCGAGGACATTACACTATCCTAGATAGTATTGATTTAATTTGAAGGCTAACACATGGGACCAGGAACAAGAATACTGTAGGTATAAAATGTTTCATGTACAGAAGAACAAAGCTCTATTATTCTTATATTGTGATGTATTATATATTTTTAGCTGTCACACAGTGATTAAAATGTAGCAGCAATGGTTCAGCCATGCATTTAATCTTTGTTATTATTAATTAGATTATATATAATGTTGTAGGGGAGTTATTATTAATTAGTAGGGGAGTTATTATTAATTATTATTAACTAAGTGTATGATATAAACTGTTCAGCAAAATTCTGCTATTGCCATTTGACTATTCCAGGTCACATAATAGAGTACCTATACTGGTTGATACCAGATTCAAGACTATGAAGAAAGATCACTTAACTACTGCAGTACAATGGTTGCACGTAAAGATAACAACTAATGTTATACATTTTGGTTGTTTCTACAAGTAAAATATTTATTACATTAAAATATTGTCTAATACAATACTTTGATAATGGTCCCAGCTGTCATACATTTTTTTTACAAACTATTACAGATTATATTTTTATGCAAATGTATTGTGGCAAGGGACATACTTTGGACAATGAAAAGGATTCTATATAGTTTCCAATATAAAAGAATACAGTCTTCATTATCAGGTCAAATACAATGAGCTTGATGTTAGACTTAAGAAAATCATAGTAAGTATAAAAAGATATCATTTTCCAGTATTTTTGGGTTGGTGGCATTTAGCACATTTTGCCGAAAATGTGTATTCCAAGCTTGAAGTTCTTCTAGGTTAAGAAATAAATACACCTTGACTGCGCTTGTAATTCTTAAGGGTTGATGAATGCTTGTGATAAGTATGACAAGTGGCAATTCACAGGTCAAGGGATTCATAAATCTTTGAAAAAGTGGGTCAAGGCGAAACGTACGTCAGTGTTCCTCACGTACATTCCTTGCTGTGTACCGAAATGATAAAATCATTAATTGTTACTTTGTAAATGCATAGATGTAATATATATTCTTTCAGTTAAGCTTGACATATGTATGTACACATCAGAATTCCTTTATAAATTTAGATGCCTTTTTATTAGATACACCGTCCTACTATAGTGGGTAGGATCCCCCTTTGCCCCACAAGAAACTGAATTCTTCCTTTTATGAATTCATCAAAATGCTGGAAGCCCTCCTTATAGATTGTGGTGCATGTACACATGATAGAGTCACACAGATGTTGCAGGTTTGCCAGTTGCATACTCATGCCGAGAATATCCCATTCAAAAGTGCTGTATTGGGTTGGGACCTGGTGACTTTGGTGGCCATTGGAAAACACTGAGCACATTGTGATGTTTGTGGAACCAGTGTGTTTTGTGATGTGTTATTCTGCTGTAAGTAGTTATGACAAGATGAGTAGACTGTGGCCATAAAGGGATGAAATACTCAGGTAGGCTATGGAATATAGATGATCCTCAGTTATTATAAAGGGGCCTAATATGTGCCAAAACCATTTATATCAATATTACACCACCAGTAATTGAACCACGGACTCTAGGAATGACGGTCCATGTGAATGTCACAGCACAAGCTGTGATTGGCCAGACCAGATGCCATTTCTTCAGCCTTCAATTGACCAGAGTAGGTGAACATGTACTCACTGTAGCATCACTTTACTGATCTTAGTTGACAGGAGTGGAACCCTGTATGGTCTGTTCCTGCAGCCCACCCAATGTTTGATTTGCTGAGTGTTCAGAGATTCTCTCCAGCATAACACTGCTGTAAGGCATGCTTCTTTGATTAACTATTGAACCAGTATAATTTAAAAGGCATTTTCACCCACAGAACTACCTGTCACCGGACATTTATTGGATGTTTGTTTTCTGTGTAAATAGTATGGATATTGAATGGCCAGGTAGATATTTGCATTAATAAACAGGTGTGTTGGTGTAGATACTATAGTAGCCACTGAGTATTATATATATATGCACAGTATACATACAGTATATACAGGTGAGTGGGCAAAAAATGCAGACAAAGATATAACTGAGGCACTTTGGTCCTTATATCTGGAATTAAGCGAATATGATACAGACAGCCCAACATAGCAGAGTGCCTATGAAAAAGCCATTTGGGACTGTTTTGGGAAATGGACAAATGTTCCAGGAGGTGTCATTCCAAAATATCCCTTTATTGGGTCCAGAAGTTTGATGCTCCTGTTTATAGACAGCTTCATGCTCTTTAATTACGTTTTTAGTAAATAAACACTTTTCTAAAAATGTTTGGCTTATATATGAGTGATTTTATTTTTTTGTATATTGCTATAGATAAGGACTCCCATTTGTTGTACTTTATGCTTCGCACCTACAGGATCAATTTATGTTACTGAACATCTGAAAACATTACTACTATCCCATTTGTGATTCCACCAGCCACAGACATTTTGTCCGTCCTCTGGCAGTGATGATGGCCATTCACCATTTTTATATTACAGTGTAATATATTTCTCAGGTTATATATTTCTTAGGTTCTAAAGCTCTTCTTAGCTGAGGTGCAGAAATAGATGGGAACATTGTTGCACTCTGATTAATTTTTTTTATTATTTAGTACTTTAGTGCAATGAAATGTATAAATCCATCAATGTTATAGGAACAAACCCTTAAAACATAGCAATTTAAATAAATGCAGCACTGACGTCCCTGTAGTTGTTTAGCAATTGAACATTGAAATGAGGTTCCAACCAACAGGAAAAAAGGGACAACTTCAGCCAAAGACGCGATCCATGTAACGTAAAAGGAAGAACATCAAGGTGACATTTTTACAATTGCATAGCGGTTAGTATTGCAATCTCAAAACACTGGTGTCACGAGTTCGTATCCCAACCAGGGCACTATGCTAATTAATTGGTGTCACAACTCTGAAAAGGATGGTACAATGTTACCTGTACTTGTAGGATTTGCTAATACCCAGTGAAGACTTGCAAGGTTTATCCTTCTTTTACCAGAAGTCGTGCAAAGGGGATTGTGCTTTGCTGCAACTGATACACAGGTCGCAGCCCTCTGCCTGGGCTCCTATGGATGTGGCTTGTGAACACTGGAGGCACTGAAGTCAAGTAGTGAAACTGGTCACTATGAGGCACAGTTAACAGCAGTGGCGGCTTCAGGAGTTGGGCTGCAGTACAGAGCCACACCCACTGCCAGTGAGTCAGTTTGAAATGGCAGTTGGTCACAGATGTTGTGCCCCCCCCTATTTGATTTTGAATTGTGCCACAGCCCCACCTCTGGAGCCTCCCCTGGTTGACAGGAACAGGAAAGAACAAGATAAGCAATGCAATATCAGGAGATGAGCAAAATCTGGTTAGAGGAGTAGCCAAAACACTAGGATCAGGGGAGTAAGCAATGAGAATCGTCAGCTGGACCGGAAGAGAACACAGACAATTACATTGTGTGTTCACAAAAAAAAAACAGATGCTGGATTACATGTATGGAGCCTAGTACTCTGGAACTGGCTAGTGCCCAGAGATTTCCTTAAATAGGGAGACGCATCCACAGCAGATCTTTGGCGTGCCTATACCTTTTATACTACACAGTGCATTTCTATCAGAGCGCTTGGGAAGGAGCCAGAACCACATGCACAGTGGAAGGGAGAGAGAGACTCTATATATTATACCGCTTTCAAACTGCCAAAACGTTTTAAAAAACTGTATTTTTAAACGGTATTTAAAACGGGTCTGAGCCTTCACATTGCAGTAGATTACCGTTTTAAATACCGTTTAAGTACCATTCACATCAGTCAACCCTTTTAATCCCCTGAACACATTTCAAGGCAGAATGCAGGGGACAGCCTATCACAGGTCTGGAATCTGTTGTTTTTACTAAATACCGTTTCAGAGCCATACTAAATCAACTCTGGCGCTTTCCCACTGCAGCCTTAAATGTTTTGAAGTGGGAAAAAAATGGCAATATACCGTTTAACAAGTGCAGTGTGAAAGGGGTATTACACTATATGTTATTATTATTATTATTAATAATAATAATAATATGCACACAGTGTGGTTACATAGGCACACAAAATACACTATCTCATTGTGTAAAATATAGTAGGACGCATGTTATATCTTCTGAAAACATAAGATGAAAATGTTTAAAGCTTTAGAATTATGTTGAAATATTTTGATGACAGCTATGAGGTGGGTTGCAGTGAATGTTTTATTTCCCCCAGGAAGAGGCTGATTGGATTCTATTGCATTATTTATTGTGCATGTTTTGTAAGCGAAAGCAGTGGCTGATATATGTGCCAGCAGCGGGAGATTGATGACGAATGAAAGCTGGGGCTTACCGTAAGTGACTACAGAGCAGCGCTGTTATTGTTTTATACATTCGCTATAAGGAGCGGATCGCCTCTGTGATATCTACATGATACGTGAAGATGACTTCATGGAAGCTACAGGAAGCCTTTCTGCTCTCTCACCGCCGTGTACGTCCTCCCTGGACCGTTGAATTATTTAGCACAGAGGCAGTTGCATAATCAGCTTTTACTGCAGCCAGTAAGTGCCTTGCTGTATCGACCAACCTTAATTAAACACACAGCCTGAAATATTCTTCCCCATCTCCGGACAACCAGGGGATCGTGAAAGAGTTGTTTGCGTGACTTTGTTTCTCGAGCCATCTTTAATTTATGAGACGATGCCTCTCACAAACAAATGTCAGATTTTACGACGTGAAAGCTAATTTTATTTGAATATAAATCATTTAATTTGCCACTATGTTTGAGTGACCCAATGCCTGCACTGTACATGACAAATAAATAAAACCAGAAAAAGCCCAACATGTGCTAATATACCGTAAAAGTATTGTTACAGATCATGGTGGTCTGATATATTTTGTAATATAATGTGTGTTGTTGCCAAGTCATATAAGACAATACCCCACTGATAGAGACACCGATTCTATAAGCAATGGACATTGTTCATTTCCACCAGCAATTGTAATATTATACAGATGGCGATCATTAGCAAAAGCATAGATGCCAGGTAGTCCAGCTGCTTTAGGGCCCAGAGTTGAGAGGGGCTATTTTCCCTGTCAAAGTTACATGTGTTATATACAAGGGCATAGCTGCCGTGCCATAGGTGCAGGGAGTGTGCCTGCTATGGGGCCTAGAGCTGAGAGAGGCCCGTCTTCCCTGTCACAGTTACATGTATTATACATTGTTCACCACTGGGGCCAATACAACTTTTGCAAATCTGCAAACATCTAATTTCACCTCTGGATCTGCTCATTATAATGTTGCATAATATGAACTAGAGCACTGCAATGTGGCATAATATGAGGTGGGAGCATTATAGTGTGGCATAATATGTACTGGGAGTATTGTAGTGTGGCATAATAGTAACTGGGGATAATGTACAGTATGTCATAATGTGAATTGTTGGTACTGTGTGGTATAATGTGTACTGGCAGCCCTACAATGTGACATAAAATTAACTAGGGTGCTATGGTATTGATCATTAGCATATTCATGTGTGATTTAAATGCTGTGGTTTTTATATGTACAAACAAGAACATAAAACACGAAAATACATTTTGTTTGTTAAAATCTTGACATCAATGCATGTATTTCTACATATCTTCTTCATAAGTGCTGAAGTAATAGTTGCTGAATATGGATTTTCTATACCTTAGTGTACCAGTCACCAACTTATTATTGAGCCAGTGATTTGGGGAGCTA
This sequence comes from Crinia signifera, assembly GCF_055691185.1. Taxonomy (NCBI): domain Eukaryota; kingdom Metazoa; phylum Chordata; class Amphibia; order Anura; family Myobatrachidae; genus Crinia; species Crinia signifera. Next base: position 37,172,561 of record NC_139219.1, read on the forward strand.
AACCAATATTCCATTGCAATATATCATATTAATTCAGAATGAATTATTGATAGCGTTGAAACCTGTGTCTATAATAAAGACCATGGTACAGTTTTGACCTGCTTCTGAGGAATTCATTATTTAAGTGATGAAATGTGTCAAGTATTGGTGATCTGATCAGAAGACTTTACTATAATTGCTGCTGATTGTCATATGAGTTTATGCAGATTTTTAATTTATAGATTGGCAGATATTTGTATTTATTTATCTAGTTTTAAATATTATTAAATGCCTAGCCACTGAAGTCATCATCTACAGTATATACTGTTATACCAATCAGCCACTGAAGACACTAATGTCCTACAGTTTATATGCTATTATAATTTATCCTTTTTTTTTTCCAGCTGCATTTTCTTCTTTTTATATCCATTTTTATAATGAAAAATCGTTAAATTGACTGGACAACAAAGATTTTGGATAGAAAATTAACAATCAAGATGTTAAATTCCAAATGGTCACTCGCTTGCCAACAAGCCACCCATATGGTACTGTGGCCCACGCATTCTCTTACAAATTAATAGGACTGATTGTTCTTGGTCACCACTTAGAGGAACCAAAATAGTACACATATAGTTTAATGTGGAATAATATAACTGATTACAGTGAGAGATACAGTTACATTAAATTGTATCATTGTACCATTTTGTGCTCTGACTCTTGACTGATAATCATGGAACGTATTTATTTCCAACCAGAGACATCAATAAACCACATTATATAACCTCACAAAATGGCTACCGTTGCTGACTTTAACAATGTGAGCAATACAGATGATTGTTTATTATGCAATTTGTGACTAATCCATAGGAAACTTTTGTCACTATAGAATGTTTGTGTGACCTTTAAAAAACAATTACAGAAAAGAGACCAGTGGCATTATATAATTATAAATACATCAGTTACCGCAATTGATGAAGAACATCATTTACCAAAACCTTGAAAAAAAATGTATAATGCAAGTCAAATGTTAGCACTTTATATTTGATTTTTGTTTTCAAAAAGTTGTTGGTTGGTAGGTGGGGTTGGCAATGGATTTAGACCCATGAAGCATCTGAGCCCAAATGGCAGTTTAGGCACCCCAAAATTCTTGAAATCAGGAGGGTGCAAGCAGAATTAATGCAGACCCACCTGATCAGTAAAACAATTGAACTCCCCTTTTGGTAGTATTTTCAAAGATACAATAAAAGGATTTCACTATGTTAATTCTAATATGAGACCACATCCTAGGATCAAGAGTCTCCCGGGATATCCCACTCCATGCTAATTAATGAGAATCTTTAGTCAATAGCTGCCTTAAGAGGTGATAAATCGGGGTCAAAAGTCCTCTGGAAGAGGGTCTGAGCCAACAGAGAGACTCAAGTGAAGTGCGTCAGGGATTACTATGCAGCCTTCACATATTTGTACAAAAAAAAGGCCATTTTTAAATTGTGAGGAAAATTAAGAATGATCAGATCCAGGTATAACACCCAGTTCCCGTGAAAGCAGAAATGTCGCTGGTTAGTGATCACATGATATTTACTTTTAGGAGAATGACCATTTATTTTAACATTCTCCATGGGGGCCTCATCATTTCACAATGAATAAACACAGGAAGTTTGTTCATAGTGGTCCTATGCAAAATATCTGCTTAGGATCCCTATGGTCCTGTTTGTAGCACTACTCTGTACAGTTTTGAAATTAAATTTGACGAATAAAATAATAATGATGATAATGATTATAACAATAATAATAGTAATAATTCTCTAATTACTCAGCAGTCACCTGCTCAATATAATAAATCCCAAGCTACAGTAACATGATGGACAGTAGAAGACTTTTGGTTTCATCTTCTCTGAGAAAATGTTCCTGGTTCATGTGACTATTTGACCATGGCCTGAATGACTACCAACACCTATTTACATAGGCGTGCGCACATTGAGTGTTTGGGGTGCACAGGCACCCCCCTAATGCTGTGCTGTGACCACTCTTATGAATACATCCCTGCCGCTAGCAATACTTTTTACCAAAGATGTTTGATTTTTGGAACTGTATTCCATTTAAAGAAGCGTCCAATAATCAGTTATGTGTGTTTGCATTGTTAATTGTACTAGACCATTGTCATATACATACCCGAGTCATCCATATATGTTTTTGACATTATTTGCATTATAAAAAAGGTGATTTTTGCTGCGCTCTGCCCTTGTTTGCATGTACTGTTACACAGAGTAATTAGAAGACTAAAACTGAAAAAGGCAGGAGATTATGGTGTGGCGAGTGCCAATAGATGGTGGTAGGCATGTGTGATTGGCGGTGTTGGACGCACCCAATGGGCGGTGCTAGATATGCCCAATAGGTGGTGCTAGATAAACCCTTTTGATGGTGCGCCCCCTAATAAAATGTGCTGTGCGCGTCTATGCCTATTTATCTTGTTTATATCTCATACAATGTATATCAGCAACTCTAGGAAGTCAGGAATCTACTGATCACCAAAGTGATCTTACAAGGGCAGAAAGTCTAAACACAAGATATTCATCTGTGGGGCCTGCATAGAATACGGGGTTGCCTTGAGGAGACCTTTATGGGGTGATACCCAAAGCAGCCCACTGAGGAACCCTAGATTACTCATATGCCTATATATTATATGGCTATAGGCAGTCACAATTGGTCATGATAAAACCCCAAAGGACCAAGTCAAGTGTTAGGGAGAGATATTCGGATGACACTAGGCAGGATTACTATGATCACATACAAGTATTGTCCAGATGAAAGTTATGTGAATGAACAAAGTTACGTATTAACTAATGGGTGCTTATCTCTTATGTGTCATACACGCAGGTGTTCAAATAACTAGACAGAAGAAGTTTTATTACAAAGACATTGAGAAAACCCCTTTGTGGCCACATATAGAAATTGATTGTCGGTTGAAAGTTGCAGATCACATATCAGAGTTGATTCCAAAAACTACAAAGACATTTTTTCTTCTGTTAATGTGGATACATGATTATATTCTAGATAGTGATTTCCTCCCAGTGAAGGACAACTCCACTAATATGGAGGCATTTGCTAAATTTGTTCTGATAAAGTGAAGAGAGATAAAGAGGACTATTTACTAAGCCTTGGAGAGAGATGACTACCATCTGCTATGTTACAGGTTGGTTTTGAAAAATGGGGGGCTGATTAGTTGGTAGTCTGACTCTCTCCACTTTATCGCTCATCAAGGTATGCTTAGTACTGTCGCTACATCCGTTGCACTACAGGTGATGGGCTAAGAATAATATTTGTAGGGGCATTAGGAAAGAAAAAACAAAAGAATAATGGGCCTTATTTTGGTTCATTCTTTCTGACAAAATCCTTCTTAGATGGGCAAAACCATGTGCACTGCAGGTGGGGCAGATGTTACTTGTGCAGAGAGAATTAGATTTGGGTGGGGTTTTACTTCAAAGTGAGATCTATATTGCAGTGTAAAAATAAAGCAGTCAGTATTTTCCCTGCACAGAAACAAAATTACTCACCCAAATCTAATTCTATTTGCACGTTACATCTGCCCCCCTGCAGTGCACATGGTTTTGTCCATCTAAGAAGGATTTTGTCAGAAAGAATGAACCAAAATAAGGCCCAAAGACACATAATTTTAAAATATGATCCACAACAAACATGTCTATCCATTTTTATAAAGGAAAGGCAGGGCTGTGATTGAATCTGTCCATAAATGGGTCAATGGATAAGCCACTGCAAACTTCCCAGGCTGAGCTTCAAATGTTTGATATCAGGATGACCAGCTGCTTTGGAGTAATTGGCCCAAGAGAGAGCTCTAGAATGATGTTCTTTGGACATTTATAGGTTTTCCCCCTTAGAAAGACAATTTATCAGGCCTTTAGTTGCAGCATACATAGCACATATGATTGATGATCCTTTCAGAATCAGCTAGTTCTTTAAAGTAAACTGGATTAACAGTTTTAGATACAGAAAGAAGTATACCCATAGGGATAGAGTCGATATTTGTGGTCTGCATAGTACTTATTGGTGGATTGGAAATAGAGTCACGGATTAAAACTAGTAGTTCCCAGTTTCTAATAGAATTATTTGTTAGCTAGGATTATTCAAGGCATTATTAACATTGCAAGATGGGGGAGGTGTCTGCTGAGACACAATAGGAAAAAGGAACAATACATTGATGACATTTTCGACAGCACCAGAATCAAGGAGAATTATTTTTTTTGCATCCATGATATATATATCTGAAATATGGGGTTGTTAACCTGCCACAAAAACATACGTAGAATGGAACCTACAGTTTAATTAAAAGCAGTGGCGGTTTCAGAGGTGGGGATGCAGCACAGTTCAAAATTTAAATACCCTACACTTAGGGCCTTATTCTGGTTGGTGCGGTCGGATCCGAATATGTGGACAGGACCGAGCGTCCTGAGCCCCGCCTTCCGTACGGACCGCTCACTGCGTCCGAATGCGGTAAGCCGCTGACCGCACGGAGCACGAGTGGATTTCTCATGTGTACACCTCCTCCATCTCTGGGAACCTCCCCCATCATTCGATGGTCACAGACCATCGAATGCAGGACCGAGTGGTCAGGCAGCACCGAGTGCTCCAGACCACTTGGGCATTTCTCTGTGCAAAAGCAGGGATATGGGCAGGCAGCTGACATCCGGCTATGTCATATGTCCGCCCCCCACACGTGTGTCACGGCCGCATTACCATACGTACGCCCAGCGTTTTCATGGGCAACGCCCATGAAACTCTGGGTGTACACATATGGTAATGAGCCAAAACAGCCCTTCACGCCCCTCTCCTCCCCCTGTTCGGAGTGTAGAAAATTCATGCGGTATTTGGCCGTGGCTGCCGTTCGCACATGCGCAGATATGCCTCTGCACATGCGCAAACACCAAACATTGGCGGACCGACCACACGCGGACAGAACCGCACCAACCAGAATAAGGCCCTTAGAGAGGTGGAAAAGTAAAAGTGCCTATCAGGCTGTGTCTCTCTTGCTTGTGCTTGACCCCGATTCAAAACCTGAATGGATGATAATGATAATCAGAAGAAGTAATGTAATGTAGCTTCTGATTGGCTGATTACATCAGGGCTCTTCCCATTGTATATAACTTAGTATAACTGCTATATAATATCATTAATTGATATTTGCATTCAGACGATGGCAGTGCAAATAGGAAGACTGCAAATGTTCATCTATATTTGCACTTTGATGTTGCATTGAGTGTATTTAATTGTATTCAACATTATAAATGTGACTTTTTGCAATTATTTAATTAAGTTCCCTGGAGTTCTCACCTGCTGTAAAAAAACTCTTCCCAATGTTTTAGTAAATAAACCCCTGAACCAACACTGATATATTAGAAAGTTTCTCGCATATCACCTCTGTCCCTCTTCTCCTCTCAACTCTCTATAATGACAGTCCTGTTGTACCATAGGTGCAAATTGAATATCATTAGGGTGGTTGACAAAGAAAAAAACAACTTGTACAGTATATTGCATTTATGACAAATACAACTTTTCTTATACATATTTGTATAAAGCTGGGTAACGCTCTATGATGTCCAGAACATAGATATTATCTATAAAACCAATAAGCTCTTTTAATATATATAATGTTGATGTTCATCCTAAATCAGTGGTTCTGGTCCTCATGACATTGACGCAAATCTCCTACTACCCCTACATGAAGAATAGGAAACCTGTTACAGGTAGCAGGAAGAAAACAAACCAAGCAATTTTTGTATTTCAGTTTATATCTTGATAGACTGCGAGTGTACCACCATTCTTGTGTGTGTACACCTCCTCCCACCCCCCCCCCCACACCCCCTCAGAAACCTGACACAGGAGGCAGAAAATATATAGCATATTAATTCAGCAAAGAATATACAAGTTTCCCATGAGATAACTTACCTCCTTGCTCATCCAACATAACCAAAGTTCTGATTCCAGCATCTTTACTCTACATCCCCAAGATAGGTAGGTAGGCAGAAGGCAGAAAAGAGACAGAGAGAGAGAGAACGTCAGTGACAGTGCAACCAGAGTCCACACGGGGGCAGATGTATTAAGCCTTAACAAGAGATAAATGCAAGGGTGATAAAGAGAGATAAACGCCCAGCCAATCACATCCTACTGTAACTGCCATGTTACAGGCTGAGTTTGAAAAAAGTCAGAAAGGAGCTGATTGGCTGGACGTTTATCTCTCCTTATCACCCTTGCATTTATCTCTTGTTAAGGCTTAATACATCTGCCCCACTGAGCAGAAAGGAAACCAGAAGCTTTGGCACAGAACCATTGGAGGTGACTGAATACATATTGAATACTGAGCTTTCTATTGCATCTATACTGCAATATTATCATGCTTTCCTAATCTCCCATATCATCCAGGAGACTCCTAAACTCTAGGATGACCGCTCAGTCCCGCAGCAGAGCAGGATACCTTCCAGCATCTGGCCACTTTCCTAGTGAATGGTGGAGGGATGCGTTGGCCACACCCCACTGTACAATGTTGGGCAGTGGGGAATACGGTCATTGTGGCATAAAACGTTCTCCTGCACACCACTGTACTTGTAGGTAAATATGCACAATATGGAGACAAACACTGATGGATTATATTGTATGCACATTGGACTCAAGCTTGAATAATATATATGCGGAGCAAAAGGACTTCTGTGTATCTAATAATAATAATAACAATAATAATTAGAGATTTCACTGTAATTTAAAACATTTAAGTACGGAAGATATGAACCTCAAAGAGCAAATTCGTAGGAGTGAAGAGAATCAATTCACTGGATCATTTTGAGTCTATCCTAGTGATGGCTCCTGAGGTGAGGTTGCGCCGCAATGCAAAATTCAAATGGGGGACACACACCCCCTGCCCGTCGCAGCCCCACCTCTGGATAAACAGAAAATAATACATAGTAACATAGTTTGTGAGGTCAAAAAAAATACATAAGTCCAACGAGTTCAACCTATTTATAAAATTATACTATAGTATCCTTTCTGATATCTACCCTACAGGACCTACCACTATGCATTATAATTAATGGTTGTATCCCCGGATGTCTTTCACTGCTAAAAATTGGTCCAACCAATTATACATCAAATATCAAAGATAAAGGTATTGCTTTACTTGTTGTTCACATGTGACTGCTAAAGTCATGAATTGATCAGACTATTTTTTGGATAATAGTGAAGCAGTACTACAGAGCTACAGTACGCCGTGAGCTAGCTATGCTGCTAATATAGAGCCCAGCGGTAAGGTGGTCCTACTGATACTGGTACTACCTTAGAAGAGCAGTAGAAGGGCCTCCATAAGCAGATTGTCAACGCCCACAAGACTCCTCTTCAAGGTTTGATTTACAATGTTTCCAGACAGCTTTAAGCAACAAGTGCTTCACAGAGAGTAGTGCACAGATAGTGGCATCTATACTTCTTTCACACTTGCAAAAATATCCCGGGTTTTTGAACATGAACGCGCATCAACCCGGGATTTAGCTCGGTGTGAAAGGGGTATTAGTGGTTTAACAAATAGCTAAATTAAATAATTAAATATAAAAGTCATTCTCAAACACAAAAATCAGAATTCCAGAACACACCTTTTACTACTTCTATCTCTTTTGACCACTAAATCCCTTCAGGTCAACTCTCCTAAGAATATCACACCATACACCAATAGGAGCGCAGCATTTTTTTCTTCTGAGTAAGGTAAAAAATCTCCGAAGGTGAGTTCCACAGCAAAGTGGCCTTCTACAAGCAGTAAATGTACCATGGTCAACCCCTAATTTAGTGCACATTGTTCAAGGGTTGCTTAAAATCATGGAAGAAACTGGGAAGTTGTATATCACTGTTACAATCCCAATTGTGTTGATTTTGTCAATTACTGAGAGGCATTGTGTACTAAAGAAGATAGGCTATTTTGGTAGAAGGATGTCTTTATTAGGTTTACTAGAATTGATGCTTGATTGATACAAGACCCATAGGCTGTTCTAGCATTCTTTGTAAAAATCTTCATATAAATCATCCACACCTTATTTTAAACAAGTTTATTCAATTATTAATACTGGTGATCATTGTATGAATGTACAATAGAGTAAAAAAGCAGCGATGGAGTCTTTATACACATAGGTAAATGGGCAAATAGAGGGAGAAAGAATGAAGCAGGCTCATATGTAGGAAGGCAATTTCTTGATCAAAGGCAATTTGCTGTTTGTGTGGCGAGACAGGTCATCGGAAAGGTCACGCAAACCTTCTTCGTAACAAGGGTACTGAGCAGGTCATGATGGATGGGACATCCCATGAGCTTCACTAATTCCCATGGATCAATCAGGTCTTTTAGAGATATGTTCACTGTCTCGAAAGCCTAATAAGCATCTATTGGATACTGGTTCTTCTAAATCTGTCTTAAAAAAAAATAGATGATTTCTCTTCTACTATCTCAGTATGTAGAGACAGGGGTGTAAGTGATCGCATCTCCAGGATTAAGGCCCTGCCCGGGCCCAACTCAATCTCGATGGCCCTGTCTAAAGGTCTGGGCACCCCTGGAAAAGTGAAGTACTTGCTCGGTCGCAACACAGTCACACTGCCCTTTTTTAATGTGCGAAGTAGAAAAGATACCTTTACGCGAAAATAGGGTTTAACCCTAAGGTCAGAAAATCACCAAGGACTCCTTAAGATTGGATGAAGTGTACCTGAAAATAAAGAAACCTTGATATAATATACTGACCAATGTTACTATACTGACCAGTGTGGCTCCATAGTTTAATTCTGGGAGAACACTTTATATTGGTCTCCTCCTTCCAAGACAGCGCCTTTTGGATCACACTGATTTTATGTGGAGTTGTTGTTGGGGATTGGTAACCCCGTGTGTATTCTGGGCTGCAGACTTTAGTGGCGCAGGACACCGGGTGTATTCTTTTGAGTTTTGACCATTATTTGAGACTGTTCTTTCGCTGGATGTTGTTTTATTCTGATCTCTGATTTGCGATTGATTTAATTGAAACAATTATTCATCTCGACACAAGAAATACTGTAGCACAGGGGTTCCCAATCTTTTGCTAATCACGGGACCCCAGAGTATCAGAATTTTTCCAAGGCACCCCTAGGCCCCCAAAAATATATATCATATTAAGTAGATTGTGTGTATATGTGCTTCTTAGGTTCAGTTACGTGGTAAATGGCAGGATTTGCTTCTGATTGTACATATTTTAGGATTGGCAGCCACCAGCACTGGTTTTGTCCAGAAATAATTGACCATAAATAATTTGAATTGGTCCTGGACAACCAACCCGAGGCACCCCTGCAAGTGTCCCGAGGCACCCCGGGGAGCCACGGCACACAGTTTGGGAACCACTGCTGTAGCAGATAATTAGAAAATTGCTTTTCACTATGACTACATTACTGAAGAACCATAGCGCAAGCAGTGTGGCTCAAACACTAGAGCTAATAAAAACATTCTAAAGTCTTATTTGTGTTTTCTTGACCTCAGATTAAAACAGGAGAAAATACAGCATAAATTAAATGTTATTTATTTGTTATACAGTGCAATCAGATGCCGGTCTATGGCCCACACCTACACTGTTACGTCCCCTATTCTATGTGTGATCGCCTTTTAAAAATCAAAATATAACAGCTGCATTGCTTGTTTCTTCTTATTATATATTTATCACCAGCTCTTTGCTAAAGGCTGATTACCCACAATATTTTTCTCTAGACGCACAAGTAAAACATGGTAACCTCACTTTACCTTGGATAGAACTGATATAAAGAAAACTGTGTGTGGGTCTTCCTATGGAAATATACACAGCACCCTGTTTCCTGAACGGAATACATTACCAACGAGATGTTGGTGGACAGAATAATGCCGGCATACCAATAGAGGGGATCCTTATCTTCCTCCTTCCCTGCAACGTAACCCTCCCCATTAGTGCCTAACCCTAAACTTCCTGCACTGCAGCCTAAACCTAACCATCCTGGGCCCTTATTCAGATCTGATCGCAGCACAAATTTGTTCTCAAAATGGGCCAAAACCATGTGCACTGCAGGTGGGGCAGATGTAACATTTATAGAGAGGGCATTGTAAATACTGGCTGCATTATTTTTATACTGCAAATTAGATTTCAGTTTCAACACACCACACCCAAATTTAACTCACTCTGCACATGTTACATCTGCCCCACCTGCAGTGCACATGGTTTTGTCCATTTTGAGAACAAATTTGTACTGCGATCAAATCTGAATAAGGGCCTTGCTCTGCTATATACGGTAACTCTATACCACCCCTTCTAAGGCCTAACCCTAAACTTCCATTCCAGCAGCCAAACTCTAACCTCCCCACCACAAAGCCTAACTCTACATTAGTGCCTTAACCCAACCCCCCTCCACACACTAATTTGGTACCATCTCAGATAACCATCATTAAATGCGCAGCTCATGATCCTTTTGTGAATGATAAATCAATGCATCCCAATTCTTCTCTGGCCCCCTGATGAGATTCCTAAGCTCAAAAATGAACCATCAGAGGTCTTATGGCTGAACGCTGCAAAATGACAAATGACAGCTTGCTTGTGGAGCTTTCAGGATTGGCTTGAACAACAATATTACCAAATAATATTCAAGTTTGTGGCACTCCTATATGTTTGTACTAAAGGAGGGTTCCCCAGTACAGTACTGCAGGGGTACCTTCCTTTAGCATACTAAAGGCTTGTAATAAAGTAGGGTACCCAAATGGGGCATGGAAGCATCTCACGCGCACAAGCACCTCATTCGTGCCGAGTTGCACTGAATGGCGCACCTGTAACAGTTCAGATGAGAGCGCCGTGCCATTCATTGTGACATTGCGCATCCCATTTGGGTGCCCTCCTTTAAAAGCCTTAAGTATGCTTGTACTAAAAGAGGGTACCCCAGCAGTACTGTGCTGGAGTGCCCCCTTTAGTACAAGCATATAGGCACGCATAAACAAACTTGAATTTTAGTGTGTATGGGGCTGATGTATTAAGCTTTAACAAGAGATAAATGCAAGGGTGATAAGGAGAGATAAACGTCCAGCCAATCACCTGCTAACTGCCATGTCACAGCCTGTGTTTGAAAAAAAGTCAGTAAGGAGCTGTTTGGCTGGACGTTTATCTCTCCTTGGGCCTTATTCTGATCGGTGCGGATATTCCCGCTTGCGTACGGCCCGCCGATGTTTATCGTCTGCGCATGTGCAGAGGTCACTCTGCGCATGTGCAGGCGATTTCGCCGCATGGATTCTTTATACGCCGCACAGGGGGCGTAGAGGGGCGTGAGGGGCTACTTATCCTCATTACCCTATGCATACGCCCCGCGTTTCATGGGCGTTCCCATGCAAACGCGGGGCGTATGCATGGTAATGAGGCCGTGACGCGTGGGTACGGGGCGGGCATCTGACATCGCCGGATGTCAGCTGCCCGCCCCCATACAAGATTTCACACGGACAAGTGTCCGTGTGGTCTTGTGTTGCGGGACCTGGTGGAGCGTGCGGCCCTGCATTCGATGTTCGGCGACCATCGAATGCAGGGGCTGCTCCCACCATGGAGGAGGCGTATCCCCGTCCACATTCATGCGGACCGCCACATATCCGCATACGGACGGAGGTGGCGATCCGTATGGAAGGCGGGGATTCGCCAAGACGGACATCACCGCATATTTCTGATCAGGCCGCACCGATCAGAATAAGGGCCCTTATCACCTTGCATTTATCTCTTGTTAAGGCTTAATACATCTGCCCCTATGTGCGGTGTCACGTCTTTCTCAAAGCTTTTTTAAATGTGCATCTAGGTTGCAATGTGATGTGACACAACCATTTTACGAGACTACACTGATAGAGTCATCTGCTGCCGGGCTCCTGCTCCCAAAGGGGCACCTCTCCTCCCCTGCAAGTTTGAGTTAATTGAAAGCCGTTGATATTGCTTTTGTGGCCGACTCCCCCTCCTAGCAGGATCATAGACGCCACATTCTTTTTATTCTGAACATTATTTTTGCCTAGTGTCACAACCTGTATTAGAACCCATTACCTGTTCCACTAGAAGCAGACACCTTACATACATACATACATACACACATACATACAAATGGAGCAGGCTGCATCTTTGCTGGGGCTGGTGATTCTATCACCAGCCCCCGCTAGTGGCCGCCTCTCGCCAGGGGCGCGCGTGCACGAGACGCTCCCGCGCGCCCTGTGGCTACAGAGCTGGCTCCGCCGTCCACCGCCGTCCGCCACTGCCTCCCCCAGTGCCCCTCGCCACCCGCCATCCCCCCTTTCCCTGCCCGTCTCCCTGAAGAGGAGATGGGCAGGATACCGCCGCACGCGTGTCCTAGTCAGATGGTGCTCCTCTGCGCCGGCGATCACCAGCGTAGGCATGCCAGCGATCCCCAGCCAATGATCAGAGGCGCTCTATCTGTATATTTATATAAGGTGGTGTGTTCGTGTGTGTTCGTGTGTGTGTGTGTGTGGAGGGGGGGGGATCAATATTTATCTTGCCTTTCGGGCAACTGGGACGAACTCACGCCATGGTCAGCAGTTCCGTCATGCCATCCCTGAACCTGACCTATGTGAGAATGCAACACAATTGTGCCTCTTCAGATGTGAGTGTAAATGTGATTGTAATGCATAGAACTCTACATCTCCCGTACTTATAAGCGCCATGTTCCGGAGAATGTGTAGCAAGATACGCTCCAAAAAACTAGCAAGATACTGTACACTCAACAGACAAAGTTCAACTCACAATCAGACCCTCAATGTGCAGCACACAGATCGCCATAAACATTACATTTATCTAATTATAACATGCAGTAGGTCTAATCTTTGACTTTTTACAAGGAAAGAGTTTGGTGAATGGTGGATAAATAAATGATTGAGTTAAAGATCTGCAATGGCAGAATGACACGTCCTACAGTTATATAAGACACTAAGCGAAGTTGTCAACTGCCTAGAGAAGCGTTCTGCAGACAAGAGTGGCTTATCCTGCTTTGTAGTGATTAGATGTGATCATTCCTCTGACCCAACATCTCACAGAGAGATGCAAAGGAAATGAACTTGCACAGAAATGGTTTCCTATTAAATAACGACAATGTGGATTATGTAATTATTTGCTATTCCCTGTTTTGTTGATTAAAACTATTTCACAATGTATTTTCTGAAACCTTATCTCTGGCTATAATTCCTGGGGCAGGATGTATTACGCATTGCATTTTGATTGCTATACATCTCACCACTGATCTTCTTAGGGAATTGTGCAAAAAGAAGCAGAAGAGCGCGTCTACTGGGCAATGCCATCTATAGATGGCACTGACCCGTAGGCTTTCATTAAGCAATGACATCTATAGATGGTGCTGCTCCGTAGACTTTTAATTAGCAATGCCATCTATAGATGGTGCTACCCTGTAGGTTTTTATTAAGCTATGACATCTATAGATGGCGCTGCCCCATAGGTTTTTATTAAGCTATGACATCTGCCCTGTAGGTCTTTATAAAGCAATGCCGTCTATAGAGGGCGCTGCCCCATAGGCTGTTATTAGCAATGTCATCTATATATCGCTCTGCCCCATAAGCTTCTACTAATCAATGCCATTTATAGAGGGAGCTGTCTCATAGGCTTCTATTAAGCCCCTGGGTTCACAACTTTTTTCTCTCCCGTACTCCTTGATTAGTTTTTTTCATTTATGAGTACCCCATTGTCTCAATTTGCAATATCTACAGTACTTATGAGTGGCGTGGAAGTGAGTGGTATGTGTATCCTTATGGGTGTATAAAGGAGTAGCGGAGGAGTAGTGTGCGGTCAGGAATCGGGTCCCTCTGCGTCTGGTCGCTGACTGTGTCCCAGCTAACGCCTGTAGGATTGATGCCGCTGCTTCTTCCACCAGTGTCAGCGCAGGGGAGATAAACGCTGAAGTCTGAGGGCAGCACGGGTAGCTACCAGTGGATTGCTGCAAAAACACGAGGAGAAACTGCAGACGGAACCGGAAGCGACGTAACTTGGTTCACTCCACAGAATCCTCGGGAGACTTCTTCCTCTTCTTCTGCAATTACCAATATTGTTTTCAAGTACCTCCAACTAGTCTGCAGCGTACCCCAGGTTGGGAACCACTGTATTAAGCAATGCCATCTATAGAGGGAGCTACCCCATAGGCTTCTATTAAGCAATGCCATCTATAGAGGGAGCTACCCCATAGGCGAGCGACGTCAGTAATCCATCATGGCAGATATGCAGCGATAATCAGATGTATTCGTCAAACAAAGAACATCAGCCACTTGCATAAACATCTGCATTGTGGCAGCCTATGAACCAGGCCCTATGTTTGAAGCCATAGATCTATACTTAACATTTCTACTACATAAGTGATAGGACATCAAAGTTCACTTGTCTTGCAACACATACTGGTCCTGATTGTGAGTGGGATGCAAAGCAGCGGCACTTGTAGATGTCCATGGCTGCCAGACTTACTGCCTTATCCAGTCATCTTTGTGCATATGCATCTCTCCTCCAAATCCATCCTGCTTTCAGCCACCATCCTTAGTGTCTTATCTTGCAGTGACCCCATGCTGGGTGAATGTTCTGAGTGCACCGCTGTCCTTGTGAATCTAAAATATCCTCTCTAACCTCTTCCCTCCACAATACTGTACCTCCCAATTGCATATTGGGACCTGTCGTGCTGAAAGTGTGGCTGCCCCTAAAAAGGGAGAGTGGGTTTGACCTTGGGTAAAGGGGCATAGCCTAGTGCCACAACCTTCGTTTTTATAATTTTTGGGGGTGTGCCCAGCACTCTCCTAGCGACTGGGCAGCCCCTTCCTTCCCTCCTCCCTGCAGTGAAGAGATGCCCTGCGCAGGCACACAGCATCTCTTTAGCAATCACCGCAGTGATCTCTTGCTACCCCCCAACTGCCCCCCCCCCCCCCACCTGCGTTACATTGTCACCCGGGGTATGGATCATTCGTCAGATAGCAACTAGGTCGACAAGCATTAGGTTGACACCACTAGGTCGACATGCATGAAGGTCGACATGACTCAAGGTCGATATGCAGGAAGGTCGACATGACTGAAGGTTGACATGGGTTAGGTCGACATGGGGAAGGTCAACAGTCAAAAGGTCGACATGGGGTTTTTCACTTTTTTGTCCTGAATTTCGACACAGTCGACATGGACACGGTCCCCACGCATGGCTCGCTATGCTCGGCACACTATTTTATTCTCCCACCACACCCTAGTGGATGGTGGGGCACGAAAGACCGCCTGTCGGCACATGTCGGCTCAAGAAAAAAAAGTGAAAACCCCATATCGACCTTTTGACTGTCGACTTCCCCATGTCGACCTAATGCTTGTGTCGACCTAATGACCCTGTTGACCTAACCCATGTCAACCTTCAGTCATGTCGACCTTCATGCATGTCGACCTAGTGGTGTCGACCTAATGCTTGTCGACCTAGTGACCGTATCCCGTCGCCGGCAGGAGGGACAGCAGGACAGTCTCCCAATAGCGGGTCTATCCTGCAGTTGGGTCTGTCTGCCCCTCTCCTGTAGAATGTAAGCTCTTAGGAGCAGGGCCCTCGTCTCTCACGTTCTTTTCCTACTCTTATTTAAACTATTTTCTACTCCATCCTCCCTTCGACAGCATCTAATCCCTCAATTCTCTGCCACCCTGACACTTATTTCGGTGTTAATTGCTGATGTAGCTCAGTTTATATACCCTGTATGTGTCATATACTGTCTTGGGTTGTGGTACAGGGGTCCGACAGTCGGGATCCCGACAGTCATTAGCCCGACGTCGGGATCCCGACTGGCCGGACCCAGACAGCATGGTGAGCGCAACTAAGCCCCCTATTCTATTCTCCCTCTATGGGGGTTGTGGACCCCCACGAGGGAAAATAGCTGACGGCCATCGGGAACCCGGCTGTCGGTGTTTTGACAGTCGGGATCCCGACGTCGGGTAAATGCCTGTCGGGATCCCGACTGTCGAGACCCCGTCCGGCACTCACTGTCTTGAACTGTAAGCCATTGTGTTCTTGCTTTGCCTATTTGTTTATGTACTCTGTAATTAGGCGCTGCGGATCCCTGGTGGCGCTATATAAATATTATCACAACTTAGACAAACCCTAGCTCCAGTCCTGGGTAAAAGTATACCAAGTCTATTAATATTATCTACCCATCCTATAGACTGTACGCATGAGAGCAGGGCCCTCTGACCTGTCTAGAAATAAATCTGCATTATTTCTGTGTCAGTTCCCATTAATTAACCAATAAAAATGTTTTTTTTTTAAGGCATCAGCAAAGGGAATGCCACAAATAACACACCCTACATATTTTATTGTATAAACCAGTTATTTCAGGGGCATAATTTAGCATATACCTCACAGTGGGTTTTATAGTTGCTTTGTACATTATAATTATATATATTTAATGGAATAACAAAGATGAAAGTAAATTGACTTTGTTTTCACTGTAAGCTATTTCTTTAATAAGCATACTATGTCAATGTCACTCTGCTAATTAAAATATGATGTGACATTTATAAAGATTTACAATCACTTGCAATGTAATTAGTTGTTGACAAGTTAGAAGTACATACAAGTTAGCCCAGCGTGAATATCTGTTATGTAACATTTAGGAAGCCTATGAATGGACATTTACTATTAAGTGTGGAACACATGATTTATACCGCTAAGATCTCCGTTTACCAAGAGATGCCCCAATCTACACCGCATTTCTCTCTAGCACTACAAGTAAGACGCCAGATGTGCTTACTGCTGAGCAGTCATATTAAAAAGCAATTACTGTAGAAAATATGTACAGGATCAGCAATGGACTGGGCCGCCGAAGGACCTGGCAGCTTGCTGGTGACTTCTTTGAGGGAGAAGACACCTAGGCCCTTATTCTGGTTCGCTCGCAAAGGCAAATTCTTTCTCAAATGGACAAAACCATGTGCACTGCAGTTGGGGCTGATGTAAAGATTGATTGATTGATTAAGAGGGGCTGTGGTGCCTTCTTTAGATGCTAACAAACACAGGTAAGGATATTTATACTGTAACAATTAAGACATGCTAATTAATCATAATTATCCAATCATATAATAAAAGTTACCATAAATATAGTTACATTTTTACAGGCATGGCAACATTGTATACGTTTTTGCATGCCTGGTTACGGATTCAGTATTGAATCCCGGCGGTCGGGATCCCGGCGTTCAGAATCCCGACGCCGGAATCCCGACAGCCGAAATGCCGACAAGGGGGGGACGTGGATCGCCCCCCCTTGCGGGCTCGCTGCGCTCGCCACGCAGCGGACCCGGTGGCTCGCTACGCTCGGCACACTAATTTATTCTCCCTCCAGGGGTGTCGTGGACACCCCAGGAGGGAGAATGTGTCGGCATTTCGGCTGTCGGGATTCCGGCGTCGGGATTCTGAACGCCGGGATCCCGACCGCCGGGATTTTAACTGCATCCCCTGGTTACTTATATTCTCTCTCTTGTTGTATGTCATCTAGACTTTAGTAAGGCTTCTGACACTGTCCCACATCGCAGACTGTTAAATAAATTTGAAACTTGAAAGCTTGGGATTGGATTCTGAGACGGTTAAATGGATAAGAGCGTGGTTGCAGAAAACAGAGAGTTGTAGTAAACGGAGTACAGACCGGACCAGTGCTTTTTAATATCGTTATTGGTGATACTGCAAATGGAAGTGCATTTTTGCAGATGACACAAAGTTATGCAACAATGTAGACACACCAGGAGGCATAGGTGCCAAAACCGTGGGTGCTCCGGGGCCTGAGCACCCACGGAAAGTGAGGAGCACCCATGGGCCACGGCAGCGGGGTCCCAGCAGCTGATATGCTGTCAGCAGCGGGAGTCCCTGCGGCTGATGGGAACTAGTAGCGGTATTAATACCGCTGTTAATTCCCATCTTCTGCAGGGACCCTGCTGCTGACAGCATATCCGCTGCTGGGACCACGACGGCGAGCAGCGGGTGAGTCTCATGGGGGGGGGGGGGGGATGGTAGTCCGTGTGTGTGTAAGGGGGGGGGGGGGGGGGGGCTGTGGGAGCACCCACTGGAAAAAATGTAAATCGGCGTCCCTGCCAGGATGCCAGGAGGGGTAAAACAAATGATTGATGATCTAGGTAGATTAGTGGAATGATCAAGAGCATGGCAACTACAGTTTAATGCCAAAAAATGCAAAATCATGCACTTGGGTTGCAAAAATCCAAAAACTAAATATAGAATTAATGGCACTATAATGGAAACTACAGAGGAAGAGAGGGGTCTAGGTGTCACTATTTCAGGGGACTTAAAGGCAGGTAGGCAATGTAACAAAGCAATGAAGAAGGCAAGTCAGATGCTTGGCTGCATAGGGAGAGGTATCAGAAGTAGAAAGAAAGTAGTAATAATGCCACTGTCATTGGTACGACCTCATCTAGAGTATTGTGTTCAGTTCTGGAGGCCATATCTCCAGAAGGATATAAATACATTAGAGACTGTACAAATAAGGGCAACTAAAATGGTGCATGGCCTACATCACAAAACGTATCAGGAAAGACTAAAAGATCTTAATATGTATACTTTAGAGCAGAGAAGGGAAAGGGGGGACATGATAGAAACTTTCAAATTTATCAAGGGTTTTAACAAGGTGCAGGTGGGAGACAGTCTTCACAGGAAGTGGAGCAACAGAACACGAGGACATGCACTGAAACTAGAGGGAGGAAGATTCAGGGGAAATCTGAGGAAGAATTACTTCACAGAAAGGGTAGTGGATAAATGGAACAGCCTCCCATCAGAGGTGGTAGAAGCAAATACAGTAGAACAATTTAAACATGCTTGGGATAGGCATATTGATATCCTTACAAAGAAATAAGGATCAAATATGGTTTGAGGTAACATGCATGAAAAGGGGCAGACTAGATGGGCCAAGTGGTTCTTATCTGCCGTCAAATTCTATGTCTCTAAGTTTCTATGTCATACAATATTATAGAAGTTCTTTTCAAATTGTAATGTGCGATTGGCGAACTTTATGAAAAAGTATAGAACATAGCTCTCTTACGGCTAATAGTATAAACATACTATTTCATTATAAACACTTTGCCCTTTACATGTCAATGATCCCAACTGGCACAATGGGGGACATTAATTAAGATGGGAGTTCTATTTTACATGGGATGTTGCAATAAGCAACCAATCAGAATCTACTTCTGATTGGTTGCCTATAGCAACATCCCATTTTAAACAGAACTCCCATCTTTGCAAATTACCCCCAATGTGCTTAAGGCAATTTTGGCATCAAAAAAAGATTCAACTTTGCACACACTCATATTATATAATTACTGCCAAATATAAATAGTAAAAAAGTCTTAATAAAGAATATCACAATTGGCACATATGATATTATTTGGGGGGGTTCATTGGCTAATGCAAGTATGGAGATGATGTGCACTTACAGCCTTCCCTAATGTATTATTTACAATGGCTGTGCTGCATTTTATCCCAGTCTGGACAAGATGAAAGGCTCACAAGCGCCATTGTATAAATTATTTGATCAGCGCTAGAAACGCCATACAATGCTTGTTCAATATAGTACAAAAGATGTTTATTAGGGGCCTTTCAACCTGAACATGTTTTACTGTGTGGTCTTAGAACCATTGTTCTGCTTCCTGGGTGAAAAATAAGTATATCTTAAATACAGAGGCGTAACTAGAACTCTTTGGGCCCCACAGCAAGAGAGGGTCTGGTAGAGACAGCGCCAGGTAGAGCGACAGAATGGGGGAGAGAAAGAGAGAGGGAAAAGAGAGGAAAGAGATAGCTGGGGAGGAGAAAGAGAATGGGGCAGAGTGATGGAGGGGGAGTAAGAGGGTTGAGAGAAAGCAGGTGAATGGGGAAAGAGAACAGTGAAGAGAAAGAAAGAGGAGAGTAAGTGGGGCAGGGGGAGAGAGAGTGAGAGAGATGAGATAAGTGAAGGATGAGTGAGGGGGGGAGACAAGGGGGGGTTGAGGGGGATATAGAGGGGTAAGGGAAGTGAGAAAGAGAGCAGGGTGAGACAGCGGAAAGGGGAGGGAAGAAAACAGGAGAGAGAGGTGGCTGGGGAGGGAGAGAGTGCAAGACAGAGGAAAACAGGGAGGAGAGAGAGGGATGGGAGATCTTAATCCATCCCACCCCACCTGACCAGGCAATACAGGATGAACTGTGCCCCCCCTGGGTCCCCTCAGCGGCACGGATGTCAGACAGACAGCCCGGGTCTCGCTGTCACCCCCGTCTCCCCAGCACTAGTACCTTTTTCGCGCCGGGGCTAGTCACCAGTTGAGCCCCTACAGCGTCAGAGAGAGAGAGGGGGGAGAGCAGAGGCTGGTTTAGCCAGACAAGCTCCCCCCCCTTCATTGGAGAAACCATAGCTGCTGTGGAGAGGGGGGAGAAGAGGCACGGGGCACCACTGTGGGGATCAGGGGAAGAAAGGAGCGGGACAGGGGCACTGTGGCTGCCAAAGCACTAGCTAATAAAGGTCTAATGGGTGCAGGGGATGCCTGCTTAGCCCTTGGGCCCCCAAAGGCCCGGGCCCCATAGCAGTTGCACCCCCTGCACCCTCCATAGTTATGTCACTGAAATATGAGGAATGCTAGTAAATTGCCATATTTGCTAATTAATTCAATGGAAATATCTCAAACTGGGCCAGAAACGCCTAAGTGCAGGTGCCAACGCCAATATAAAATTCAAGACAGAAAGGAATAAAAAATTCTTCCAAAAAGGTTAAAAAAAATTTTTTAAGTGAAAAAATATCCCTTCAATGTTCAATGTTTGCACCAAACCACATTGGGCCTGATTCATGTTTGCAAGTGAAGCAACTAAGCCAGAAACTGTCAAACCGATGCTGCACTGCAGGGGGGCAGACATAACATGTGCAGAGAGTGTTAGGGGTATATTTAATAAAGGTCAATTGTGATCAATGTCAGATCAATTAAAAATGATCTTGACCGATGTTATTAACAGATAATTTTTTTACATACATTTTTAAATATTATTAAATGTGTGTTTTAGTCCTGGAAGCCACACCTAAACGATTTGGGCCCGATTTCACCAGATTCTGGGGGATTAAGCCGAGAAATCGGGTGAAATAGGCCCAAATTGCATAGTGTATGACATCCGATCTGATCCAATGCATGGTCTCGTGAGCATCAGATCAGATTCGGAGGTCGGGCGGTCTGCACATAAGATAAATCTTCTGTACAGCCATCAGTGCGACAGGGAGCGAGGTCCAGGGAAGCGGGCCCTGGTGCGCTAGGCGAGGACGGAGAGCAGGGTCCGGGTTAGCGGAAGACGGGGACCAGAGAGCAGGGTCCAGGGTAGCGGCAGGCGAGGACCGGAGAGCAGGGTCCAGGGTAGCGGCAGATGGGGACCAGAGAGCAGGGTCCGGGTAGGGGCAGGCGGGGACCGGAGAGCAGGGTCCAGGTAAGGGCAGGCGGGGACTGGAGAGCAGGGTTCGGGTTAGTGGCAGACGGGGACCAGAGAGCAAGTTTCGGGTTAGCGGCAGACAGGGACCAGAGAGTAGGGTCCGGCGGGAGAATAGAAAAAATCCTATTCAAAAGACTGGGTGGCCGCTGATTGGTGGAGAGGTCAGCCAATCAGCGGCCTCACAGTCTTTTGAATAAGATTTTTTTGTATTCTCCCACCGATCGCCACTACCCTGGACCCTGCTCTCCGGTCCCCACTCTCTGCCTGCCACTGCCCTTGACCCTGCTCTCCTGCCGCTACCCCGCCTGCAGCTCCATTGGTTACATGTGATAAATCGCATCCGATCAACTCTTAATCAAGCTCTGCTGGGGGAGCTCAGGGGAAGTCAGGGCCGACTTGTCCTTTGGACAAGTCAGCCTAATGTATGGGGGCCTTAAGTCCACATATGACATCAGCAGTGCAACATGGTTTTCCCAGTTATTTGCGTTTTGACTTAACTTGCAAACATGAATCAGGCTCGTAGCACAAAGAGATCAAAGTAATTTCAAGCTTACTTGATCGATCAGGTAGTATAGGAGGTCCATAAACCAAATGTGTAGGGAACAAAATAGTACCCTTCCCAGTGATCTGCTGTGAGGGTCATAGGCAAATACAGGGTAGGGGGAGGGAATTCCTGGTTGCTCAGAACCACCTCCCCCCCTCTCTGCCTATCACAGCGCAGACTGGCGTGTAGGACTTCCAATAGGAAGTCACTGCAGGTTACAGTGAAGGCAATGGCTTCACTATCGCTGAGGAGGTGGCGGATTTTACCTGGGTAAAATCACCCACTGGTCCACTAAATTCGGTACTTGTTTCCTAGCACGGTGTCCATGATTTTAATCTTATTACATCGTTTTGATTGCATCGATCGCATCGCATGCGATTTGATGCAATTGATGCAATCGAAACGATGATTTCATTGTACAGGCACCCTGATGGGTGATTACTATGTTATATGCACCCCCATTGTTAACGGCACCGCCACTATTGACGCCAACCCCAAGCGTGGCGAGCGCAGCGAGCCCGCGAGGGGCGGCGGTATGAGGCCTCCGACCTTTTCATAACCCCACTATCCACATCCCCGTGGAGTTGATATTATATAGTGTGGCGAGCGCAGCGAGCCACCGGGCACGAAGCATGGCTCACCCCACAAATAACTTCACATGTATTCCGCGCCCCCTCGCGGGGCTCGCTACACTCACCATGCTTCGGGCTCGGTGGCTCGCTGCGCTCGCTACACTATATATAATCAACTCCACGCCGACGTGGATAGTGGGGGTATGAAAAGGTCAGAGCACGCGTACCGCCGACGCTTGCCACGCTCCGGGTTGGCGTTGATAGTGGGGGTGGTATTAACAATGGGGGTGCATTTAACATAGTAATCACCCATGAGGGTGCCTGTACAATTAGAAATCGCATTGCATCGCATCGCATGCCATTTTAATGGCATGCGATGCGATTTCAAAATTGTACAGTGCGGCTCTTAGGACCCGAAAATCGGGTCCCGTCGCATACCACTAATTAAAGCATGCAATGGTATGCGATGGGCGCCGTGCTAGGAAACAAGTACCCTAAGTTCTTCTACTGATTCCAGAGACTCCCATACGTGCTCCAATGTTCTGCAGAGTGGGAGACTGTGAAATACTCCCCTCTAGAAATCCTGGGTTTGACACTGTGGGAGATGTATAAAATCTTAAAAACAGATAAGGGACCATATGTACTAAGCCTTGAAAAGTGATCAAATGGAGAATAATACCCACCAACCAATCAGCATCTACCTGTCATTTTTCAAACACAGCTACGAGCTGATTGGCTGGTGGTTTATTATTCTCCAATTTAACACTTTTCAAGCTTTGTAGATCTGTCCCAAGGTGAGGAGAAATAAAAGTACCAACAAATCAATCTTCAATCTTTAATAAATCTTCCTCTGTATGAGATAACAAAGATTCCCTTTTAATTTTTTATTTTTACAGTACTCCCAGTTCCCACTGTGCTGTTCTCTTAAAGTTCTCTCTTTATTTCCTCACAATACATCCCAATGCCAAACCCTCCCCTATAAACACCACTGAAGCACCAGAATCACCTGTGAGCAGGTACTTTAGTTCTCCCTCAATTTTGGACAGTTGGGAGAGTTAGGGACAGAGGTATAGATGTGATAAAGGAGGAGAAGTGAGCCAGAAGAGAAGTGGCCCATGGCAACCAATCAGCTGCTCTGTATTATTTTATATTATGCAAATTACTAGATGTTACTTAAGTGCTGATTGGTTGCCATGGTCCATGTCTGCTCTGGCTCACTTATACCTTATCACTGCTTCATATATCTACCCCAGAATGGACAGTTGGAAACCTGTCAGGCCACTAGTGACATCACTACACTATAAAGTTAAGGTGGCCATACATCAGAAAGATATTGTACCCAATCATACAATCTCAATTGATTGTAAGATGGATTGTATGCAGATTGTGTGCACATCTTATGTACACAATCATACAATCAATCAGCAGATGGATTGTATGACTGATTGTATGATGGATTGTATGCAGATTGTGTGCACATCTTGTGTACATAATCATGCAGCAGATGGATTGTATGACTGATTGTATGATGGATTGTGTGTCCAAAAACCACCAAGGACTGCCGGGGATTTCAAGGGAAATTGTACACAATCATGAGCGCAATCGATCTTAAGATCGATCTTTCTGATGTATGGCCAGCTTTAGGCAGCACAGATTTCATCCTCAGCCGGCAAAAATGGGTACACCTTAAAGTCATCATATTAAGCCCCACTCATTGAACTTCATCCCAGAGTCATTACACAATGGCCCTTATTCTGGTTCACTCGCTAAGGCAAATTCCTTCTCAAATGGACAAAAGATGTAACTTGTGCAGAGAGAATTAGATATGGGTGGAGTTTTACTTCAAAGTGAAACCTATATTGCAGTGTAAAAATAAAGCAGCTAATATTTTCCCTGCACAGAAACAAAATAACTCACCCAAATCTAATTCTCTCTGCACAAGTTACATCTGTCCCACCTGCAGTGCACATGGTTTTGCCCATTTTGAGAACAAATTTGTACTGACATCAGATCTGAATAAGGACCAATGTACATTTGCGAATGACGAAAAGATTTGTTTATGCTGGAATATGATCATTTATGACATAATGGAATCATAACAGAATAAAACTAAGCACAGCTGTACGCAAATACATTTGTTTTGTTATTTTCCATCTAATTCAATCTTATGTCTGCTGTAACAAATATTATTTTAGGAAAGAATCATATTAACAGTAATACATAAAATGACGGACTATATTGAAATCTAGTTTGTACGTAATTGCAAGTAAACTACCTGAGTCACCAATAAATGCAGTTTATTACTATGTTATTCAGCGATTCTACAAAAGCCTGTTCTATTGAGACATCATCCACTTGTTATAATACAAAAACTGCCTATGTACTGAAGTAAGGGACTTCTTTATCGAAACATACCACTTGTATATTGATATAATATTCCTTTATTACAAAATACTGTATAGTGGTACAATAGTAATTTACTAACACATAGGGCCTTATTTTGGTTCATAGATGGACAAAACCATGTGCACTGCAGGTGGGGTAGATGTTACTTGTGCAGAGACATACCCTCCAACTGTACCATTTTACTACTGATGGGAGGCTATTCCACTTATCTACTACTCTTTCTGTGAAAAAATTCTTCCTCACATTTCCCCTGAATCTTCCTCCCTCTAGTTTCAGTGCATGTCCTCGTGTTCTGTTGCTCCTCTTCCTGTGAAGAATGTCTCCCACCTGTACCTTGTTAAAACCCTTGATATATTTGAAAGTTTCTATCATGTCCCCCCTTTCTCTTCTCTGCTCTAAAGTATACATATTAAAATATTTTAGTCTTTCCTGGTACGTTTAGAACGGGCCGGAATTCGCCCAGTTCCGTTTGGTATTGAATCAGACCCTTAGTACATCTGGTCCTTAGTGATGTGGAGTACATATTTAGGGTCAGATGCACTAAGCTTCAAATGTGATAAAATGGAGAGTGATAAACAACCAACCAATCAGCTCCTGCCTGACATTTCTCAAACACAGTCTGTAACATGGCAGGTAGGAGCTGATTGGCTGGCTGTTTATCACTCTAATTTTTATCACTTTTGAAGCT
Organism: Crinia signifera; assembly: GCF_055691185.1. Lineage (NCBI taxonomy): Eukaryota > Metazoa > Chordata > Amphibia > Anura > Myobatrachidae > Crinia > Crinia signifera. The sequence goes on from NC_139219.1 coordinate 37,198,236, forward strand.
TAGTACATCTGGCCCATTATCTCCACCTTTTAAGCAATGAAAAACAACTAATACAATGCACTGCAGTTGTGCTTCTTTGTTATGTATTATTTCTGTTATATCTTAACAGCTACAACACCCAACTGTATGTCAATAATGGTAATGATATAATTATGTAAAGTACCTACATAGGACATGGGTTAAATGTTGCTGTCCAGTATGTGACCCAATGTGTAAAATGTTGTTGTGCTACGTCATTGTAATATTTTCATTCTGAAATACTGTATACCATCTCACTTTCCGATTTCCCCAGTAGAATGTAAGCTCCCGCGAGCAGGGCCCTCTCCACATATGTGCATTTCCTTCTCTTACTAATGGTGTGCACACACTTGCCGGTTTTCTGCACAATTTGTACGACTCCAACAGAGTCGGCGAGCGTGCACGCACTATGCGACTGGCCATGCACGCTCTCGCCGGTCGTTGGTCGTACCCTCTGATCTTTTGTACATGCAGGAAGATTCGTATTATCCTTAACGACAGCATTCTCCTGAATGTAGCCTCTGACGATACAGTTTGTAAAATCATTCCGTGTGTATGCTCTGTATTGTTATACAGGATCTCCGAGGAATTCAAAGGAAATCGTTACAATATTGTATCATATAAAAGGCGTCTAGTCAGTGGCGTAACTATGGAGGGTGCAGGGGATGCAGCTGCTATGGGGCCCGGGCCCTTGGGGGGCCCCATAGCACAGCAGGCATCCCCTGCACCCTTTTTCCTTATGCTCGCTTGGCAGTGTCGGTGGTGCAGTCTCTGCCCCCTCCCCCCGCTAGCGACGATGCGCTGCTACATAATGAAGGGAAGGTGGTGGTCCGGCTGTATCAGCCTTCCCCCCTCTCCCTGCTTTGATGCTGCCGGGGACTGACGTCACTATCTAGTGACCAGCCCCGGCGTGAAACACGCTGTGCTGCTTGCCTGCTCTGTGTGGGACACCCAGGCCCTGGGAAACAGGAGACACGGAGCTGTCAGTGCAGGAAGACTCGGCACTGACAGCATCAATTGTATTGGTAAGAGGGGGAGGGAGGGAGGTACAGGGCAGCCTGAACTGTGGGTCGGAGGGGAGAGGATGTGAAAAAAAAGTGATGCAGGTGCCCCCTCCTCATTTTCTTCCCTGCTCTGTCTGTCTGTCTGTCTGTCTCTGTCTGTCTCTCTCTGTATGTTCCCTCTCTCTCTGTCTGTCTCTGTATGTCTCTCTCTGTCTGTCTCTGTATGTCTCTCTGTCTCTGTATGTCTCTCTGTCTCTGTATGTCTCTCTGTCTCTGTATGTCTCTCTCTCTCTCTCTCTGTCTCTCTGTCTCTGTATGTCTCTCTGTCTCTGTATGTCTCTCTGTCTCTCTGTCTGTCTGTCTGTCTCTCTCTCTGTATGTCTCTCTCTCTGTATGTCTCTCTCTCTGTCTGTCTCTGTGTCTCTTTCTCTGTATGTCTCTCTCTCTCTGTCTGTCAGTCTCCCCATGTATGTCTCTCTCTGTATGTCTCTCTCTCTGTATGTCTCTCTCGCTCTGTCTGTCTCTCTCTCGCTCTGTCTGTCTCTCCACCTCCTCTCATTTACTCCCTCCCCACCATGTCTCTCCTTTTTTTCTCCCTCTCTTCTGCTACAACCTCCCCTTTACACCCTTCCATATAATCTCTCTCTCCCTCCCCCCCCAACACACCAGTCACCCTCTTCTCCTGTGGCGGGGGGCCCTTTAAAAATTTTGCTATGGGGCCCAGAAGGAAGTAGTTACGCCTCTGCGTCTAGTGTGTATCCAGCTTTACACTATCACCTACTCCGTACCCCTTACACCTAACCCTCGGCTTCTGCCACCTTGCTTCTTACAGTATGTCAGTACAGAGCCTGATTAAAGGTTCCAGGTGACCAAGGCTAATACATATGTAACGCCCCTTGTGATGCTGCTAACCACACGTGTAGAGGGGCTCCCTCATGCAATAATATACTATAAACAATAAAATAATAATAATATAAAATGAGTCTTACCCCTTCAACATACTGAAGCATCCGGCGGGTGCTCTCCAGCGACTGAAAGAAAAACAAATCAAAATGTCATTATTTTATTAATTAGTAATGCTGCGCTACAGGGAAGAGACAGGAGTACGATGTACATGTGGCCCTCCTGGTGCAAGCAGACACTGTAAGTCAGCTTTTAAAGGGGTCCTGTAGAGGTGGTGGAACTTTTTTCCCTCTGCCACCTAATTACCCTCCTCCCCTCGCCCCCCCCCCCCCCCCCCCCCCCCACACAGTGCAATGCTTGGATGCATTTTGAACACCCATCGCATATCGCAAGTCATAAATAGTATGTGCAGAAGCCTGCAGGTACTTTTTGTACTGGATCGCATTTTGCATGCGATTTGAACTAGATGCAATCAGGCCGGCGCCACCACTAGGCAGCATTAGGCATTTGCCTAGGGCGCCGGCCACTGGAGGGCGGTACTGAGCCGCCAAGGAGAGCACCGGAACTCAGCCCAGCAGGGTCAGGGAGCGGGGAGCAGGTGAGTGAGTCATATGTACCACCACACCGAGTAGTGCCGTGCAGAAATCCCCCCCCCCCCAGGGGAGCGGGCGAGGGGGGGGGGGGGGGGCTGGGCAGGCGGCGGGGGATCTGCCTGGGGCAGGGGGGCTTGCACCGGCCCTGGATACAATGCTACATGCAATCTAGTACAAAATGCACACCACACATATCGCACAATGTGTGGGCACCTTAACATATAAGATTCATTACAACTGAGACCCTATTTATCCAAAAGACCTGACTCATTATAAAGTTGAGGTACACACTCCTTTTAACATTAATATGGGGCAACAAGCCTTGATGGCAAGGCATGCTGGGAAACACCACCACATGTTTTCTGTACAGCACTCACCTCATCGGCCAGCTGGTCAGCACGTCGCTGCATCTCCTCCAGCTCATTGCGCATGTCAGCGTCTTCGGCCATTGTGATGTGAGGTGTGCTTTGGGATTGGGGTACTCGCTGAGTGAAACAACCTCAAACCTGTAATATAAGAAATGTAATACAGTCAAGTATAATGTTATAAATAGACTATTTTTATTACAGCAATGCAGAGTCCTTCATTTCATTTCCATCACCACAAGGAAGGCACATGACAGTTAGAGGGTCAAGAGGTCAGCAGTCGACATGGACAAGATCAAATTATTGTAGACAGAAGGTCGAAACAAGATTTTTTTAACTTTTTATACTTTATCTTGCATGTGGACTCTGATTGGGTATGGTAAAGTACATGGCTTGGAAGAGAGCCATGATGCGAGGGGATGTGGTACACTAATCGGGTCTATGGGATTAAATCTACATACTAACACCAACAAAAACCATGAAAAACTCATGTCTCCCATTTCCTTGTATCAACCTTTCGTCCATGATGATCTGGTCCATGTCGACCATTTGGTGTCGACATCTTGAATGTCGAATTAGACACTGTCAATCCTTTATATCATAACCATTTTAGAGACCAAGCCATAGGCAGGTATTCAATGCGGCCGGCGAGGGGGTTAAACAGCGAGGATTGCAGAAAACCAGCAATCCTCGCTGTTTAACCCCCGTGCCGGCCGCTCGCTCTATTCAACGTTATGGGGAAATCCTCGCGGTCACAGGACGACGAGAATTCCCCAAAACAGCAAGACCCGTGGCTTATGCAGAAAACTCGCTGTATTTAGCCGCGAGTCTCGCCGCTCCTGGAGCCACATACGCCAATTCCCCCTCGCTCAAAAAATGGAGTGAGGGGGAATTGGCGTATGAGGGGGGCTGCGTTGAATACTGTCAGGGTGAGTGGTGACAGCGAGCAGGAAGCTCTGCTCGCTGTCGCCGCTCACCCACAGCATTGAATACCTGCCATAGAGATCTGGCGTTGGTATATAACTGTAATATTGAATCCCGCAAGACATTTTTTTTTTTTTTTAAAGTTTCAAATCATGTGACTGATTATTATTCCAATACAAGAGCATGGACTGTACAAAGAACAATGAATAGGACATAAATATGCGGCATATATATGAAATAGCAGTGATACAGCGCGCAGTTCTCCCAAATTCATCTCAAGTATTGCATTCGCAATACTGGCTCGGCGGGCGCGGTTGGACGGGCTGCATATTATTTCTATTGGATCGGACCCATCAGTGGCACATCGCGGGGGCCTTTTATATGTGCCGGTCCGATCATATGTGGAGGGCTGCTGAATTTGGCTGGACGGCCAATCAGCATCCAGACAGTCTTTTAAAAACATGTTTTCAAATTCAGCAGCGCTTCTCACCCCGCCGCCTGGCAAATACCGCTATAATATTCCTGGACACCGCTGGCCGCCCCCCGCTGCTGCTGCAGCTCCCCGGGGGATATTACATGCAATCGTGCAATTTATTGCACATAAAATTGGCACATCAAGTGCTAAATCATAAGAAGGCCTCCCGGGGAGCTGCTGGGGGCTCTCACGGGCAAACTAGTGTATGGGGGGCCTTAAATTTACTATAGCTTCTAAAAAGGAAAACAGGGGAAGTTGCCCATAGCAACCAATCAGATTCTATCATTTCTCTATTGCATCCTACAAAATCATAGCAATAATCTGATTGGTTGCTATAGGCAACATCACCTCTTTTTAATTTCAAAAGTTTTAGTAAATTTACCCCTTATAGTGGGGACTTAAAGAAGTACCCAGACAACTCTCTAATCACGTGCTACCTATCCCAGGACTCCTGATGTTTTGGGATATGCACACACACACACACACACACACACACACACACACACACACACACACACACACACACACACACACAGAGTTAGCAACTGATTGGTTGCCATAGGCAACTTCTCAGCGTTATCTCTCTCTAATGCTAGATACATACTAAAAGATATACAGTATTATTGGTTTGAGCCATGGCTGTTTCTAGGGGGAGGTGAGCCGTCCAATCGGCTACTGTGCTGTCACCCTGCCGACACCATCCCTCGCCACTGGAAACAAGTGGGTGTAGGCCACCCAACATGCCTTCCTTGCTGCCGGGAACAGCCATGTGATCCTCAGTGACAGGAACTCATCCATGGCTACGTGGAAGAGAGTCAGCACACTGCAGATGTTCGGGGGGAGCCCCCTGGAATGTTAGGGTATGATGATGGGGGCTTCCCAGCAGAGAGTCACATTACTTCTCCCCCATCATCATATATATTACTGACACACAGCCACAGACACTTCACCAGCCTGAAGCACCATCTGCTCACTGCGCTCACAAGATGCAACGGCTGTGGGGTATTGGTAAAAACCGTACCGGACAGTACCCCAGAACGCCGCACCGGACAGGCTCCATCTCTTATATATTTGGCTACATGTGTCAATCATCCTGAGAGTGTGTGTACAGTATAATGCTGGACAGGGTCACACATGAAACTCCACCCCCCACCCAGCCTTATACACACACACCACACATAATACACACACACACATGTAGCCTAATATATAATAGATAATACACACATATTGACCCCTGCCTGCCTGCACTACACCCCCCGCAATACCACACACCTATAATACTCACAGACACATGTAGCTCAGCCAGCGTCGATGGGGGCGGAAGGGAGTGCAGTGAATAAATTAAGTCTGCGCAGCTGCAGATCTGTGGTGCTGACATAGCAGCCTCTGGCAGCCAAGGGGAGCAGCTCTGCCTCCTCTCTGGCTGACCTTGAGTCGCAGACAGAGTCACATGGTCACAGCCTGAGAGGAGAGACGCATGATGCAGATGTGACTCGGCAGAGCTGCCTCCTCCTTTATAGTAAAGCTCTGGGCTGGCTGTAGCTCCTCTCAGGCATTTCCAATCTGCCGCTGGCCGGGTGAAGCAAGACTGCCCTGTGAGTGTCAGGCGCCACAGGTATGTCACATGTGGGAGGGGGATGCCAGCAAGTCTGGGGAAGGAGGGGGAGAGGAGGAGGTTGTCTATAATAACTTAGGGGGGGTGCACATGGCAGCAGCAACCCGCTCCCCTCCCCCCCGGTCTGCACACCCCACAGTCCTGCACACTCACCCCTGGCACACACACACACCACCCCCCCCCCCCCCCTGCCTGCACACAGCAGAAACCAGCTTCCCCCCCCGGCCTGCACACCCCACCGTCCTGCACACCCACCCCTTGCACACACACACCCCCGCCTGCACACAGCAGCAAGGTCACCGGGCAGACACACACAGGTGTACTCATTACACACTGACACACTTCCCAGGTCACCAGGCAAACACACAGGTGTACTCATTACTCACTGACACACTTACCAGGTCCCGGGCAAACACACAGGTGTACTCATTACTCACTGACACACTTCCCAGGTCACTACGCAGACACACAGGTGTACTCATTACTCACTAATATACTACCCAGGTCACAGTGCAGACACACAAGTGTACTCATTACTCACTGACCCACTTCCCAGGTCACAGCGCAGACACACAGGTGTACTCATTACTCACTGACACACTTCCCACGTCACCACGCAGACACACAAGTGTACTCATTACTCACTGACACTTCCCAGGTCACCACGCAGACACACAGGTGTACTCATTACTCACTGTCACTTCCCAGGTCACCGCGCAGACACACAGGTGTACTCATTACTCACTGACACACTTCCCACGTCACCGCACAGACACACAGGTGTACTCATTACTCACTGTCACTTCCCAGGTCACCACGCAGACACACAGGTGTACTCATTACTCACTGACACACTTCCCAGGTCAACACGCAGACACACAGGTGTACTCATTACTCACTGACACACTTCCCAGGTCAACACGCAGACACACCACCAAAATCCCTAACCCAACACACCCCTTCCCACCAACACCATCCGCCCCACCCAAAATTAAACACATTCATCCACAAATAACAATATATAATATATTTATAATTTGAATGGGGCATAGCCCCTTATGTCGGTGTGAAAAGCGCCCGTAGGGCGCGATGAAACACGTAGTTCATCAATGTATGTCATTCTGGAACTTGTAGTATCCGGTCCGGGAGGGGGGGGGGGTATATTGCCGGGGGGTGTCCCGTACAGTGGGGCTGCTCTGGCACCTGTCCCCAGGGAGAGGAGAAGGGGGAGAATATAGCCTCCCTGCATTGTCTGGAAGTGTAATAAAAACCGTAACGGTCCGGACCACACGGGGAGGCTGCAATCTCCCCTTCCCCATGTCCCTGGTGAAAGCTATCACAGGGACCCCCCACGGACAAGACACCCCCCCCAGACAGGACACTACAAGCTCCGCAATGCAGAGTTTCATGTCAGGCGCTCCGAGGTCTTGTCGGGGTCCGGTTTTTACTTAGTCCTGTCGGTGGCTGGTGGGGAATGCGTGTTGCAGCAGATTCCCTGCCCACACAAGTTTCTGCCTATTCTGGTGAGTGTGTTTTATTTTCTCCTATGTTGGGTGTAAGCCGGAAGTCTTGTCCTGCAAGTCTATGCCCCTTATAGTTAAGCAAAGCCCCCTTTCTAAAAAAACAAAAACTGATCAGATTCTAGATGTAATTTAATAAAATGTACTAGGAAAGTGAAAGCTTCAGTCTTATTGGTTGCAAAGGACAAAACTGCTATTTATAAAAGGAGATAACTTAACGTATTTGCCATATGACACAGCCTACGGCTAAAGTGTCACCTGGAGAGAACTCTTCACTGACATGGGAACAAAGGGATCTATTTACTAAGCATTGAAGAGAGATAAAGTACTGTACATGCCAACCAGCTCCTAATTGCCATGTTACAGGTTGTGCTTGGAGCTGGTTGGCTGGTACTTAGGGTGACCAACTCATCCCTTTAATCCGGGACACATATTAATTACACAGGTTCTGTGGCAGTTTAAAACCAGGTGAAATGGAGTCTTGAGGTGTGGCAGTTTAAAACCAGGTGAAAGCCAGCCACAGAACCTGTGTAATTAATATGTGTCCTGGATTAAAGGGATGAGTTGGTCACCCTACTGGAGGGCGGTTTCTGGATGACTCGCAAGGGTGCGAATTCGTGCCCAAGCGAGTCCACCAGAATAAGGGCCATAGACCCCAAAGCCATGATAAGGAAAGTCTCTTATCAGACAGGCTGTCCTGGCATGACTGATATGGTAAATGGTTTCATTAAGCCTTCTGCAGAGGCGTAGCGAGTGCGGAGCCAGTGGAGCATGAGCTCTGGGTGCTGACTGATCACAGGGCTCTGAAGCTGTGCACCACCAGCCCACCTGCCTGCCTCGCCCGCTCCCCGTTGTGCATGGCTGTCTGCCGCCTACCTGCCTCGCCCGCTCCCCACTCCGCGTTGTGTGCGGCTGTCCGCCGCTATTTTTAATTCGAGTCTCCCACTGGACCGGGGCGCTAGCCAATAAGCGCTTGCAGTACAGCAGCCAATCAGAAGCATTGGTGGTTGCTGGACTGCGAGCACCTATTGGTTAGCGCCGCGTTCGAGCAGGATACTTGAATTGAAAATAGCAGTGTACAGCCGGGATACAGTACTGTATTGCTACTGACACATGGTTACGGCTGTAAGTGCCGCCTGCAGCACAGAGACAACTACTCCTACCTACACTGGCTGCACAGGTGCTGCTGCTGCTGCTGAGGAAGCTCTTTCTCTCTCTGCCTGGTCTGTCCCACAGGTCACCTCATGTGTAGCTCCCTCCCCGACCTGTCAGGCAGCATTCATAGGATATGTTGTCTCTGCTTACCTGCAGAAATGCGACAAGCAGAAGTCGGACTACACCCTCCCAGTATGAGGATGGGACTCGTCCATGTCGATATTTCATATTTATTAACACATTCTGTGGGGGGGGGGGGAGGGTTCCATATGTGTATGGGGGAATGCGTTCAGCATCCCAACAGTGGCATTGGCATAAGGGCATGTGGCTTTATGTGTAATGGGTATTACAACGATCGCTAAAATGTGCAGTGGGCATTACGGTGTGTGGTATAATATTAGACCACGTCCCTTTTTGCTGCGCAAGAGCCCTGCCTAGTACAAATCGGGCGGGCGTGAAACGTGCCCGTGCTCCGGGCACTGTGGCACCTAGCTACACCACTGGCCTTAGCCCTTTAGCAGTTGGTGTAGTAGATCAGATGTACTCATCTATTGGTTACTGGAGATCTACACATTGTTTAAATGGACATCAAACTTGTTCAAATCTAAATTGGCAACTCATTAAATTGTAATTATAATGTCTAATACTCCAAAGACTGTTTACATATTCAGGTGCCTACTATACGCTTACTAAATGAGAGCTTATTGGGCGGGGATAAGAACAAATGGGAAATGTTTTGTAAATATTTGAACAGAAAACATCCAGGGTGCAGCCTGCGCCTGACAGCTGGCAGAAGGCAAATATGGGAGAACAATGTATGTACAATATGAGATCCTGAGGCTATGGAGCACAGCACAGTCCTGTGAAATGTTGATGTTGGACTGACCTGCTCTATAAATAATGCAACACCTGCTTCTGCTGCTAAAATTAGGCACATTCATATTTGTGGGAATCTTTTATTATTTATTATAACTGAAGTCATAGAAAACATCAATGGAAATGACAAGACAGACACCATTCAGCGGAGCATCTCATCTGTACATTATTAGAAAGATTCTAAATATTGCTACATATGGACCTCTGTAGCTATCCATCATTAAGGCTAAGTAAATTACATTTTGGCAGTGGTGGTTTTTACCCCCCCCCCCCCCCCCGGATCAAATCCGCCACTCTTCTCAACTTTTACGGTGGCCGGAAGTCTGACCTGCCAGTCACCTGCAGTAGGGCAGTCCCCCCCCTCCGGGACTGCCAGTCCAGGCTGCTATAGGCAGAGAGGAAGCCACTCTCTGCCTTGCCGTGCAGCCCAATCTAGATTCTATGGGCTGCAGCTTATGCAGTCCATAGAAGCTGGGAATATGCGAATGCCCAGTACTGTTGCCCATCTCCAGGACCATGGGCGGTAGTGGGGACTGGGAGCAGTGTGATCAGCGGTGGGGACTGGGAGCGGCAGTGATCAGTGGTGGTGACTGGGAGCAGCGGTGATCCACACCAGGGACTGGGAGCAGCGGCAGGTGGGGTTGTGCTGGCTCCTTCGATGACAATGCATAGTAAACAGTGGGCCAGTGGTTCTACCAGCAAGACCTGGGATGCTAATACAATCAAATGCAAACCAGGCACTTCTTTTCATTCTGCAGGTACAAGGGCACAGTTTAGTAACATAAAACTTATTGTATGTACAGCAAAATGGGATGTACTAAGGGCAAAATCATGTGAAAAACCTATAAAACTGAGTTTGTTGCATTCTCCAAGCAGTATGTATCAAGGCCCAAAAAATAAAACTTTCTGCCCGATAGAAGGATGTAGATAACACTGTGCATAGAAGCCGTGGTGTCACAAAGGGGTTCAAGTGGCACCGCTAAGGTCCTGTAACAATAACAGCAGAACCAACCTCCTAGGGGTCATTGCGTAAGAGCCGGAACTCCAGCCACAGCCGTATCTAGCCGGACCCTTGGAAAACAGGGGGTTTGGCAGGATACAGTACATGAAACATCCCACCTCAAGTTTGTGGTCATACTGAATGAAAATGTTAATATTGGGCATAGTCCCAGACCGTCTTAGTGATTTCTATTACTCATACAATCAATTTAATTTACAGTATTTTATATATATATATATATCAGGGTTGCCAACCCTCCCGGAATGGCCGGGAGGATCCCGAAAATCGGGTCCCCCTCCCGGCCCCCCGGAAAGGTGGGCCACCCTCCCGGATTCCGGCAGACCCCCTTCCGCACCCTAACATACCTGTGGGTAGAAGCTATAAATTGCAGCGATTTGCGGCTTTTCGGTGGAAGGGGGTGGGGCTAAATATGCTAATCATGCCTATTTAGCCCCACCCCCTCACCGGAGACCCGCATATTGCGGTATTTGCATCACTGGGGGCAGGACTGATGATGTCTCCATCAGGCCCCGCCCCCAGAAGTAATGCTGACAGTCTCCTCTCCGGGGTTCTCCCGGAGAGGAGACTGTGAAAGTTGGCAACTCTGATATATATTTTTATATATATAGAAATATGTTGGATATGTACCCCTCAGGGTGGTAATCCGCACGGCACTCCAGGGTTTGAAAAAACGTGTTTTTATTTGTGCAACAGTTTCGGGGTTAGACCCCTTCGTCAGGCATACAGCTTAAACAGTGAATAAGTGAACAAGTGCCATACCTTATAGTGTATTGGAAGGCCCCCAGTTCCGGGATCGTGTGCGGTCAGCGGCGGACAGGAAGCGGTCAGTCGTCATGATGACGCAAAATGACACACTTCCGGAAGTCCGTCTAGCCCGGCTCGGTACCTTGGTAACCGTCTTCGTTGCCAAGCAAAACAAAGCACAGTTATTAGGACGTTGCCTGGGTTACAGCCCGCAATGATCTCTTGGTTGGGGGCTTGGAGGAGTCAAAATAATTAGACATATGGTGCTGTGAAAAGTATAAACGTACTACATACACTAAAAAACATTAAGCAATACTAACATGTAAGGTTATACAAGTGGCTATAGGATAAGTAAATCTAGACAATAGATAGTGGGTATAGCCAGCACGCTTTAGGCACTGATATATAGCTGTTTGAAAATTGCTCTTAAAGCTACATGACACCAAAGTCCACTGTCGACTTCCGTGTCGACTAACAAGTCCAATACGGTATATACATGAAAAAAGTTAACGAAGCACATTAAAGCAAAGTGTTCCACATAATCCTCTCATTGAGGCCACGCGGATGTACAGTGTCCAGGTTATGTATCCACCTGGCTTCTAGGCGTAAAAGCACTTTTTGTCGGTCTCCACCCCTGGCCATAGGTGGAACGTGGTCGATAATAAAGTATTTCAAAGACGATAGGGGGTGACCCATGCGTTTGAAATGAGAAGCCACCGGTTGGTCCATTGGCTTATTTTCCAGTGCCGCTTTTATAGCGGACCTATGTAGGCCCATTCTTTCCTTAAACTCTCTAGTAGACATCCCCACGTAATATAGCCCACACGGGCAGACCAGCACATACACAATGTATCTTGTACTGCAGGTGAGGATATGTCGAATGGGGTACATCTTATCCGAATGGGGGTGTTTAAAAGCGGAGCACTGGACCAGATACTGACAAGTAGTGCATTTAATGCACTTATAGCACCCATTAGCTTTGGTCCTGCGAGTATTGGATCTATTAACATCGAAGCCTGTCACATCTGTGTGTACGAGCATGTCACGTAGATTTTTTCCTCGTTTGTAACACGTCATAGGCCGTATATTGGTAAAACATGGCAAGCTTTTATCCGTGGCCAAAATTGGCCACAGGGCCTTGCTGGCAATAGGGATCAAGCTGCTGTTAACATCAAATGTTGTTGTCCACGGGAACACATCCGATGTTTTTGATGGTGTTATTCTGTCGGTGTTTAATAAATCTTTTCTGTTTAATCGCAGGACTTTAGTTTTTGCTGCTATTAGGTCTTTCATCATATAGCCACGTTGGTGGAATTTATTTATGATAATATCCAATTCTGCAGGTAATTGAGATGTGTTGCTGCAGATACGGGCTGCTCTCAGCATCTGTGAAAAAGCCAACCCACGTTTAAGTGGCGGAGGGTGGTGGCTGCTGGCCAGCAGAAGTGTGTTACGATCTGTGTTTTTATAAAAAATACTGGTGCTGATGACGCCATTGTTGAGGTGGATAGATACATCCAAAAAGTCAATATTGTGTTTATCCCAAGAATAAGTGAATTTTATAGGTCCCGGTTGGTTATTTATTTCTGTCATCAATTGAATGAACTGCTCAGGGGTTCCTTTCCATAGCATGAACAAGTCATCTATGTAGCGGCAGAGAAAGATGATATATGCCTTGCTGGTGTCCTCATCAAAGAATAGCTTTTCCTGTCGTGCCATGTAGATGTTGGCATACGACGGTGCCACCGCCGATCCCATGGCACACCCCTCGAGTTGTAGATATATTTGGCCATCAAAACGAAAGTAGTTTCTTGTCAGAACAAGTTCTAACAGCTGTAAATACAATAACCTGTCAAACGGAAACTCCTCTCCTAGAGATTCCAGGAGATATTGCATAGCAAGGAGGCCTTGGTCATGGGGGATGGAGGTGTATAAGGAGGACACGTCCATGGTGCATAAGATAGTATTTGCAGGCAATGTCGGGAAGTCCCCCAGTCGGTTCAGAAATTGTGTGGTGTCTTTTAAATGAGTATCATGACGGACTACGTAAGGTTGTATAAGTGTGTCCAATAGTTGGGACACTGGCTGGAATAAACTGCCCCGGGCAGATATAATTGGACGGCCGGGCGGGGATGTAGGGTTTTTATGAATTTTAGGGACACTGTAGATCACGGGAATGATGGGATGTTTAGTTGTTAAGGCATCAAGCATTTTCTTATCGATTTTGTGCTCGGTGACAGCTTGTTGTAAAACTGTCATGAGTTCTTTTTTGTATTTTTCTGTGGGATCCGTTGTTAGTTTCTTGTAGACTTTGTGATCAGAAAGCTGTCTCATAATTTCTGCTTTATAGGTGCTGAGGTCTTGGATGACTATTGCCCCGCCTTTATCAGCGGGGCGAATAGTGATGCTTTTATCATCCTGTAGTGTTTTGAGCGCTTTTCTTTCTTCTGCTGGAAGATTGGGGTGAAAAACAGTAGAGGCTGCTTTGAATCTGTCCATGGAGGCATTCATCAATCGGCTGTAGGTTTTAATAGACGAATTATGCGAGACAGGGTCATATGTAGAATGGCTGTGTGTACGGACAAAGCTTGCTGTAGGGGAGGTATCATTTTGTGCTTCACTGTATTGAAAGTGCTCCCTGAGGCGTAATTTACGACTCATACGATGCATGTCCAGTTGCCAGTTGAATGAGTCATGCCGGTTTGATGGAATAAAGGATAAACCTTTATCAAGCACCGCTGTCTCATGCACTGTAAGGGGCCTGCTTGATAAATTAAAGATTGCATTTATTGGCGGCTTGTGGCTTTTGTAGAGCCTTTCGGTTTGACCGCCACGGCGGGTTCTTTTTTGCTGCCGCGGCCTCTTCTGGTAGTCACCCCTAAAGGGGGCCGTTTGTTTGAGGCGCTCTCGTCCGATTCGTTTAATGCAAAGTCGCTGTCTGATTGTGATGACATTCCTGCCCGCATTGCTTCAGCCTTTTTCATGCGCCAGTTGCTGCGTGAGTACGATCTGGTCTGTCTTGAAGGGGGCTCGTTTCCTGTGAGCCAGCGGTATACTTGGTTTGTTTCATAATCATTGGTTACCGTGGCCAACTTGGTCTTTTTGAACTTTGTTAGTTCTTTGCGATATGTATCACATTGCTGTTTAAGTTTATTGGCCCATGTATCAAACTCGCTGGATGACAAGATGTCCCGATGGTCGATGTTGATTTTTTCTATTTTTTCTTTAGTTTTTTTCAGCTCCCGGCCCACCTCCTCCACCACAAGCAGCATCAAGTCCAGACTGCACTTGTTAAGTACAGCCACCCAACGCCTGCAGAATTCCGGACTTGACCTGCCTATGGTGGGGACATTGCGGACACGGAAGCCTCTTGGGATATATTTTTTCCGATAATAATCGCACCCTAACATACCTGTGGGTAGAAGCTATAAATTGCAGCGATTTGCGGCTTTTCGGTGGAAGGGGGTGGGGCTAAATATGCTAATCATGCCTATTTAGCCCCACCCCCTCACCGGAGACCCGCATATTGCGGTATTTGCATCACTGGGGGCAGGACTGATGATGTCTCCATCAGGCCCCGCCCCCAGAAGTAATGCTGACAGTCTCCTCTCCGGGGTTCTCCCGGAGAGGAGACTGTGAAAGTTGGCAACTCTGATATATATTTTTATATATATATATATATATATATATATATAAACTGTAACTATACAGTTGTTTCCTCCCTCATCCTTGCCGTGATGTGTTTGCTCATGAGCACCCATCGCGGCAGTAACTACATGCGATCGGTGTGAACAGTCGCACCCATGACATTTTTTTTTGCGAATAGTCAGACCCACGATCCATTGATAATGCATTGTTCAATGGATCGTGGGTCTGACTATTCGCAAAAAAAATGTCATGGATGCCATTTATGCCCCTTTCAGACCGCACTTTTTACCCGTTGTTTTGCCGTTTTGTTACTGTTTTAATAACGGTAATTTGTGCAGTCTGAAAGGTACAGAGTGAATTTCCCGGTTCTATTGAACTGGTATTTCTAAACGGAAATAAAGCAGGGTCCTACCCGTTTCACACCCGTTTTTTTTTTCACCCACTGTTTTCTATGGGTTAAAATCAGGCTCATGCTGCTTTCAGACCGCAAAACTGGCTTTGACCCTGTATTGGAAAACGTTTCCAAAACCGGGTCTGCCAGGTAAAACCCCTTTCACACCGCATCTCTTAAACGGTATATTAGGGAATACAAACTGTTTTTTTTCCTAACCAGATTTACCCCTCCCTGTTGGCACCTGAATGACAGACCTCTGATTGAGCAGCTTACCAATAAAAGTGTTGTGCAGTTGAGAGAGGCATAGATGGGTCAGCATTAGGAGGGATTGCTGACACCTGAGTGCCATTGGAGAAGCCAGGGGTATCTCCAGGTAAGCTGGCTCTCAGATGTTGTAAGCCATTATCATGTGGCCTTACACTGGGCTATTAGGCCCATAAATTTGTTATTGTGCATGGGATGGGTTTGGGAGTGTGATTCCCCCTTTGTTGGTATGGCTGGTCTGCTCCAGGGTAGCACACCCTAACACTTTATTAACATTTATATATTTTTTTCCCTATTGTATGTATTATTTTAATCACACCTTCACCTCCCTACATAGCACTTATGTGCTTCTTATTTAACACCTACTAACTTTCATTTGTGTGCTGCCCTGGAGTAGTCAGCCTGTGTCGGCATGTTGGGGGCCCACACCCCAGACCCATACCCAGTGTTAGGGACCCCCAGTGACAGAGACGCCTTGACGTACGGCCTGGGGGCTTAACCCTATATCTGCAGATATATGCAACCAAGATCTCTGTATTATCTGATGATTATTATATGTATATTTCTCATTCAGTGTGCAATAGGGATACAAACTGTTTTTTTTCCTAACCAGATTTACCCCTCCCTGTTGGCACCTGAATGACAGACCTCTGATTGAGCAGCTTACCAATAAAAGTGTTGTGCAGTTGAGAGAGGCATAGATGGGTCAGCATTAGGAGGGATTGCTGACACCTGAGTGCCATTGGAGAAGCCAGGGGTATCTCCAGGTAAGCTGGCTCTCAGATGTTGTAAGCCATTATCATGTGGCCTTACACTGGGCTATTAGGCCCATAAATTTGTTATTGTGCATGGGATGGGTTTGGGAGTGTGATTCCCCCTTTGTTGGTATGGCTGGTCTGCTCCAGGGTAGCACACCCTAACACTTTATTAACATTTATATTTTTTTTTCCCTATTGTATGTATTATTTTAATCACACCTTCACCTCCCTACATAGCACTTATGTGCTTCTTATTTAACACCTACTAACTTTCATTTGTGTGCTGCCCTGGAGTAGTCAGCCTGTGTCGGCATGTTGGGGGCCCACACCCCAGACCCATACCCAGTGTTAGGGACCCCCAGTGACAGAGACGCCTTGACGTACGGCCTGGGGGCTTAACCCTATATCTGCAGATATATGCAACCAAGATCTCTGTATTATCTGATGATTATTATATGTATATTTCTCATTCAGTGTGCAATAGGGATACAAACTGTTTTTTTTCCTAACCAGATTTACCCCTCCCTGTTGGCACCTGAATGACAGACCTCTGATTGAGCAGCTTACCAATAAAAGTGTTGTGCAGTTGAGAGAGGCATAGATGGGTCAGCATTAGGAGGGATTGCTGACACCTGAGTGCCATTGGAGAAGCCAGGGGTATCTCCAGGTAAGCTGGCTCTCAGATGTTGTAAGCCATTATCATGTGGCCTTACACTGGGCTATTAGGCCCATAAATTTGTTATTGTGCATGGGATGGGTTTGGGAGTGTGATTCCCCCTTTGTTGGTATGGCTGGTCTGCTCCAGGGTAGCACACCCTAACACTTTATTAACATTTATATTTTTTTTTCCCCTATTGTATGTATTATTTTAATCACACCTTCACCTCCCTACATAGCACTTATGTGCTTCTTATTTAACACCTACTAACTTTCATTTGTGTGCTGCCCTGGAGTAGTCAGCCTGTGTCGGCATGTTGGGGGCCCACACCCCAGACCCATACCCAGTGTTAGGGACCCCCAGTGACAGAGACGCCTTGACGTACGGCCTGGGGGCTTAACCCTATATCTGCAGATATATGCAACCAAGATCTCTGTATTATCTGATGATTATTATATGTATATTTCTCATTCAGTGTGCAATAGGGATACAAACTGTTTTTTTTCCTAACCAGATTTACCCCTCCCTGTTGGCACCTGAATGACAGACCTCTGATTGAGCAGCTTACCAATAAAAGTGTTGTGCAGTTGAGAGAGGCATAGATGGGTCAGCATTAGGAGGGATTGCTGACACCTGAGTGCCATTGGAGAAGCCAGGGGTATCTCCAGGTAAGCTGGCTCTCAGATGTTGTAAGCCATTATCATGTGGCCTTACACTGGGCTATTAGGCCCATAAATTTGTTATTGTGCATGGGATGGGTTTGGGAGTGTGATTCCCCCTTTGTTGGTATGGCTGGTCTGCTCCAGGGTAGCACACCCTAACACTTTATTAACATTTATATTTTTTTTTCCCTATTGTATGTATTATTTTAATCACACCTTCACCTCCCTACATAGCACTTATGTGCTTCTTATTTAACACCTACTAACTTTCATTTGTGTGCTGCCCTGGAGTAGTCAGCCTGTGTCGGCATGTTGGGGGCCCACACCCCAGACCCATACCCAGTGTTAGGGACCCCCAGTGACAGAGACGCCTTGACGTACGGCCTGGGGGCTTAACCCTATATCTGCAGATATATGCAACCAAGATCTCTGTATTATCTGATGATTATTATATGTATATTTCTCATTCAGTGTGCAATAGGGATACAAACTGTTCTTTTTCCTAACCAGATTTACCCCTCCCTGTTGGCACCTGAATGACAGACCTCTGATTGAGCAGCTTACCAATAAAAGTGTTGTGCAGTTGAGAGAGGCATAGATGGGTCAGCATTAGGAGGGATTGCTGACACCTGAGTGCCATTGGAGAAGCCAGGGGTATCTCCAGGTAAGCTGGCTCTCAGATGTTGTAAGCCATTATCATGTGGCCTTACACTGGGCTATTAGGCCCATAAATTTGTTATTGTGCATGGGATGGGTTTGGGAGTGTGATTCCCCCTTTGTTGGTATGGCTGGTCTGCTCCAGGGTACCACACCCTAACACTTTATTAACATTTATATTTTTTTTTCCCTATTGTATGTATTATTTTAATCACACCTTCACCTCCCTACATAGCACTTATGTGCTTCTTATTTAACACCTACTAACTTTCATTTGTGTGCTGCCCTGGAGTAGTCAGCCTGTGTCGCATGTTGGGGGCCCACACCCCAGACCCATACCCAGTGTTAGGGACCCCCAGTGACAGAGACGCCTTGACGTACGGCCTGGGGGCTTAACCCTATATCTGCAGATATATGCAACCAAGATCTCTGTATTATCTGATGATTATTATATGTATATTTCTCATTCAGTGTGCAATAGGGATACAAACTGTTTTTTTTCCTAACCAGATTTACCCCTCCCTGTTGGCACCTGAATGACAGACCTCTGATTGAGCAGCTTACCAATAAAAGTGTTGTGCAGTTGAGAGAGGCATAGATGGGTCAGCATTAGGAGGGATTGCTGACACCTGAGTGCCATTGGAGAAGCCAGGGGTATCTCCAGGTAAGCTGGCTCTCAGATGTTGTAAGCCATTATCATGTGGCCTTACACTGGGCTATTAGGCCCATAAATTTGTTATTGTGCATGGGATGGGTTTGGGAGTGTGATTCCCCCTTTGTTGGTATGGCTGGTCTGCTCCAGGGTAGCACACCCTAACACTTTATTAACATTTATATTTTTTTTTTCCCTATTGTATGTATTATTTTAATCACACCTTCACCTCCCTACATAGCACTTATGTGCTTCTTATTTAACACCTACTAACTTTCATTTGTGTGCTGCCCTGGAGTAGTCAGCCTGTGTCGGCATGTTGGGGGCCCACACCCCAGACCCATACCCAGTGTTAGGGACCCCCAGTGACAGAGACGCCTTGACGTACGGCCTGGGGGCTTAACCCTATATCTGCAGATATATGCAACCAAGATCTCTGTATTATCTGATGATTATTATATGTATATTTCTCATTCAGTGTGCAATAGGGATACAAACTGTTTTTTTTCCTAACCAGATTTACCCCTCCCTGTTGGCACCTGAATGACAGACCTCTGATTGAGCAGCTTACCAATAAAAGTGTTGTGCAGTTTTTAGACACTGGCAGACCCGTTTTTGGAAACTTTCTAAAAACAGGGTCAAAGCCAGCCAGCTCTGCCATGTACTGTCCCAACTAACTACAGTGTACTGTCACAACTGACTGCAGTGCTCTGCTGCTGCAGTGATGTGCCCTGTACTGTCCCAACTAACTACAGTGCCCCCACCCCCCCCTGTGCAGCCGGTACCTCCGTAATTGCGGAGGTACCGGCTGCACAGGGGGGGGGGGTTTCTTAACACATTGCGGAAGGTGGGTGTGGGGAGTCGACCCACGAGCGCGTGGGGGGGGGGCGGCGGGGGGGGGCAGCTCCAGTGCTGTGAATATTTAATGAGCGCTCATTAAATATTCACTGCGCTGAATTTAGGACCCAGCTCATTGGCTGGGTCCTAAATACCGTTTCAGACCCGATTTTTATGCCAAAATACCGGGTCTGAAACAGGTAGGACCCTCCATTTTAACCGTTTTACAAAATCGGCTTTTGTAAAACGGTAAAGTGGTCCTGTACCTTTCAGACCGCACAGATTACCGTTTTAAAACAGTTAAAAATCGGCAAAATACCGGGTTTTAAGAGCGGTCTGAAAGGGGCATCAGTGTTGTGAAGGAACAAAAACTGCATTGAAATACCGTTTAAAGACATGCGGTGTGAAAGGGGTTTTAGCTGGCAGACCTGTTTTTAGAAACGTTTTAAAATACCTGGTCAAAGCCAGTTTTGCGGTCTGAAAGCAGCATAAATAACATTCTGACAGATAGGAGCTGATTGGCTGGTTATTTATCACACTCCACTTTATCAGTTTTTGAAGCTTGATACATCTGGCCCTCTTTATTTGTTACTATTGAGCTATGTATCCGAATCAGGATTTTTCGGTAACACAGGTCGGCAATGAAAAACGTTAACATAATTACGGTTTTTCTGCATTCGGCACCTTGACGTGTTTTCTGAGGCCTGGATATTTGTTAATGTCACACAGCTATCCGAGATGTATTAGTACAAGGACAAGAAGATGGATAAGATTTTAATTATGTTTTCTTTCCCCGGGCTTTACGGTCATGTAATTATTATATTGTAACTAGCGGCTGTTCTGGATTCTGATACAGATTCTGTTCATGTGGTAGCTAAAAGATCTCTCTTTCTCTCAGATATGTGGTTAGTGAGCTATTTATTAAGACCCATGAAAAAGGAACATTGCATTACATCGCGTGGTCCAGATTATTATTATTATAATTTTATTTATAAGGCGCCACAAGTGTTTTGCAGCGCCGTACAAAGGAACAGTACAGGGAGACAAAACTTGGTATAACATTGAATAAATAACAAAAATAGAGTACAAATAAAGAGCGCCACAGATCAATATATATTACAGCTTAAATATAAGTAGTGAGGACTCAATTAACGTACTACTAGAGGCTTGTGGCCAATGATGGAGATGAGTATGCGGACAAAGATGGTCACTGAGTGTTGGAGTATAGGAGAGCTGTGAGCGACATGTGAAGAGAAGTGGGCTTTGACAACAGGAGGGAAGAGGGCCCTGCTCAGAGGAGCTTACAATCTAGTAGGAAGGGGAGACAGACAGATTACAAGAGGTGCAAGCGAGGGAGTGGTGGTTAGATAGCAGGATGTAAGCAGGCACGGGGTCGGAGAATCAGCTGGTTTATGCAGTGGAAGGGTACGCTTTGGTGAATAGATGAGTTTTCAGTGCCCGTTTGCAAGGTCGGGGAGAGTCTAATGGAGCGAGGGAGTGCGTTCCACTGAAGGGGTGCAGCACGGGCAAAGTCCTGTACTCTAGCAGGGGAAGCAGTGATCAGGGTGGAGGAGAGACGACAGTCATCAGCCGACCGTAGAGGGCGGGAGGGTGTGTGAATGGAGATGAGGTTAGAGATATATGGAGCAATGGAATTAGAGATGGCCCTGTATGTGAGTGTGAGGTGTTTGAAGAGGATTCTGTAGGGGAATGGGAACCAGTGCAGATTTTGTTGAAGGGGAGTGGCAGATTCCACAGTAGGGAGGTATGATAATGATATACTGTATTAATGTAGTTTGATTTATTGTTACTATTCGATTCTTATTGTAGTTCTGAGGTTTGTAAATACTTAACAGACTCTAAGAATTTACCAATAACCCAGTACCTGCTTTTTACCCAGGGCTGTTATGAGTGTGTGTAGACCAAGCACTCTTTTACAGCCTAAAAGTGCCCCCTTTTTTAGACACATTGGAGGAAATTCCCTAAGAGGTGAGTTCTATTTCACAGGGGATGTTGCTATGGGCAACCAATCAGGTACAATTTATTATCTTCTAGAAGGTGCTAAATATATAAGTAGATTCTGACTGGTTGCCATTGCAACATCTCATGTAAAAAAGAACTCCCATCTTAGTAAATTCAAAGAAACCTGACCAGGCCAGTGTAAAACCAGGATTCTACAAAGGATTGGCTTTGCCCAGGGCAGCGGGGGGCCCATTTATGTCAGCAGCAGCGTCCATCTCTCCACGGTGACCGCATTGCTGAATAAGTGTAGATTTACTTGGGGGAAAACCATTAGATTGTGATTGCGAATGGTTTTCCCCGTGTGTACAGCTGCAAACGTATTGGCATACAAACACAGGGGAGGGGGACCATTGCGGGGCACCGTTTACCTGATCACTGGGTTCAGAACATTCGCAGCCAAGTCATCAGGACTGAATCAGGCCCAGAGGGCGTAATGTACTTAGCACTGCATCCGCAATGAGGTCCATCCTGATCAGGGCTGACCCAAGCCTAATTTTTTTTGGTAAGGAAACATAGATTTTAATGCCCCTCATTGTGGGCGGAGCTATAATGTGGGTGCAATGCGGTGAAACGCATCGTCTAAACGCAACTCCCCAACATGTGAGTCCCCTCTTTTTGTTTAAAAAATACTGATCCTAAAAGTTCCAGATGAGGATTTAGATCTTCAAAAATTCCCAGGTGACTTTAATTACCCATATTATATAAATTAAGGGCTATCTTATGTTATACAGGTAGAGTCTCCCGCATCCGTAAATCTCTTATCCGAAATATTCCAAAAAGCTTGGTTTCCCGCCCCTCTTTTCATACTTACCAAGTCCCCCAATGTCCACGGCGGCCTTCAAAATCTTCTTCAGCGTCTTCAGCAGTCCCAGGAGTGCATTGTGCGAGTGCACGGGCACGTCGGTAACGTGACTGGCGCGCCCACGAACTCACGCAATGCACTCCTGGGACCGCCAAAGAGGATCCTGAAGGCCTCTGTGGATGCTGGGGGACACTGTGGACATCGTGGGACCATTGGGGCACCACCAGGAGACCAGGTAAGTATTTTGTAAAAATTATATTAAAAAAACCCGTAAATATCCCTTATCCAAAATTCTCGCGGTTCCGAGGATTTTGGATAAGGGATACTCGACCTGTACCAGGATACTAATATTGCCAAGCACATTTACACAAATATTATCCACAGGAATCACCATACCTCATGTTGCTTGTAACATCCTACAAATCTACGACGACTTGACGTGCCATTGCTTATGATATAGCTATCAAAATCATACGTATAAATGGATACTGCAGCAATGAGTTACAACAATAAGCAATAGATTAATAGATTGCAAAATTGCTAAGTGATCATAGTAGAAATGTTATACATGAAAGCTACACATTACATAATCATTATACTCTGTGCTGCTCTAGTGCCTAGGAATTCATTTATTTAATAATGACGTCACATTATTTCTGACCTGTACCTGTTCCTTCTAATATTCTGGACTGCAGCAGCAGCAGCAGCAGCAGCCGATTCACAGCTGATTTGGAGATAAGTCTTCATCCGTGCTTTATTTTAGCCTGTGTAGTTCAGAATACTATCCAGCATGGCAAAGATTAAACAGAATGGAAGCAGAGGATTTATAGGAACACTAATATAGCAGCACAGGTTATACTGACCAATCAGCTAAATGACTGCTCCATGTGACCTGCTGGGTGATATTATAAGTACTACGCTTTAATAGTCACATGACCTGGGGATTATCTCAGGCCCCTGTGCAATCCTCCCCGCTTGACAGTCTTTGAAGGAAGGAGCTGCCTGCTCTCAGGTGCTTAGCGACGATAGTGACTGTGGATTACCTGTGCCAATTAACCTATTTCTAAATGCAAACTGTAATCATGCCCAGTGTTAATACGCCCCACTAATGCCAGCTGCAGGGTGATAATAAGGTAACGGCGCTCGGTCCATGTAGGGACATTTAATTATATGACACTTTTCTATTTGTCACACTAGTATTAGATATCAAAGTGTGATTTACGAAGATTTTCTGCGACTAGGTTTCAACTGCGTGGTACAGGCTTTGTGTATTATTTGCAAACATGATATAATTGGAATTTGCATAATGATATAAGGCATGCCTACGTTTTAGAAGATGCAGTATAATTATATCAGAAGGAAAATAAGGGTAACCTGAACAGACAGCTGCCTTGGGAGCAGTGACACTCGAGGTTTGTAAGCTGAAAATTAGGCACACTCCATTTCCATTTGAAAGCAGGCAGGGCAAACGCACATTTACATCTCCTGACAGACCTTTATATGGTGGTACTGAGGACAAATCTTCCATCTCCAATATAAGAGAGTGTATTTATATAATTGCAGTAGAAGCGGAACTCAGGGAACAGAAAGCAGACATCATTTGGTGAGATGGGAACGATTCAGACCTGCTTGCTAAGCAGCATATTTTCCCTGCCTAGAGAGCAGGAAAACACCACACGCTGCCCGTCTCCACCCCAGCGAACATCTGCCCCACCCCCCCCCGCACTAATCCCAGCATTTGCATGCAAGGGGATGTGCATGCTTACACATACACTCGCATGCAGGTGCATGGGCGAAAAATCATTCAATGGTCGATTATTTGTTTTTTCCTATTGGCAAATAAAAGTCCGTCTAGGCTACCTTTTATTTCTGACGGACATGGCCGAATTCGGGGGGGGGGGGATGTCATGTGACGTCAGCTGCCCGCGCAGACCAGACATTGACATGCCTGCGTTCACAGGGGGATGCCCTGCGGTTTTCTGGTCGCACCCATCATTTTTCTGGGCCAGGAAACACATGGGTAGATGTATGACGCAGTGATAAGGGAGGAGAAGTGATAAAGCGCCTGGTACTTTATCACCGGCCAATCAGCTCCTGACTGTTAAGTTACAGGCTGGGTTTTAAAAGGGACAGTCAGGAGCTGATTGGCCGGTGACAATGTACCAGGAACTCTATCACTTCTCCTCCCTTATCACTGTTACATACAGGGTGTTCCCTTGCTCCAGCCCACTGTCCACCCCCTACCCCTTCACATTGTGAACGCCTCATCCTGTGTTATATTCGCCAAATGCGTTCGCACAGCGTGTCTGCGCATGTGTATTTGTGCCCACACGCATCTGCAGACCCAAAACATAGGTCACTGGGCCGATTTCAGTCCATACTGATCCAACCTGACTCTGGGCCTGTGTTTATTGATCATTCTATTCTATTACATATATAGGGCCGTCTTAACAGAATTGTTAGCGCTGCACTGGGGCCCCTATACCCCCATTCATGGGAACCAATTAAAAAAAATCATAAGCATAAAATTCTGCGGTCCTGCACTGTCTCTCCTCATGCTGCCATACAGTGAATGGCTGCCAGCACTATGATTGCTAGATAGTTCCAGGCATCCACCAATCAGCATGTAGACCGCCATTCACTGCCTGGCTGCAGGCTGGGAAGAGTATTCTGCCTGGCCGCTCCAGCTGATTTAACCACCCAGCACCCGAGAATTGTGCAACCATTCAGGGGGAAACATAAAATAATACAGTCCCCACTTTTTAGCAATGGATTAGGGACCCGATTCTGGTTCACTTGCGAAAGCAAATTATCTCTAATGGACAAAACCATGCTGCACTGCAGGGGGGCAGATGTAACACGTGCAGAGAGGGTTATATTTCAGTGGGGTTTTACTTCAAACTGATATCTATTCTGCGGTGTAAAAAATAAAGCAACCAGTATTTACCCCGCACGGAAACAATAAAACACCCAAATCTAACTCTCTCTGAACATGTTACATCTGCCCCACCTGCAGTGTAACATGGTTTTGTCCAATAGAGAGAGACTATTTACGATTTTCTACATTTAATTTATCAGTTCAGATTATGGCCAGAGCACGATAATAAATGGAAAAAATCAGGACGTAATTATAGGGTCAGCACATAGAAGCTATCTTCAGCTAACATAGAATAATGACAATGACTGTGCCTAGCTCTTTTCATAGCGATGGTATGCCCCAGGTCTCCTCTCACTGGGAGATAGGCACAAATGCCTGCTTTCACAGTGCAGAGACAACAGGCCCCCGTCATGTAGCTGGAAAACCAGCTTACTGGCCTTTAAGCTAAACATACTTATTATTATTCTAGAAATACAAAGTGATTCACATTAAATTAACGTTAATTCATTAGAGAGTGCCCAAAAATAAATCTATGTAATCTCTAGTAGTTAGATACATTGATTTATCATCAGTTTATAATGAGTTGGTGAAAACGAATATCCCATACTTGCCTACTTTTAAAAACTTGTTTCACAGAGATTATATTTGGTAGCAGAATTTTGCACAGCGCCCCATTGAGGGGGCGTGTCTTGCTCCACCTAAAGAGCGTGGCTAGTTCCATATATGGAAATATTATGAAAATAGATTGTGAACGTGGCACCTAGAAGCGTGGGTGTGTACTGCTACGTCTGAGAGGGATCTTTTAAAATTACTTATATCCAAATGTACAGTAGATGATCCCCAAAGCAGTTAGTAAGAGATACTATACTTGGTAAAGTGCTGGGAAATGGTGCAGATGATTCAATTTAAATGTATCTATCTCTCATTCCTTTTTTACTAAAAACAAATGTAACAGTGTCATATGGGCTAGGTGAAATGAGGGAGATTGCTAGACTAATGAGGGAGAAAGGGAGATTGCTGCTATTTCAGGGAGTCTCCTGCAGAACACAGGAGGGGAGGTAACTATTATGTAACAGTGTAATGTGGGCTAGGTGACATGAGGGAGATTGCTAGACTAATGAGGGAGAGAGGGAGATTGCTGCTATTTCAGGGAGTCTCCTGCAGAACACAGGAGGGGAGGTAACTATTATGTAACAGTGTAATGTGGGCTAGGTGACATGAGGGAGATTGCTAGACTAATGAGGGAGAGAGGGAGATTGCTGCTATTTCAGGGAGTCTCCTGCAGAACACAGGAGGGGAGGTAACTATGGAATATCCCCTTTTCCTGGCTTGCTGCACCGGGAGTCCAAATAGGTACGGACACCACTGCTGCTATCTTCATATCGCACAGGGTAGCATCACGCAATTTAATAGCTCAGGGCTGATGGAGCCTGACCCAAAGTTTTGCATATACTATATTGGGATGGGCCCAGGGACTTTTCATTTTAATTTACTAAACAGTAGATCCTGGCAGCTATTGGTTCCGCTGTCCTATATCCGGATCATAATGGTAAGTACTGGAGGTTAGGGTTAGGCACTAGAGGAAGGGATAGGATTAGGCTTCAAGGTTGGCAGTTAGTTAGGCAGCTTGTGGTCAGGATAGCCAGGACTCCAGTCCTGGGCCCAGACAGATAGAGGACCCAGGACAGGAGTTTATAAAGTATTCTGGGGCAGATGTATTAAGCCTTAACAAGAGATTTATGCAAGGGTGATAAAGAGAGATAAACGTCCAGCCAATCATCTCCTTGCTTTTTTCAAACACAGCCTGTAACATGGCAGTTAGCAGGTGATTGGCTGGACGTTTATCTCTCTTTATCACCCTTGCATAAATCTCTTGTTAAGGCTTAATACATCTGCCCCAATGTATCATAAACAAGTCCACATTTCCCTTGAACCAATGGAGAGTGTGGTCAGAGCTGCAGACACAGGTCACACCAGGCATTCCAGGTGTTCGAAAATGGGAAAGGGGGGCCTGCCTAGTTTGGCAGTCCCGGGCCCAGGGCCGGCACCACCACTAGGTAGCATTAGGCATTTGCCTAGGGAGCTGGCCACTAGAGAGCGGTACTGCGCAGCAGAAGACGGCAGCACCAGCAGTGGCAAAGAAGAAGAAAGGAGCTGGGAGCAGGTGAGTGACCCCCGCCCCCCCTGGAGCCCGCCCGGTGCCGCATCCCCAACCCTCCTCCCCCCGCCACCACATCTCCCAGATCACCCCCCCCCCCCCCCCTGGGGAGCGCGATGGCAGCCGCATGCTAGGGGCAAACGCAGGAATTTCAGAAGGGGGTTTCGAGATGGGCAGAGCAAAGCACAGATATGGAAACTTAGGTGACCCAAAATATGCCGGGTCAGTTAAAGTATTATAGATAGATAGACCAAATGTATATAAATAAAAAAGATTGGGTGGGAGAAGGGGGCATTGGGCTGAATGAAGGGGCCCTGATACATAACTTCCAGGGTGGTAGAGGATGTTTAATACGCAGAGGAGGGGTGTATAGTGGAGTGGGCTTATTATTTCTGGTGCAGATATCTCCAGTTCCCGGAAATAGATTTCTTAGATTTTAATGGAATTAAAAACTAGAGAATCTCACCTACCAAATGATATTGGGGACTAGGGGATCAGAGTTCAGGAGGCAGAGCAATCTGCCAACGAGAATATAAAACTACATACCAGGTGTGTGGAGCTGGAGCAGTAACCAGCTGCTGGAAGGCTGATATCTCTGGTTCTGGGAACAGTAGAGACAAGCTTCTAGTATCCATCAAAGAGGGAGAGTTTTGGAATATACCCTCAGAAAAACTCCACATCAGACAGAACCTGAAATATCTGACTGGGAAGAGCAATTAACAGGCTTGAATGGAGACTACTGTTTTGAAGTCAGATATCTCCGGTTCCCAAGGGCCGATTTTTTAAATTATTGTACCCATGGTAAGAGGGGACCCTCAGCTTTCAGCCTGGGGGGGGGGGGGGGGGTTTCTGGGTACTCAGAAACCCCCCCTGTGTGCACTACTGCATCCCCCAAACACCCCCCCCCCCCTGTGGAGCGCGGTGGCCGCATCTCCCCCCCCCCCCGTTGAGCGTTGAGCATGGGCCACACAATTTCTGATGGCAGCCCTGCTTGGGGTAGGGGTAATCTTTAGAATCAGACTGTGGGAGGGGTTGAGGGTTCGGCTACAGGTGGGTAAGGAAAACACCTGTTATGCAATTAAAGTATTCTAACGGTAGCTGTCAATTTAATAGGTCCTGCATGAAACACTCAATTTTTCGGATAGTACCCCCTGTAGAGTGGGCAATTGATGTACCTTAAGGCAGGGGGTGGGGCATTGTGATGTCTTTATGGAAATGAAACATTTTGGCCCCACCCCTATGCAAATGACTAACAATTGTGACATTTTTACTGGGAGGGGGAAGAGCTTAATGACGTGACTATCCCTTCCCCATCACTGCCCACCTGTATCTCCTCTCCAGGCATCTCCTGTAAGGGAATCAGCCAGAGCAGGTAAGTACGCCACACTCATGATGCATCTCTAAAGACACACAGAGATAGATTTCCACAGGAGCAAGGCGCAGCGAGTGGGCGTCACAGATTACAAGAAATGGCATTAGCAAGAAGGCACGGCTGCAGCACAAGCTGTGTGTGTGTGTGTGAATCAGAATCAACCCTCTGTTATTAGATCAGCATTCATTTCTCCAGCTGAACTTCAGCTTGGCATCTCAGCCAGAGCTCAGGGGCTAAATGGAAAACTGAAGTGTTTATGTTGCTGCAGTAATCCAGCATTAACACTGGTGATCTCTACCACAAATCCCAAAGTAAACACAGTTTTTTTTTTTTTTTGCAAGTAAGAATAAAGGCCATTATTTCTAATGACAAGGAAATAGGGGACGGCTATTGTGAGCCAGACATGTATTAACTCAATTTAAATTAATTCCTAACTGGTTTCTCTGTGAGCAAAGGGAGCCACATATTAATTAAAAATATGTAGCGCCGCTGTGACAATTTAGACCAAATACAAAGATAGTAGAGTGTGCGACCGAGGACACAGCGGGGAATTCTATGGAAAACCATCCTGCATGCTATATATATATATATATATATATATATATATATATATATATATATATATGAAAATGATTATTATAATAATAATTATTATTATTATAATTATTGTTTTCAAGTTTCAAATTGAGAGCGAGTAAAACATTATATATAATAAAAGGCAATTGCTGCTCCTCATCTCTATGGAGGGAGTTCAAGTGTTCTGTGCGCCAGCGATCACTAGAAGGACCAATTGAAGCGTTGCTGTATTCAGGCCCTCACAGTAGCCATTGCTGGCATTACTGTTATGTTGGTCCGTCATTTTGACAGGCTGGTAACTCTATATCCTCCGACATCACAAGGGCAGAAAGTGGTACAAATTCGAAAAGGGGCGTGGCCACTGGCAAAGTGGGCGTGGTCACATCCCTTTCCTATATTTACAATGGGCAGTTGGAGACCCCCCCCCCCCCCCAAAAAAAAAAACGGTATAAAGCCCCTTTTTGCTGGTACAGACCATAAAAAACTGTATTGTATTGGCCACAAATGTACAGTTATGCCCCTTTCCCACTGCAGCTAAAAAACGGTAAATTGCCGATTTTCAGCGCAATTTACCGTTTTAAGGCTGCAGTGGGAAAGTGCCAGAGTTGAAATACCGTTTAAAGCTAAATGGTATTTCAACCCGTTTTTAAAGCAGAGTCCTACACGTTAAAATAACGTTTAAGAGGCAGTGGGAATGCCTCTTAAATGTTATTTATCCTCCAGGCAGTCCCAGTGCCTGATGAGACCTAGTAGTTCTCACTTTGTGCATGTGTAATGAGTGCACGTGCATAATAAAGAGCCGCTCATTACATATGCGCATATGTAATGAGCGGCTCATTAGTATGCATGTGCACTCATTACATATGCGCAAAGTGAGAACTACTAGTTCTCATCAGGCACTGGGACTGCCTGTACCCTGCATGGACCCCCGCTGCATCCCCGTGCAGGTAAGTACAAGGAGAGGGGAGGTGGGGGCACAGGGCAGGTACGGGGGGGTTAGCATACCTCCCAACTTTTGACCTGAAGAAATAGGGACACTCGCACGGCGAAGCCGCACGAGCGCCCGAAAAGGGGGTGGGGCGTATGCAAATGAGGGCGCGGCTTATGCTAATTACCCACGACCTCATTTTCATACGAGACTAGACGCTGTGCTTAGGCACTCTTTACACTGGGGGGGGGGGGGGGGTTTAGGCACTCTACATTTTACATGGTTCACTGCAATGGGAATGGTACTTAAATGGTATTTAAAACGGTAATCTGCTGCAGTGGGAATGCTAAAACCGTTTTAAATACCATTTAAGATTACCAGTACTTTAAACTGGTCTGCAGTGGGAAAGCAGCATTAGAGGGTATGTAACTAGTGTTTGTATAGTAGTATACAGTATATGGGGTGAAATATAATAGGGTGAGAAAATCAGAAAGTGACCAGTTTGATTTTGCTGTGTAAATGATTGCCGCTTTAAACAAAAATGGAGATTTTTTAGGGCCAGATTCTCTAAGCTTCAAAAGTGATAAAATGGAGAGTGATAAACAGCAGCCCCACGACGATAACACTACATTTATCAATGATTATCAACACAGATGGATGAGTTACTGAAGGCGTTCCACAGCCTGGGTCCACAGGCCACAACTTATTGCACAGGATGTGTCCAGCACTGCATTTTTAATATGATACATCCAGCCAATGATCACATGCATAGCGGCATGGTCATCCTATAAAAGCTGTCATTTGCGGTGTAAGGACTCCCAGTATATGTGGACTTTGGTTAGCAGATTTGCAAGCTGCGGTAGACACTGGGAGGGATCCTATTAGATCCCTTTCGGGACTTCTTTGGTGAAAAGCCCATAGTCTTCTATTGGGAAACATTGGGCCTGATTCTACAATGATCAGTTCCCAGGCTATTTGCATAGTTTAGCAAGCCAACTGCCTATGGAGAACAAGCTTGTTTCATATTGTGCATGCGGTCAAACCTCCATAAATGGAATCTAGTGATACTAATATCTATGTTATGTGTTTACTTGAGATAATTGATTAATTCTTCTTAACTATTCTGATTTATGCATGAGATCTGTGTCCCATCATCCACATCTGACCCATGGAGAGATATGAGGAAGGTATTTACAGATCACTGCTGCTATGTACTGAACTGAAGGGGTGCTTGTAATGGAGGGAATGGGACCTAATTGATGAATTAAGCAACAGGAGGTCCTAGGATAGGAGGAGGCAAGTAGATGGGGGGCTCCACATATATACTGTAGCATCATTAGGTCTCCTGTGTTTTGCTTCAATTCCCGGCTTTGCAATGTTGGGGGTATAACAATGATGTTGCAATTCATAGCATCCTCCATTGTGATGTCAGAGAGTTCTCTACTCTCCCGGCACTCCAGAGATGTCCCCCAAATTCAGGAGATTCCAGTATATTCCTGGAGTGTGGGAAATATGCACTAAGAATAGCCATGCAATGTTGCGAGCTATGGTTTACAATGCATCCTGCAAATGGGATGTATCAGGACACTGGTGATTGGGATTCTGGCATTCAGGAGACCAGCAGTGGCATTCCAATGGTCAGCACCCCCCCCCCCCCCTCTGCAACCTAACCCTAGCCCCCCTTCCCCAAGTATAGCCCTAACCCTCCCTCTAGTGCCTAAATCTAGATGTGAATACACATAGTGCGATTTTGTCTAAATACGATTTTCACTATGCAATTTCCCTTGAACTCCACAGAGCCCAGAACCATACAATATAGACTACAGATGGAGCGCCTGTCGCTCAGCTCCGGGGCTTGCCAGACCGCCCCCGCTGGCGCGCCGGCGGTCCATCTGACTGGGATGCGCGGGGACAGGAGGAACCCTGCCCGTCTTCACTTCAGGGAGATGGGCAGGGTTAGTGGGGGGAGCGGAATGGGGCAGCGAGGTGGTGGGAACTCCGTAGTAAGGGGACGCACGCGCGTCTTGTGCGCGCGTCCCCTTCTGATGGATGGCGAATCTACCGGAAGCCCCTACAACGATGACAGGCGCTACATCTGTTATTGTGATTTTAACTATATCTAAGCCCCATACACACTAGAAGATTCCTACAGATGCTGATAATGGCAGCAGCGAGATACATACTCGCCAACAGTGGGGGCCATGCTGAGCAGCAGGTAGCACTGGGGACTCCCAACTGCCCCACCCACCTCTCCACCGCAGGACACTGCCAGCCCCCCCCCCAAAATGGCACTGTCCTGCGAAAATCGGAACAGTTGGGGGTATACACACAGGCCATTAGGCTCAGATGGGCCCCAAATGGACACCCGGTATCTAGTACAAGGTAGACGGCACAGTGGTTGAGGGGAGACTCACTTGCCAGCCCCAGATAGGATGTGGATTGGGAGGGGATAAGGGTGTGGGCGCTGCTCAGATGAGGTGAGATGCTGCTCACAGGGATCCATGGTCATCAATATTCCCCTGGTTCAGACAGTCTAGACAGGAGAACTAAGCAAAACTATAAATATCCCACCTTCTACCTCCCATTGTTAAATACAATTGTTCAGTATTCACATAACACCCTTCTTCGCTTGGCTTTCCCATATTAGGGATGGGTGTTTTAAAATCATATAATTGTGAAATGGGTTAGACTTGCTAATACTGTCTATGAAGACTTTGGCTTTGATGAACCCGGATGTTAATCAGCGAAATATGTTAACAACTAAATTCACCGTACAGATGGGAAAAAAAGCCAAAAGGCTGAATTAAACCACAAGAACTGGCCTGACAAATGTATTCGCCATTGTCAGAAGCCTATTTTCACATTCCATCAGCTGTATAAGTAATTTGCCATATGGTGTGACAGATGCCACTTGGGCTAAATAAAGGAGTCGCTTATTTATAATGACCTCAACCTTCTGCAACAGGAACACCATACATGTTGCTGGTTTCTCTACAGACTCTCCTTTAGAACAATACTATAGAAGCTATCAATGGGTAGGAATTACATTGCTAAAGTATTGGAACACAGAGTCAAATATCATGGGATTAATTCAGACCTGATCGCAACACTAATTTGTTCTCAAAATGGACAAAACCACGCTGCACTGCAGGGGGGGCAGAAGTAACATGTGAAGAGAATTTAGGCTCCCGTAAATCGGGTCCGTCTCCCGGCTCCACAGGTGCAGGGACTGTCGTGAATGTTCAAATATTCCCAGTAAAGCGATGCAGAATAAGGGCCTGATTCAGATTTGCTTACTGGACTGCGAGTGTTCGGAGCCCAGTGAGCAGGTAGCCACCGCCCGCGAAATCCCGCCTTACGAAGGTGTTTGCAGGGCTGCGAACGGATGTGTATGGGTACACATCCATACACATGGGGCCTCCCGGACAAGAAACCCCCCAAACAGGACACCCCCCCGACCGGACAGTACAAGATCCGGACTGCAGATTTTGATGTCCTGTCCGGCGGTCCGGAGTCTAGTCCGGGTCCGGTTTTTACATAGTCCCTGATCCATCCCCTGCCATCCAATCGGGAATTGCTGAAAGGATTGATCTTCCCTCGATCCCCCTGCTGAGGGACCACACAATAGGTAACAGGTAATATTCCATTGCCACCGGTAAGAACCATCACAACGACACAGCGACTCAAACATTGGCCAATCACCAATACCAGGTTCAATTGGGAACAGTGAGTAAATTGTTAACCTCCATCTCCAAAAACGGGAACCCCCTTTCATTCCCCTCATTAGTAAGTGCCGGACTGTTGTATTCTATATCAGCATAGTGGACTATCTCATATCCACCAAAATACTTAATAATAATAGAGACGACGACGCTCGGTGTCTCCTAACATTAAAAGCATCATCACTGTTTTTAAGATCGCAGACCAGGTATTTATATAGTTTTCATTGTGCAGTATGTGTTGCTCATTATGAACTATTCATTCTTTCTTTCCCTTTACTGTTATTTTGATTGTCTATTCTAATAACATGTTTTATGCTCATAATTTGGTTTCATGCAAATAAAAATCTTTAAATATAGAAAATTTTTATTTACTGTATTAATTGACATAGTTGTTAAAGAAGATCTTTTATCCAGCTGACCAATTTCTGCGCTGCCTTTTTGTCTCTTTTTTTCCTTGCAACCTTTATTAAAATGTAGCAGTAACAATCACATTTATCACTAGAAAATCCATCGTCAGTGCTATTTATCAATTAAATATCACCCGGGAAACCAGAGCCGGATTAGGATTTGACGGCAATGTTATAGACCATTATAATCTGTTAATACTCCCAGCACCACAAGTGTGAAGAAACACATTGTAGTGCCCAAAATTCACATTATGCCACACAGAAAACCCTAGTGCATCATTATGACACAGTTCTTCTGATGCTGTTGATGTAGCTGAGTGTGAGTTTCCCCAGTGAGTGTGGGCCTCTGGGAGACCACCACAGCTGCCCTGTTTTAATCTGGCTCTGCGGGCAACTGAGCATCACTCAGCTGTCTTACAATGATGTGCCAAAAAGTAAGCCTAAAGCCCCATACACACTTAAAGACCATACACACTGGGGTTATTCTGATTCAATCAGAAAGGCACAATCACTCTCTAATGGACAAAACCATGTGCACTGCAGGTAGGGCCGATGTAACGTGCAGAGAGAGTTAGATTTGGGTGTTTTGTTGATTGTGCAGGGTAAATACAGGCTGCTTTATTTTTATACTGCAATATACATATCAGTTTGAAGTACAAACCCCACCCAAATCTAACTCTCTCTGCACATGTCACATCAGCCCCACCTGCAGTGCACATGGTTTTGTCCATTAGAGTGATTGTGCCTTTCCGAGTGAATCAGAATAACCCCACTGGGCGACCTTAAACTGAAAGCCGCTCAAAACAGCAAGTTTGAGCAGCTCTTAGTTCAAAGCCACCCAGTGTGTATGGTCCCGCGATGAGCAGTGAGCTCCCACATCATCGCCGGCAAAGCCGCTCATCTGCTGGTATTACCAGCAGATGAGCAGCTTTGAGGGCTGCCTAGGCATAGCGCTGCACTTCGCAAAGCTGTAAGCCCCCCCACTGACTGCGCCGGGCAGGGAGAAAGCCGCTCAGTGTGTATGCACTGAGCGACATTTCTCCCAGCAATGACAGCGGTCATTGCTGTCCATACACGCTGAGCATAATCAGTGTGTATGGACCTTAAAGGATATTGTGAAAGATATCGCTCAGAAAGGGCCTTCTGAGCGATATCTGTCACAATATGGTCTAGTGTGTAACTCAATATTGTTAACAATACGCGCTCCCACACATCGTTACCGCCACTCATACCGAACATGCATTCAATTAGGCTTCATAGCAAAACGAGCCACACGTTCAGCGGGTCGCGTGACGTCACTGAACGATATTGTTTACCGTGTACACTCCTGAGCTGAGCAGTATACAGGTGTGGATGGAAATGTCTACATTGTCTAGGTAGACAATAAATAAGTCAACACCAAAAGGTCGACATGCAAATGTTCGAAATTGACAAAATGATGACAGGAAAACTGTCGTCATTGACAAAAGGCCGACATGCAAATCACCGACAGTGACAAAAGGTCAACATTTAAAAGAGACACATTAAAAGACCGACATAAGTTTCTTAGGATTTTTTGGTGTCAATGTAGACATTTGTCGACATGAAACCCCAAATAGTGTAGTGTGTACCCTCGAATTTGCTTGTTCCTTTACCACTTGGAGTCCACGTAGATGTTAAAGTAGAACAAAAACCTGTCGACCTTTTGACTTTCAACCTATTGACTGTAGACCTATCTACTGGAAACCCAGTACACAACCCTGGATGTCTTTTATTGTCAAATATTGTAGTGGTTTCAGTTGCCTCTCGCCCAGCAGCTCAGGGACTTCCTTACAGTTCTTATGCGACATTTCCTATTGTTAATTTTCCTTACTGAGGTATACGGTTCAACAACTCCCAGACTGGCGCACAACGGCTTCCCAGGCGTACACAATAGGCCACTATAACTCACATTACACGGAACAATGCAGCAGGCATACTTTGGCCGTTTTCCATATTCTGTATGCTCAGTGAAGGTGCTAAATCTGAAATTGTACCCCTTAATCCTTAAATTATATATCAAGTGTGTTAGTGGGGACGTTGCACGACAGCTATGTATTTTGGTGACTGTAAAACCATAAGTTTTAATTATCTGTAAGTAGGGGTTGCAAATAAATAAATATCATGTTTACTAGGGAAATTCTTCAAGAGAGGCCGAAATTCAAAGCATACTGTATCTTATATTCCACACATGATCATCGGTTCACAAGAATGTGCAAATAACCTAACAGCATTATAAAGGTCCATACACACTGGGCGTTTTTGCCCAGCGTGTATGGACAGCGATCAGGGCCGGTGCAAGGCGGTTTGGCACCCTAGGCAAAACTTCTAATAATGCGCCCCCCCCCCCCCCCCCACCCGGTGCACAGCAATGTACTTCAAAGGAAGAGCCAGATCACTCAAGACTGTAATACAGGGCCGGTGCAAGGTTTAGTGGCACCCTAGGCAAAACCGCAGCCTATTGCCCCCCCCCCCCCCCCCCCCCTCAACAGTAAGGTAAAATGCAAAGGAAGCATTTTATAAGTATCTCTGCCACCTGTCTGCATGGAATACAGAAATATATATGTTTTAGAATTACATTATGTTTATCATCTAAATATAAATAACTGGGGGCGTGAGAGAGAGAGAAGGAAGGAATAAGGGTCAACAGGGGAGAGAAAGATGGAAGAGTAAAGGCCCATACACACTTGACGATTTTCAGCTGAAAATACTCACCTTGCCCCGCTCCAACGCTGTCTGCTCTGGCTCACACTGCTGCACAGAGAGCAGGCATCTGACAGGACGCCCCGGACATGGCACACATCTGACAGGTCGCCCCACCCCCGGCTGACTGGCCGCTCCCTCCTCCTCCCTGCTGAGTATAGACACAGCCACTGCCCACCAATGTTTTTTAAGGCAGTAATATATACATTGCTGGCACATGCCAGCATTGTATATGTTACTGAAACAACGTTATTAATAAGCCACTGCCCACCAATGTAATGTATATGCCAGTAATGTATACATTGCTGGCACATGCCAGCAATGTATATATAACTGGCACCACTGCCCACCAACGTTATATATTAGCCAGTAATGTATACATTGCTGGCACATGCCAGCAATGTATATATATAACTGGCACCCCTGCCCACCAATGTATATTTTGTTTCTACCTATGTGCACGGCAGCAAATGAAATCGCAGCCGTGCAGGTGGGTGGGATTTCACTCTGGCGGTGCGGCATGGGGTGGCGTTTACCCAGGGCTGTGCCATACACCGCAGCGCCCCAGGCGGGGGAGAGGTGGCCTCGCTGCTCACCGGGGGAGGGGGAGAGGTGATGCGGTGGCCGCCGCCAAGTCCGGGGGTGGGGGGTGTGAAGAGGCCCCTGCGGGGGCCGAGTCCGGGGTAGGGGGGGGGGGGGACAGAAATGCACTGAATAAAATGGACCCTGCTCCCACCCTTGGAATTCAAACCCCGCCTATTATGTAAATAGCCTTATAATGAAAGATTTTCAGCAAAGTCTTTTGCCTCCTGAAAATCTTTTGCTCTTTGGGAAAAATAGCTCAGTGTGTACGCACTACTTTGGTGAAAGATATATGTATCAGAGATTTTGGCAAAGTCTTTTGAAATTAAAATCTACAAGTGTGTATGGGCCTTAAGGAATAGGAGGAGATGGAAGAGAGGAGGAAGATTAGGGGAAATTAGGAGGGTAGGGGAGGTGCATGATTAGGGGAGATACTGTAGTAGAGAAGGAATACTGTAGGAAGTACTGTAGATGGCAGAGATTCCCAGTCAGAGAAGAATGCAGTAACATATTCACCTGGCTGTAGTGTTTTCCTGTATTAGTGTAATGCCCAGATAATGAACTAGTACACTAACATTATGAGTGGTACTTATCATCCAGGAATGAGTCCCTGGGTAGCAGATGCTGCCTTTGATTCAACATTCCTGCAGCCCGTCACTGCTGGGGCTAACTCCAAAAAGTTGTGGTGCATTGACGGTTATCACTGCAGAATGCAATTTACAGATTCAATATGAGCACCCGGCCAGCACACATCCATCAACCTTTGTGTATGGCTATACACAGCTATATCAGAGATTATCTCTATATATTCGCACACATGCTCCCCATCTTCCATTGTGTGCTACACCCTCAATTCCACTCACGGTTCATCCCATCCCCCACAATGTGCAACCTAACTCCCATCCCCCACACTGTGCAACCTAACTCCCATCCCCCACACTGTGCAACCTAACTCCCATCCCCCACACTGTGCAACCTAACTCCCATCCCCCACACTGTGCAACCTAACTCCCATCCCCCACACTGTGTGCAACCTAACACCCATCCCCCACACTGTGTGCAACCTAACACCCACACCCCCATACTGTGCAACCTAACTCCCATCCCCACACTGTGCAACCTAACAACCATCCCCCACACTGTGCACCCTATCCCCCATACTGTGTATAAGGCCCTGTTCCCCATCCCATACACTGTGCATCCCATCCCCCCATACTGTGTATCTGGCCCCATTCCACACACTGGCCCTTATTCTGATTGATGCGGACTTTACCGCGTTCTTACGGATTGCGTCTTTACGGCGTCTGCGCATGCGTGGAGAACGCTACGCGCATGTGCCACGCCTTGACTCGGTACCAGTTCGGACAAAGACCGTCCAAAACTGGTCACCGCTATCAGTCGGGAAATAGGGGCGTATTATGGGCGTCATGCGGAATGACACATGGGCGTAGTTTCAAAGTGGGCAAAACGGGGCGGAAACATGGGCGGACACGGGGGAGTACACTTATGTTGGGGGGCGTACATTCGGAAACCACTCCGAATGCACGCGAGCAAAAAGGGCTGAAATGTGCGGTGTCCACAAGTGTACTATTGCTTTGCGGACACCACTCGTTCATGCGGTAGGCGAACGTACGCCTAATGACTACAACCATTAACACCTGAACCCAATAGAATCTACTCCTTTACTCATTACTCACTAATAGGCCGCTTGTCAGTGCTTTAATTGAAACCATTGCTGCTTCAAGGAAACCTTAGTAATCCCCCACATATGCTGTACTTGTCAGACACTTTCAAACTGCTAACAATGGACATGACTGAATATTAATACTAGCAATACACATGTGTATTCGACATGTACTCATGAAACCACACATTTTGGGTAAAGTAAACACATTTATTTATATTCATGTCACACTCAATGCCAGTGTGATGCAAAGACCATAAAATAATACATACAAACAATAAACAACATGGCAGGAATGCTGCAAAATAATTAAAAATACAAAACATATATAATTGCACACAGATGGACTCCAGCACCTCCTATGTGCCACTGCACATGCAGCCAGTGGGAAATGAGGAGGCTGCTGGCCCTTCTACAGCAGGGCAAGCTGCACCTGACCATTCAACAGCAGGGCACCCTACACCTGGCCCTTCTGCAGCAGGCCAACCTGCAGCTGGCTCATATGCACCATCAGCAGAATGATTTGGAACACAACCGGGGACTTCACAAGATAGTACCATGGCCATCACTTCAAGTACAGCTGACAGTAATGGCAGCCAAAAGAGGGCAACAGGGGAACCACTAAGGACATATGAAGCAAGGGCTCATCTGGTTACCCTGAGCACGTGATTGGACACAAGAAGCTGACACACACAGCACAATGGAAGATTTGGGAACACATAACGGCAGAGATTAATGCAGCCACAAGTTCATTTCCGACCACGTTTGGCCTTGGTAGGCTCCTTGGCCTGTGCAGCAGCTCTTCGGGGACGGCCAGATGCTGGGGCAGGTGGAGCAGATGATGTGGAGGGGTTGGCTGGTCTACCCCTCCTGCCAGCAGGGAGTGTTTCCGGTGGTAATGCACCAGAAACGGATGACATTAGGACCCTGTTGCTGGTAATCAGCTCCACCATAAGCTCATTATGGTGGAGGAGGAGATCATTTTGGCGGGTGGCTTGCTCGGCCAGCACCTGAGCACTTGCAGCCATGGCCTGATGTGACTCAGCCATGGCCTGCATGCTCGCAGCCATGGACTGCTGGGTGCTGACCAAGCTCGCCAGGATCTCCTCGGTCCTACGCATCCGTTCTGATGCCAAGTCTCCCTGCTGGTTGATGTCCCCAAGCACCTGGGCCAAGGCGGCCAAATCGGCTTGGCCCGATGCCTGCTGCTGCACAGGCCTACCTCTGGGGCCAGGTGGCACGGACTCCTCCACCTCCTGAGCAGAGTCCTCACCAAGCGGTGGGGTGTCTGTGGGAAAAGATAAACACAATTAGGAGACATTCTACGATAATTACTTGCACAAGTTTATGGCATGACCAATATTTACCTTCCAGAAAAGACGCAAACACTTCAGCTGGGGCCTCGCTATCCATCGTGCTCACCCCCCTGATCTCCTCAACTGAGATACAGCTCTCCGCCATCTCCTCCAGGGGGGTGAGCTCTAGCCCTGATGGCATGGGGCCGGCCCCAGATGTCTGGCTGTGTTCCCACCGCTTGGTCATCTTCCTCTTCAGGGTGCTTTTGAAGTCCTGCCACCTGCAATGTAAGTTGACATATTAATACATGTCACTCCCAATGTTAGCTGTTGCAGCCATTGCTATGTGCTACATCTTACAACATGTGATTAATGTCCCATATATAATATTACATGCAACTATGATATCAACCGTTACAATACACATTCACAATCACCCTACTCTAACTCTCAAGGAAATAACATGGCAATAATGTATGTGTATCGTAACAACCTCATGTGCCATTTGCAAAATGCATATAAGCATCAATTCAATCATTACTTGGCTATTACTGGCCACATGTATGACAAAACAACTTGCCTCTTCTTCACATGGTCCGTCTCACGAACTTGTGGCGCAACTGCATTAATCTCTGCCGTTATCTGTTCCCAAATCTTCCATCGGCGTGTGTGTGTCAGCTTCTCGGATGGACACTCTATCCAATCACGTGCTCGGGGAACCAGGATGGCCAGCTCCTGTGCTTCATATGCCTTGTTTTTTTTTGGTGGTTCGGCTGTTGCACTGGCTCGCCCCTTGCTACGTCCCTGGCCACGCCCCCTGGCACCAGTCGCTGCACTTGAAGTGCTGGCCATGGTACTACCTTGTGAAGTCCCCTGTTGTGTTCCAAACAAATCTGCTGATGGTGCAGATGAGCCAGCTGCAGGTTGGGCTGCTGCAGAAGGGCCAGGTGTTGGTTGCCCTGCTGTAGAATGGTCATGTGCAGCTTGGCCTGCTGTAGAAGGGCCAGCAGCCTCCTCATTACCCACTGCCTGCATGTGCAGTGGCACATAGGTGGTGCTGGAGTCCAGCTGGGCAAAAAGTTGCTGCAGCTCTGGGTCTACCTCTGGTTGGGAGCCAGACATGTTAGCAACAACATTGTCACCCTGTAATACACCTTTATATACTGTTTGTGTATCCTGTTTGGCGGACATCAGCGGCAGCTGCGTTCCGTGCGTGAGCGTACGTCGCTGTTATTTCGCGCCGCATACGGTGGCGGAAATTCCATTGTGGAAAACCTGGCGAAAGTTCTAAATGAAATACTGGTCACCAATGATAACATTGCATAGAATCTTCGGATACACCTGGGACTATTGCACAATACACATGCTATTTGCTAGCATTACATGACATTTGAATCAT
Organism: Crinia signifera; assembly: GCF_055691185.1. Taxonomy (NCBI): domain Eukaryota; kingdom Metazoa; phylum Chordata; class Amphibia; order Anura; family Myobatrachidae; genus Crinia; species Crinia signifera. Next base: position 37,240,528 of record NC_139219.1, read on the forward strand.
GACTACTGTCGTATTATGGCGTTTGATTGCAAGCTAAAAGTAGCCCAATCCCTTAGAGAATCCAGGCCACAAGTCAGGCAATACTCATCTCTACTGTTATAGACCACACATGTGAGAGCCCTATAAATAGTGAGTTGCTGGTAGAATCAGTTGTCTCCAGATCACGACTTGTCAGGGTCTAAGGTAAGCTCTTCCATGCTCCTTGTAGATATGATATCCATTCACAATGTAAGTGTATGAAGGTATGCACCATTGCCTCACTGACTACAGATTGTTGGGCCAGCAAAGTGTGTGTATCATTAGTGCAACATGTCACATGTTCACTATTTCACTCACAGGTCTTAAACCTGTGTGGGATCATCTATTGCAGGACAACATGTCCCAGCAATAGATGAAATGTCTCATAGTACATGATGTTGGCAAAAAATGCAGACACCTTTATCTGTGTGTTTTGGACGGTGTGTATTGAGTTCATATTATTGTGTCATCATTATAGAGTCAAATGGATCTGCGTGATTACACGGGGCGGCCATCAATTGTACGTATAGAAGCCTACAAATCAGTTTGTAGTGGGATATGGCCATTATGTGCATAGGTGCATCAGTATTTATGTTCATTTCTTTATAGGTTGCTGAAGCATTGATGCGCTATATGGAGAGGAGGCTAAGGGCACTTGCGGCTCTCCCCACTCGTCGCCCAAGGAGGCCAGGACGTGCTAGAATCTATCGCACACGGGTGACTCTGTTTGCTATGCCCGATGATGAGGTACTTACTAGGTACCGGTTACCCCCAAATGTAATTCTGGATCTGCTCAACTTAATTCAGAGCGATTTGGAACCTCTACACGGGATCACGACAGCAATTCCGCCTCACACACAGCTGCTGGCGGTGTTGCATTTCTGCGCCTCAGGATCGTTCCAACAAGTAGTGGCAGTACTTGCTGGAATATCTCAGCCGGCCTTCTGCCGAATCCTGAGGCGTGTGACGTCGGCCATGTTCAGGCGCAAGGGGCACTTCATGGCCATGACATTTGCCCCCGAGACCCTGCGCAGAAGCCAGCACGCCTTCCAACAAATTGCTGGCTTCCCTAATGTGATAGGGGCTGTGGATGGCACCCATGTACCATTTGTGCCTCCATCTCGAAGTGAGAAGATATATAGGAACCGCAAATTGTTCCACTCACTGAACGTGATGGTGGTATGTGGCCCATCCATGGAAATTCTCGCCTGCAACTCGAAGTTTCCCGGAAGTGCCCATGACTCTCATGTCATCCGACAAACCGGGATATGGCAAAGACTCCAAGAGCTGGAAGGCCGTGATGCGTGGGTTCTGGGTGACTCCGGTTACCCATGTACGCCCTGGCTACTTACGCCGTACAGCTACCCAGCACCGGGCCCACAGGAGGCATTCAATGGGGCGCATGTTGCCACCAGGCAAGTGGTGGAGCGCTCAATTGGCCTTTTAAAAGGTCGATTTAGAGTGCTCCACCGCACTGGTGGTGACTTGCAATATGCGCCTGAAATGGTGTCGAGGATCGTGGGCCTGTGTATATTTCTCCACAACATTGCTGTGCGGCGTGAGATACCCTTTGATGAGTGGGAGGTACCATCTGAGCCGCAAGATCCGCCCATGCGCCCATCCCGCGCCCCTGAATGCCGGAGGGGATACCAGCTGCGGGACTCTGTGGCGCAAAGATACTTCAGGTACATGTTATTGAGTTGACATAACACACCCATTTTAGTCACAATCACCCCTTCAAATAAGTCCAGTGTGTTAGTTGTCAGTGTTACAAAACGAACATTAGCCAGCCTGCCCTCCTAATGGCAAAGAAATAGGAGATATTTAGCATATGTGTTTAGTTTTGGGGGAAGTTCAATATAGGTGCTAATTATTATACCTTGGACAAGGGATCTTATGTGTTTGTTATATCTTCATTATTGTAGTTGATACTATCCCTGATGACTGGTGAGTACATTGATTTATTCTATCATGTGTTGGGGATTATTTCCTGTGTTGATGTATGATTTGTTTGCATATATAGATATATATCTATATATGATGTTGGAATTTATTCACATGTTTCAACATTTCAAGGAGCATGCAGGCAGGCAGGCAGGCAGGCAGGCAGGCAGGCAGGCAGGCAGGGCTGGTGTATAATGCTGGTTTCAGGATACCTGCAAGTGTGTGTATGTGTCTTTTACACATAAATGTACGCATACACATATATGCATAGAGTAAGTAATGCTAACTACAGCTATGCCTTGCTAAGCTATAGCACGCGTTGCTTGGCGGAGCGCGGCCTTATTGGATTTGCTAAGGGCATACACACTGTGTTTTATATATATCAGATTTGTTCATTGGCATACATCAACACTACGGTTTTGAAGGCATGCGAATTTGTCACCATTTGTGTTGGCGCAGAGACGCTGTTAATGTAAAAATGAACAATAAAGTTATTATCACAAATAACTGTGATCAACCAATGCCACCACCTGATTGGTTGATAGATGCCATTGTCAACATGGCGGAGACACGAAGGGCAGAACCCTTCACACATGAGGAGCTCAGGGTTCTTGTCTCCGTCATGGAGACAAGGCTGGGCCGTGCGGGGCCCTTCATAACAAACCGCCATAAGCGGAGGGCGTACACAGCGGCAGGGCGCCAGATTTACGCCCGCACTCGGGTGCGGAGGTCCCTCGGGCAGCTGGAGAGGCGGTGGTCGGACCTCCGCAGGCGCCAGCCCCAGCTGCTCACACAAATAAGGGGCGAAATTGCTGAATGTGAGTATTTTAGCTATGAAATTTCGCACTTACAACATAGCATATATAAGCAATAAAATGTGTCTCATGATAAGTGGGTGTCCATGGGTTTAAAAGTCCATAGACTCTTATGTGTGCTTCTTCCTGGTTAACATGCAGTCATGTGCCTTTTATATGTCATACCATAGCATTGAGGATTCTGATGCATACAATGTGCCCAATCTAATATGTGTTACACATTGATAAATGCCTGGGTTGTAATGTGTGAACAAATGACTAACAATCACATAATAATTTAAATGTCACAATTTGGAGTCCATTAACAGTAAGGAGCTACTTTCCTGCATCGTTTGCCATCATTATCACCCTTCCATGTATGTCTTGTTATGGATGAATAAATGTGCCCCAATGAGCCGACATTGACCATGATGTTTTTTTCTACCACACAGCACGAGCCCGAGCCCGACAGGCCCGTGAACAGGCGGAGGCAGGCCTGGCCCAGGACGAGGCCCAAGACCCCCAGGAGGAGGTGGCGGCAAGGGTGGAAGAGGAGGAAGTGGAGGAGGAGCAAATGGTGGAGGAGGAGGTGGTGCGTGAGGAGGTGGAGGAGGAGGAGGTGGAAGAGGAGTTTGTGGCGGAGGAGGAGGTGTTGGTGGCGGAGGAGGAGGTGGAGGAGGAGGTGGTGGTGGTGGTGGAGGAGGAGGAGTTGGAGGAGGAGTTGGAGGAGGAGTTTGAGGAGGAGGTGGAGGAGGAGTTTGAGGAGGACGTTGTTCTGGCCGAGGAGCTGGCGGAGGAGGGGGCTGAGGAGGCCACGGTTGCCCCGGACGCATCCAATTCCGAGGGGGAGGAGGCGTGCCAGGCACCCGAGTCACAGCAGATCGGTATGTTGACATAATGCAACATTCATGAAGTAGTTGTACTGGTATTTGTTATGTAGCACTGGTGATTACAAATTTTGGGCCCATACTAATCATATAGACCCCAAAGTGGGTAGCTACAGATACAGGTACGGGTTAGATGGGGTGTCCAAGGCATCCCTTTCATCCAGGACACCTCTCAATTACACTGGTTTGTGGGATGGGTTGGAGGTCCATTTTGACTGCCACATAACCGTTGTAGTTAAACAGGATCCAGGAGTAAAGGGATGAGTGGATCATTTGTGGATTAAAATCACCTGCTGCAAGCGTAGATTATGACCCATCAAATAGTGGCATCGATATTGTTGGTGAATGTTATTTATAAACTGTAGGATGTATGCTCGAAATGGAGTATGGGCCGGCCTACCTTGGAATGGCGTCACAAGTTGGCAGTGTCCCCGGAGCCTCCTCTACCTAAACCCCCCCTGTAGTTCTGATTTATTTTTGTCACTCACAGAATTGTAGGTTGGTTTAGACAGAATTATGATTTAGAGGATGTGTATTGTGCATTCCTGACATTTGCATAACTCCCATGCCACCAACCATCACTGAACTTAGACTGAGCAGATTGTGACAAGTTCTTATTGACGTAGGCCATGACCTGCTTGACATTGGTTAGTCATGGGTGGGTTGTGACTGAGAAGAAACAATATGACTGTTATGTCTTCTGCAGAGTTAAGGGTCGAGGGCAAAAAAGACAGTATGTAGTAAATAAGTTTGCATGTATGTATATATGTATGTGTCATATATATTTATCTATGTGTGTCTCTATCTCTCTACATAGATAGATATATATCTCTATATATATATATATACACACATGTCACCTAGCATTTGTGCAATTTATGTCGTAGTATGTGAAATGTATGCATGAATAACATGACTAATTTTTGCCCCTTTGACATGCCCACAGATGACACCACACCGGCAGATGAGGGGGTGCGTGGGGCCCTCCTGCGAGCAGAGCACCATCTCCGGCTCCTTCAAGCCGACTTGCAGGACCTAAAAGACCTGCTCATTTAATGTTTCATTTATTTTTTTTTTCATTATGTTAAATCGATATTTTAATAAATTCTTTATGCAAGTTCACAGTTGTTGGTTTTATTAGCACTTTAAATAGTATATGTGTAGAATGTTTATAATGTTTGACACAGGGTGTAATAGAAACCATTGCACTTACATTGCTGTAAGGGTTAATGTGTGCTATGCATGTGTTAGGCATGCTTGTAAGGATATATTGGAATCTAATTGATTCCAATTCCAAATAAGCTGTTTTTTATGAGGGTAGGTAATTGAATAAGTGGGTCATGTGATGTATTGCAGAAGATACTTCATAGTGGGTTGTTTGGCGGAAATCCTCCGCTTACGTGCGGTAGCACCGCTTGGCTCCCGTTCAGATGCGGTATTCCCGAGCATACTCTGTAATACTCTGTAATACCGTGCCGAATCGGAGTGTTTCTCCCGCACACGCATGGTTTGTATGTCGTCCGTAAACACGCCCTGTTCTTAAAGAGTGAGTCCGTCCGAATGCGGAGGACACGTGGGCGTTTCTACGGACGATGGCCGCATGCGGAAAAACACCGTGGCGTGCGGACCGCTCCGTAAGAATGCGGGAATTTCCGCACAGATCAGAATAAGGGCCACTGTTCCTTCCATCCCACACACTGTGCATCCCCCCCCCCAATACTGTGCACCTGGCCCCATCCCACACACTGTGCACCCAATGCCCCACACTGTACATCCCATTCCCCCCTCATACTATGCATCTGACCCCATTCTCCATCCCACACACTGTGTATCCCATCCCCGTCATACTGTGTATCTGGCCCCATTCCACACACTATTCCTTCCATCCCACACACTGTGCATCCCATCACTCCCCTCCCATACTGTGCATCCCACCCCCTCCATGTTGCACTCACCTACGATATCAGCAGGAAAGATAAAGGTGTCCATGGCTGTCTTGTTTTCCCAGCTTGCAAGCAGCAGATACTCATCTGATCTCTCAGCCTCAGAGGAGCTGAGTCATCATCAGGCAGCGCCCGGGCCGGCTCTCAGCCTCTACAAGCCTCATCAGCGTCAGGCAGCTGGCAGCTGCCTCAACACAGTGCCTGCCTGCTAGATCTACATGTGCATACAGCCATGATTGCCTGCAGCTGCAGGCAAAGATGAAGCCTTCCTCCGAGCTGTAAGCATATTAGCCTGGGGGGGGGGGGGCGGCGCCATTATCAGTGCCTGACTCTGACACAGGATGTGTGGACTGCTGCTGCCTCAGCAGAGACTGTGACATGAGCAAGCTGATTCAAAGCGGGTCAGACCCGCTGCCACTGCTGGCTAACACATTGTAAATGAAGGATGAATAGAGATATCCGTTATATTTATTTTTTTGTATTACAGATGTAACAGCGCCCTCCAGTGGCTGGCGCCCTAGGCAGCTGCCTAAAGCTGCCTAGTGGTAGCACCGGCCCTGCTGTAATATATTATATATATTTCCTTCCCACACCTGTACTCCAGTATCCCTCACACACCTGTAACCCTGCACACTGCAGTTTCCCTTACTCACATGTAACCAGGCTATGCACCCAGCCTCATCCCTAACACATGTTCCCCAGCCCTGCACCTCCCCCAAACCACATGTTCCATCCCCAGCCCTGCAACACACATGTCCCCCAGCCCTCACTTTACCCGACACACATGTTCCCCAGCCCTGCACCTCAACCAAACCACATGTTCCATATCCAGCCCTGCAACACACATGTCCCCCAGCCCTGCACTTTACCCAACACACGTCTCCCAGCCCTACACTTCAACCAACACACATTTTCCCCAGCCCTGCACCTCCCCCAACTCACATGTTTCCCAGCCCTGCACCTCCCCCAAAACACATGTCCCCAGCCCTGCACTTCCTCCAACTCACATGTAAAACCATCCCTGCACCTCCCCTCCCTCAAATACATAAAGTGTGTGCCAGTCACCTTTGCTGTATGTCTGGATGTGATCTGGCTGCTGGCAGGATCGGATCTTGTGCTGGAGGGGGCGGAGCTACCAGACGATCTCTGTGAAGAGCAGCAGCAGGAAGCAGAAGAGCAGGGACACAAGCCTCATAACTGCCGGCTGCTGCTGCTGGAAGCTGAGCCCAGCAATCACCCACAGAATGCAGTACCTGCTCCCAGGCCTGGGTAACAGCATTCCAATGTGCTGGAGGAAGTGTCAGACTCCCCTACAACGCACAAATCCAGTAAAATACTTAATTTACATGATCACGGTACTGTGGCTCCCTCTAGTGGCCCTAGGCAGCTGCCTAAAGTGATCCCTGTCATCACTGGGGGGGAAAGCCGCTCAGTGCATACACACTGAGCAGCTTCCCCCCTTGCCCGGTGCTGACAGAGGGGGGGCAGACGGCTTTTCATAGTGCAGCGCTATGCGAAGCCGTCCACAAATAAAACCGCTCATCTGCTGGTAATACCAGATGAATGGCTTTCCCGGCGATGAGGCGGGAGCGCACATGACCGTTCACTGCTCATCGCCGGGCCATACACACTGGGCGCCTTTGAGCTCAAAGCCTCTCAAACTTGGTGTTATTATCCACCACGCTGAATAATCTAGTTAATCGCCAAGGTCGCCGGGGTTACGGCCTGTGAGAACACTGGTCCTGGCAGATTGCTCAGCGGTACACAGCGCTGTGCAGCACTGCGCGATTTGAGCATGTGTAGGCCCCTAAAAAGCTGCAATCCATATGAACAAAAAAGTGTTGCACATTTTTTTTTTCTTCATGGAGAAATTACATTTCCTTGTGGTATCCTATAACTATGATGTGCACAATATAACTTTATTTCCATAAATAGCTGTATATCTCCTTTAACTCTTTTATTGGATACGGTATATTTTATTGCCACCCATCATGTCAACATTTTATAACGCTCTTAATACCGACACAAAGTTGCTTGACATTCTTGACATGTTTGACAACTTGATATTCGTCATGTTGACAGTCATGCCTTGTTGACTTTATTAGAATGCCAACAAAAGATACTTGGAGGTTTCGTGGTTACTCACCTGGCACAACGTGACCTGACTTTTTGGTCTGATAGTGATGTCAGAATGAATTCCGGTGGATCCGGTATCGCTACCAGTGACACAGGACAGACCCTTCCCCTAGTACGTAAGCCTAACCTCCCCACCTATAGCCTAATACTCCCCATAAAGCCATACTTGCTTACTCTGCTAGAATGGCTGGCAGGCACCCAAAAATCAAGTCGCACTCCTGGCCTTCTACTGGAACTGATCTACTGGAACCGACTAGCCAACTTTTAAAACTCCACAGTATCACCAGATCTTGTGCCTTCTTTAACCAAAATACACAGCGCATCGCTTGCAAATCCATTGCCATGAAAGGGGCCCGTGAGCGTTGCAGATGCCGGCACGCCACAATCGACAGAACGCCTGGAGGAATGGCGGGCCAGGAGCTGGCTGGATGGCAGCGGCTCCATCTGTAGCCTATCAGATTATTCCATTCACCTGATGGCTGAGTAAGACATTTTGTCAGGTTGATACAAATCATATAAAAATAACATCACACCTTGAACTTGTTATACAATATTTTTATTTTATGGCAATTTATGGCAACAAAAGGATCTATGCATAGAAATATATTTATGTTGCCTGAGAATGGAGAACAATGTTATACCTCAATACCTAATAATAACAATATTTTTGCCTTTGCTGGTATTATTACTACTGCAGATCCAGCACTGCCTAAGAGAGGATTCCCAGCACCGAAAAGACTCAGATTTAACGACAAGGTGAAGCCTCTGGTAATTAGCTGCTTGTGATCTTGTAAATACTTCTCTGTGTCCCAAGAGCAATATGAGGTAAACAGCAAAGTGATTAGGATTTGTTTATATTCATTATGATTATTATCCGTTAGTGGAGCAGTTTGCTGTCAAGTAAGTAAAATAACTGAAATGTTTATTCAAATCGGACTATTATATTACATTATCTTCACTCCTTTACAGTACGTTGTAGTGTTACGTACCTCCCAACATTGCCAATTGACAAAAGCAGGACTTGCCACCCACGTGGCCAGTCCGAAAAGGGGAGGGCCTAATGGGTTGGGTCTCAGATAGAGGGGCGTGGCCTAGCACAGCAACTTGCATTTTCGGGGGTGTGCACAGTGCTCCACTTGTGACTGGACAGCCTGCAGCCCCCTCTCTGCACTCCCTCCCTTCACTGAAGAGATGCCAACTCCTCCCAACTGCCCCCCACGCCCGGTCGGCATTGCCACCCGCTTGAGGGGCAGTGGGACAGTCTCCAAATAGCAAGACGGTCCCGCTGTAATCCAGATTCCGATGTCAGTATACTGACCATCGGAATCCTGACTGTCCGGCCACCATACAACGCCCATAGGCCACACACTCACAAATATTAGGCCACTGGCTGATATCCAAGAGGTATTGTCACATGCATGTCCTGATGTCCTGTACATTCTAGAGGTCCTGTCCTGCCAACAACACTCAGTGAAGATAATAATTATTGCTTAAAAGATGTCACCAGTTCCTATCAGCATGGATGCAGCCGTTTAATTAGAGATAGATAAAGAACCGACCAATTAGCTCCTAACTTCAATGTTACATGCTGTGTTTTAAAATTTACAGTTGGTATCTGATTGGTTGGTACTTTGGGGGAGATGTATGCCAGTAATAAACGGTTATTTTCTGGACTGTCGGAACCTGTAGCCAGGGGCAGTGCTGTTTGTTACGGCAGCAATACCGGCATCTGTCAAAATCCATAGCTGCTGTTATCTGAACTAGCATGTTGGTTTTCAGCTGCCGCTGCAAGACATGCTCCTGAGTAGCATTAAATATCCTCAAAGGTGGACCTAGATGTGCCGAATGGGCGGAGCATGACACGTCTCTTCAACAGGGCGCCAAGCTCTGCATTCTACTTCCTGCTGCCAACTACAATCTCCTTGAAACTAGTTGAATAGATGTCACACATCACAAAAATAACACACACACCTATTTATATACACAGGTTCCACTGACACTAACAGAGGAAAGGCCTATGTGAGGGTTGTGGCTTCTGACATACACAGTATACTGAGCATACATAACAAAAGGCCAGATAGAGCCCCTTCACACGGCACAGAACCAGTGTTTCCCTTCTGCGTTCTTAGCAGTGTTAAATATATAGCAGTGTGCCTTGTATTCACTATTATTCTACCCGAAACAAAGGCAAAAACATTAAAGCCCATTTACAAGCATTGGAATAATGTCAAATGAAATGATAGCATCATAAAGAGTCATAATTAAAATGAAAAAGAAAATTGGCACAATTTAATCAGAGGCAATTGGAATTTACTAGTCATAAAACTTACACATCTACCACAGTATTATAACTACCATCATGTATTTATACTGTGACAGTTTATTCTTTATGACAATCAGTTATTTAAAAAATGTATAATCAACAATACCTCTAAATTGCACTAACAATAACATCCTTAGGTACATTAGTAAAATTAATACCAGTGGGTCGCTGTAGTCACTTAGGGGGGATGCTCTAACATCCGCGCCCCCTTACCGCCGCACATCGCCCCCCATTGCATACATAATTATCGCATATGCTCTAACATATGCGATAATTATGGCAAAGGACAGCTGGTGGCTCCCCCCTCCCTCCCTTACCCGGCGCTACTGCTGCTGTTGCCCTGGGCTCTCCTCCTCCCTGCACCCGGAAGAGGATCATAGTGCAGGGAGGAGGAGGCTACAGGTTTGGGCAGCACAGCTCTGTGCTGCCCGGACACAGATGAGGGGGGGGGGGGGTCGATGCAGGGCGTTGGAGGTTGGTTTAGGGTGGCAGTGGATCATGTTAAAAGCCCATAGGCTTCTAGATTTTTCTGGCGATGCCCCCCGTCGCAATAACCCAGCTAACGGGGTTTTTACCGCATTTTTGGTTTAGAGAATCTCCCCCTTAGTCTAATGCTAGTGAGAACTCACAATGGTAATACAAAAGCAACAACAACTTAGTGCCCTATGACACAATTTAAACTGTACAGTGGTGCAACACCTGTGTAACAATACATGCAATACTGCTTTTCATATCCAGAGGGTTCTTTTATTAACCCTGTGAGAGCCAAGTGAATTTGTCAAAATAGTTGTGAAACTGCCAAGCAAACATTTGTATTCATCATAATGACCTGTAATGTTTATATTATGTAGGAAATATAATATTTTTATACATTGTTTTATTTGAATTTATATAACAAATGTGAGCGACGCTGGCATTTTTAGAGGATATTTTGCACACCTCTCACAGAGATGTTGGCACTCAAAGGGTTAACTTAAGTCTCCTGAGTTCGAGACAATGAAAACATTTCTCCTGTTTTGAACAAATGCCGTATTCAGTGTAGATGAACAGACAAATAGCAATTCCCAACGCGTTTCATCTTACATAGACTTCATCAGGGGTAAGGCCCTTATTACAGTACAATACATATTTTGTTTTTACAGATAAAGATGGTATAAAAATATGGACCCTTATTAACAGTTACCAAAGGATGCTGATTCGCCTAAAAAACTAAGTTTCCAACCAGCCAGGTGTGAGGATGATATATGGTACTCCTGGAAACACCTATAGCAGGTATACAAAGGTTTGTGCTCTCTGGGATACCAAATGCAAGTTTGGTACATCTTTAACTATCTGCAAAACAACAAATTTACAGTACTATAATAAAGACCCCTGATGAAGTCTCTGTGAGATGAAACGCATTGGGTATTTCTATATGTCTATTCATCTATACTGAATACCTCATTTTTTGTGAATCACACACAATAATTATTTTCATTGTTGTCTTGAACTAAAAACTTTTTTAAGTTAATAAAAGAACCATCTGTGTACGAAAACTGTATTTTTACACAGGCGTTGCAGTACTGTACGTTTTATACTGTGTCATATGCGCTAAGTCGCTATTGCTAATATACAGGCCAAAGAGGCCCACACAGCTCCCTTTTCTTCAATACTTAACCATCGCTGGGAAATCGGCGCAAAGGTAATCTCCCTATTGTTTTGCACATGCGCAGTAGAGAAATCGCCCTCTAGTGCTCAGACTCTACAGTGCAACCAGCAGAAAGGTGGGGGCTCAGAAGGAGGAGGCTGCACAATGGCCGCCTCCTATCTTAAAACGCCCCCCAGACTAGATAAAAAGCTTATTGGCCGTCTGTGCAGCCTCTTTCTGAGATCATGTCAGATTTCTTCTCATCATGACAAATGAGCATGGTTTGCAAACACTCAAATACTTGGTTCAAAGAACAGCCTCCTCCTACTATTTAGATGTTAAATAACTTGGAAAAGAAAAGGTCTTATTTACAGTTGGATGTATACTTCTCTCCGGCCAGGGTTTCCAAAGGATATTGTGGTCCTGGAACACAATAGGCATACCTCCCTCCCCCTTTTTAAAACCCCAACATTTTTGGTGAGAACTCCGGTGCCTGCAGTAATGGCTGCCCCGCTCTATCTCTACATTGCTTCAAGGGAATTACGAGCTTTGTTCATGACATAGTATACTTGATAGTCTCCAGGCCTGGGCCCCCTTTCTGCCTGGGCCTAGACTGGAGTCCGAGCAGTCACCCTGCAGACCAATACATGCCCTCTTCAGTGGCGTGGGCACAGGTGTGTCACAGTCTCCCTAATATGCTCGAATTTAGGCAAGTTAAGATAATTTGTCCAACAGATGTCTCTGGTTACTGAACCTCCACAAACATGTCTGTCTGCAGGGGGCTAATGTCACAAGGGTCGGGATCCCGACCGTCGGGACCCCGTCCGGCACCCATCACAAGTCCAGGTGAAACTCTAAGTCAACATTTTTATCAAGATCATGCGTCATATCTGCATAGACGGTTGTTACTCTTATTGACTGCACATACCATGGAATGAAGAGTTAGCTGCTATTCAGAAGCTGTATCCGACACAATGACCATGAGCCTGCTGCAGTACATCACGCATGCCTCCAACAAGCTACTGACTAAGGGCAATCTCTATGGAAGATGCTTCTACTTGAGGGCATTTATATAACGGTTTTCCAAGCCAGAATTAGCTATTTCTAGGACACTGTTCTGTTCCTGAAAATAGCTTTGGCCATGGGTTATGTACAGCTTTGTGTGTAATAAGCCAGTGATTTTATAGATACGATGTCTGCTTAGTTTTTGCAATTTGTCAGTGTAAGAATCTAAGTGGTGTCTATTGCTAAGCTGTCCTGACAATGGTAAATTATTCCAGAGCTTTCTGCATTTTATTCTCAACATTTCTTTATGGAGCAGCTTTTTCGCTGCACCTGGGGGATGAGGGATGTTTATCTAGATTTTCTATTGCAGCAAGAAAACCTTTGTTCATGCAAATGGTCAGAAAATAGTAATTGGGACAGCTGTGCGATGGCCTGCTCACTGGTAAGATCGACCAAGAGCAGTTAGAGTGGTCCTATGTAGGGCCGCCACCAATGGGGGGACAGCTGGGTCTTCAGTTGGTAGCAGTGTTGATCGGGACCAGCATGGAGGGACAGTTGGCGGCTCCTGATTGGCCACTCGGCAGTTCCTGATTGACTGCCAGTTCTCGAACTCCGATTGGCTCACGGCCAGCCACAAATTTGAAATGCTGCCGCCATCTGTCTCTCCATGGATGTCTGCCTGTGCGTATGCTATGGAGCATACAGTTGAGTGTTTGGCATGTGGCTGGCATTGGGGCAGTGTGTGTGGTTATGGGACAGTGTGGGGTAAATTGGGACAGTGTGGGGTAAATTGTTTATGTATATGGCTATGGTGCAGCAGGACAAATGCAGAGTATTGCAGAGTATATGTGTATGTGATTGTGGGGGGCAAAGATTGTGTGTGTGTGCGTGTATGGGGCAGAGTGTGTGTATGTGGCTATGGGGCTGGGTGCATGGCTATGTAGCATTGTGTGTGGCTTTTGGGAAACACAGAGGTGGTAGACTTGGGGGGCTTGCCTATTTTCTACTACCAGTAAGATCTGCACCCATGACTTCCCAGAATCTGCCTGCACATGGAACCAGAAAACTGCGAGTTTCACTCCTGAGGATTCTCTATCAATAATCTACTGTAGGGTAAATTTACTAAGATGGGAGTTCTATTGAAGATGGAATGTTGCCCATAGCAACCAACCAGATTCTATCTATTATCTTCTAAAAGGTGCTAAAGGAAGTAGAATCATCTTCAACAGAACTCCCATTTTCTTAACTGTACACCTGTGTATCCATATAATGGACTGAACTCTGGACGAGCAGTTATTTGCCGGGGTGCCTTCATTAAAGTGCCATTTAGTAGTTCCCGTTCCCAGTATGGAGCCGAAGCTCTCGCTCCATAGAAAAAGACTATGTGACACTCAATGGTCTAATTATAAGTAATTGTATTAATAAAGTAACATGCAGCTGGTAGTCAACACTTCAAGACTGGAACGCCTAATGATTAGGGCGGGGGTACCGCGCCACATTCCTGGGGACACTTCATTTCCACAAGCAAACACAGTTTTAGAGTCACACATTGTAGTCCTACTGTGAGAAAAATAGTTTTATCAATAAAATTGTTATTGATACAGTATGCTTATATTATACTGATTCAGACCTCTATCTGTCTCCTTCCCGACCGAGTACATCTCGGAAATATAAGAAAAGGAACAAGAGGTTCCAAAAATAAAAAAACCTTATAAAGATACCTTGATGCGTATAGAACTACGACTAAATGCGTAAGTTCGGTACACCGACCCTGTCCTTTATCCTATCTGTGATGGGTAATAGGAGACACCGTGGTGTAAATCGAAAGTGGGAAACCTACCCGTGCACGGCCTAAAGAAACCTTTATGTGCTTTGTATCGTCCTATTTTGGTGTGAGTATGGTAGGACATTTAAAGGAAAATTGAACACTCTGGTTGAACCGGTGATTGGTTAAAGACTTTTATTTTATTAATTTTTATTATATGTGTATGTATATATGTATATATATATTTTTTATTTTAAATATATCATTGACTTACATTATTGGAGAAGAGAGAGAAAAAATCATCAACTTGGATGTACGGAGGACCGATGAAATTAAAGACATTGGGGTATATTCAATGCCGTCAACGAACGGCGGCGAAGGTGGTTTGTACGGCGAGGATGGCTTTTTTTGGCGAGGAAAATCCTCGCCGTCCAACCACCCTCGCCGTATTCAATGTTTTGAAAAAATCCTCTGACTCTCTTAAACGGCTAGGTTCACCGCAAATTCTGAATTTGAGTTAGAATAGTATCCGTTTATCATGAGCGACAATTGTATTCATATGAGTTAATCTGCAACTGCTTATGCAGTGAGCCCGCTGCATTTTTGTGGCCAGCCCCCCGTTTTGATGTTCGCACCCGCCGTTTCCACCTTGCCTCAGGGAACAGGCGAGGTGGAAACGGTGAGTGAAGGGGAAGCTGTTGAATACTATGAGGTTGAGCTATCGGCACTGCTCACCGTATAGCTCGCCGCCAGTGGTTCGCCGCCCGCATTGAATATATACCCCTTTGTGAGCGCATATTTCCCTATGTTATTTCTGTTTTACCTGAACACTCAGACAAAGCACAACCACCTGACTACAATATATAAAGCAGTGACCATATAATAATAAATTTCTGCTTTGTCATCCAGTACTCTAAAAACCAACGCAGTAATGCAGCGACTGGGGACAAATAGGGGAAATCTCTGCAGAACAACCGATGTGCACAGATAATATGTGAATGCAGCTTTAAACTTTTCACCCCTTGGAGACATTTCCTGATCGCCGAGCACATGATCTGTGATGACATCCCTGGGCTTAGGCAGGATTTTCTTTTGGCTACCATGATAATAATCATGTACTCCAGCAAACCTCAGACAGCAACACTCTCTGTAGCAGATACAATAATGAGGGCAATCTAACTGTAAGCAAATTTTAAAGAGTAGAAAAAAATAAAAGAAACAGCTACAGATGAACTAATATGAATAAAACTGTCACTCACGATAAACTGAAACTGTTCTAACGCCCAAATTCTGAATTTGGGAAGATTGTTTACTTTCTGCAATGTAGATGACAAAGAATTGTCCTGGTACATTGTAAGAAATTAGATATGTTAAATTATATATATTCCACTGTACGTGAATCATGATGATTTAAAAAAAAAAAAAAAAAAACACTAGGGGCCAAATGTAATAGGGTGAGAGTTTCAGGAAGTGAGAGATTTTGGGAGAGTTTTCCCATTTTTTTTAAAGCAGCAATCAATTAATTAATTAATTAATCAACCTGGTTTTGCAGTGTAATTGATTGCTGCTTTAAAAAACATGGGAAAACTCTCCCAAAATCTCTCACTTTCTGAAACTCTCACCCTACTACATTTGGCCCAAGGTGTGACACTTGGTTGGGGGGTGGGGATTGCACGCATAGTCTGCTAGGCCGATAGCAAGATGATACCAGATTATTAATTTTGTCATTATGACAAAAGACACTAGATCAGCAATTTTCAAGCCACCACCAGTTAAACTGTTATTCCCGGGTCTCTGAGATCTGTCTCTGTATCCTGGGAATGTGGAACTGCTGGGAATGTGGGCTGCTGGCCCCACCTCCTCTTGTCATCCGCTAATCATCATTAGTTGTCAGCAGTGCCTGATTAAGGGTTCCAGCCACCCTAGGCTAATACAGAAGTGACTGACCACGGTACCACCCCTTCCCCACCCCACAATTTAATTTCTCATATTCAACTAAAAATCTGAAACAGGCTCGGGCCTTAGTTCTATACATATTGCCACTTGCCAACCTTGCAGGGCGGCATCAATCATAGCTTAGGGGGTGGTGGAGCAAGCCGTGGCTCCCACAGGATCTCCTCTTCCCAGCTTCCCTGCCTGGGTGACACGAGACCTTGCTTAGCCCTGACTCCAGCAGCACCAATAAGCACTCCCATCCCAGTGCAATCTATTGTGCTGGCTCTGCCAGAACCCAGCGCTCCAGGCTGCAGCCTATTGGTTAATCATGCCTGGTCTGGTGGTGACTTTGTTACTCCCTCTCTCATTGATGGTGTCAGTGTCAGTCCTGGTTCAAGGGTTCACTGCTTAAGAAGCTGCCGGTAGACTGCATAGAACATGAATCGGATTTAGAGAAGACGAGTCACAGGAAGCGAGGTGAGGAGATGCTCGAGTATCCTGCTGCTATACTGTCCCCACCAGCTTCCCAGGAGAACATAATGGCAGCTAGGCAGAGACTCGATTGGTGATCACCGGATGGCATTTTTTAACTCCCCCTGGGGCACCACACACTGAAAACAATTGTCACTGGCATAAGGTCTCTTCTGTGTTCTGCAAGCAGATGAGCCTAGTACTAACTGTACTCTGTTCATCTGGGGATCATAGTGGGTTTTTTATGTTCTATGTGGGGCAATGCATTTTTTTTTTTTTTTTATGTGGGGACCAAATTGATATTTGTTTTTATATCAGTGCCAATGTATTTTATTTTTGTTACTTGTGTGGACAAGTCTGACAAGCTCCTGTTACCCAGCACAAAGCAGAAGAACTGTGAGCATCAGTTGTTTGCCAGCTGTTAAGAGAGAGAGTGAGAGCCAGTCCGAGCGAGTCTACTCTTTTATGCTACAACACAGAGGTAAATTGGCTGAACTACCCCTTCTACTTATGATCTATTCGGAGCAAGTGCACCGGTCCATGGGGGAACCCTTTGATGGTGGTCAGCTGAACAACCATTATCCATGTAAATAACTCCGGTCTGTCCGCACTAGTGCACCATCAGACTGGAGTTGGATTATGGCCACTGCGGTAACATGGACCAAAAAGGAGAAAGAACTTGGTGTTCTTAATGTCCTCTGTGGACTTTTCAAATAACCAGGCAGGAGCTAATTAAAAAAGCCAGAACATCTGCTGGATTTATATGAACTGCTCCCTTTAACTACACGGACTGTTATCATGATATATTACCGAATAAAAACAGGAGGGAAATCATAAATCCATAGTGTTATTATCAGGGGCCACATCTAGATTTAAGGTGGTTACTAATTTATGTATAATATTATATAGAATAATAGGTTCATAAGTTTATATTTTTATGTGTAAACTACATGTGACCACTTGTTTATGTATCTTTTTAAATCAAACTGAATTTTAGTAAATTGTATTACTTATTCATATAAAAATCAATATATAGTATACATGTATCATTTGGGATTATCCAGATCCATGTGCATTTGATTATATAGCACCATACCTCCAGCTGTTTTTCTTTAGTATAACACCAAGCCACTTGGGTCCAGTCATTTCCTTTTTTGGTTTAATAGGTGTGGGATCACAGACAAAACAAGTCTTTAAATACTAAGCATTATTTTATATATAAAATAAAATAAATAAACGAATGAGTGCCTAGTTGAGTAGTACGTTTCTATATTAGGAAGGGGCAATACTCAGTAAATTGCGGTGGTGGCTTTAGCCGTTGGGAAGCCCCAACATGAAGGGGACAGCGAAATGATGGGGAGCGAATCTTGTGAATAGGGGAGGCCTGACCCCTAAATTTTCCCCTGAAGATTCCCACATCCACCCACTTTTCCAGAGAAGTTGGAGAACCAGGGGCAACATTGGGTATCATTGTACAGGGCCACATTGATGCAATCCAACACACCATGACCCCCACATCTCCTACTTTGACCTCTCTCTCTCTCTCTCAAGCAACTTCGGGTGACCAAGGTAAAAAGTTGGCCAATATGAGATTATGATAAATAATATTACAAATAATATTACAACTTAAAAAAAAATATTCCTAATAGTGTTGTCCTACACTTACTCCCTCTATAAAACACAGTAGTATAAAAAGCTGAAAAAAGCATAGCATGTTAGTCACAGGTGCTGCGACATCAATGGCAATGCCATGTGTATGGTTCCACCAACCAATTCTCAGGCTTTTTAAGGCAATAGAGTTATGAAAGGTAGAGAAGAGCCCCCCTCCAAGAAATATGTGTTTTCCCTAAATTGTATCACCGAGAACACGCTGTTCAAACAGATATAATCAAATCAAAACAGTCTTCATACTTATTCATGTATGACCAGAGTATATACCACACTTCATCAGTCTGATCACAACTGTAATTCACATGGCATTGGGAATATGAAAAAGTCCCCTAAAAAAATGAGAAAAAAAATCACGAAAAACTCATTTTGACCTGCTCATGTATTGAACATTGCCATGTCAACCTTCTGCTTGTGTCAAAATTTATTCTGTCAACCATTTCATGTTTCAAACTATTTACTGTCAATCTATCTTATAATACACATGAATAGGTCAACATGAGTTTTTTTTTTTTCATTTTTGGAACTTTTCATACTTTACCCTCCATGTGGAATACAATTGGGAATTGTAAAGCTATGCAAGGGGATGCAGTACATTAAGGGCATGAGACCTTAATCTATGACAAAAGGGAGCAGAGCAGTGACAATTTCAGTTAGAGAAGAACGGTAGTGCGCCACAGTGCGCACAGTGGCCACAATAGGTATTGCATTAGCTGTGCTCTCAAAGAAGGATTCAGGAAATCATCCCAGGTCACGCTTCACATATGTCCCTGCAAAAAAATAATACGATTAGGCGGGAGGTGGGGTGGTGGCCATTATTGCTGTGCCCTAGGGTGCCTTCACCCCTAAATCCGCCCCTGGTATAACTCATAAACATTGGGGTGTATAGTGTATGGGATCTACATGGCATTGGCATCACCTCCTCCTCTCATATTAGGCCATGAGGCCCTTAATCCGGCCATGACCAAGGCTGGAGGCAGAAATAATATGGAGATTAATCTATGACAAAAGGGAGCCGAGCAGTGATGATTCTAGTGAAGCAAGGAAAATGAAAAATGTCCAGCCGAGAGTGGGGTTGACCGAAGGCGCCTGTGTGACTGGCCGGTGTGAGAGTGTACATGTGCCTCGCCCATAGTAAATGCGTTTGTTGTGACTACAACATGTCTCTTTTTAAAGAGATATTTAATCAAAATGTAAATATTGTGCTACCATTGTGCTGACACGGAAAGTCAATATACTGTATGTAAATTTAAAATTGCTTGTCTGCTTTCCGGTTTTCTGGAGACTCCCAGCCTTCTGGTAGAGAAGGCAAGTATGGCAAGTATGGGTAAATCCTATTACAAGCCAAGATTACAGCCTAGTGATAGATACAGAGAAGCAGTGGCGTAAGTTTGTCCCAGTTGCACAGAGGCAAAATAAATATTGGTGCCCCCAAATAGCGTAATCAGTAAAGGGTCTGTCTCCAGTAAAACAGGTCATGGTTCTAATAACAGGGTTTGACACTTGCAAAAATGATGTTAGGAGGGGGAGTCAGCCACAGAAGCGTTATTGACAGCTTTCACCTAACTGATACAAGCTGGCAAGGGAGGAGAGGTGCCCCCTTGGGAGTAGGAGCCCGGCGGCAGATGACTCCGTTGCCTCCTAGAGTTACGCCTCTGCAGAGAAGCATTTTTTTTCCTTTTGACCCAAACTGGACAGTCCCTATAAAGCTTGCCATGATACAGATACATATAAAAACAAGAAAAACAAAGGTCAACCCTCTGCCCAACACAGGTAGAATGTAACTGAATATAACCCAGATAATCTGACCTATTTACTGAGCAGAAAATCAGAGTTTCATAACATTAACATTGTAAGGTGCAATGGTAGAAGTAACTCTGTAAGCAATTTCCCTCCGGCAAATCTCCAAGCGTTTGTGAAGTTCTTGTGTTTTTCCCCAGCTCTGCAGTTTTTGTTTGGCATGAAATAAAGTCAAAATGTACGAAAATAGTACAATGCCACCAAGGGAAATAACCAGCAATTAGACAATACTTGCATCTAAAATATAATGCAGAGCTTTGTAAATGCAAATGTATGTGGATTCCATTCGCTGTCACAATGTGAAACAGATGTTCCGCAATGCCGTGTTTCTAAGACATACACGATGATATCCACAAATGTAAATGTATGTTGTATGCTGAATGACTATCCATTGTACCAATAAATAAAATGCTTTCCTAAATCATGTTCTCCAAGTCAGGACATGATGCATGCACAGATACCCACACCTACATTCTAATCATTACTTATAGTGACAGGCAGTGCCATCTCCTCCTTCTACTGGTTTGTGACAATTATTACTAAACAGTCATCTGCTGCAATCAGACTCATCCCTCCCACTCAGAGTCGGATTGGCCCGGGGTGTCTGAAGGTCCGCCCCCTCCTCCAGGGATCAGGATCCAGACTTTGAATTATATTTGAATTATACATTATATTATTAGACTGCATAGGACTATGGTGCATGTTGTACAGTGCATTCCTGTTTGGTCATGGATGGGCTATATGTCATGGGTGGGCTATATTCAGCAAGGGGCTCAGACCATGCATTTTCTAATGGTTAGGAAAACTTACCTGCCATGTCTCAGCAGGGCTGTAGCCTCTGGTGAAGGTGACTTGGCTCACAGCTGTGGCATTCCCGTTTGCGGGCACTGTCAGTGGTCTGTGAGCTGGTGGCATTCCCCCGGCCTCTCTATCTGAATAGGCGCTGTTCGCATGGAGACTCCCAACTGCCATGATACTATGTGATGTGATTAACGTTTCCATGCTTATTGGCTACAGGTAGTTAAATCGCCCCTTCAGAGCCTGGAGGTTTATATGTCATCAGTTACAGGCAATGAAAGAATTAGGCCTTCTGGCCTTAATCAAATGTCAGTGCTGCCAGGCCACAACAAAGGCTCGGGGGATGTTCTCCTTCATCCAACCTACCATTCTTGTGCTGTAATTCCGTATTCACGCCAGTTACCGATGCTGCAGCTCTGCACATGTGCAGGGCCGCTGTACAAACGCCATAGGCGACTGCGTCAGTCGCTGAGGCCAGCGGCGTAACTATAGCACCGCAGCCCCCGCCACCGCGGGGGGCGCTGTGCATGTGGGGGCGCCAGGGGCTGCGGTGCTATAGTAACACCCCCCCCCCCCAATCCCCCGCAGACTTACCTATCTCGCTGGTCCCGGCGGCTCCGTTCTTCTTCTGCTGAGGACCACCACAAAATGGCCGCCCCCATATAGCACACAGTTCTCTGAAACTTACTTACTTAGTTACACCACTGGCTGAGGCGTTGGCACGGGTAGGGGTCGGAGAGGGGCAGGCAGGGCATGAGCAGAGGAACGCCCAGTGTTTTATAGTTGTTCCCAGGAACATTTTCCTCTGGGAATGCATGCGGGCTGATGCCTGCCGGGGCGGGCGGCTGACGTCACATGATTCCCCCTCTTTGGGTGACTCTGGTGGAGAGAAATCATTTGATGGTCGGAAAGGGGTTGTGTTCGCATACATCCCCTTGCATGGTACCGAGGGGATTCAGCAGTGGGTGGGGGCACTCGCCCGGTTGGCTGGAGGCATTAAGTCCCTCGCTAAGCAGCAAATGACCGCTGCTTAGTGAGCTGTCCTGACTCAGGTTCTAAGGTCCTTATTCTGGTTGACTCACAACTCTGTGAACTTCACAGCCTTGCGAGTCCCCAGACGCCACCTGCTCGGCCGCCCACCCCCCTGCCAAACCCCCGCAGACATGCGAATGGATGATTTGATGGTCGGCGACCATCAAATGATTTCTTCAGCGCTCACAGATCTGAGACACCTCTATGGTGTCTCAGACCGGAGAGCATCCTGTGCGGGAAGCAGACGGGCAGCTGACATCCGCTGTCATCAGCTGCCAGCCCCCGCGTCATCGGGGAATTACCATGGGAACGCCCAGTGTTCTCATGGGAATGCCCATGAAACGCTGGGTGTTCCCATAAGCAAATTTCCAGGCCGCCACCCCATGCCCCTCCATGCCCCAACCTGGACTTCTGTGTGCACACAGCGGCTGCTCATGTATCCAAAAACCTATGCGCATGCGCGGTCACAAACAATCGGTTCCCCTGCTAACGCGCTGGGGACCGATTGAATTAGAATAACCCCCATAGTGTATATAAATTCTATTACAAGAACTGCAAAGATTGAAGATGTTGAAAACTACCCGTTAAGAAGGTTATCAAGAGAAAGTAAAGAAAATAGACGCTTTATGCAAATTTATATCTAAAGTTGTGAGCATGCGAGTCAGTAACTAGTGACATCACAATGGAATGAGAAAGTGCATGGTCCCAATGTCATAAATACTGCAGTAGTTCAACCAAGAAAATGTCTGCCTCAGCAGTGTGTGCATACAGTGTCCAAGGTACTGTACTAAGCAAATATGCAGTTTATTTATCAGGTGATGGAATCATCACGTCTTATTACTTACATTTGTACTCTAATTCTTAGCATGCAGTAGCACTTCTGATACTATCATACAGTATTATCTGTACTGATACCATTATCAATAATTGCACTGATTATCAGGTAATCAGAACAATGGTTTTTTTTTCTAGTTCATTCTTTCTGACAAAATCCTTCTTAGATGGACAAAACCATGTGCACTGCAGGGGGGCAGATGTAACATGTGCAGAGAGAATTAGATTTGGGTGAGTTTTTTTGTTTCTGTGCAGGGAAAATACCGACTGCATAATTTGGTACTTATGTATTATCTGGGCTCCCATGTTAAATGCACCCCATTTTTTCATACCCCTACTATCCAACTACGCATGGAGTTGATTTTATATAGTGTGGCGGGCGCAGCGAGCCACCGTGCCCCAAGCTAGGCGAGCACAGCGAGCCCCGCGAGGGGACGTGGTCTCATAAGAAAAACGGGAGCCCAGATATTACATAAGTACCCCAGTTGTAAATATTGCATGTTTTGTTCCAGGGAAATTCTTTTTTGTCCAATAGCAAATGTCCTTTATATGTAATTCAATCAAACCCAGTTTATTGTATGTAATCCAAAGAGAAATCCAAGTCAAATCTTGATTTTTAAATCCATTCCAAGCAAGTCTTTATTTAATCCCCTGGAAAAAAAAAATATAAGAAGTGAACTACTCTGCTTCGAGTCTCAGTGAAGAATAACGGAAGACTCAACTAGCCGGGGCTCCCCTTAGCTGAGCAGCCAATCACAAGCAGCTTTTTGATGATGAAGGGAGTCCCAGGGATACCCTGCTTTGTTCATTTATCAACAGAGTTTACATGAATACCTACAGATCTGGGGAAAATGCAGTTGACAGTGCAGTGCTATACCAGTCATGTCATTCATTTAAGTTCTTGTTGGATCACAAAACCAAATTGAAATGAATGGGCCATAAGAATGAATTGGAAACATCCCATGTGACTTAGAACTCCCATATTTCTCCCAATATATTCTGTATTTGAATAAATAATGTTGCAGACCATAACCGGCATTCTTCCCATTGTGTTTGGGAACAATTGACCTAATCTCTTTGGTGCTTGGCCCATTGGCTAATACTATATTTAGATACATCTAATATTAATGCAAAGGATCCATAGAACAGAATGGAATAGATTTTATTTTCACATGCTTTGCTTGCATTGCATTTATATAAAGAGCAGGTGGTGGGATTGATCCATATATTGCTTGTGCTGCAGTATCCTTACACGTGTTTTTTGTGGTGTTGTTGCAATGTGTATTACTGCATACATGGTGTAATATTATACGAGTGATAAAACTCCTTACATATGATACAGTAAATGGTGCTCCAGCCAATCAGATCCCAACTGTCATATTTTTAAACAAATGACAGCTACTATATGTGATAATTGTACTGTCCCTGCTTATATTGTTGGTACTTATGTATTATCTGGGCTCCCATGTTAAATGCACCCCATTTTTTCATACCCCTACTATCCAACTACGCATGGAGTTGATTTTATATAGTGTGGCGGGCGCAGCGAGCCACCGTGCCCCAAGCTAGGCGAGCACAGCGAGCCCCGCGAGGGGACGTGGTCTCATAAGAAAAACGGGAGCCCAGATATTACATAAGTACCCATAATTTTACACTGCAATATAGATCTCACTTTAAAGAAAAACCCCACCCAAATCTAATTCTCTCTGCACAAGTTACATCTGCCCCACCCGCAGTGCACATGGTTTTGTCCATCTAAGAAGGTTTTTTTTAAGAAAGAATGACTAGAATAACCCCCAATATGTGGACAAAAAATGCAGCACTATCGGGCTCATTTATCAACAAATGATAAAACTCATTGCGTACGATACATGGTGCTCCAGTCAATCAGCTTCTAAAGGTTGCGTACGATACACTGCGTACGATACATGGTGCTCCAGTCAATAAAGCTTCTATACACGCTGCAATAAGCAGCATGCAATGCGACGCGATGCGCGCTCCCGCGGGCATCGCATCGCACAGTACAAAAAGTATGTGCTGCACATACTTTTTGTACTGCCCGTGGATCGCATTGCATGCAAAATCCAATGCAATGCCATCAACCCAATAATGCGTCGCATTGCACACTGCTTATTGCAGCATGTATGGGGACCTTACAATCAGAATCAACTTTATTGGCCATGTGTGGCCTAGGCAGCCATCAGCGGCACCACTGGTCGTTGCTGCAGCCCGGTAGGTAACAATATGGTACTTATGTAATATCTGGGCTCCCGTTTTTCTTATGAGACCACGTCCCCTCGCGGGGCTCGCTGTGCTCGCCTAGCTTGGGGCACGGTGGCTCGCTGCGCCCGCCACACTATATAAAATCAACTCCATGCGTAGTTGGATAGTAGGGGTATGAAAAAATGGGGTGCATTTAACATGGGAGCCCAGATAATACATAAGTACCACAACTGGTTTAAAATGCAAGAATCCCTACTGGATGGTTATAATATAGTAATATTAAAGTAGTAAATAAGGATATACATATTTATTTAATTATTATTATTATTATTATTATTTTTTAATAAATGTGTAGGGATTTTTTTGTCTTTTTGTTGTATTTGCACTATATTTTTATAACGGGCAGGCGTTCTAATGGAAACCTTACAAATTTACAGGGATCCATTGGTGTGACAAGTTGGGGTGTCCAAACCAAATACACCATATTTACCTGATCAAGGCTCTCAAGAAGAGCAAATGTATTTTCAGTGGGGACGGGCAATATCTGTTTGTTTGGTCCCGTCTCCAATAGATGCAGCTCAACAATGGCCATACTGGGCCTTCATCCACTGTTACAGATGGACCCAACACTCCAGGTTCCTTCATTAATAACCTAAACTGTTTAAAAATGTACATGCTGCAAGCCCCATTGAAATGAATGGGCTACTGAAATGAATGGGGAAAACATACTACTACATACATATGGACACATTTGCAAGCATGCAAATCTAGGGCCTAATTTAGACTTGATCACGGGGCACATTTGTTCTCAAAATGAGCAAAACCATGTGCACTGCAGGTGGGGCAGATGTAACATGTGCAGAAAGAGTTAGATTTGTTGAAACCGAAATGTAAACTGCAGTGTCAAAAAAAAAAAAAAGCGGCCCATATTTACCCAGCACAGAAACAAAATAGCTCACCCAAAATTAACTCTCTGCACGTTACATCAGCCCCACCTGAAGTGTACATGGATTTGCCCATTTTAAGAACAGATGTGACTTAGGCATGTGGTCTGTGCTTGCATTTTTCAATGGACACTCAACATTGTTGAGTAAAGTCCTTCTAAACAGCATTAACATACAGTAGATGAGCTACATAATTAAATATACTTTTGTTGCCATTTATACCCATCCTTCTTCAGATACATTCTGACCTTCATCTCAAGCCATTAAATATGTAAGATGTTGTCTAGTTGACATTTTCATACTGTGCGTAAATCAGGAATAATAGCTTTATCTGACTCCTTAAATTACACGGATACTATATTGCTTTTTAGCTTGGGTTACAATTAAGTAATACATATACAATGCCAAAATGTCTAACTTCATTGAAGGCATATTGATTTGCTGACTATACAAATACATCTAATCTTATTTAATAAACATTTCTAGGAATATAACTACTCAGCATTTCCCACTAATTATCTTACAAACCAAACTGACCTAGAGAACAAATGGGTAAGGCGCCAATCCCATGCATATATTTAATAGTGCCCTAATTGTGTCCTGCTCTTCTACTAAAAGGTACAACTACTGTACTTATTATACATAATCATTCCCGATTGGCATAATCTGTTGATTAAATAAACTATTGATTACATTGACCTGCTTTGTTCCGAGTCTGGATGTTAGAAATACAGCATATAATAGAGTTGTCAAATGCAAAAAAGGAAAATATATCATATTTACCGCAATATAAAATAGAACAACATTAGTTTCATATAATAACAGAATAAATAATATTATAATGATATGCCCAGAAAGGGCTTAGTATTCCTGGCATTTAGTTATGTTAATTCATTGAATTTTCCAAGGGGACTCATTTTGTGTAGAATGTTGACCTATTGATTCCAATAGACACAAGAATATAATCTATGACGCTGCACTTATTATTGCCATCTTATTATATCAGTGTGTGCATTAAACTTTAATAACATTTTGAATATCTGCAATGCTGCGCCATATGATGCACTGAAAATACCCAACATCTTCCTCATTCTAATAAAGAATAATCATTGTCTCCTGACATACATAAATGCCATATGTTCCCCGATTATACTTATGTATGTAAACCTAATACAGATACTTGATATTGCTGCATTTATTGTAATCTGTCGAATTCCAAATCAATACTTTATTTTAGCATCTTGTCGATAGCCAGTTATTTTAAACTCTTGCTATACAATACTAAAATCATTTAAAATGTATCTCGTCCTATCATAATAACCTAGGTCCCATTCATTCACAATGTAATGATTGACTAATGAAATCTACAAGGTAACCAGTGAAAACCTACATACAGTATCAATGGTTTCCTACTGTGCTTACTGCTGGTTCTCCTGCACATGAATAAGTGAAAGACTACTCTACAAATAAATACGTTTTCAGACCCAAAGGTGGAGCTGTATTATACATTGGGAATACAATACATCTAACACTATATTAATATACATTAATACATCCAATGCATGTAATAGCATAATCGTATTATGCAGACAGAAGTGGTATTTCTGTAAATTGACTAAAGATTTACACCTATTGTATGTGTGTGATGTGTGTGCATATATAGATGTATGTCTATCTATTTATATGAATACAAATAAATAAAATGATATATATATATATATATATATATATATATATACACACACACACACACATACACACACACACACATACACACACACACACACACACACACATACACACACACACACACACACATACACACACACACACACACTTATACACACGCATTACACATACATGAGCATATTACTATTGCATCTGTTTCTCCAATAAATATACTAGTACTACAGTATATATCCCTGTATCCTGCCTCATTCTAAGGCAAGCTCACAGCTCACTGCACACAGAGGATGAGAGGATGAGCCTGTAATCGGGTGGGGTCCTCTCTACACTGCCTTCCCAGAAAATACCACAGGCGAGGAGATTGCCCAAACCCCCCTCTTCTCACCCCCACCTTGTAATTAAAGCGATCTGCTTACTGTGTACCTGCTGGTAAATGCCTGTTTTTTTTTCCAAGACAGTCAGTAAACTGCCCTTTGACAACTGACGCACAATTAAGTGTGTGCTGCTATAACGCGTGCCCTGTCCTTTGATTTTATATGGCAACCTACCAAGCCATCTGTTACAATGTCATTTGTTAATAAAGAAAACATGCACCAGGTCAGAATATTGATTCACTAAACATATCATGATTTTGCTGGATCTACAACGTCATCAACTCTGCTTCAGAATCAAATGGACAGATCATATAGTAGACAGCCACATAGGAAGCAAGCCCGAATGAACAAAACCATAAAAATAAATGAATAAATAAGAACATAACACATAAACACATACAGTAAATAGTAAAATAAACAAATAAGAAAGCCACACAAATAAATAGTAAAATAAAAAATAAATAAAAAAAAAACAAGCCACGTAAAAAAAAAACAAGCCACATAAACAAATAAATAATAAAAAAAATAAGCAAACACAAATAATGAAATAAAAAAAGCAATCCACATAAACAAATCTGAAGCACCTCTGGCATTGAGTCTCTGGAGGTGCTTAGGTCTGGCTCCCCCTGAGCTACAGTATGATGCAGCTCCCCCCCACCCCCATTCTCTCGTGCTCTGCTTCCCCACTAGTGGGTTCCAATTCCAGCAGTAATTACTAATGTCCCAGCACGTATATCTGTCAGCCTCAGAGGTGGCTCTGTTTTTTTTGTGTTTTTTTTTTTTGACGCAACTACGCAGAAATGTCTGGACGTGCAGCCAGCAAACCCTCCCTCAGTGATCGCCCAGGCTGAGAGGGCTCTCTAATAGTATGATATGTCTTACCAGTGATTGGTATAGCGCACACACACTACGCATCACATTGACAAAGGCTATTTCAGTCTTTCAGGTGAACAATGCCTATAAACGTAATCCTAGTCAGATGTCCTACACTACAGTGACCGGGGTATTTACAGAAATGGGTGGGAGCTTGGCTGTTAGATACATTGTTGCAGGACTAGGATTAGAAGGATGTATATGTAGGCTGATGCACAGTATTGGTGGGAGCTGGCTGGGAGATACTTTGTTGCAGGACTAGGATACTGGGAGATGCTGGACTAGGATGTGGATGAATCTGCAGGGTGATGTCCAGTATGGGTGGGAGCAGGCTGGGAGATACATTGTTGCAGGACTAGGCTGTGGATTTATCTGCAGGGTGATGCCCAGTGGGTGGGAGCAGGTTGGGAGATACTTTGGTACAGGATTAGGATACTGGGAGCATACAGGACTAGGATGTGGATGTATCTGCAGGGTGATGCCCAGTATAGGTGGGGGCTACCTGAGAGCTACAGTATTACAGGACTGACTAGGATGTGGATGTATCTGCAGTGTAATGGCCAGTATGTGTGGGAGCAGGCTGGGAGATACATTGTTACAGGACTGACTAGGATGTGGATGTATCTGCAGTGTAATGGCCAGTATGTGTGGGAGCAGGCTGGGAGATACATTGTTACAGGACTGACTAGGATGTGGATGTATCTGCAGTGTTATGCCCAGTATGTGTGGGAGCAGGCTGGGGGATGCTATGTTACAGGAATGACTAGGATGCGGATGTATCTGCAGTGTAATGCCCAGTATGTTTGGGAACAGGCTGGTGGATACTTTGTTACAGGACTGACAATGATGTGGCTGTACCTGCAGGGTGATACACAGTATGGGTGGGAGCTTGGCTGGGATCTACTGCAGGAGAGCTCTCTGCACTTATAGCTCTGCAGTGGAGCTGTCCACCTTGCTGCGGTGCTGAAACCGCCCACACCAGCACACAGCAGCCTACAGAGCTCAGCACGCAGGGCAGCCTCTCCGGCTGCAGGCTGGCTCAGGGCTTGTGGAAATCACTGCAGCAAGTCTGATTTCCAGGCAGCTGGGATTACAAGACACTGCAGAGAGGGCTACAGTGCAGCCATTCAGGTTAAACAGCAAGCCCAGATTTGTTAGCTACATCGTCAGCTGCCTGCTAAGATGACTTCCCTCCTGCCCCTTAATGCAGGAGCCCATATATAGCACAGACATTCACAAAATCCTGTGGTTGCAAAGCCCTTGTCTTACCTTGTGAGGTGTGTATCCAGCAGAAGTAGGT
The DNA here is from genome assembly GCF_055691185.1 of Crinia signifera. Taxonomy (NCBI): domain Eukaryota; kingdom Metazoa; phylum Chordata; class Amphibia; order Anura; family Myobatrachidae; genus Crinia; species Crinia signifera. The sequence goes on from NC_139219.1 coordinate 37,270,908, forward strand.
GCTGAGGAGGAATCGCACTCCTTATGGAGGATGTAGCTGCAGGGGAGGCAAGAACCACCGTTCCTGACCTCCTCCAAGTCTTCTTCGTCAATGGGAAAGAACGAGCTCTGCCCTTACCAAAGATGGCCGTCCTTCTTGACGTCAGCAGCTTATAATAGACATCTATCATGGGGCGGAGGGTGTGTGTGTGGGGAGGAGGGGGCAGGCTGCTGGGGAGGTTTGAGTCACCGTCTGCCTGTGCAATGCTGCAATGCATTTTTTATTTTTGTAAAAAAATGTGTGTATTTTGTTAATACCTTAATAATAAAAAAACCTGATGATGCAGATTGCTGAGCTGGATGAGTTGCAATATTCTGAAATGCATTAAAAACTATTGTTTTTTTTTTCTTTGCAGGCAGCAGGGACGTTGACGATGAATTAAATTGAGCTAAAGCTGCTGCACTGATTTATTTTCGCCAAAGGGGTGGTCTGAAGGGATATCCCTCTCTTGTGCCTGCTCCATATATGGCTAACCTACGTGTACAGATTATATACACAGGATTTTTAAGTGAATTCTATTTTCCTAAGGATTCAATATGGTAAAAAAAAAAAAAAAAACCTGTTCATAAGAAAAATGCAGTGGTCATCCTTGGGTGCAGAAAGAACGCACAGGAACCTATAGTAAGGATAATAACAGCAACAAAACGTCCTTCAATGCTTTGTAATATATTCTGTTAGAGATTGTAGCACGTATCATGGATGGGCATGGCAGTACAGCAGTATGTGTCATGTAATGTAATGTGTCAGCAGTATAAGATTGGTCGGTTGTTATAGTAAATAACCCTTTACACCAGCATACAAGCAGTCATAGGGTTACTTGGTATTCCCCATATTCTGCAGTGTTATACAACATACCATTACTAAATGGCTGTAGGTAGAAGAGATCCACAAAAATGCATTGAAAAAGGCAGTCACCAGCAAAAGAGCTGGATCCATGCTAAATGCAGTGAAAAGATGCTTGCTAAATACACATAGAAACCAGAACCACTAAAATCCCATCCATACTAAATACTGCACACAGAAAAAGGCAGCTTCACCGAAAACAGCCAGATCCATACTAAATGCTGTATATAGAAAAAGCCAGATTCGCAATAAGTGGGTCATTCTAATTCACTCCGTCTCCGGCATTTCGCACCAGGGACCGATGTTTTGGTACTACGCATGCCTACAGCGCTGCTGTACAGGTGCCTTCGGCAACTTGCATAGTCGCTGTGTCGTTCGCACAGGGGGGGCGGGATGGAGGCAGGCAGGCAGGGGGTGCGTGTTCGCATGAAAATGCCCTGCGTTTCCTGGGTGTACCCACAAAATCAGTGGGAGCACCCAGGAAAATGCAGGGCATCCCCATGCGTACGCAGGCAGGCACCAGCCTTACAGGGGCGGCCGGCTGATGTCACAGCCGCCTGCCTATTCTCGGAACCCGGATGACGCAGGTCTAGATCAGTCCAGACTTGCGAGCAGGGGAAAAAATCATTTGATGATTGGTGACCATGATTTTGCCCCCGTACCCTACCCTGGGAATGGATGTTTATGCAAAATGGCGGGGGGCTTGCCAAAACAAATCAGTGAGCTCAGGGAGATGTAGGCTAGCCGGGAAGGACCCAGGGTTTAGGGGGCTGCGGAGCAAACCAGTCCCTAGCCTGACTAAGTAAACAGGCAGCACGATACCCCTCAAGTTCAGGATAAGCCACCCCCCCTCCCCCCAATGTGTTTAGGCAGGACATGGTCTATCTGGCTATGCGTGGTCTTGCTCTTTGCCAAACACGGCAGGAAAACAATTAGTTCAATTTCGCTAAAAGGGACTTAGAGGGATTCTGGGAATAGCTCGGAAGAGATACATAAGTTTAGGTAACAAAATGATTTTGGAAGCGGCAATAAGACCTAACTAGGAGATTTCCTGTAAGAGCCATTTGCCTATTAATTTCACAAATAAACATAACATAACAGGGGTGAAACTCAAATACATCGCAGTCTCTAGCAACCTGAACCCCCTGCCAAGCATACCTATACTGATCCTTAAGGAAAGTAACTTCGTCACTGGGTAGGTTAAAAGATAGGGGTTTGGTTTTGGAGGTATTCAATTTATGAAAGGAAATATTGGAACATTCCTCCAATACTCTATGAAGTGCACGAAGAGATATGGAGGGATTTAACAAACACAGAAGGATGTCATCAGCGAAAAAGGCTAATTATTTGAGAGGGGCGGCCACAGTGGCGTAACTACTGTAAAGGCAGCCCCAGCTGCCGCTTGGGGGAGCAAGCCACAGTGGGGTCTGTGTGGGCGCCGGAACCTGCTCGATGCACTGATATGCTGTTGCCTGTCGCTGCCCACTGGCTAAGCACCGGAGGCTAGACAGCCGCAGCGCGGGTGCGGCCATGGCAGAGATGACAAATCCCTCCACTGATTCAATTGACTGCACACAGAGCCGGCTATTGGCTACTGTGTACAGGATGGGCGGATGGAAGTGCTAGGGCTTCCTGGGATACGTTGGGGTCAAGGGAAGCAGCAGTGTCTACTGGTCTCTCTTCCTCAATCCTGCTTCAGCTTCTCCGTTATGCGTGTGACGTCATCACGTCACACACTGGGGAAACACGCTGGAGAGGAGTCCGGGGGGGCGCCACAATTTTTTTGGCAGGGGGGAGCAAAATTTATAGTGACGCACCTGGGCGGCCATCTATAATAGCCCCCCTTAATTCCTCTGTAATTCTAATTATCTCAGCCAGAGGCTCTACAGACAGAGCGAAAAAGAGCGGGGATAGAGGCACCCCTGTCTAATGCCATTGTGGAACCCTGAGGAGAGACATCCATTAACAAATAACCTTGCGGAAGGGGTGGAATAAAGAACAAAAATTGAATCTAAGCAGGGGCTGGCTGGCAACTTTTAGCCTGGGGGGCAAGTCCAGAGGACCGGCCTATAAGTAACAGCGCATTGTTAAATGGAGGTTTTTCGTTTAAAAAATATGTATTAATAAAAAAAGCAATAATAGGACACCACAGGCTGCTCCCCTGTATAATATCAGGACACCACAGGCTACTCCCCGTCTTATAATAATAACAGGACCCCACAGGCTGCTCCCCCTGTATAATAATAGGACCCCCACAGGCTGCTCCCCCTGTATAATAAAAGTACACCACAGGCTGCTCCCCTGTATAATAAAAGTACACCACAGGCTGCTCCCCCTGTATAATAGGACACAACAGGCTGCTCCCCCTGTATAATAATAGGACCCCACAGGCTGCTCCCCTGTATAATAACAGGACCCCCACAGGCTGCTTCCCCTGTATAATAACAGGAACCAAACAGGCTGCTCTCCCTGTATAACAGGACCCCACAGGCTGCTCTCCCTGTATAACAGGACCCCACAGGCTGCTCTCCCTGTATAAAAGGACCCCACAGGCTGCTCCTCCTGTATAATAACAGGACCCCACAGGCTGCCCCCCCCCCCCTTCCTGCATAATAATAATAACTGGACCCCAGAGGCTGCTCCCCTGTATAATAACAGGACCCCATAGGCTGCTCCTCCTGTATAATAACAGGACCGCACAGGCTCCTCCCCTGTATAATAACAGGACCCCACAGGCTGCTCCTCCTGTATAAAAGGACCTCACAGGCTGCTCCCCTGTATAAACAGGACCCCACAGGCTGCTCCTCCTGTATAATAACAGGACCCCACAGGCTGCTCCTCCTGGGTAAAAGGACCTCACAGGCTGCTCCCCTGTATAATAACAGGACCCCACAGGCTGCTCCTCCTGTATAACATGACCCCACAGGCTGCTCACCCTGTATAACAGGATCCCACAGGCTGCTCCCCCCTATATAATAACGGGACCTTACAGGCTGCTCTCCCCTGTGTAATAACGGGACCCCACAGGCTGCTCCGCCTGTACAGTCCCTCTTACCTGATCCTGATGATGGACACCTAGGTGGGCTGCAGCACGTGGAATGCACAGGCCGGAAGTAAGCTGGAATTCAGAGAGTACACAACCCCACTCTCTGAAGCGGCCTCCTGCACTAGACATGTCCTTGGTGCAGGAGGACGGCGGCCATGTTTATGGAGACCAGTAGGAGACTGGTCAGCTGTGGCTGCAGCAGCAGCCTCAGAACCAGGCGGCCCGCACGCAAATAGATTGAGCGGCCCAGGGGGCACATGGCACCCTGCCCCCCGGCCCAGCCCGCCCCTGAATCTAAGACTCTACCAACAAATCCAAAACGAGACAGTACTCATTTCAAATAGCCCCAATGGAGTCTGACAGAATCAGCAAAGGTTCTTTTCTTTCCAATATGTTGAATACCCGGGGAGTGTTGTCTGGGCCTGCCTTCCCGGTACAAATATTGGGGCATTTTCCATAAAAAATACCCCAATCATGTGCTGTACATGCGGCGCAGACATCACACTGCTAGCACTGCCCTCTATGTCGCTACAATCCCCCCAAAAACTGCACCCCCATCGTAGGTCGACGTACTGATGGCTGTACAAAGCTCCTGCAGTGCTGTAGGTTTTTACTGCTGCTGTGGCCTCCAGTGTTGTAAAGTGTTCAGTGTTCTACTCTTTGCAGCGTCACTTTACTGTATTGGCGGGTCAGAAGAGCAGTGCAGAGCACCGGTGACTGGCAGACCTCATCAGTGCACCGAACACCGGTCCCTGGGGAGGTGAGTATAGTTTTTTTTACTTTATTTTTACATACATCAGACACACATAGCTGATCACATGGGCCCCCCATTATAAGTATGGTTACTAAAAAAAAAGTGATTTAAAGGGTTTCAAACATCCCTTAGCACACTATTTTAGTAAAAAATAATGTTAACAAATCAGCCACTCATTGCACAGAAAAATAAAACAATCCACTGAAAAAGCCAACTCACACATTACGAGTACTTATGGGCCATACACACAGGGCCGCCGACAGGGGGGTGCCAGGGGTTCAGCTGTCCCGGGCCCCGGCCTCTGCAGGCCCTGGTACTAACACCCCCCCCCCCGCAACCACACAGTATCCCCCACCCGGCAGTGAGTGCTCCGAGTCCCAGAGGGAGAAGATGCTGTGCCGCCGCCAATGCTGGTAAGTAATAGTAATGGGGGGGGGGGGGCGGGGTGCCAGCTGAGGGTCAGTCCAGGGCCCCAACATTACTAGTGGCGGCCCTGCATACACATGGGAAGATTTCTGCTTAATTTCCAAGTGATTTGGCTTAGAAATGAAGCACAAATCGCTCAGTGTGTATGCCCCATGGCGATGTGCGGCCTTGCATGTCACTATCTCCGGTCTAGATCATTCGAGCATGCAGTATATATCTAGTCAGATTGCTTAGCAAGATTGCAAATCGCCAGTCATACTGCCCATGTGCATGTACGCAGGTTATATAACTGGCATGTATGACCTAATGCTTGTGGTGTATGATAGAGACTTTAGAGGCTTTAGGCTGCTCAGCTGGTGCTGTATCACAATGTACATAAAGTAATGGTTTTATCAGAGGCGAATATAGGGGTCAGGCCAACCCTAGGCACAACATTATTGGCCTCCCCCATTCATGTCACTGCCCCCTTCTTGTTTGTTTCTCCCAACTACCAAAGCACCTTAGTTCCCCTCCACCACCACCCCAATCTACTGACCATTGCCCCCTCCTCCATTACCAGTTACAAAATAAAAAAATATGTAATTATTACAAAAACAAAAAATAATCACCTGCCCTTGTGTTGCCATCGGCCTAGCGGGCTCTTGTGCATGCCCTGCGCTGCCCTCCAGCAAGTATCACCCCTAGGTACGTTCCTCACTTGCCTAGTGGGAAAGCCACCACTGGGTTCCATCAGGAGTTACAATGGCACAGCCATCTGACAGTCATCTTAAGTCATAACTTTACCCCACACAGTACATCGGACGGGTGATTGCTAACAAGCATGGAATAAATTAGGCCTTATTTTATTCCATGGGTGTCATCTGCAAGGTGCCACCCCCCCCCCCCCCCCCACACACAAACACACACAGTCCTGGTGCCCTAGACTGCAGCCTAACTAGCCTGATGCTTTGTATGTGCCGGGAGAAGCTGGAATCCCTGTGTCACAGTCATCTCCCTCCTCATACAGTATCTGGTCAGGAAGCTCTAACTGCAGCACTGAACACTCTACTGCTCTACACTGCACTTTCTCCTGCTTCTTCATTCTACTGCTGCTCAAGATATAGTGATGTCAGTGTGCTCTGGATAGGGACCGCCCCGACAGAGGGGGAACCCAAAGTACAGTGTCCCCTGCACCATTTTCCCCTTGCGTAACCAAGATGGCCACCCAAACTACTACTGCCATACCTCCCAACTGTCCCACTTTTTCGTCCAAAGCAACTTGTCCATAGCTCTCTGGAAGGTTGCTGGGACACCATGTAAACCAAATGGGTACTTTATACTCCAACTCGCACCCTGGGGTAGAGAAGGCTCTGTTTGCCTTAGCAGCTTCTGTCAAAGGAATCTGCCAATATCCTTTTGTCAAATCAAGTGTAGTGAGATACTGACTATTGGCTAAATTCTCTACCAATTCATCAATCCGGGGCACAAAGGGTAAGAATCAAACTGGGACACGATTTAGTTTCCAGAAGTCATTGCAGAACCTTAGAGAACCTGAAGGCTTAGGTACTAAGACAATTGGATTATTCCACTCACTGGTGGATTCCTCTATAAGCCCTAGGTGTAACAACTCTTCCATCTCTTGCTTTACCGCTGCCCGCTTTGCTTCGGGTATGCGATAGGGCCTTTTGTTTAATGACCACAATGGGTGGAGTCACAACATCATGTTGGATGATCCGTGTTTTTCCCGGAATGACAGAAAACACATCTTGGTAGCGCTTCACCAATCTCACCACTTCCCGTTTCTATCCAGGAGTAAGCGTGACTTCAATGGCTACCTGGCAGTCTGGAAACTTTTTACCTACCAAAAGGGGCTGACTGGCACTTTCCTTCCAAGCTTTTAACAGGTTTACATGATAGATGTGTACCTCCCTCCTTCTACCCTCCTGTCGGACCTTGTAATTGATCAGCCCCACGGCCTCTATGATCTGATAGGGTCCCCTTTATTGTGCATAAATCTTGCTTTCTGTGGTGGGTACCAGCACTAACACTTTGTTTCCCGGGTTAAAGGACCCTGATGGGTGCTTACAATGTGAAATGCCCCCACATTGTCAACGCCACCCCAGTATCAATGCCAACCCGAAGCGTGGCAAGCGCAGCGAGCACGTAAGGGGCGGCGGTACGTGTCCTCCGACCTTTTCATACCCCACTATCCACGTCGGTGTGGAGTTGATTCTAGATAGTGTGGCGAGCGCAGCGAGCCACCGAGCCCGAAGCGTGGCGAGCGCAGCGAGCCTCGTGAGGGGACGCGTATTACTTTACATGTATTCCACGTCCCCTCGCCATGCTTCGGGCTTGTCTGCTCGCTGCGCTCGCCACACTATCTAACATCAACTCCATGTGTCGTGGATAGTGGGGGTATGAAAAGGTCGGAGGACGCATACCACTGACCCTCGCGGGCTCGCTGTGCTCGCCACGCTTCGGGTTGGCATTGATACTGGGGGTGGCATTGACAATGGGGGGGCATTTAACATTGTAAGGACCCATCAGCGTGCTTGTACAATTAGAAATTGTATACCATCGTATCACATGCCATTTAATGCCATACGATGCAATGCAATATTTTATTGTACAATCGCATCGTATATCATCGTATACCTTATTTAGTGTAATGGTATACGATGTGATGGGCGCCATGATAATACACAAGTACCGGAATGTGTACCAATCACTTTGAAAACAGCAGACAAATTCTTCATGTAGAAGATCAATTATCCAGGGGCATTCATTAGGTCCAGCAAAGAAATGGTCAAAATCCCAAGGGTGGGAGGGATGAGGGAGCCTGCAGGTATAACTGCTTCTCTTGTCCCTGTCTTGTTGGTACTTCTTGTGGGAACAGCAAACTGGCTGGAAGCGACTAGATATTTCAGGTGGAGACCCCCCCCCCACTACAGATCCAGTACTTGGGTGTAAGATACAGTTCTGTCTTTTTAATTCCCTTTTATTTCTGAGTTGTATTTCTTTTGTGTGCACTTTTAAAAATCATTGTAATATCTTAACCATTAACCATTTTATCACTAACGCTCTGTAGTATTTCTAGGAATAAATCATACATATTCCAGTTTCTGTTCTGAGGACTTTACCCCAGAAGAGAACGCTATAACATTACCTTTTTTATATTGTATTGTGTGGTCAGGTGCGAGCAAGGCGTACCTCTCGCAATTTCAAAGCACTAAATCAGGCTTTGCTGATGGCAGTACACCTCAAAGAGGGGACCCCTGTGTCCAAAGTGAACCCCAGTCATTGCCGGAGCTGCTCCGGTTGATTTATCTGAAGGAGCGACAGGTGGGTCTGTGACATTTGGTGGCAAGTGGTGGGATTGAGAATTAATTTTCTTTTTAAGAACTTAAGTGAGTGTGGGTAGAATTTTGTGAAAAATACCCACATCACCAGAATCAGAACTCAGAGCTTTACTATAATTTTAAAAGTCACACGGTGAGTGCAATCTCTGTTCCCCTCCCTTCTCTTGTTTTCTTTCCTATCTTTTTTATTTGACAAGTGTAAGACTCAGGATGGCTGATTACTAGCAGATGGAGAGAGATGACCTGGCGGTCGTGTGTATGCAGGGGAATATCCCATGGTCTGGTCAGAGTAGAGAACGTTTGACTCGGGCACTTGTGGATGCCGATCAGACTCTAGCTGCTGGAGGAAACCAGTCCATGGACAATCTTACCCCAGGGGCTCAGTCAGCACTGGACATTACAACCGATGCCCCACCAGGGTCAGATACTTCTGCTGGACCCAGCCAGTCTGCACTGCAGAGTTACCTTCTAACTGCTATCAGGCAAATGAAGGATGTGAACCCAGCTTTCGCCCTGTAGCTGATGCAGCACTACCAAGCAATTGTTGTCAGAGAAGCTGCAGAGCGCAAAGCTGTTCAAGAGGCTGCAGAGCGCAGAGCCCAACGAAGGACTGAGGCTGTGGTTGAAGAGCGCAAAGCCGAACGAAAGGCTGCAGAGCGTCAGGCCGAAGGTGAGTACCAGTTGGAGCTGGTAAGGCTCAGAGGCCTGGTCACTGTTGGTGAACCAGTGGAGGATGATACAGAGCATCATGATGGGCTGCACCATATTTTACAACACCTCGACCACCAAGGCACCTATGCGAGAGTCCTATTCGTGGACTTCAGCTTAGCATTTTATACTATCGTTCCCAGCATCCTGCAGCCAAAACTCCTCTCCTTAGGAGTCCCAGGATCAACATGCTCATGGATAGTGGACTTTCTAATGTCAAGGGAACAGGTAGTCAAAGCCGGTGCCTTCTCGTTCAGCACACGAACAATCAGTACTGGAGCCCCCCAAGGATGCGTCCTCTCCCCTCTGCTCTTCTCTCTCTACACAAATGATTGCACCTCAGCTGAGCAGTCAGTGAAAATCATCAAATTCGCAGATGACACCACTATCATCGGCCTAATCAAGGATGGTGACGAGACCGTGTACAGGCATGCAGTGGAGAAGCTGACACAGTGGTGTCATCTAAACCACACTAAAACAGTTGAGATGGTGGTCAACTACAGGAAAAAAAACTGCACTAGTCCCGCTAACAATAGCCAACGCAGTGGTGTCGCGGGCTGAATCCTTCAAATTCCTAGGGACAACCATGTCCAGTGACCTAAGATGGGGATTAAACATAACCACAAACATCAAAAAGGCCCAACAGCGCCTGTTCTTCCTGAGGCAACTCAGGAAATTCAACATCCCACAGGAGCAGCTGTGCGTATTCTACACCGCCATCGTGGAGTCTGTCTTATGTTCCTCGATCACAATCTGGTACGGTGGCGTAAGCGAGAACGACAAAACAAAAAGAGGGTAGTGAAGACTGCGGAAAGGATCATAGGGACCGACCTCCCCCAATAATGGATCAGTTCTCATCCAGGGTAAGGAAACACGCTGAGAAGATCGCAAAGGACAAGCTGCATCCTGGTCCCAACCTACCATCCGGAAGACGGTTCAGGTCCATCCCCGTCAAAATCCGCAAGAAGCTTCTTTCCATTAGCCGTCCATCACCTGAACAATCCAATCAAAGTGAATGCAATCCCAATATCAACAGCCAAACAACGTGTCCCTACTTGGCGACCTGACCACCATAGTCGTAGCTAGAAAATGAAATGCTTGTAATGTCTACTAGATTGTAAGCTCCTCTGAGCAGGGCCCTCTTCCCTCCTGTTGTCAAAGCCCTCTTCTCTTCACATTTCACTCACAGCTCTCCTATACTCGAACACTCAGTGACCATCTTCGTCTGCATACTCATCTCCATCATTGGCCTCAAGCCTCTTATAGTATGTCGATTGAGTCCTCACTACTTATATTTAAGCTGTAATGTGTATTGAACTGTGGCGCTCTATATTTGTACTCTATTTTTGTTATTTATTCAATGTTATGCCAAGTTTTGATCCCTGTACTGTTCCTTTGTACGGCGCTGCGAAACACTTGTGGCGCCTTATAAATAAAAATATAATAATAATAATGTCTTTATGTGATATATATAATGCCCCCCCCCTTTTCATCCCTGCTTGATGCTGCACTGTAATCCACAAAAAATTCCTAGTGTGCGCAAGCACACATGGCCAATTAAGTTAATTCTATTCTATACTTCCGTGGCTGCTTTCTTAGCAGGAGATGGGCTTCGTACTGAACTTTTACTGTCTGCGGAAGTAAAGAATGTGTTGGATCACGATGTGGACTCTGTTATCAATCGTGGGGAGCCTAACAAGGGACAGAGGTCCCAAATGACCGCTGACGTGAATTTCACCGGCCTGCGCCATGCACAGTTCCCTGTCTTGGAAGTAGACAGAGGAAGCCAAGTGAGTGTCAGCTTGGTTGTGAATAATGAGCTGGCCCTGGACATTACCACAGAGGCTCAGAGGTCTGACATCTCTGCTAGCACCAGGGAGACTGTAGGATGTGTGGCAGTCAGGGAGACTGCAGAGTACCAATCCTCTACAGCACCAGAGGAGCCAAGTGAGTATTCTGACCCATATGGTGAGGATTAAAAGTTTAGCCTTATGAGCCCAGAAGAACTCACTAAAGAATGTCAGCTGCAAGGTATCTCTGTCACAATCCTGCCAGAACTCAGTGTGTTTGTCCTGTCTTACCTGCCTGTCAGTCTTGTTTCTCAGCCTGCTGCAGCAAGATCTGAGTATTTGCTTGTAATGAGCACCTGGGTGTCTCTGATTCAGCCATTAACTCTGTGGTTACCACTTGAAAGGATTTATACAAGTTCCCTCATCCAGAGACTGTTCCAGGTGTGGCCATTCCCAATCACCCGGATGGCCAATCAGTGCTGCTCTGAGGGGTTATCCTCCCAGCCCTGCATAGACGCTTTGCTTTTGCATTGTTGTCAATAACTTGGGAGGAAGCTTAAGCTTGTGTTCCTGCTTTAGCTCTGTGGTATTCCAGTTACCCAGCATTTGTATCCTGCTTCCAAGACCCTGCACCAGCATTTCTACACCTGTGTGTCTCCAAGTACCTGCTCCAGCATTCCTACACCTGTGTGCCTTCAAGACCCTGCACCAGTGTTCACCTGTTCCTGCATTACAAGTACCTGCACCAGTGTTACCCTGTACCTTTATCCAGTACCTGCTTCCTGTCCCTGCACCTGTGTTCCCGAGTCGCCTGCACCTGTGTTCCCGAGTCGCCTGCACCTGTGTTCCAGAGTTTCCTGCACCTGCGTTCATCTGCACCAGTGTTCATCCGTTCCTGCATTTCGAGTTACCTGCACCTGTGCTTCCGAGTTACCTGCACCTGCGCTTCCGAGTTACCTGCACCTGTGCTTCCGAGTTACCTGCACCTGTGCTTCCGAGTTACCTGCACCTGTGCTTCCGAGTTACCTGCACCTGTGACCACTTGCACCCGCACGCTCCAGCATCTGCACCTGTGTCCACCTGTCTCTGCGTGCCTCAGTACCTGCACCCGCACCCACCTTCACCACTGCCTACAGTGCTTCCGGCACCTGCTCTCCAGTGGTCCAACTCCGTGCTTCCGGAACCTGCTCTCCAGTGGTCCAACTCTGTGCTTTCCAGCTCCTGTGCTCCCGTGCCTCTACTACGTGCCTCCAAGTAACTTATCAGTTCCCAGCTTTCCAAAGACTTTTACAGACTTTCAAATGTCCCCTGTACCAGTTCATTCTATGCAATAAACATTACCCATTTGTATCCACTTGCCTCCGTCCTGTTTCCATTGGGTTGTCAGCTAGCCACCAAGGTCACTCCCGGATCCCAAATCCCCAGTCGTTACAGTATGCAAAAGCCCCTGGACTTGGCTAGTGACTTTAAAGTGGCTATGCAAAATCTGACAGCAATACCAATGGGAACCTACCACCACTCACTTATCCAGCTGCAAGAACTTTTGGCAAAATTTTTTACCATAATAACTACGTTACTCAGTTACACTCCTGAGGTTGTGAAGCCCATCAGCTACAGCTCCAAAGTGAAAGGAGTCTCAGTGACAGTGCCTGTGAAATCTGAAAGGCCTCCCAACCTTCAGAGCGAAATTTCTGTCCAGGGCAAGCGGAGGTCCCAGCTTTCAGAATCTGAACGCCAAAGACGCAGGTCTCTCCATTTATGTTTCTACTGTGGTAATCCAGACCACTTCATTGAGAATTGTTCACTCCGGAAGCCCAAGAACAAAGTGATTCTGACCACATCCAGTCTTCAGCCCCAAGTGGGGGTCCGCAGTCTTCAGCCCCAAGTGGGGGTCCGCAGTCTTCAGCCCCAAGTGGGGGTCCGCAGTCTTCAGCCCCAAGTGGGGGTCCGCAGTCTTCAGCCCCAAGTGGGGGTCCGCAGTCTTCAGCCCCAAGAGGGGGTCCGCAGTCTTCAGCCCCAAGAGGGGGTCCGCAGTCTTCAGCCCCAAGAGGGGGTCCGCAGTCTTCAGCCCCAAGAGGGGGTCCGCAGTCTTCAGCCCCAAGAGGGGTCCGCAGTCTTCAGCCCCAAGAGGGGGTCCGCAGTCCTCAGCCCCAAGAGGGGGTCCGCAGTCCTGTGTCCACTCCGGTTCCAGCCGGTTCAAATACCTCCATTGATGATCCGGTTCCAGCCGTCAGTCAGGAGGCTCATTCGGTTCCAGCCGATTCCGACACCTCTGGACCTCATCCGGTCCCATCCGTCAGTCCAGAGTCCACTCCGGTCCCAGCCGGTTCAAGTTCCTCCATTGATGATCCGGTTCCAGCCGTCAGTCAGGAGGCTCATTCGGTTCCAGCCGATTCCGACACCTCTGGACCTCATCCGGTCCCATCCGTCAGTCCAGAGTCCACTCCGGTTCCAGCCGGTTCAAGTACCTCCATTGATGATCCGGTTCCAGCCGTCAGTCAGGAGGCTCATTCGGTTCCAGCCGATTCCGACACCTCTGGACCTCATCCGGTCCCATCCGTCAGTCCAGAGTCCATGCCGGTCCCAGCCGGTTCAAGTATCTTAAGTGATCATCCGTTGCCATCCATCAATCCTGAGTCCATGCCGGTCCCAGCCGGTTTAAGCATTTTTAGTGATCATTCGGTCCCATCCGTCAATCCAGAGTCCATGCCGGTCCTAGCTCGTTCAAGTACAATCGGATGTCCTCCGGTTCCAGCTGGTCCAAGTTTGTCTACTTCCAAGTCTGTACTATCCTTCAGCCCAGAGACTCTTCCAAACTTACCTGATCCTGATAATTCCAGCCTGTCTTCTATCGACTCCCACTGTGTTGAAAAGACAGTTAGTACTCTAGAGACTCTATACAGATTTAGCTCAGTCCTCCAAGATGGAACTCCCCGAACAAGATCAAGCTCTTCTTGACCAATATATCAAAAATTTTCGGGCTGCCAGAAAACAGGCTGGTTCACAGTCGTCACCGAAGACTCAGTTCATAGATATGGAACTAAATTATATGGCTCTGTCTCCTTCCAAAGATTCCTTCGAGTTTTCTGCTGAATATCCCACATCTTCAAGGTCTGTACCCATGAGCTTAAGAGTTGGCTGTGTTTCTCTGTCTCATCCTCAAGTGGAACCTTCTACGGTACCTTGCCCCAACAAGTCTTCAGAAACCTCCAGTCAGAGCAAGGCAGTCTTAACTCTAGACATGGATTCTGATTCCGAGTATGATGAGGATTATGACTCTACCCCTTTCCTTGAAAATCCTGTTTCACCTTGCCATGTCTTACCTCTGAGAAAATTTCAGTTAGATGCTAAAGATAGCTATCCGAAAGCCCCTGGATATCGAACAAGATTTAATTTGAGTCCTAGTGGTGCCTTAGCCTCAAGAGCCCGATCTTCTCGTCTCTCAGTTCCAGTCAAAAATACTTCAGTTATCCCTGATGAATTTGATTCTACGTCTTTCTCCAGTGGTCCTCTTCGTCCAAGTCAAGTGTTCCTTCAGGACGGAAGTCATCCTCATTATCGTGTCCAATGGAACGGGAATTCCGTTTACATCGACGATGGATGGTCCACCTGTTCTGACGATGAGGCAGAATTGTGACTTTTCTTCAAAGTTCCTGAAGTGTCCGGTGGCCACCCGTAAAGGGGGGGGTACTGTCACAATCCTGCCAGAACTCAGTGTGTTTGTCCTGTCTTACCTGCCTGTCAGTCTTGTTTCTCAGCCTGCTGCAGCAAGATCTGAGTATTTGCTTGTAATGAGCACCTGGGTGTCTCTGATTCAGCCATTAACTCTGTGGTTACCACTTGAAAGGTTTTATACAAGTTCCCTCATCCAGAGACTGTTCCAGGTGTGGCCATTCCCAATCACCCGGATGGCCAATCAGTGCTGCTCTGAGGGGTTATCCTCCCAGCCCTGCATAGACGCTTTGCTTTTGCATTGTTGTCAATAACTTGGGAGGAAGCTTCAGCTTGTGTTCCTGCTTTAGCTCTGTGGTATTCCAGTTACCCAGCATTTGTATCCTGCTTCCAAGACCCTGCACCAGCATTTCTACACCTGTGTGTCTCCAAGTACCTGCTCCAGCATTCCTACACCTGTGTGCCTTCAAGACCCTGCACCAGTGTTCACCTGTTCCTGCATTACAAGTACCTGCACCAGTGTTACCCTGTACCTTTATCCAGTACCTGCTTCCTGTCCCTGCACCTGTGTTCCCGAGTCGCCTGCACCTGTGTTCCCGAGTCGCCTGCACCTGTGTTCCCGAGTTTCCTGCACCTGTGTTCATCTGCACCAGTGTTCATCCGTTCCTGCATTTCGAGTTACCTGCACCTGTGCTTCCGAGTTACCTGCACCTGTGCTTCCGAGTTACCTGCACCTGTGCTTCCGAGTTACCTGCACCTGTGCTTCCGAGTTACCTGTACCTGTGACCACTTGCACCCGCACGCTCCAGCATCTGCACCTGTGTCCACCTGTCTCTGCGTGCCTCAGTACCTGCACCCGCAACCACCTTCACCACTGCCTACAGTGCTTCCGGCACCTGCTCTCCAGTGGTCCAACTCTGTGCTTCCGGAACCTGCTCTCCAGTGGTCCAACTCTGTGCTTTCCAGCTCCTGTGCTCCCGTGCCTCTACTACGTGCCTCCAAGTAACTTATCAGTTCCCAGCTTTCCAAAGACTTTTACAGACTTTCAAATGTCCCCTGTACCAGTTCCTTCTATGCAATAAACATTACCCATTTGTATCCACTTGCCTCCGTCCTGTTTCCATTGGGTTGTCAGCTAGCCACCAAGGTCACTCCCGGGTCCCAAATCCCCAGTCGTGACAATCTCCTGCCACAACAACTCCCACAGGGAGATGATCAAGCAGCTCACCTATGCACAAGACGATGAGAGCAATGTTTTCGGCATGTATCGCGCCAAGTTTCTCAGCGGGGATACGAGTCCTTGGATGCTGCTGAGAGAACTGAGAGACTGTTTTGAAATAGCGCAGCAACATGCCTATGATTGTAGGAAGCTGGATACCACAGCCACAGAAGCTGAGGATGTGGGCAGTTTGCTCCCACCAGGGATGCCCCACCAGGAAAAGGTACCTCTGCCTATTACAGTCATCATGGAACCTGTACACGAGACCTCACATCACAAGGCCCAGTTTAAACTGCTGGAAGATGTGAGCAGCATGTTTCCACCCATTGCTCAAAATTTGTGGCAAGAAGAGGCTGACTGCGTAGTGGACGTACGCAGGGAAGAGACTATGTCGGAAAGAGGAATGGGAATGACTGTATGCACACCAATGTATGTGGGACTATTGATTTGGGACTTTTACAAACTCCACATATATCTTCCAATATTGTTCCCACTGTCT
This sequence comes from Crinia signifera, assembly GCF_055691185.1. Taxonomy (NCBI): domain Eukaryota; kingdom Metazoa; phylum Chordata; class Amphibia; order Anura; family Myobatrachidae; genus Crinia; species Crinia signifera. Next base: position 37,287,242 of record NC_139219.1, read on the forward strand.
CTAATCCTTTTCATGCATCGCCAGGGCAGCCGAGAGGGGGGGGGGGGGGAAGCGGGTACTAATTACCCGGGCCCAGACTTGCAGGAGGGGCCCCGCAGCACACACTTTTACAGCATGAGTGTCTCATGCAGCTCAGCATGAGTGTCTCACTGACAGCATGAGAGCTCATGCTGAGCCTGCTGTCAGCACAGCACATGCTGTAGGTGTGTGCTGCTGAGATTATTTTTTATTTTTTTTTGAGTTTTCTATCACCCTCCTTTAAACATTTTGTGGGCGTGGCCTAAGTGCGGATGTGGCCACGCCTCCCACACTTAGCCCCCCCCCCGAATTTTACCGGGGCCCGTAATTCCTTTTTAGCTGCCCTGTGCATCGCACGTAGTATGTAACCAGGCTGAACATGTTGTGATTATGTGTGAAGCTCCTGTGATGATCTGTGATAATGCTGTAACTTCTATTGAGATAGAGATAGGAGCAGAGGGTGAGATAGAGACAGGTATCTGGGGTACTTCTTGCCAGTATGTGGGGGTAAGTGGATGCCCTTATGTAGTGGGAAATGAGACACCTAGTGCTGCTGGTGACTGGTGGCACTTTTTAAAATCTCATTTTTTGCTGCAAATTCGCATATTTAATGAGCTGCGTATTCCGGGTAAAAAGTGCGATTAAGTGCGATAATGGGCGATTTTTAGTCATGAAAATGTGAGAATTTCAGAAAATGTGAGAATGTGAGATGTGAGAAATGTGAGATCTCCGACAACCCGCGGGATTATATTTTGGATAATCTGAGGCCGCTTTTAAGGGAAATTAAAGCTAAGTGTCGGAGATGGGTGGGTCTGCCACTTTCGCAACTTGGCAGGGTCAATTTGTTGAAGATGTGTATTCAACCAAAACTTTTGTACCTGTTGCTCCATTCTCCGTGTTATATAGGCGTAAAATTCTTTCACGAGTTGAACAGTGTTCTTTCCTCATTTGTTTGGAAAAACAAAAGCTCGAGGATCAGACTGTCTATCCTGACCCGGGACAGAGGAGAAGGGGGTCTTGCCCTCCCGGACTTTAGACTCTATTATTATTCATCCCAGTTATGCCACCTCTGCCCATGGTTACAGGGATGTGAGGGGGTTGGGGAATTTAAGACCCTGGCGTTAGCTGGGCAATCTGGGCTGTCTCCTCTTCAATTGCTGCTGGCAGGGAAGATATGGGGTAAAGCACCCCCCCTGATAGGCCAAGCCTTACGCGTGTGGAGACAGGTGCAAAAGTTGACAAATTTTGTGGACACGGACCCATAAACCTCGGTTTTCTCCTTGTCGGAGGTTAAAAAATTGAAGGGCTTAGGAGGGGGAGCTTGGGAGGCACATGGATTGCTGGCAGTAGGGTCGTGGGTACAGGAAGGGATTATTCGCTCCTTTGAGGACTTACAACAGGGGCACGACCTCCCTAGGAAAACGTACTTTAGTTACCTCCAGGTTAGGAGTGCGTTAGCCTGTATGATAAGGAACGGATCCCTGAATATTAGGGAAGCTCCCTGTAAGGAATTCGTGAAAAAATTGGGCCCCAGGAAGCACCTTTCAAAATTATACAAATATATCCACTCCTTTAAACAAGAAAGTGGCCTGGACAAGCTGAGGTCTCAGTGGGCTAGGGTTATCCCTCAGGTCTCGTTAATAGATTGGAGGGAGGTTCTATCTGCCACAAGTAAATCCTCAATGTCTCTCTCAGACCAGCAGGTTCAATTCAATATTTTACATCGAATATATTTTACTCCGGTGCGACTGAGGCATATGGGGAACCCCGCCACTGCGGGGTGCCCTAGGTGTGGAGTTGAGCCTGGCACACACTGGCATTTAGTTTGGGAATGTGTGGGTGTGCAAGCGTTTTGGTCAGCCATTTGTAATGTTATGCTGGAGCTTGGTATCCCAAGTTCTATTTTTAGCCCTATATGTTTAGTATTGGGGGTGGTGGACATCCAACAAAGTGGGCAATGGACCCAATTGATCAGGATCTTAGTATCCTGTGCCAAAGTAATTATAGCTAGGAAATGGATGGCAATGGTGGGGCCCTCTGTGGTGGAGTGGATCAATTTAGTCAATGCTACCTGCTCTCATGGAAAATATGTGTATGCTACACGAGGGTGTTTTTCTAAATTTTATAAGGTATGGGGTGGGTGGACGACATCTAAATTCTACATAGCTTTGTAAAGACACTTCGACTCACTTAATAATAAACGCTCATATTTGTATTTAGTGAATTATTTAGGCACTGTTTACTGCGATAACAATTGTTGTATAATTACAAGATATTGGCAAAAAGTTAATGGCACGTTTTAGGATGATATGTGGATATATTATTTAATTTTACTGCTTAGTATAATAAATTACTATTATAGCATCATTAGGTATTAATTTAATGGGTTGTGTTAAGTATAGGAATAATGGGTTATAAGTATAATCACGATAAATTATATGATTGATAATTTTTTTATTGTTTGATGATAGGTTCTCTTTGTTTTTTTTTGTTTTTTTGTGGGCGAGAGCTGATAGGAAAGCTTGACTTAGTGCCATTTACAGCCTTAGCCTTTACAGCATATAGGTGTAGAGATTTCCTGTCTAGTTGGGGGAGTGACCGGCCATGGGGATGTAAGCGTTGTTTTATGTATATGTGATGTATTGTATTTAAGTGTTCTGTTTGTCTGTATTTTGCATAAGTAAATAAAAACTTAATTAAAAAAAAAAAATAAAAAAAATAAAATAAAAAAAAATAAAAAAATAGAATAAAAAAAAAAAGAAGAGGCTGACTGCGTAGTGGACGTACGCAGGGAAGAGACTATGTCGGAAAGAGGAATGGGACTTTCTGACTGTATGCACACCAATGTATGTGGGACTGTTGATTTGGGACTTTTACAAACTCCACATATATCTTCCAATATTGTTCCCACTGTCTCTAATCCTTTTCATGCATCGCCAGGGCAGCCGAGAGGGGGGGGGGGGGGGGAGCGGGTACTAATTACCCGGGCCCAGACTTGCAGGAGGGGCCCCGCAGGGGCCCTTGTCTGACTCCTCCCTTCCCCCTCTGTCCCTCCCGGGTTGCAACAGCAGCACACACTTTTACAGCATGAGTGTCTCATGCAGCTCAGCATGAGTGTCTCACTGACAGCATGAGAGCTCATGCTGAGCCTGCTGTCAGCACAGCACATGCTATAGGTGTGTGCTGCTGAGATTATTTTTTATTTTTTTTTGAGTTTTCTATCACCCTCCTCTAAACATTTTGTGGGCGTGGCCTAAGTGCGGATGTGGCCACGCCTCCCACACTTAGCCGCCCCCCCGAATTTTACCGGGGCCCGTAATTCCTTTTTAGCTGCCCTGTGCATCGCACGTAGTATGTAACCAGGCTGAACATGTTGTGATTATGTGTGAAGCTCCTGTGATGATCTGTGATAATGCTGTAACTTCTATTGAGATAGAGATAGGAGCAGAGGGTGAGATAGAGACAGGTATCTGGGGTACTTCTTGCCAGTATGTGGGGGTAAGTGGATGCCCTAATGTAGTGGGAAATGAGACACCTAGTGCTGCTGGTGACTGGTGGCACTTTTTAAAATCTCATTTTTTGCTGCAAATTCGCATATTTAATGAGCTGCGTATTCCGGGTAAAAAGTGCGATTAAGTGCGATAATGGGCGATTTTTAGTCATGAAAATGTGAGAATTTCAGAAAATGTGAGAATTTGTGTTAAAAAAAATGGCATGAGGTCCCCCCTCCTGAGCATAACCAGCACAGACTCATTGCGCCGGACCTGGTTCCAAAAATACGGGGGACAAAAAATCTGGGGGTCCCCTGTATTTTGAAACCAGCACCCGGCTCCAACAGCCCACGCTGTCATGCCACAGCCGGGGGGACACTTTTTACATAAGGTCCCCGGCCGAACCATGAGCACCGTGGCCGGTCAGCCTTGGACGGGGCCCCTGGCAGTGTTGAAAGCCCTCCCCAGGCTTTACCCATCCAGGGCTGAAGCCCGGGGCTGTCACCGGCGTTCCTGGGCTTTGGACGCCGGCCTGATAGGGTTAAACACTCATTCATAACTTTGCTTTATACAGGTGAACTACAAGTACCAGCAGGCCTCCCTTGCATGCTGGGACTTGGCGACCCACAAGTCCGAGCATGCAGGGCATTAATGGGCCCGCTGGGACTTGTAGGCCACCTGTAAAAAAAATGTTAAAATAAAACATTGTATTTTTGGAACCAGGACTGGTCCAAGAGCCCGGGTCTGTTTTCAGAAATATGGGGGACGCTTTTTGTCCCCCATATTTTTGGAACCAGGTTCGGCTGATTTTTCAACCACACACCAGCATGCGAATGGCTGTGTAAGCGTACACATCCGTTTGTATGCTGGCGCGGACATTTGTGTGGCAGGGGGCGGCTGTTCGCTCACCCAGCGGATGTGTTTGCCCGCTCACTAAGCAGCGAAAGAATGCTGCTTAGCGAGTTGGTCTGAATCAGGTCCATAATATGTGGGTGAATTCCTCTTTTAAATAGAATTAATGAGCAAGATGTGTTCTTTTAGGCTGAGGAACCGTCTGGATCGACTTTAGATTTTTTTAATAGCTGGAAATTGAAAAAGACCTGTTCTCTCTCCTAGGGCTCCGCTCTCTATACGCAAGAACATAAATGGTTTTTGTAAGTGCATAGACATAATAAAGTAATAATTCTCAGAGTGTGGGGGATGTGAAAAAGAAAAGATACTGGTACATTCCTATCTGTCTTTTGTCTTACATCCAGACAGCTTCTGAGCCTGCAGCATGTGCCGGGGTGACTCAAGTGTTCTTGAATTAGTCAGCAATATGACATATGCGCCAACAATTCCTTGGGTCCCTGGGACATAAGTATTCATAGCGCTGCAGAGCAGGGAAGACTAATGCACCAGCAAATTGGGTGCAGACCTCGGAATCCCCACCACTAAACGCCATTATGATTACAAGTAGCATCTCACTATACACCCACCCTAAAACCTCGATGCTCATGATAAATAATGCATTCTCTTTTTTCCATAAGTACATTAGAACAAGTGCGAACCTAGAGGAGAAGCACAAAAGCGAAATTTGCATGTAATTGTGGAGGCGTCAGAAGCCACTTCATCAGGACAACTGTGGCAGAAGTGACTACAAGTCGTGGGCAGGAGGAAAACAGCAGTGAAGTTTCAAACAGAGCAATGTTTGGTTGGAGGAGGATGTATTGGAACACACGTAACTGCTGCTTGTCAGGGAATAAGCAGAGAAGGCTGCTGTCGAGGCGCACAGCGGTGGTTATAGATTTTAGCGGGGAGGAAAATAGTGCGGAATTAAATAAGGACATTTGGCTGGTTCGTAAGGCAAGGCTCAAACACCGATCAGCCTTGTGCATTGTTTCGCCTCTATTCAAGGGTAATAGACAAATGTTAGATGTAATTATGCAAAATGAAGTAAATGAGGAACCTGTGCAAATTTTTGTGTGTTATTCTATTAAAGAACGGCAGGTAATTACACCTTATACCTTTCCTCAGAGAATGGAATGGCATGCACAAATGCAAGGCCGGAAGGCTGCCAAGTCTCAGTGATGTCTTAATGGTCTTCAATCAGGTGTTTTATTGTGCTTCCGTAATAATACATTTAAAGGAGAAATAAACATAAATTATTTGTAGAGGATCAAATTAGACTTATTTAATGGATGGACCTTCAATACAAATGAATTCAAATGAAAGAGCATCTTACAGTATTCATGGTTAATATGTACACAGTAAATAAAGATCCCTGGGGTATGGGTAAAAACCAGCGGCGTAACTATAGCACCGCAGCCCCCGCCACCGGGGGGGCGCTGTGCATGTGGGGTCGCCGGGGCTGCGGTGTTATAGTTAAACCCCCCACCCCCCCAATCCCCCGCAGACTTACCTATCTCGCTGGTCCCGGTGGCTCCGTTCTTCTGCTGAGGACCACCACAAAATGGCCGCCCCCATATAGCACACAGTTCTCTGAAACTGTCTGCTGAATGGGGGCGGCCATTTTGTGGTGGTCCTCAGCAGAAGAACGGAGCCGCCGGGACCAGCGAGATAGGTAAGGTTGCTGGGGATTGGGGGGGTTTGCATGGGCGGCGGGGCGGTGTCGGGGGAGTGCTTGGCAGGGCGGCGGCGGGGTGCTTGGCAGGTCGGCGGCGGGGGGGCGTCCAAAACCTAGCTACGCCACTGGTAAAAACGGGACCCAAACAACACCACGGAATGCCGGACTGGACACTACAAGCTCCGGAATGCAGAGTTTGATGTCCGGTCCGTCATTCTATGGTCTTTTTTGGGAGGGCTGTCACCAGGGAGAGGAGGAGGGTCTCCCTGTATGCTAGGGGCATGTGGCAAAAAACCGGAACAGTCCGGACCACATGGGAAGGCTGTAATCTCCCCTTCCCCATGTCCCTGGTGAAAGCTATCACAGGCAACCCCCCAGACAACACAGCCCCCGGACATGACACCCCCCGGACCGGACACTACAAGCTCTGGAATGCAGAGTTTAATGTCTTGTCTGGGTCCAGTTTTTACTTAGTCCCAGAACCCTGGCTATAGCAGGAATATACTTCCCACTGCTGGCTCCTGACTGGGCTATTGAAAACAAGTAAAACATACACTATACAGTAGATTATTGGTGGTCGCGAGACCAAACTATCATTACTTATTGTCCATTGGCAACAAAACCCTGGAAAGTATTGAAGCTGGAGTATGCTACCAGCCATACTCCCTATTAACTCCTTTCTGGAACAAGAGGGTAGACTGTACTTCTGCACCATCTTATTACTGTGCTAAAGCCCTACAGTGAGCCTCAGGCATGTTCCATTAGCTCCAGAGAGACCCTGCTATCACCCCTTGTTCCATCCTGCTATAGCCACTGGTAGAATCACTTGCATCCTGCAGTTTCCCACATCCTGGGCGGGATGTACCAAGCAGTGGCGGTACATCCTGCCACCCATCGATGCGCAATGAGCAATGCAAATGGTAGCTATTCTGATAAGAGCTACCCTTTGCGATCCCCGCGGCTGCCTGTACTTCTGGGTCTGTGACCCAGTGTTAGGAGCATAAGCCTGCGCACAGGGGGTGCACAGGCACCCCCCCACACGATTGCACGCAAAATTGATTTGTGGCCGGCAGCGGTCAGGACAGCATTACTTGCCTGCCGCCGCCGGTCTCCAGCCCGCACGCCAAACAGATCACGGCGGCCGGGTGTTGCTGTTGCGGTGCACGGACCTGAGGAGCTGGCTGGTCTCCATTGAAGTCAGCCCCTATAGACGTCACGGCACACAATGCTGTGATGCCACAGCGCGCACCTGGGCTGTCCTCCCACCCACACTCCCGTCCTCCTGCTGCGGCCTCTTAGATCCAGCTGCATGCCACAGCGCCATCACTCAGCACCTCCGTCCTCACCAGTGATAGCCACGCTGAGCTGCAGCCAGGCATCTAGTGTTCCTCCTAGGAGGAAGCAAGATACAGTAAGTTGCTATTTGCTTTGCTTGCTGAGACGAAAAACAGTAATGAAATTGTAAGTAATAAATGTGCAAATGACATAGCACATTGAGTACTGTACTACTGACTGAATTTACTGTGGTGGGTAGGAGCGGCTGCAGCACTCACTGAGTGTCTGCTGCAGGCACCTGTTAGGGGAGAGATGGCCAAGGGGGGAATATAATATAGACTTGTATTTCCTTGCATTGTATTGTTTGCCTGCTTATCGTAATTACTGACATTATTTCTCCTCTCCAGATGAAACCAGGGAGAGGAGATACAGATTACCATTCCATGTGGCGGGACGGGCCTCTTCCCATCTTTAGACCCTGGGGCTTCCAGAATTGTGTCATATTGGCTTCACTCCCACCATATGGACCCATGCTTCATGCTATAGCAGAGGCAGAACTCTGGGAGGCAATGGAGTCATCTGCCGCCGGGCTCCTGCTATCAAGGGGGCACCTCTCCTCCCCTGCCAGTTTAAAACCATTAATTGAAAGCCATCAAAATTGCTTCTGTGGCTGAGTTCTGAAATATATATATATATATATATATATATATATATGTGTTCTCTCTCTCTGTGTATATCTCTTATATATTTGGCTACATCTGTCACTCAAAGTGTGTCTGGAGCTGTAACGCTGGGTTGTGGACTTCCATCTTAATTTATGATTATCATCACCTGTTTTAAACAGGGTAATTGATAAGAAAGGTGTTTAAGCACAGGTGATGGTAATCCATAAATTAAGAAGAAAGTCTAGAAACAGAGCAATGTGTCCCTCCTGGAGAGGGTCATGTTGGGAGGTATGCACCTCGCTCCCTCCCCCCCCCCCCCCCCATTCACGGCATCCCCACGATTAAATGGCACATGCAAAACACTGACATGGCTATGGTCGACAATGAAAAAGGTTGACAAGATTTATTTTTCACTTTTTCAATGTTTTCATATTCATTCTCATGTGTCGAAATGGACACCAATGAAGTGCCACACTTATGTCAACATTTACATGTGTTGACCTTTCTGTGTTGATTTTTTCTTGTGGCGATTTGCGGCACCCTCCGCGACCCCCCTCCCGCGATTTGCAGCACACCCCCCGCAATTCACGGAACCCCTGGTGACTCCCGCGATTCGCGGCCCCACCCCGTGACGCACCCCCCCTCCTGCGATTCGCGGCACCCCGCGACCCCCCCTCCCACAATTCGCGCCAACCCCCCGGGCCCCCCTCCCGCGGTTCACGGTGCCCCCCACGACCCCCCCTACCGCGATTCCCCACCCCTGACCCCCCCTCCTGTCATTGCGGCAACCCCCCGCAACCCACCCTCCCGCGATTCACTGCAACCCCCGCGCCCCCCCCTCCCACAATTCGCGGCACCCACACCCCCCCCGCGACCCCCCCTCCCGCAATTCACGGCATCCACCCATGACCCCTCCTCCCTTGATTCGCGGACACCCCTCACCTCCTCCCTCCCCCCCCCACCCCCGCGCGCGATTCACGGCAACCCCAGGATTAAATGGCACATGCAAAACACTGGCACAGCTATGGTCGACAATGAAAAAGGTTGACATGAGTTTTTGAAGATTTATTTTTCTTTTTTTGAATGTTTTCATATTCATTCTCATGTGTCAACATGGACACTTATGTCAACATTTAAATGTGTTGAACTTTCTGTGTTGATTTTTTCTTGTGGCGATTCGCGGCACCCCCCGCGACCCCCCACCCGCGATTTGCAGCACACCCCCCGCAATTCGCGGCACCCCCGGTGACTCCCGCGATTCGCGGCCCCACCCCTGACACCCCCCCTCCTGCGATTCGCGGCACCCCGCGACCCCCCTCCCACGATTCGCGCCGGCCCCCCCTCCTGCGGTTCACGGTGCCCCCCACGACCGCCCCTACCGCGATTCCCCACCCCTGACCCCCCCTCCTGTCATTGCGGCAACCACCCGCCCCCGCGACCCACCCTCCCGCGATTCACTGCAACCCCCCGCGCCCCCCCCTCCCACAATTCGCGGCACCCACACCCCCCCCCCGCAACCCCCCCCCTCCCGCAATTCACGGCATCCACCCACGACCCCTCCTCCCGAGATTAGCGGACACCCCTCACCCCCTCCCTCCCCCCCCACCCCCGCGCGCGATTCACGGCAACCCCAGGATTAAATGGCACATGCAAAACACTCACGGCTATGGTCGACAATGAAAAAGGTTGACATGAGTTTTTGAAGATTTATTTTTCTTTTTTGGAATGTTTTCATATTCATTCTCATGTGTCGACATGGACAACGATGAAGTGCCATACTTATGTCAACATTTACATGTGTTGAACTTTCTGTGTTGATTTTTTGTTGTAGCAATTTTTTTCCAGTGACAACTATGAACTATGTGCACGTCAACCTACACATCATCAACCAATTCTTTGTATAATATATAACACCTGTTCTGTTTTACTGTAGGTGTTTTAAGTCAGACCTTTTACTGCTACTATTACTGTTTATGTAAATGCATTCTGAATGACAGCAACATCCTACCATCCTTCTACAAGAATATATAACCAACTAGGTGATTCATCGCGCCCCGTGCCCCCCCCTCCTGCAATTCACGGACCCCCCGCGCACCCCCCTCCCGCGATTCGCAACCCCCCTTGCTCAATTCACGCCCCCTCCCACGCTTTACGGACCCTCTCCCGCGATTCGCCGACACCTGCGCCCCCCTCCCTTGATTCACGGCACCCCCACGCCCCTCCCGCAATTCACGGCACCCCTAAGCCCCTCTTTAGTCCCCCATATACTCACACACCCCTATCACTACCCCAGCTTCCTGCTCTCCTGAACCGTAACTTCCACCACTGGGGAGTCGCTGACGCTGTTTTGCCCACATGCCCCTATCATGCCTCATAGCCCAGCCTCCTGCTCTCATGCACCCGAACTCCCACCCAGTAGGAGGAGACACTGACTAAGGGCCACCATCCTGTACTGCCACGCTGGACCCTCACCCACTGGCAGAAGCTGCACAGTATCTCCCACCCTCCTCTTTAGTCCCCCTTATGCCCACACACCCCTATCACTACCCAGCCTCCTGTTTTCCTGTGTCGTGACCTCCGCCAGTGGGGAGCCGCTGACTCAGAAACACCCTACTATACTATTGCACACACACACCTAAACAACATGCACACACAGCCCCCCCACACCCACAAATGTCACTGTACCATCCACACTATCAATGTACATCTTACTCTGTAACCGCTTTTTAATTAAACAAAACAATACACACCCCCTTCCACATCATATGCTCTCTATTTAACACATTTCACCTATAACTCAAGTTGCAATACAGGCCATCTTTCATACAATTCTAACCATCTTTCTTATATGCAAATGTTCACAAATTAAGGGGGCGCAGCCCCTTACGACGGTGTGAAGAGCGCCCATAGGGCGCGATGAATCACCTAGTATATATATATATGCAGTATATAATATATATTTCATAACAGACTATATACATTTTGAATAATAGTGTGTGTGTGTGTGTGTGTGGGGGGGGGGGGCACAAATATTCATCTTGCCTCCGGGCAACTGGGACAAACTTACGCCACTGTGCTATAGTCTCCCCGTGAAGCCAATTTTGCTAGGAATTGGATGGGATAAAGAGATCTACACATTCTACGCATTCTTCCTGGGGTTCTGATGACTTCCGGGAGAGTAGGTGTAAGTGGGATGTGTAATGCAAATGCAGGGATTTGTGTGTATGTGTGTGTATGTGTGTGTGTGTGTGTGTGTGTGTGGGGGGGCATTCAGACAGACAGTGTTTACCTGTTTGCAAGACTTCGAACATGCGCAGCATATATGCATATATTTCATTGCATGTTCATGGTTTTCATTTATTATTATTATTATTATTATTATTATTATTGCTTGTTTATCATTTAGGCTACAATATTGAGGGTGTATTAATGCATATATATAGGCTCTCCTCCTGAAAATCCATCACTACTTTGGTTTACATAATAACGGCCTCTCCTGGCTGTTTTCCTACCTCTCTTACTGTTCCTTTGCTGTCTCCACTCCTGACCCGAACCTCCACACTTCCATTTTCAGTAGGTTTTCCCCACTCCCTATTCTTCGACCATTCCTTTTCTTCCTTCATACATCATCTTTAGGTGACTTCATCAGCTTTTTAATCCCCAATATAATCTCTATGCTGTTGACACTCGGGTTACCTTTATGCCCCTTCTCTCCTCCCTCGTATCTCCAACTGTCTCTCTGCTAGCTCTTCCTGGATGTCCCAGTGCTTTCCAAAACTTGGACCTTATTCTAGTTCACTCTTTCTGACAAAATCCTTCTTGGATGGACAAAACCATGTGCACTGCAGGGGGGCAGATGTAACATGTGCAGAGAGAATTAGATTTGGGTGAGTTATTTTGTTTCTGTGCAGGGAAAATACTGACTGCTTTATTTTTACACTGCAATATAGATCTCACTTTGAAGTAAAACCCCACCCAAATCTAACTCTCTCTGCACAAGTAACATCTACCCCACCTGCAGTGCACATGGTTTTGTCCATCTAAGAAGGAATTGGTCAGAATGAGTGAACCAAAATAACCCCCATAGCATGTTTAAAACTTACAGTAGCTGACCATCTTCCCATGCCATCCGATGACTTCTCCTCTCACAATTGTATTATCTATTGACAACATTAACATCTCCTCTAGCCATCAAGGGTGCTATATTTGAGTTATCCTTGACTCCCCCATTTCTACTACACATTTAAAGATCTGGGTGAGTTTTCAACTTTTTTTGTTTGTTGTCAATGTTGACACCTTCTCTTGCCATGCTTCGCGGCTCAGTCCGCTACTGCTGTGCTTGCCACACTTTATCATTCCCTGTCAGAGTCCACGTGTATAGTAAAGTATGAAAAAGTCAAAAAATAAAAATAAACCCCAAAAAATTCCTGTTGATGTTTTCATGTGTCGAGTCATGTTGACATTTTGCTTGTGTCAACAAGATTTATGTCGGCCATATGGTGTCGACCTATTAACTGTTGACCTGAGACATTGTCTATCAGCCATCCAGATACGGTTCCAGACCAGAGTATAATCAAGGTATCAGCGGATGAGTGGGGAACAAGGTCCTGATCTCTGATAATCACCGTGGTTACTCCCTGTTCCCATTTATCATTCCCGCTTCTCAGATTTTTCCTTTTCTCTCTGGTCCCGGGGGCATCAGTGGTGTTGGCTTGCTCAAGGGGAGATGATCGTGTCTCTGACAACAGGGTTCTACCATATCTGAAAGGATGCCTTTGATGGTCACCAAAGAATAATTTTTTACCGTTCGCAAATCTGCTAGACTGATTTTTATTTCCAACGGAGATGGTCGAATTCGGGGTGGGCGCTGGCATCGTGTGACTTGCAGGCATCAACACTCCTGCATTTTATAGAGACACCCACCCCTTCCCCAGCCCCCTTGTCCACCCCCTTCCCTCCCTCAACAAAGCGAACGCCTTGGCGAGTGTAATGCTGCTGAAGCCATTTGCGCATACGCAGACCTCCAACATCGGAAACGGGCCTGATTCATGCCCATCCGTTCAAACCATAGTGCAGAAAACAGTTTTTCCTTAAGAAAGCACATAATTATATGTTATTATGAATAAGCAACATACTGTATAAAATATTTGTGACAACCAAATATTTGATTGGATACAAAGACTTTTCATTTCATGACAAATGCAGCCTGAGAATAATGTGTCACGGTTTCTTTCTCTCCGATATGTTAATAGGACAGCTACCGCACCAATATATTATTCATCAAATTATATACTTTGTTCTAGCTGTCAGTCAAGATAAAAAGGAGGGTATATGGCAGAAAATTAGCACAGGCCCGTATTTTGGGTGCATATCTTCTTTTGCTCAGCATAAATTGTCAGTATACAAAGACTTATTGCATAATATGTTCTGCTAAATCCAGAGTGCCAGCACTGAGTCTTGTGTTAGTGGCGCTGTGTGGGAGGAATCCCTCCTTACCATATGCTCTGCTCAGTAGTTACATTTCGTGTTATCAGAGACAGTAATATCATATAAACTGCGAGTGTACGCAGCCTAAGGAACTGGTCTGAATCAGGCCGATGATCTGGAGAGCAGCAATGGAGCCAGCTCTTTATCCTGTGTTTAGACTTCACCATCTTAACTAGTCTTTCTGGCTTCCCTCTATGGGAGGGGTTAGTCAGGCTGGCAGGGGGCATGGTGCAACAGGAGGGGGGAGGGGAGCTGGTCCTGGTAAAAAGTAACCCCCCCCCTCCCTCTCAATGCCACTGCCTAGTTGGGCAGTGTGATGGTGTTATTATGTAATCATGACCCTGCCCCAACGGTAGAATGCAATGCAATGTAATTATCAGCATTGTAAAGCTGGAGGCGTGGCTTCGATGGTGCAATTCATGTGCAATACGTAATTGGCTGCCTGTGCGCTCCATTGTACTCGGGACTCACTACAGGGCTTAGAGCAGGGGTGGCCAAACCTGTCCTCAAGATCTACCAACGGTGCATGTTTCTCAGGCAACCTGTGGATATATAGTAGGAATGAATGCAGCAGGTTTGAAAATGTGACCGTTAGTATTGACTACAGCTGTGCACCATCTAGGTGATATGGGTCATGTGACAGTTAGTAATGACTACAGCTGTGCACCAGCTAGGTGATGTGGGTCATGTGACAGTTAGTAATGACTACACCTGTACACCAGCTAGATGATCTGGAAAACGTGGACCGTTGGTAGATCTCGAGGACCGGTTTGGCCACCCCTGGTTTAGAGGCTAGGATTCTCTTCTGGGAGGCTGGATCAGCACCCAAGATTTGGGAGTCCACATGGCTGAGAATGTGACAGAGTAACATGTATTTGTAGATACAGGATGACATGTATATATTGTATCTGTATTATGTCATAATACTGTCACATTACGCATTGGCTAACATTTGTGTATGTAATTTAAATGGAAAATGTACCTAGATTTAAAGGTCTCCTCTGCTGTCAGAGTCCATGTACAGAGCCTATGTGCAAAAGTGACAGCACATGTATGGGTGTAACATGAGGCCAACTCAGCGGCACCGCACTGCATTGCTTACCTCGCATCGCTCCAAATCACGTGCATGCGGCTGGCCCTGGCCTGACAGTGATAGTTACATCATGGCTGCCACATAAACCTTTGGACCACCTGAATCTGCAGCCAAGAAAGACAGCTGAGGCTACAGTCTATCATGCCAGGTGGCCAGGATTCATACCTGCAGGGTAGGGCGTCTTAACAACATTGTAGTCCCTGGTTAAACCAATGCACTGGGGCCCTTACACAGCCACTTACCCCTCCTGTGGTCCTTCTCCGTTTCTCCATGTTTCCATACAGCACATGTCTGTCAGCCCTCTGATTGGTGGATAGCTCCAACACCAATCAGCATACTAACAGTCATTCACATTGCTGCAAGCTGGGGAACAGGTCGGGTATGCTGCACTCTGATTGGTGTATAGCTCAAGACGTCCATCATTCAGCATGCTGACAGCCATTCACTGTCTGGCTGCAGCCATGTCATTCACTATCAGAGCAGCATTCTCTACCTGCGTTCGAAGGCCCCTAAAATTGTGGGGCCCAGACTCTGACTCTCCTATCTGTGAAGCTGTGGTAGTGAGCCAAGCCAGACTGATACTGAAATGCTGGGTACACACCAGAACTATCGGGATCCTGAGCAGATCCTGAGACAACCATACGATGGTCGCACGATCTGCTCGAGCACCCGATCTGCTCACGATCTGCATCTGATCTGATCGGATTCCGATCCGATCCCGATCTGTACCCAGTGGAAAGGGTCATTTTCAAATCCTACCTGCAGCAGGTAGGATCTGCAAAAGGACCAAACGACCAGCAGGGACGTGCATCGGATCGGAATCGGATCCAAAACAAGCCCAATTTACATACAACTGGTCGAGATTGTATTGAAATTGGGGGTATTGAGGCCAAATCGTTCTGGTGTGTACCCGACATAAGTTGGCCAGAAGGTCATTCCAAACCTGTACATAGCAGAGGGGAGCTTCCAAGACTTTGACATTTAATGTGAGAGAGCGGGGCTTGCCCACCTTTACTGGGGGGGTGATTTTCGGGAGCTTACAGGCCATTTCGGGGGCTAGGCAAGTCTGTATTAAAAATACACAACACTCTACTCTGTGGATATACGTATTTAATCAATAATATAACATTATTCATTTTCCACGTATAAACCATGCAGGCTGAGCAGCGATAGGCTTGGGGATAACTCAGGGACCATCTGGCAGAGCTAATGTGTCCGTCTGTAGCTGCGTACATGTGTACAGTACTTACAATTCTTAGCTTCATTCCTGCAGGAATACTTGAAGATGTGGGGAGAGTGGTGACGTGAGAAGGCTACCAGGCTGTTTCCTTCTGTGCTTGTAATGCTGAACCTTACTTTCCCATAGAGACCTTCAGGCAGTGTCTGTGGCTGCCAGAACAGCCACAATAGCCAGATAAAGGTTAGCAATGAGAGCAGAATGAGAGCTGACAGCAAGGCGAGAGCCAGCAGCAGGAATATAATAGGAGACATACACAGAACAATACAAAGAATTCAGGAAATAGAAACATATAAAAAAGAAATGGCTAAAACGATGCCTCTTCGTGGTCCACTCACTCCAAGGGCAAAGGCAGGGTTTAACATGGTGGCACTCCATGTTAGAAAGAGTGAGAAAGGCTTACTTTGCATGGAGTGCCATCATGGGGGTAATTCAGACCTGGTGACATGGCTGCAAATTCACACTGCACATGTGTATGGGCCGCAATGTGCGTACTCGTGCCGTGCTGACATGAAAGCCTGAGACTTTTTTTTAACATACTGTAGTAGTGTCTTGGTTAATGTTGTGCCCCATAGAAGTTCACATTATGTCACGCTGTAGGGTTACCAGTACACATTGGGCCTAATTCAGACCTGCTCGCTAGGCTGCACATTTTTGTTGCCTAAGGAGCAGGTAAACGGCATCCACCGGGCGAGTAAGCGCCTGCGCCCCTTCGCCGAGTGAACGCCTGCAGACTATCGAATGATTATTTTTTTTCACTGTTCGCAAATAAAAGTCAGTCTCAGTTGACCTACAGTATATTTATGACAGAGATGGGCGAATTCGGGGCAGGTCGCTGACATGCCTGCAGTCACATGGGGACACCCAGCGTTTTTCTGGATGCACCCACCGTTTTTGTGGGCATGCACGGGAAAAGATGAGCATTCCCATTGGACAGCACACTATCCGCCCCCTTCCCATCCCCGTTTGTGCGAACCCCTCGGCGAGTGTGATACTTGCCAAAGCCATTCGCACAGAGGGTCTGCACATGCATATTTTCCCCCATACGGGTGCACAGACCCGCAACATTGGTCTCCAGGCCAAATTTGCACAATACCGAGCCAACCACCCGAATCACCCTCATTATGCAGATCAGTGCCCCAAATTCACATCATACAGTGCCCCCACTTCCTCTTATGCCACATTGGAGTTCCCCAGTTTATATTATGTAACATTACAATGTTACAATGCACCCCCTGCACTTATTTTTTAAATACTCATCTCCTGGGAGTCCTTACTCGGTGGTAGAATGTCTACCCCAGAACCACAAATTGTGGCTCTCCAGCTGCTGTGAAACTCCCATCCCAGCATTCATTGCCACAGTTTTAGAATTCTCTATTAGCAAAAATGGGGCAAGGCATGCTGGGAATTGTAGTTTCACAACAGCAGGAGAGCCACAGGTTAGCTAGGCCTGGCCTACACAAATAACCAGGAAAAGTGTGTGTGATGCCCATTTTCCTGGCATTTTGCACATGCACGGTAAGGAATTCTCCAGGAAAATGGCTGGTGGCAAGAAAGGAGGGGGCCATTAATTGGGGAGGCTGTAGACAGATCTCTTCTGTTAATTCACCCTTGGGTACCGTAGTGGTGATAGCCCCTGTCTCGTACAAATAATCCGGAGAGAAGGATTATTGCTGCTTTATAAATAAACCCCTAAATCTATTCTCTACAAAGGAGTAAGATCACTCTCTTAAACCCCTGACACACTAGTTATGGCCAATAAATATAATATTCCAGAGATATATTTCCTTACAGAAAGATAAATGATAGAATGTTTTCCCGCCTTTTTATAGGACTTCCTGTCTGGGACAGCTCTTGCGATAACAAATGATAAAGATGAATAGTGCAGTGTATGAGATCTCAGCAGATGGTAAAGTATTGGTTCATACCTTTTTTTTCATTACTGACTGATTTATTATAATGTTATTGAAACCATCCTTCCTGGCCAGAGCTTTAACAGCAGCAAAGCACTTCTCCCCGATGCAGGGCACGCTGCCACCGGGCTGTCAAGGTTGTGATGATACTCAGAGGCAGATGTGAGAGTGTGGAAACACAGGTGTGCCACTCATTTTATTATCGCTTCAAGTGCTTTACTGCGGCATGTAATGGGAGACGGTATATTGTAGGTACAGGACAGGGAAGTCCAGGTTCTCTATAATACTGTGTCTATACAACCTTGGGAACTGTATAATTACTGAAGAGACACTGCAGCAACTGAGCAGGCTGAGAACACAATATCGACGGTGCAATACTGTTAAAAGCGCAGTAAACTACTGTGCAGACTCCAGTCTTCCTGTTCTCCAGGGAGGCTTCATGCCCTAACCCAAAATGGCTTTTGAGATCTCCACTCAGCATGTGTGAGACTGTAGATCGAAATGGTGGGAGACAGTAGTCTCCTGCTTAGCTCCTATGAGAAACCTGGTTAATACCTGCCAGCATCACTGCACCGCTACATGTTTGCAGTGTACACTAACCAACTGGTGACCTGTATGAAACCCTCCTCCACTCAAATCCGGCTCTGCCACCAGTATGAAGTAACAGCATCATCGCAGGTTTGGCAGGTATTACCAGGAGATGAGCGACGGAGGACCGACTTTCTAAACCGTTCTGCTATGAAAAGCCGCCCACCCTTGGGAAAATTGATAAAACAGGCAAAAATCGCCCAGTGGACCTGGGGAGCGATGTTTGGTGTCTGCGCATGCGCATTTCTGTGCGAACTGGCATGGCAAACTACCATGTTCAATGGCACAGTAGTATTGACAAACTATTGTATTTAAAAGTGCTATTGTGCAAGGGACACCATTGATAGTTCCTTGTCCCATAACAGTATTCAGGGATTAAAATAAGGTAAATTACCAGCTGCCCTCCATCACAAAAAACAACAAGTACATGAGTATAAATAACAGAAATATAACATTTACTATCTCTCATCTCAGCACAAGAAACATTATCATTGTCTGCCATAGAGATCCTGTGCCCCAGATATCCAATTTGCTTTGGCATAGTACCATGATCCTTACGACCAGGTTTGCCTACCCTCCCGGAATGGCTGGGAGGGTCCCGGAAATTGGGTCAGGGTTAGACTGCGAAAGGGGAGGGTTAGGCTGTGGGAGATCGGGAGAAAGTTTAGGGTTAGGTTGCAAGAGGGGAGGGTTAGCCTGTGGGAGGTGGGGAGAGAGGTTATGGTTAGGCTGCAGGAAGGGAGGGTTAGGCTGCAGGAGGGGAGGGTTAGGCTGTATATGGGCACCTTAACCCTAACCGTCCGTTCTGTACTATTAGATGCGCGCTCCCGCGCATCTCATAGTACGGTACAAAAAAGTATGTGCTGCACATACTTTTTGTACTTGCTTTACATTGCATCACATCACATGCACAATGCATGCACAAGGCATGCAATGCGATGCAAAGTGTACTATTTAAGTACAAAACGGATCCGTTAAACGGACCGTGTATGGGCGGCTTTAGACTGCAGGAGAGGAGGGTTAGGCTGTGGGAGATGTGGAGAGAGGTTAGGGCTAGGCTGTGGGAGGTTGGGAGAGAGGTTAGGGTTAGGCTGCAGGAGATCGGGATAGAGGTTAGGGTTACACTGCAGGAGGGGAGTGTTAGGCTGTGGGAGATGGGGAGAGAGGTTAGGGTTAGGCTGCAGGAGGGGAGGGTTAGGCTGTGAGAGATCTGGAGAGAGGTTAGGGTTAGACTGCAGGAGAGGAGGGTTAGGCTGTTGGAGATGTGGAGAGAAGTTAGGGTTACTCTGCAGGAGGGGAGGGTTAGGCTGTGGGAGATCGGGAGAGAGGTTAGGGTTAGACTGCAAGAGGGGAGGGTTAGGCTGTGGGAGATGGGGAGAGAGGTTAGGGTTAGGCTGCAGGAGGGGAGGGTTAGGCTGTGGGAGATCGGGAGAGAGGTTAGGGTTAGGCTGCAAGAGAGGAGGGTTAGGCTGTGGGAGATGTGGAGAGAGGTTAGGCTTAGGCTGCAAGAGGGAAGGGTTAGGCTGTGGGAGATCGGGAGAGAGGTTAGGGTTAGGCTGCAAGAGGGGAGGGTTAGGCTGTGGGAGATGTGGAGAGAGGTTAGGGTTAGACTGCAGAAGAGGAGGGTTAGGCTGTTGGAGATGTGGAGAGAGGTTAGGGTTAGACTGCAGAAGAGGAGGGTTAGGCTGTGGGAGATAAAAATGACACATAACAAACAAGACAGATATAAGTAATTCAATATGACTCCTAACCATAGGTGTGCGCACAGTGGCGTAACTATAGCTCTGCAGCCCCCGCGGTGGCGGGGAGGCGCAGAGAAAGTTTGGGCGCCGGGGGTCTGCGGGACTATAGTTACCAGCTGCTGTCTGCCGGTACCTGCCTGCCGTGCCGCCACAGTCCCGTCTCTCCCAGCGCTGGCTCCTGCTTCTATAATGAAAACGGACACTTAGAAAATGGCTGCCCCCATACTGCAGATAGTTTTCTGTCTGCAGTATGGGGGCAGCCATTTTCTAAGAGTCACTTTTCATCATAGCAGCAGGAGCCAGCGCTGGGAGAGATGGGACCATGACCGCCAGGAAGGTATGGGCATGGGGGGGCACCGAGGGGAGGGGGAGTGGGAAAATAGGTAGTTACGCCTCTGTGTGCGCACATTGAGTGTTAGGGGTGCACAGGCACCCCCTAATGCTGTGCCCACTCTTATGAACACCTCCCTGCCGCTATCAATACCGACAATACCTTTAACCAAAGACTTTTGCTTTTTAGAACTGTATTCCATTTAAAGAAGCGCCTATCAAACAATAATGTGTGTTTGCATTGGTAATTGTACTAGACCATTGTCATATTACTACATACCTGCATCATCCATATATGTGTATGACTTTATCTGCATGTACTGTTAGTGTTACACAGAGTAATTAGAAGATGAAAACTGAAATAGGCAGGAGATTATGATGTGGCTGAGAGACGTTTTATATTGTAGCGAGTGCCAATAGATGACGGAAGACATGCCTGATTGGCGGTGTTAGACATGCCCAATAGGTGGAGCTACTCACACCCCTTTGACGGTGCACCCCCTAATAAAATGTGCTGTGCACACCTATGTCAGCGCTCATCGATGCCCCGTACGCACTAGGCGGCTTTTGGGATGAAAAGAGGTCAAACAAGTAAACTGAGCGGCTATCAGCTCAAAGTCGCCCAGTGTGTATGGGCCTTTACAATGTATAATTTTAACAGACAGGGCCAGATGTACCAAGCTTCAAAAAGTGATAACATGGAGAGTGATAAACAGCCAGCCAATCAGCTCCTAACTGTCATGTTACAGGCTGAGTTTGAAAAATCAAAGGTAGAAGCTGATTGGCTGGTTGTTTTTCTTAATCACTCTCCACTTTATCACTTTTTGAAGCTTGATACATCTGGCCCACGGACTGGAACCTGACCTATTCTGTATGCCCTCACTGGGGATTTCTCCTGTACACCAGTGGGCCTTGGTTATTATAACTCATGGACCAATTTGTTTATATTTGGTTACATTTATATACAGTGTCTGCAATACTTCAACCCCTCTAAGGTTGAGCAATTTTGAACAATTAAAAAAAAAATCTGGATGTTCAGCGGATGGTTTCACTATGAACTTTTTACGGACCAGCAGTGGCAGCAGACAGTGGGCACAGCGGCCAGAGGTAGGAGGCGCTGCTGGTGTCGACATATGTCCTGTCTACCAATAGTGGTTGATCTATTGACGGTTGACTTTATAGGTGTCGACGTGCCGACTACATCCTGTATATCATTGAGTACTCTGCTGTTTTCTCTGCAACTGTTACAAATGGTGACAGGATAATTTACACCAGTAAAAATGAGAGGGCATTTGCAACATATTAAAAGCACATAAAATAACACATTTTTTGTAGTGGACTTTCTATCCTTAAGTGAATTCCAAACTGGGCATCACCATCGTTACACATTACACATTACTGCAGTCATTCCCAACCACGGTCCTCAAGGCACACCAACAGCGCAGGTTTTGTAGATATCCAGCCTTCAGCACAGGTGACTTACTTAGTGTCTGAGGGATTCTGATTAAACCATCTGTGCTGAAGCCTGGATATCACTAAAACCTGCACTGTTGGTGTGCCGTGAGGACCGTGGTTGGGAATGCCTGCTTTACTGCTTATCACAGTAAGGAATCTTCGCTCATTTTCTTTTGCAACTCTAAGGAATCCCTTTATGACCATTCCGGGGGAACTGCATGGCACATCACAGAATTATATTGCCCCCTTTCCTATCTAATATTAGCTGGGCTTCGTAATCCCAAAAGAGTGTCATGTTCAAGGTCTGCAGTACTTCGGCACCAACTGTCACCTCCTACCCAGAAGGAAAAGCGCCTTAATAAGTGATACGGCTGAATTGTGAGGGTTCCTCTTCGTAGTTTGTCTCTGTATTATTGTCTGCATCTAGAGATTATACTATTTATAATTCACTTTTTTGCTACATTCAGCACTTTATTCTTCTTCTATCTCACACTGCTGCAGCAAAGCCTAATGGGTTATAGAAAGTCACTAATCTTTCACATTAAGCTGCTTCTACTCTTCTTGAAAAAGTTACGATACTGTATGATTACGCAAACGCTATTTAACCTTTGCGTGCCAAGTGAATTTGTTAAAATTGGTGTAAAAAAAAATTGGCAAGCACACATTTTTATTCTTCATAATTACCTATAATGTTTAGCTTTATATAGGATTTATAGGTACTTATGTAGTATCTGGGCATCCGATTTTGTGATTGTATGCCTTACCTTAAGGCATACAATCAGATGCGATGCGATTCGATGCGATTTTGCATAGGATTCAATGTTAAGAAGGTCCTGTTCATTTCCCTACTATCCAAGTGGGCATAGAGTTAATTTTATATAGCGTGGCGAGCGCAGCGAGCCACCGAGCCCGAAGCGTGGCGAACGGACGCATATTTCTTAAAAAGTATTCTGTGTCCCCTCGCGGGGCTCGCTACGCTCGCCACGCTTCGGGCTCGGTGGCTCGCTACGCTCGCCACAGGTTTATATCCAACTCCATGCCCACTTGGATAGTGGGGAAAGGAAAAGGACCCCTTTTTCCCATTGAATTCTATGTTAAAATGGACCCAGACCATTTTAACATTGAATCCTATGGAAAAATCTTGACCATCGCATCGCATACGATTTCTAAATCGGACGCCCAGATACTACATAAGTACCGATTTATATTCTTTTTTTACACAACATTTTTTATTTGAATTTATATAACATATGTGAGCGACGCCGGCATTTTTAGCAGATATTTTGCACATCTCTCACAGAGATCTTGGCACTAAAAGGTTAATGATAATAGAAGTATTTAGTAATAATAATGCAGAAAAGCCTCAGCCCGTTGGCTTTCCTACAAATGAACTATGTACCTGCTATACGATTAGATGATTGTTTATCCTCTTTTTCACCTTATGCAATATATATCGTTTTTCCCAAGTTTATTATTTGGGTTACTGTTATTCATATCATCCTCTCATGTCAGGCTTTGCTCGCTCTCTGTTCTGTTCATGCATTCTAATAATAAGTTTTATTCATTGTACTTTAAAGTAAATATTTGCTGGAGTTGGAATCTAACTGAACTTTATAAATAAACTAATGAAAAGCCTGTGAAAATGGCAGATTAGTCCCTATCTGCTCCTAATTCTAATCCAGTGTTGGTACTTGTGTGTTATCACGGCGCCCACTAAGCAATTTCATTAGTGGGCTATTCTGCGTAGGAAAATCGCATCACCATGTGATGTGCCATGTGATGTGCCATGTGATGTGTGATGTGATTTTCCTATGTAATTTATTCACTGCTCTCTACCCCCAGGGGATCGCATCGCATGGCAATGCACCTCCAGCAAAATCGCATGCAATTGTATAGGGTGTGCGATGCCAAGACATTACCTATACCATAAAATGATTGTATGACATAAGCTGGCCATACATCAGAAAGATCGATCTTAAGATCGATTGCGCTCATGATTGTGTACAATTTCCCTTGAAATCCCCGGCAGTCCTTGGTGGTTTTTGGACACACAATCTACTCACAATCTATCATACAATCAGTCATACAATCCATCTGCTGCATGATTGTATGATTGTGTACACAAGATGTGCACACAATCTGCATACAATCCATCTTACAATCAATTGAGATTGTATGATTGGGTACAATATCTTTCTGATGTATGGCCACCTATACAATGATGTTTTAGGGCTCCCCCCCCCCCACTATCAACGCCACCCCAAAGCAAGGCGATCGGCGGCGGAACGCGTCCTATGACCTTTTCATGACCCCACTACTCACATCGGCATGGAGGTGATTTTATATAGTGTGGCGATCGCAGCGAGCCACCGAACCCGAAGCGTGGCGAGCGGAC
The DNA here is from genome assembly GCF_055691185.1 of Crinia signifera. Classification (NCBI taxonomy): domain Eukaryota; kingdom Metazoa; phylum Chordata; class Amphibia; order Anura; family Myobatrachidae; genus Crinia; species Crinia signifera. The sequence goes on from NC_139219.1 coordinate 37,311,497, forward strand.
GCGGAATACATGTAAAGTAATCCGCGGCCGCTCGCCACGCTTTCCACCTGTGTGCACATTCCACTAGTGTATAATATTCCAAGTGTATACAACCATAGCGCACAACAAAAATGGCATCACAGATTTTTACATCAATAATGTTTTTACAATGTTTAGCACATAAATACATGTTTTCCTGATGATGCGGATGGTGCTCCCCAAAACATTGTAAAAAAGCATTATTTATTCAAAAAATATCCCTGTGATGCCATTTCTGTTGTCCACTATGGAGGTATACACTTGGAATATACAGTATATATTTATGTCCCCAAAGTGTCAACCCCGGGCCTTACCCCCTATAGAAATTTCAAGGTGGCAAGGTGCTATTGTTGCCATGGTGGCGGGTGACAGTCACTGTACTCACAGCTCTGCCTTTTGCCTACTGCTTAGCTCGCACCGCGCTGTTCACGATACAGGCAGCTTCTGCAGCAGTGTCTTCTGCCCGGCTTCCGGCTCCTAAGGCACTTGCTCAGGTGGCTGGGGGATGTAAGCTGGGTGACGGGGAGGAGCGGGCTGCCGCTGCAAATTGAAGTGCTCCGCCGGGTGCTGCTGCTGAAAAAATAAGCACTCCGTCGGGCACCGATGCTAAATTAAGTGCGCCACTGCTTACAGTAAAGGTGCCGCCAGGCAGCTCCTTGTGAAACATACATCCATCTGCTGATTGATTGTATGATTGTGTACACAATCCATCTTGAGATTGGGTACAATATCTTTCTGATGTATGGCCACCTTTAGGCCATACATCTACAGATTTATTGTCCAATCTAGCTGGATGGAACAAAGTCCCGGTAATGGATGAGATCAAATGACAGTTGACCATTTGCTTTGAAATGCTGGAAAATTGCCAAAAACTGTCATTCAGATCCTACCAGATGTTTGTTCCAACCAGCCAGATCTGACAATCAATAGATGTATGGCCAGCTTTAGTGTGTCAGATTGTGTCTGCTGTTTTTCCTGTAGCAGCGCAACCGGGCAGCCTAAGGAGAGACGTCATCTGAGCAGCAACCCACCACCAGCTAACCCACAGGGCCTTGCAAGGAGCTGCCTTGTTCTGGGAGAGACTCTCAGCCCTACCCCAACCAACACCCAGACGGCTAGGACACAGGGAACAGTACCCTGAGACTTTTTACAGCTTCTATGAGATTTTATGAATTCCAGGCTCGGTGATGCTTGTTCTCCACACGTTCCAGCTTAACATCCTGAAACTTAACATTGGCCATGTCTCCACAAAAACACAAGACACCCTGACTTACCCAAGGGTTACACAAGGTACCTCTTGCGACATTAGGGTATTTAAGCACAGCTGCTATGTACAAAGTTCCTAATTCATCTCAAATTCACAAATCAAGTGATTACCGAATGGCATGCGCATGTGTTCCCTAGGCATGAGCAAGGGTGATGGCGCTGGACTATGGGAACACCCAGCGTTTTATGGGCATCGCCATGGGTTCGCAGGTGGGTAAATGCCTGCTAGGGTCGGCAGGTTGACATCACTTCTTTGTCCAAGCACTCGGAAATAAGAGTCTCTAGACTGACTGGCGAAGGCAGAAGAAATCATTAGATGGTCGGCTAGCAGAGGCATGTGTTCTCCTACACATCCCCTCGCATGGTACTGAGGGGATTTGGCTGCGGAGGGGGACAGGTATTCGACGAGGCGGTGTCTCATAAGCTCCATAAGCTGCGGGTAAGCTCGCAGCTTACCAAGCCAACCTGAATTAGGGCCGGTGTCCATCCCTAAATCATAAAAATATAAAGGCCCACACAGTGACCTAGTACGCCTCACAGATCAAGGCCAAACAATGACAGGCTAGTTAAATCATTATACACTATTTATTCGTGATGCCAATTACACATTACACCGCACACTGTGATGACAATTACACATTACGCCGCACACCATGATGACAATTACACATTATGTCGCACACCGTGATGACAATTACACATTATGTCGCACACCGTGATGACAATTACACACTGGGGGTTATTCTAGTCCATTCTTTCTGACAAAATCCTTCTTAGATGGACAAAACCATGTGCACTGCGGGTGGGGCAGATGTAACTTGTGCAGAGAGAATTAGATTTGGGTGGGGTTTTTCTTCAAAGTGAGATCTATATTGAAGTGTAAAATCATGCAGTAAGTATTTTCCCTGCACAGAAACAAAATAACTCACCCAAATCTAATTCTCTCTGCACATGTTACATCTGCCCCCCTGCAGTGCACATGGTTTTGTCCATCTAAGAAGGATTTTGTCAGAAAGAATGAACTAGAATAAACCCCACTATGTCGCACACCATGATGCCCATTAGACCCCACACTGTGATGCCCATTAGACCCCACACTGTGATGGCAATTACACAATACTCCCCACACCGTAATGCCTATTACACATTATGCCCCACGCGCCGCTGCCGCACAACTGATGCTGTTTACTAACATTCCCCCACAGTGCCAAATATGCATCCACAGTGCCATACATATATGCTCCCACAGTGGCAGATATGCCCCCACAGTGCCACACATATGCCCCCAAAGTGCCAGAAGCAGCACAACTCACTTTCTCTGGCCCTGAGTCTCCCCCTCCAGTCCCCGTCCCCCTCCCCCCCGCTGCCTGCCATCGCTGGTGCTGCTGCTTTCCTGGGGAGGGGAGCGCATTGCGCGTCTCTCCTTCCCCTTCACTGTGTACCTGAGCCGTCAGCCATTCATACCTCGTGGGCTGGCTCCTGATTGGCTGCCGGCCCGCGAGCTCTGATTGGCTGACAGCCATGACACAGTGAACGAGGGGAAGGAGAGATGTGTGATGCACTCCCCTCCCCTGGTAAATCAGCTCGCTGTGCCTGTGGCGGACGGGGACTCGGGAGAGGGGGAGGAACTTGGAGGAGGCGGCGGCGGTGTTGGGGGGAGCTGCCGGGCCCCCAGCTGTTAACAGGCGGACAAGCCGTGCGGCGTCCCAGCTACTATATAAACGCCTGCATTTGCAAGTTTGGGAGTTTGGCTGGGAATGAAGTGGAGTTTGGAGAACTTGTGCAGTGTGGCGCAGTTCTTTTTTTTTTAAAGCAGTAGCAGCAGAGGCCCGTGCTCAGGACCAGTGGCAGCACGAGAAGCTTGTGGAGGAAATCCAGACTTGCAGTTGTTTGGATTTTAAGGTTTTTGATGGTTTTTATTTCTTGGTTTCCTCACATTTGGTTGTATTGGTTTTTATTTGCGGTTTTTAATGTTGTTTTTCGGAGCTGATATTGCGCTACTTCAATTGTAAGCATATATTAGGCCTACGTTGTAATCTATTTTTGCCCATAACGCATAAGATATTTCATGTACATTATAATGTGTGTCATTATAGACGGCAAAATGCTGTGATCTCCCTGAAGTCTCAAAACAGGAGTGAGAGTTATGAGGTAAAACACATGTCTTCAACCTGTGGTCCTCCAGATGTTGTAGAACTACATGTCCCAGCATGCCCTGACAGTTTTGGTATGCTCTTATAGGAAAAAAATGTGGCAATGCATGTTGGAACATGTAGTTTCACAACAGCTGGAGGGCCATAGGTTGAAGACCCATGGGGTAAACAGAGGATTATGTGAAAAATAAACATGACATGGGAAAAACAAACAACAATGCATCATGGGATAATCATAGAAACAAGACAGAAATGGGAATATTATTGGACAAAGCATAAAACCCCTCCAAGGCGGAATTTACTCCCATACACCCCCCCCCCCCAAAAAAAAGGCATAGGAGAGGCATAAATACATGATTTAAGAAAATGAACATCAAAATTGACAGTTACCTTTGCCAAATTACCCTTATCACGATAATCAAAACTGTCTACAAGAAATGGATGTAAAAGTGTTTGTACGCTGTCAGAAACATCTCGAAAGCAAAAAGACAAATTTTACAGGTGAAAAAAGGAAACATATCACCAATAAAAAAAGATTTAGACCGGGATTGCATACTCCCCCTTAAGGTATGCAAGTACAGTATGTATAGATATGAGAATTCTTCTAGGAGATACACAAGGCCATATTCTGCTATTGTCTATTCATAACGCCATTGTTTTCTTATGATATTCAGTCTCAGTTATCGGTTCTGAATAAATGAATTGAAGTAAGAAAGAAACAACACTTTGTCATCAATGAATGACTTTACGACAGGCTACTGCAGCAGTGAAATCATGTGAATTATGAATACAGAGTGGATAGAATTCATCAGACAGTGTCCTCTAACGCCTCAGCTTCAATCATTCCAGTGCTGCACCTGTGTGTTTCCCATACACTGGGACTGCTCAGTAATAAATAAGTACGTAAGGTGCTGAATACCAAGCAGTATGAAGAGAGAGAGACTCTTCTGCGGGGGAGGAAGCTGGAGTATTCTCGTGTTCTGATTTAATCATGCAGAATCGCTTTTAACAAAACGTTCACCATATTTAATGTCCTATTCCGTTAACATTTGACCAAAGTAGCATTTACTTTCTGGGTGTAAGGTTAATCTATATTAAGTGAAAATTACATTTTTCTTGACTTTCAGAGCGACCACTTGCCCTTAGCAATCCCAGCAGCCTACAGAAAACCCCTGTGCCTCTAATTTGGACACTTTGAATGATGCATGATTTTGCTTATCATTACATTTAGACTAATACTGCTTTTTCCACTGACTTAAAAATCCTGGGATTTTGCAAGCGCACGCACCAATCCGGGAGTTTTGTCAGTGGAAATGGTGACAAGGTAAAACATCCCTTTCCCACTCTGTTCTATTTACCGTTATACTTACCTTAAAACCTCTTTCCTCTTCAGTTACTCTTATACTGGGTATATACACTGAGCGATATATCGGCCCATTGCTTCGGCTCTGCAGTCCGGCGGATAATTGATATATCGGCTCATCTGACTGTGTGTATGAGATACTTACCTACCTTTTCTTACTCCTCTCCAGGAGAAGCCCGGAGAGGAGACTGTCAGAGGCACTTTGGGGGGCGGAAACTTAATTTAATCAAGCCCGCCTCTTTGGTAGGCAGGGAATCCACATAATCAAGCCCCACCCCCAGTGCAGCAAATACATTTGCATAATTTAAGCCCCACCCTACTCCCGGAAGAACTGCAAACTGCAGTATTTGAATGGCGAGCAGGGTAGATGAGGAGCGGTCCAGGGGCATGCGGGGGGATTACCCACCTTTCCAGGGGGCTGGGAAGGGGACCCAATTTTTGGGTGCTTCCTGGCCATTCCATGTGGGTATGCAAGTATGGTGTAGGAGCATTCCACCAACCGCCTGCACACTAGCTGCAGGGACCGCCGACACAGCAGGGTGTGCAAATTCAAATGCTTGCCTAGCTATGACATCAAGAGGACATATCAATAAGTGTACAATCATTAAATTAGTGTACCTTGTAGTGTGTTCCCTTGTTAGGGTTTCCCATTCTACTGAATCTACAGCTACCATGACAGCCACCATGGTTCTGAGACTGTAGGAATTTATGCTAGGAGGTTGATGGACTTTTGTTTTAACAAATCCACAGCACTTCTACTTTGTCCTGAAAGAAGCCAGCAATCACAGCCCCTCAAAATGATAATAATAATTTCATTTATATAGTGCTTTCTCCTATAGGACTCAAGGCACTTAACAGATAGAATTAATGTAGTACAGTACAGGAACAATGAAGTACAGAAAAGCTTTTTCATAAACAATACTTAAGGGAATTAAGGAAATGCTTGAGTATACAGGAAAGGTTTGAGTCTGTTTTTGAAGGAATCTAGAGTGGGGGGTCTCTTGAATTGTGTGGGGAAGTGAGTCGGAGCCGCATGGCTAAAAGCTTGACCCTCAGATAAATTATGAAAGATTCTAGTCCTTCATCTAGAGATCGCAGTAATCTGGTGCGACAGTATGGAATGACATAACAGTAACAGTAATGGGTACTTATGTAGTATCTGGGCTGCCGATTTTCTGATTGTATGCCTTACCTTAAGGCATACAATCAGATGCGATGCGATGCGATTTTGTATAGGATTCAACGTTAACAAGGTTAATTTCGCCACTATCCAAGTGGGCATAGAGTTGATTTTATAAAGCGTGGCGAGCGCAGCGAGCCACTGAGCCCGAAGCGTGGCGAGCGAAGCGTGGCGAGGGGACGCAGATTTCTTAAAAAGTATTCTGTGTCCCCTCGCGGGGCTCGCTACGCTCGCCACAGGTTTATATCCATTTCCATGCCCACTTGGATAGTGGGGAAAGGAAAAGGACTCCTTTTTCCCATTGAATTCTATGTTAAAATGGACTCAGACCATTTTAACATTGAATCCTATGGAAAAATCGGGACCATCGCATCGCATCGCATCGCATACGATTTGGTCGCATGCGATGCGATGCGATGCTACCGATCCGACCCGATTTCTAAATCGGACGCCCAGATACTACATAAGTACCCAGTAATGTTATGGCGGCTGTGCGAACCTAAAGTGAGTTACTCTGTCTGCACCATCTAGAGGTGAGGAGCAGAGTTATTCTTTTATTATCTCTTATATATTTAGCCAGATCTGTCACTCATCCCCTGTGTAGGTAACGTTCCCGCCTAGCAGGATACACAAATCCGCCCCTCCAGGGAAAAGTGTTGTATGTGTATAACGTTCTACACATCCCACCCCCTTCACATCACCTCCCCCCGCCCAGCCAGGGCTAAAGTACACACCCACCATCCACAATTACTCCACAGCCACCATTACTCCCGCAACCCCCCCTCTGCCAGCAAACCCCCCCCGACACCCACGACCCCCCTCCCGTGATTCGCGGCACCCCCGTGACCCCCCTCCCCCCATTCCCGGGACCCCCTTGATTCGCGGGACCCCCGCGACCCCCCCTCCCGCGATTCGCGGGCCCTCCCTCCCCCCCATTCGTGCGATCAACCCCTCCCGCGATTCGCGGGACCCCCGCGACACCCCCCTCCCGCGATTTGCGAGACTCCCGCGACACCCCCTCCCACGATTTGTGGGCCCCCCGCGATTCCCCCCTCCTGCGATTCACGGGACCCCTGCAACCCCCCCTCCCGTGATTCGCGGCACCCCGACGACCCCCCTCCCCCCATTCGCGGGACCCCCGGCGACCCCCCTCTCCTCCCATTCGCGGGAGCCCCCCGACCCCCCCCTCCTGCCCTGTAATTTCCGCCAGTGGGAAGCCGCTCACCCTGTGTTGCCCACATTCCCCTATCATGCTTTACCACCCAGCCTCCTGCTCTCATGCACCTTCACTCCCACCCAGTAGGAGGAGACACTGGCTCAGGGCCACCATCCTGTACTCCTGTGCTGCCACGCTGGACCCTCACCCACTAGCAGAAGCTGCACAGTGTCCCCCACCCTCCTCTTTAGTCCCCCTTATGCCCACACACCCCTATCACTACCCAGCCTCCTGTTTTCCTGTGTCGTGATCTCCGCCAGTGGGGAGCCGCTGACTCAAAAATACCCTACTATACTATTGCACACACACACACCTAAACAACACGCACACCCCACACCCACAAATATCACTGTACCCTCCACACTATCAATGTACATCTTACTCTGTAACCGCTTTTTAATTAAACAAAACAATACACACCCCCTTCCACATCATATGCTCTCTATTTAACACATTTCACCTATAACTCAAGTTGCAATACAGGCCATCTTTCATACAATTCTAATTCTAACCATATTTCTCACAATACAAACGTCCACAAATTAAGGGGGCGCAGCCCCTTACGACGGTGTGAAGAGTGCCCGTAGGGCGCGATGAATCACCTAGTATAGAATAGTTGCTTTACTGGAACACTAAAAGCAGTAACATTTACATTCATTTGAGTGGAGAGATTTATGATTTGTCAGATTCTTGCACAAAATGATGAAGTGAAGCCTGGCATTACCAAGCTATTGAGTAACAACGCTGGCATCCTCTGCCCCATGAACCTTGCTCTCACTGTACATCTAAAACAATCATTCATCAGAATTTTAATTTAACAAGAATGCAAATTGTGTTTGCAAACAATACAGTGTTGGAAATGTACTATCTGAGCAGTGATTGAAGAGGTTCTGACACAGAGAAAGGTCTAGGCTGCTCTAATACCTATGAGTAATGGCTCCCTAATTGTACACGTGTTTGCTTCTTTCACGTAGGTATTACTTATTAACGTTATGGTTCACTTACCTGTGAAATTGGATCAGCGTTAGACGCACCAATCAATATATTTAGTCATATAGTTGGAGAGATTAAATCTCTCCAACTATATGACTAAAACGAACATTCGGTAACATGTTAAGAAGAATCAGTATTCTTTAAAAAAATCAGGTAAACGCCGGACCCAGTGCCAGATTAAGCCTTCGGGGGGCCCGGGGTACTTTAGACAGGGGGGCATCCTTGCACTTGTCAATACTAGTGTATATATATATATATATATATATATATATATACCACATGAAAAGCCTGTGTTTGTCCCTCTGCACCTTACTCTGTAGGACTGTAGGAGATCTCACAGTCCCAAGTCCCAGTGCTGTCTCTGATTAAAAACCCTCCCATGACTAGGCTGCTGCTGTCTTCCATGGGCCTGAGAAGCATGTAATGAGCTTCACCAATCAGAGCTCAGAACAAACCTCTCAGCCTCTGCACTCTTGTGCAAATGGGACTTAGTCAACTCCCAGTAATGCACCGCACACTTGTGCAGTCAGTGTGCCTTGGCACCCCATGCACAACACCATTAATCATTGGCACATTGGCAGATAGGTGAAGCTGCAGCACTACCCCACTCCCATGTACAAAATCTTTAGCTAAAAACCACAGTGGGCCCCTAGCTAGAGGGGGGCCCAGGGGTACTGACCCCTTTTGCCCCTGCTTTAATCCGGCCCTGGCCGGATCCGCTAGATTGAACTCCCGGCTTGCAAATAGATGTACATATGTACATGGCTAGCGAATCTATTCACAGCGGCGCAAATATTTCCAAATCACCATCAATTGATTTTTCCCACATGTTCAGACTCTGAGTAGCCTTGGATTTTCTTGTGGCTGCGATGGAAACAGCTGATCGTTTCCGGAGCTGACACTCACCCTCCTATAATATGCTCGGGCTGTCTCCAATATTAATTCAGTGTATTCCCCCTTGAGGTGAATCAAGTGTATCCCCCGCCCCCCCCCTCTGACCTGTCCATAATTCATTTGTTATATGCAATTTTAGTTTTTTCCCCGGTCCACACAAAGCATGTCATGGCTTTTTGTAGGCAACGGAGATCTGGCGATAAGGGCGGCAATGGTGGAATTTGGGCATTTTAATGGTAACAATTCCGATTTTGTGATATTAATTTTGGGTACTTGTTTCCTAGCAGGGCGCCCAGATTTCCTACGTACGTTAACGTAGGGAAATCCCATCGCATCGCATGGGCCATTTTAGTGCCGTGCGATGACATTTTTAAATGTAATTTTTTCACTTCTCTGTGTGCCCCAGGGGATCGCATCGCACCTCCTGCAAAATCGCATGCGATCGCATGCGATTTTATAGGGTGGGCAATGCCATTACATTAGCTATACAATAATATCATTGTATGACATACAATGATGTTTTACGCACCCCCACTCCCACTATCCACGCCACCCCGAAGCGTGGCGAGTGCAGCGAGCCCCACGAGGGGCGGCGGAACGCGTCCTCCGTGGAGTTGATTTTACATAGCGTGGCGAGCGCAGCGAGCGGGTACGTGGATTACTTTACATGTATTCAACGTCCCCTCTTGGGGCTCGCTGCGCTCACCACGCTTTGGGCTCGGTGGCTAGTGGGGGATAGTGGGGGTATGAAAAGGTCGGAGGATGCGTTCCGCTGCCCATCGCGGGGCTCACTGTGCTCGCCACGCTTCGGGGTGGCGTGGATACAGGGGGTGACGCAAAACAGTGCCAGAGGTGCTTACAATTGTAAGCACCTCTGGCACTGTTTTGCGTCACCCCCTGTATCCACGCCACCCTGAAGCGTGGCGAGCACAGTGAGCCCCGCGATGGGCAGCGGAACGCATCCTCCGACCTTTTCATACCCCCACCCCATACCCATCACATGTAATCACATCACATGTCATAGTAAGCACCCATCACATCTCATGGCATGGGTGCTTGTACAATGAAATATCGCATCACATGGCATCGCATTTGGGGGAGTAGGAGGGAGGGGGAGGGTCATTTTTTTATATATACATTTTTATTGACAGTCCTTTGAATAGTATATAATAGTAGATAATGAATTATACACCTTTCTCAATGTACAGGAAATATGTTCAATAAATCAAACTATACCATAGTACATTGTGACTGATATTTTTAACATTTCTTTAAAACAATTAAAAATGTATTGTGCATAGGATAATGTTCTATGTATTTAGTTAAATAAATTAATATCGTTGTCTTTTACACATTATTTCAGCCAGAGCTGGCAACCCATTTTTTTTTACTGTTACTCCAATTCCCTGTTTCCAGATCTGCCTGGCTCTAGCCAGAGACTGGGAGAGAGAGCACTCTGTAAGGGGAAAGGGCGCACAGGGGAATACAGACAACCTAAAGAGCAGGAACCATACAGATTGTAGAAGAAGAGTAATCAATATACAGCCATGATCAAAGAGGGGATCAAGTTAATAGAGATCTGACTATGGCGACTTTCTCCAGTTCTGGGCTGCATATGTGACTCATCTGAAAGCTGCAGCCTGCAGTTAGTCACACTGCCACAATAATAATTGTTTGAGAAAAGTGAGTAATTGTTTGTTGCGGAAGAATGGTAATATTACCAAAATATTATGTAGCCTTGTTTTCAGTGTCTGTGCAGTGTAATGCAATCTCATAAGCTTCATTTAATCTATTTTATTTTTAGTCCTCTGAGTTAAATTTCGGAGTCTGAAAATTTAAAGAGGGGGTGGTTGAGAGGTTACGAGGTGTTAAATGCATTGTGGGCAGGGCCGTTACTACTGGTGTAGTGCTAGGGTCACTGACAGTCCTAGGGGTAGCACAATTGCTGTTCTATGATTTGACTTACAGGGTGCCTTGTACTGTACCCTGCACAGCAGCCAGTATTGCTGTGGCAGTGTTGCTCCCTTGGCATGACATCAAGATGTCACATGTTGAGTGGTTAGGGCCAGCACAGGCATAGCTGCCTACCCTCCCGCATCCTAAGGAAGGCTCCTGTCTCAGTTATAAATCACCTGCTGCCATGCATTTTACTGCAAAACTCTCAGATTCGGCCAGGGTTGGCATTGAGGAGTTTCTTTGCAAGGACAGTGATGTGCTTTACTCACGTTGTACTGAAGCTACTCGTGAGTCTGTGCTGATGACCTCTCATTATCTCACATTGTGGAACCCTTGCCAGGAGTGACAGCAGCACCATGTTCACAGAGTGGGTTTTTATCTATTCTGTGCTGGTGGTGTGCACTCATCCATAACATGCTGCTGCTGTTAATGAGCTGTGTTAGTATCTGGTGCCTGTAATAATTTGGTTAATGCTTTAAATAAATAAATAAAAGGTAGTGTCTACAAGTTACACATAGTCCATCTAATACACACAAAAAATACTGTACTTATATGCTTAGGGATGAATTTACACAAGGTCAAATTGCATTTTTAATATATTGCCTAGGCACAGTTAGCGACAGAAATAGCAAAAATATCTCATCACAATCCCCTCGCAATTTGATGGGTTTGAAGTTGGCAATCGGAGGTGATAACCGGACGTTTCTGGTGACTACAGCATCTATAGAGTTTGAGATAAAAAAATTTAGACTAAAAAACTATTCGTCGATGAAGGTTTCTTTCTGTGACTAAAATGTGATGATAAAGAAAATAGGAATTTTTTAATAACAAAAATGTTGCCTAAATATTTGTCCATGTTGTCATGACTAAAACTGACCCTGAAGGAAACACTGTATTGTTGAGTGATTGATTTTTTTGGATTATTTAATTAACAATACTGTATTTTATACAGTTTTACCCATCCAACGTTCAACTACTCTCCGTCAGTTTATGTAACTAGTTAACTTTAGCTAAATAGTTATATATTATAAATAGCTAAGCCCACTCGAAGCAAAAGTCTGCTACCTTGTGATTGCCTCTGTGTTTCTGTATGTGTGAAAGAGAAAGAGATGTAGTTTCACTTGTTCCCAGGGGCGTAGCTAAGGGTTCATGGGCCCTGGTGCGAAAGGTCAGCTTGGGGCCCCCCTACATACAACAAAATTAAAATCTCGGTCTGTTTATATTTTATATAGTGCTGTTGTGGAACTACACGTCCCAGCATGCCCTGCCACAGATTTTAGATAATGGATTTCTAAAACTGTGACAGGGCATGCTGGGACGTGTAGTTCCACTGTAACAGTGGAACAACACATCCCAGCAGTTTTAGCAATTTTCCCCATAATCTCAAAAGCCTGACAGACAGGACTCACTGTAGTCCGATACAGGGCGCCGGGCGGTCCTGCTCCTGAGTCCTGGCAGCCTACACGTGCTGTGTGATGGCGCGGAAGCGGTGGGAGAGGGAGGTTGGAGCCCGCGTGCGTCGCGCTGACGTCACGCGGCAAGGGGTCCCCTTCCTATTGGCTGCCTGCGGCTGGGGACGGGACACGGTGGCCGTATCTGAGCTGTGATTGGCTGCAGCGGAGCCGCACGCGGGCCCGCAAAGCAGCACTGGGAATGGGTGCGTGCGTCCTGTTCGCTTCCCTCTTCCAGGACAGTGGCGGGGGTTGGGCCCCCCTGGCTCAGGGGCCCGGTCGCATCTGCGACCGCTGCGACCCCTGTAGCTACGCCACTGCTTGTTCCGGTTACATGCGGACACTAGACATATATACAGTATATATAAGATATATATCCTTACAGCTTCGTCTTATTTTGCAGTAGACTAGTACTGTACTGCTTACTTGTATCAGGCAGTTTGTATATTTCTTGAATCATTTAAATTAACATTTTTAATTTATAAAAAAATGTAATCTTGAATTGATATTTGCTGAAAATAAATGACCTTCTGTGAAGGAAAAAAAAAATATTCAAGGGAATGATAGAGAAATGATCTTCAGCAAAATTCATTACATTATCAATAAAATGACCAGATCAATGACTAAAATTAGACAAAAACTTGACTAAAACGAAATGACTAAAATGTGACGAAAATGTTCGTCAAGATCCACTGACTAAAACTTGACTAAGACGAAATTTAAAAAATGACTAAAATGTAATTTCATTTCGTCAAATTTTAGGAAAGTGACTAAGGCTAAAGCCCCATACAAAGTCTATCCAGAATTGCTGGGGATATAGTCGCTGAGCGACCATATCCCCATGCTTACTGGGTGACTTTGCTAATTTTTTATTTTTTATAAAGGCTGCATGGTTTGTATGCCAGGCAAGGGCATAACTACCATAGGTGCAAGGGCTGCAGCTGCTATTGGGCCCAGAGCTGAAGGAGGCCCATCTTTACTGTCTAAGTAATATGTTTTACATACAAATATCACCATCAGTTGCTAAATAGGGGGCCTTGTCAAACTTTTGCTATGGGGCCTAAGAATAACTAGTTACGCCCCTGATGCCAGGTGACATGCACTCTATTCAGATCCACATTACATCTATCCACAAATAGACATGGTGCTTGTTGACCGAGCAACAGCACTAAACTACTTGGTGGAGGGTAAGGAACTAGGGGGAGGATTAGGGTAAAGGAGCCCATTCACGGTCCGTTTATTGGATCCGTTCTGTGCTTAAACAGCACACATCGTATCGGATCGCATCCCTTGTGCATGCATTGTGCATGCACTGCGATCCGATACGATGTGTACCTAGTACAAAAAGTATGTGCAGCACATACTTTTTGTACCGTACTATGTGATGTGCGGAAGGGCGCATCGCATAGTACAGAACGGAGCCGGTCCTCAACGGACCGTGTATGGGCTCCTTAAGTCTTACTACAGCTGGAAGCGACAGTATCCATCAGCAGGGTAGCCATTGAAGGGGGGGGGGAGCTGTGGGGACTCCAATCCCGGGCCCAGACAAGGAAGGGGGGGGGGGTGGACTGGAGTTTATAAAGTATGATTTGTCATAAACAAAGTTTGCATTTCCCTTGAAACACTGTAGAGGTTGAGTAGTGCGGTCAGAGCTGCAGTCACAGGTCTCATTCCAGGTGTTTGAGAAAGAGAAGGGGGGGGGGGCTCTTACAGGGCAGCAAAGGAAGAGTTGGATACATTTGTTCTTGTATTGAACACTTTGGCGGTATCCACTGGGTATGGGTCATTGGGTCTACCCAACCCAAGGTCAACATGCATTGGGTCAAGCAACATGCATTGGGTTGACAGTCAAAAGGTCGACATGAGTTTTTCATGCCATGCTTCGGGCACACTATTGTATTCTCCATCCATGCCGTAGTGGATGGTAGGACTTAAAATACTGCCGGCACATGTCGGCTCAAAAAAACCCCCCAAAAAACATGTTGACCTTTTGACTGTCAACCTAATGCTTGTGTCGTCCTTCCATCCATGTTGACCTTAGGCATGTCAACCTATTTCAGGTGTCGGTAGAAAAAGAACAAACTTGTCGGCGCTTGATTTGTTGTCACAAATTGATTGGCAGTGATTTCTCGATCAGCAATCGGTGTATATGGAAAAAATGAATGAAATATAATGGGTCAGGGAGACTCTCTTAATAGGGAACTAATACAGATAGACCCTCAGCGTTAGGGAGGAAGATCCGTACCCAACTCACACGGAGGAGAAGAGTGATGCACCCATAGAGGTTTCTTTCAAGGATGAATCATCAATACCACCATGTGCTTTAGGGGCCCAAGGGTAGGCAACGTATCTACGGAGGGGTGCGTACCGTACTCACTGTCATGCGAAGTTGTGCAAAGCGTGTAAAGGTTTCTTTAATCTTAGGGGTCACCACTAAGTGTCACAAAGAAGGTTTTCAATACCAGCTTAGGGGGTAACACTTCCTCAGATGCGTACCGTACTCACTGAGATTGATAGTAGTTTGAACCACATAAAGGTATCTTTTTTGGATGGACTCTCAATCCTTACAGCACCTCATTTAAGTTTTCACACATGGACATGTGTGATGAGGGAGGAAGGAAAAAAGTGGTCTCATTTGTGGTCCAAAAAATATTTAATGTGGCAAACAACAAGAATAAAATTGATAAAAACAATGAATAAAACAATCACCTGAACAGACGATCACATTAGCTAATGACTGTACAGACAGGGCGACAGCTTACATCAAAAAGGTTCTCAATCACTCCTGGCCAACATGTTTCAACGGCTGCTGCCGTCTTTCTCAAGGCTGAGGAGTGACTGAGATTCAGGAGATATTTATACCAGATGCGGGCTCTACTTCCGGGTCACGGAGGTGAATACAATCAAGTATATAATCCACGGTGTACAGGCTCCTTTTAATACCAGGAAGTGCCCGAGGAGGACATAAATATGCCGATGGTGTTAATAACTATAAAGGCATAGGTCCGCTACAATAAAGTGAGTAATTCACGGCTCGGTGGAGAAGAAGGGACCGCTGATGCGGAAGATCACTTCCGGCTCTTGGAACGCAAGAGCACGGAAGTACGTCACCTCAGCTTTTCATACTGAGATAAAGGAGCGCACCGTGTGTGCACAGCTCTCGCGATAAATGCTGTGGAACGCACAGTAAGGAAATGTACTTCCGGCCTATGATACGCAAATGGTCCGGAGGTGCATAGGGGAAAGTAATCTATGTGTATAAATCCCGGACTTTGTCAAAAGTGAAATTCTGACAAACGGGTGTAATTATATATCAAATGGCCACCCTAAGCCATGGTTCAATATGGAGTTTGGGATATTGTAATGAAATTCCCCCATCTTGGTATATTTATCTATACAATAACAAATAAATATCATAAATGTAATAAAATTACAAAATATACTCAATATAGCATATATAAAAAAGACATATATATATAGTAGAAAAAACAAGGACATAATAAAATTTAATAAAATACCGTTATAAAAACCATTTGAGCTCGAACTAGTGATTAAGGCCAGACGGAGAAAGAGAGGATAAATTATAAATCCACCTCATTTCGGTTTTGGCTAGGCGAATATCTCTATTGTTATACCGCCAATTATTTTTGACTGCTTCAAGGCCCCAAAAGCCTGTGATACCATTTGTGGAGCAGTCGTGATGTTCTTTAAAATGTAAAGAGAATGGATGTTCTTTATAGCCTTTTTTAATATTGCGAACATGTTCGGCAAGTCTTATTTTTAAGTTTCTCTTTGTCTTGCCGACATATAATTTGTTACAAGAACAGCGAATGGCATAAATCACATAGTTCGAGTTGCATGTAATAAATTGTTGTGGCCTAAAAACACGATTATTCAGATCATCCAGTAGGGCGCGGAGGGAGAATAAAATAGTGTGCCAGAAGCATGGCGACATTCGGGTAAAAAATTTGAAAAACCCCATGTCGACCTTGCCCATGGCAACCTAATGCTTGTGTCGACCCAATGACACTGTCGACCTAACACATGTCAACCTTCAGCCATGTCGCCCTTCCTGCTTGTCGACCTTCATGCATGTTGACCTAGTGGTGTCGACCTAATGATTTTCGACCTAGTTGGTGTCTATCCAATGATCCATACCACTTTTCTTTGCCAACAAAACATTCTTGAATATTTATTTTTATCTTAAAAATAATGAGCCTAAATTTTAACATTTTTTAAATATCTTTATTTTATTATAATTTTTTTGTGGTAATATTGTACGGCTGGCACGGGTGGCACCTCCCAGCCAATAGGCGGTTTATAGCAAGCAGATTTAGGCATTCTGCAAGACAGGCCCAGGAAAACTAGCACATGCGCGCTTCCCCAGCCTATATACTTTTCCATTAAAAATGAGATATTGAGGGTAATTTTCAGCTTGTGTATTTGTGCCCATGTCACCGTGCTTGGTAAGTCTCATAAAGCATGTTAATTAAAAAGGAAATATTTGTCACTGCACAGCCTGTAAATGCTCTGCTGGAAATAGGAGCTGATCTGTACTGCAATGAAACCGTAACCTACAGAGCAGAGAATTTAACAAATCACTTCTACGTGGCAGAATCGATTCATTGCAGCATTCGCTTGGCACAGAAAGTGCCTTTTTTTCTCTCCTCTGCTGCAGTGTTCACCCTGAAAAACTTGACTCATTCTACTCTATACTTTTTGCTTATCTGAGTGAGGTCAAAAAAGCAGCGGTCACGGTCACAGTCACACGTTAAAAGAAATCCTAGAGCTGTTTAGCAAATAAAGTTGATTTAAAGAAAAAAAAAATGTTTACTAAAAACAATACAATACCGTTTTCATAACCACTGAGTTAAAACCGTATACAATGGAAATAAAATGTGATAATAAAATAAATAGCTGTTTTCTATGTAATGGCTTTTATCTCCTAGAGTGCAAGTAGATAACATTGGAATGTACTTGATGAGATGCCAAGAGCCTGTGCTCTATTGCATTTCCGACCCTGAGAAACCGAGATTGTTCAGTCCGGTCTGATGTTTGTGTTCTGTTGCTTCCATAAAGTGATGTTCCCAGATATGTAAGCACAGGACATTAAGGCTGAATGCAGATGAATCAATATCCTAAATAATAAAAAGCCAACGCTGCTCCTCACCTCTATGGGGGGAATTCAAGAGTTTTGCATGACGGTGGCCACTAGCAGGGCAGCCGAGAGGGGGGGGGGGAGCAGGTACTAATTACCCAGGCCCAGGCTTGCTGGAGAGTTTTCTTTCACCCTCCTCTAAACATGTTGGGGGTGTGGCCTAAGTGCCGGGGCCCGGCATTCCTCTCGACTGTACTTTATGTGGCTGTTTATGTATAAGGCAGTGGTTATATGGATTTCTTTTTTATGCTGCTTCAACCTGAATCCATATTTTCATAACCTCCACCATGACCCATTCCATTAGGTACAAAATGCTCTGTTCCTGGACTTCCCTGCCAGTGGCAGTTACAGAGGTTGGACTCCAGCACCGACCAACATTCAAAGAGGGGGGGTCACATCAACTGCCAGTGAGTCCAGGACAGTGATGTTTGGAGTGGCATTAGGTGTGGCTCCCCTTTTTGAACAATGGACTGTGTCCAGCCTCACCTCTGCAACTGTCACTGTCAAGGAAGTCCAGAAACAGAGCATTTTGTACCTAATGGAATGGGCCATGTTGGAGTGTATGTATTTTCCATATTGCTGCATTAAAAGAAAGAACCGTTATAATACATGTAAATAAATCACTAATATTATTTATCCCAGTTAAAACAAATAATATAGGTGAACTCAATGCATTTTCATATATGCTGATATTTAAGGTGTTTCCCTTTAACATGCATTGATTAGAATGGTGTGCCAATTGCTTCCCAGCTGTAGTGTGCTCTTCTACTATTTACTTATGTGATGTTTGGTTGTCCGGTCCTCAAGGTGGAGGAAGCACATGAATCATAATTTGTCAAGAACTAGACCAATATCCTTACTGCTGTGCTATTCCCCAGCCGCTGCAGGAGAGAGATCTGCATAATGTAAGATTGCTGTTCTAGAACTTTTACCTATCTCAGCATTGATACTCTGCACTGAGAAACATTACAGGGATTTATTATTGCTCATTGTCCATTTACTCATATGCATAATCTACTACGTTTACTTACAGTTCTGTGAAATTCGAAACGCAAGCAATAAATTGTACAGTAAATCTAATGAGTCTAAAGCTGCTGTTATTGTCCAGGGTCCACTACGAAGCATACTTAGATGTACCATTAGATAACATAAGTACAGTACTAGGGCCTACACACGTAACGATGAGTGTTCTGATGCTTGATCGGTAACAGGACCTGCTTTTTTTTTTTTTTTTGCCCATTTACACCAAGCACTGACCCGGGATGACTCGGCAATAACCTGGGTTATTGCTTTGGTGTTAAAGGAGTATTACTAAGATGGGAGCTCTGTTAAAGATGGGATAATGCCCCTAGCAACCAATCAGATTCTACTTTTTATTTAGTTATCACCCTCTAGAAGAAATTAGATAGAATCTGATTGGTTGCTAGGTGCAACATCCCATCTTCAATTGAGCCACCTCAAATTTACCCCAGAATTTACCCTGCACAGCAACTCCAACAGAAAAGCCTGTCCCAGCGGCTTCCTTTACCGACACATCGTATGTGATGTCATGCTATCACTGACGCTTATGTGACACTAAGAAGAGCAGGCTCTGTGCATACTGAAGACAGGCTGAATTTGGGATGGAGGGACACAGAGAGGAGGGGAAGATTCTGGAGGGACACAGATCACAGAGCTGCTAAAAGGACATTGGCAGTGAACTGCTGGATAGATATGTTTATAAGAAAAACTACTTTGGATGTGGGCATTATGTGTAAGGAGTGTAGAGAAACTTGAATAAGGGGCACTACTTGGGCACTACTGTGTGAATAAGGGGCACTACTATGTGGTGTAATATGAATCTGGGGCACTTCGTACACGCACACTCTTTCCTTGTGGAACCACTATCCCTTTATAAAGTATAGCAGGTACATATTAATAGTCAGGGCCGGTGGCCAGGCACCGGAACGCCCCAGGCAAGTCGGGGTGGGGGCGCCCCGGTGCCGGGGGGTACCTGTCCTGCGGCGCAGCGGGGGGCAGCGGGGGTCCCTGCAGTCCATTAGAAATCACGAGCGCTATCCGCCGGGCTATGCGGAAGCGCTTCTAGTGTGAAAACACTGGCAGCACGCTGATTGGCTGAGATCAGCGTGCGCCGTGCTGCCAGAGTTTTCACACTAGAAGCGCTTCCGCATAGCCCGGCGGATAGCGCTCGTGATTTTTAATGGACTGCAGGGACCCCCGCTGCCTCCGCCGCCAGATTTAAATACACAGCGCCGTAGGACAGGTACCAGGGCGGCACAAAATGCCGCCCTCCAGTGGCCGGCGCCCTAGGCAAATGCCTAGATTTGCCTAGTGGTGGCGCCGGCCCTGTTAATAGTTAGCAGAGGGTGCTGAAAAACACTGACACTGGCTCAGGCTCTGCCTAATGGGGGGGGGGGGGTTAAGTGTCAGGGAAATGAGTTCCACCACCTCTCCAGGACCACTTTAATCATCGTGACACATACTTGTTTTCCATACCATATTGTGCGTGTTAATTATTATAAATTACAACCAGTCTCTTACTAACACGGTTATTAGATTTTCCAAAACTGCATGACGAGTTCTGTCATACATTATTTTCATTTGCCTACAGATTATTTTTCGTTCATTGATATTCAGTGCTGTTCCTGCTGTAAGGGAATTCTGTCAAGTATTTTAAGAAATGAAAAAGAACTTTGTGACCCATTTCTACCTTCAGAGGCTGAGAAATATTAGTGTTTCATTTCATACAATCTAATGCAGATTTACCCATTTGTCTTTGTTCTGTCAAACACTGATGAATAATAGAACAGAGAAGTAGAACTGAATTTCTGATGCACGCAGTACCTTGTACTCAAATCTTATCTACAACATAATAAAAATAATATAAAAAAATAATATTATCAATGTCTCCCCTCCCCCCATATTCTCTGGAGGACTGATATTACAATTCAGTTTCCCTGAATAATTGTTTCCGCTGTGAGGCAATGTTATTCATCTCACAAGGTCAAACATTTGAACAATATTTTGGCACAATAGGACAATAAAGTAAAGTTTGTAAGGACATTAAAACTGTTGAAGAGGAGTTAATCTATGTAACAGGCTCTCAAACTCGGTCCTCAGGACCCCACACAGTGCCTGTTTTGCAGGTCTCCTCACACAGGGCCTTATTCTAGTTCACTCTTTCTGACAAAATTCTTCTTAGATGGACAAAACCATGTGCACTGCAGGTGGGGCAGATGTTACTTGTGCAGAGAGAATTAGATTTGGGTGAGTTATTTTGTTTCTGTGCAGGGTAAATACTGACTGTTTTATTTTTACACTGCAATATAGATCTCACTTTGAAGTAAAACCCCACTCAAATCTAATTCTCTCTGCACAAGTAACAATCTGCCCCACCTGCAGTGCACATGGTTTGTCCATCTAAGAAGAATTTGTCGGAAAGAGTGAACTAGAATAAGGCCCAGAATCACAAGTGAAGTAATTAGCTCCACCTGTGGCTCTTTTAAAATGTGTCAGTCAGTTATGAGTGCACCTGTGCACCTGCCGGGTGACCTGGAAAATGTGAAATGTGTGGGGTCCTGAGGACCCCTGCTCTATGTTATACATGCTTAAAAAGACCTAGGTGTACCAAGCAGTGGCGTAAGTTCGGGTGTGGTATAAATCATCGACAGTCGGAATCCCGACTGCACAGCGGGGGAGTGCAATGAGGCCCCTTGCGGGCTCGCTGTGCTCGCCATGCTGCGGGCACGGTGGCGAGCTTCGCTCGCCACCTATTTTATTCTCCCTCTATGGGGGTCGTGGACCCCCACGAGGGAGCAGTCGGGATTCCGACATCGAAGTAATGACTATCGGAATCCCGACTGTCGGGGAGAGCCGTCTAGCACCCGTAAGTTCGTCCCAGTTGCCTGGAGGCAAGATAAATATTGGTGTGTCCCCCCCCCAATAGTTCATTCAGTAAGGTGTCTGTCTCCAGTAAGACAGATAATGGGTTCTAATACAGGGTGACACTTGCAAAAATTATGTTAGGAGGGGGACCAGCCACAGAAGTGATATTGACGGCATTCAATTAACTGATTCAAACTCACAGGGGAGGAGAGGTGCCCCCTTGGGAGCAGGAGCCCGGTGGCAGATGACTCCATTGCCTCCCAGAGTTCTGCCTCTGGTACCAAGTGTACTGAAGAACCTGGCTGGAAGTAAAAGGATGCGGTACTCTAATTAGGGCTCCACATGGTTATGTGACCACATTGTCATAAAAAACAATTAAACTTTTTTTTTTGACAGGGACAAGTTGTCATATAATCAGGCGTATAGAAAATAAATAGTTAACGACCAGGAGTAAGTTAATACACACACACACACACACACACACACACACACACACACACACACACACACATACACACACACCTATAGGGGGTTCTGACAATATTAAGCATAAGGAGTTTTTACTCATCGATGGTAGCGCACCATGTTATGGATGACCATCAATGGTTTGACCTATAGATAGTCATCGTTTTTTTTTGTCTGACAGGCCCAGAACTTAGGGGCGGGGCTTCATGGTTGTCGGGGGGTGCTGCTATGCTCCGTGTCCTGACACCTTGAAGGAGAAAGAATAATTATTCAGTTAAGCTGTGCCACCTGGGTCTCCCCCATCGATGGTATAACTATTCTACATTGGCCATAAACCACTGATAATTATGAAACATTGTTGGTCGATGGCCCTCACTAGGGTGGCCACCACACTGACTGCATGGTCCATGTCACTGACTGCAGTGTAGAGAGTCCAGTGCTTTTTCACCTCAACCTTTTTTGGGTCAACTTAGATATTGTTGAAATAATATACCACACTCCATGTTATGTATCCCTTATACACTGCTCAAAAAAAATAAAGGGAACACTAACATAACACATCCTAGATCTGAATTAATGAAATATTCTTATTAAATACTTTGTTCTTTACATAGTTGAATATGCTGACAACAAAATCACACAAAAATGATAAATGGAAATCAAATTTATTAACCCATGGAGGTCTGGATTTGGAGTCACACTCAAAATGAAAGTGGAAAAACACACTACAGGCTGAACCAACTTTGATGTAATGTCCTTAAAACAATTCAAAATAAGGCTTGTGTGGCCTCCACGTGCCTGTGTGACCTCCCTACAAAGCCTGGGCATGCTCCTGATGAGGTGGCAGATGGTCTCCTGAGGGATCTCCTCCCAGACCTGGACTTAAGAATCCGACAACTCCTAGACAGTCTGTGGTGCAATGTGGCGTTGGTGGATGGAGCGAGACATGATGTCCCAGATGTGCTCAATTGGATTCAGGTCTGGGGAACAGGCGGGCCAGTCCATAGCATCAATGCCTTCATCTTGCAGGAACTGCTTACACACTTCAGCCACATGAGGTCTAGCATTGTCTTGCATTAGGAGGAACCCAGGGCCAACCGCACCAGCATGGCCCTTATTCTGATTCGGTCGGTACGGCCCGCGTGCGGCCGTACCGCCGATGTTTGGACTCTGCACATGCGCAGAGGTCAATCTGCGCATGTGCAGCCCCCTTCGCCGCAGACGTATTTCGTCCGCCGCAAAGGGGGCGTATAGGGGCGTGAGAGGCTTCATGCCCTCATTTCCCTATGTGTACGCCCCGCGTTTCATGGGCGTTCCCATGCAAACGCGGGGCGTATGCATGGTAATGAGGGCATGACGCCCTCATTACCATGACATGGGGGCGGAAAGCTGACGTCGCCGGATGTCAGCTTTCAGCCCCCATACAAGCTACCACACGGACGATTGTCCGTGTGGTCTTAGCTTGCGGGAGCTGCCGCGGCGTGCGGGCCTGCCTTCGATGGTCGACGACCATCGAATGCAGGGGGCAGCTCCCACCATGGTGGAGGCGTAGCCTCCACCATTTTAATGCGGATCGCCAGCCGTCCGTGTACGGACGGCCGTGGCGATCCGTCTGGTGGGCGGCCCTTGGTTTGTGCGGTCGGAGCCCCGTGTGCGGCTCTGACCGCACCAACCAGAATAAGGGCCATTGTCTCACAAGGGGTCTGAGGATCTCCTCTTGGTACCTAATGGCAGTCAGGCTACCTCTGGAGAGCACATGGAGGGCTGTGCGGTCCCCCAAAGATATGCCACCCCACACCATTACTGACCCACTGCCAAACCGGTCATGCTGGAGAATGTTGCAGGCAGCAGAACGTTCCCCTTGGCATCTCCAGACTCTGTCACATCTGTCACATGCTCAGTGTGAACATCCTTTCATCTGTAAAGAGCACAGGGCACCAGTGGCAAATTTGCAAATCTTGGTGTTCTCTGGAAATGC
The DNA here is from genome assembly GCF_055691185.1 of Crinia signifera. Classification (NCBI taxonomy): domain Eukaryota; kingdom Metazoa; phylum Chordata; class Amphibia; order Anura; family Myobatrachidae; genus Crinia; species Crinia signifera. The sequence continues at coordinate 37,335,473 of NC_139219.1, forward strand.
CAAACGTCCTGCACGTGTTGGGCTGTAAGCACAACCGCCACCTGTGGACGTCCGGCCCTCATAGTACCCTCATGGAGTCTGTTTCTGACCGGTTGAGTAGACACATGCACATTTGTGGCCTGCTGGAGGTCATTTTGCAGGGCTCTGGCAGTGCTCCTCCTGTTCCTCCTTGCACAAAGGCGGAGGTAGCGGTCCTGCTGCTGGGTTGTTGCCCTCCTACGGCCTCCTCCATGTCTCCTGATGTACTGACCTGTCTCCTGGTAGAGCCTCGATGCTCTGACAGACACAGCAAACCTTCTTGCCACAGCTCGCATTGATGTGCCATCCTGGATGAGCTGCACTACCTGAGCCACTTGTGTGGGTTGTAGTCTCCGTCTCATGCTACCACTAGAGTGAAAGCACCGCCAGCTTTCAAAAGTGACCAAAACATCAGCCAGAAAGCATAGGAGCTGAGAAGTGGTCTGTGGTCACCACCTGCAGAACAACTCCTTTATTGGGGGTGTCTTGCTAATTACCTATAATTTCCACCTGTTGTCTATTCCATTTGCACAACAGCATGCGAAATTCATTGTCAGTCAGTGTTGCTTCCTAAGTGGAAGTTAGATTTCACAGAAGTGTGATCGACTTGGAGTTACATTAGAACCGCAGCTGTTAATATGTACTGAGATATTTGGCAAAGATTTGCAGTGGATTGAAAAGCATCTAAGTATCCCTATAGTCCATAATTAATAATTACCTACTCTTCTGTCTACTGTCTTCAAGGAACCAAAGGAGAAGATGGGGAAAGGGGGGGGGGGGGGGGGGTGCTGGACTGTCACGTTATTAAGACATCATAGTCGCAGGCCAAAACACAGCCTGAAAATTGTCCGGACACTCCTGCATTTTTACAGCCACTCCTTGTTACCTCCCACAAAGAGTCCCGACTGTCAACCATAGATCGACTCTGCAACACCTTAATCAAGACCATTGTGGCACATGTGCGGCTTAGATGCACAACTTTAGATAAGCCCAAGTGTGCAGTGAAAATGACCATCTTTACCTGACATAGGGCCGGATGTACAAAGGGTAAAATGTGGCAAAAATTCCATGAAATGTAGTTTTCAGAGGTTTGTCAGAACTTCCATATGTACAAAGCAAAACTTTCCACAGTTTGTACCCAATAAGTAACGCCATTTATAGTAGGCATTGCCAATACAGAATTGATCTAATTGGTATTTAAAAATCAAAACAAACACCAACATAAAGGGCCAGGGCCGGATTAAGCCTTGGGGTTGCCCGGGGCACTTAAAAGAGGGGGGCACCAGTGGAAGGTGGTATAAGTGGTAGTGGTGGGTTATATTCAATATGCATATCTCCCAACATGACCATTCCAGCTCATGAAACCTGATACTTTTGTGTCTCTGTCTGCCCTTCTGCTTGTAGTCTGACTACCTGGTCCTGCTGCTGCATAAGAGGGACAGCTAATGTCAGTTCACTCCAGCTGGAAAAGGGAGGCCCGGGGTACAGTATGCCCTGCCCCCCCCCCCTTAAACTGGCTATGGCAAGGGCCTAACTACCATTGGTGCAGGGAGTGCAGCTGCTATGGGGTCCAGAGCTGAGAGGGGCCACCTTCCATGCCATTGTAACAAGTGCTATATATTTTTACCCAGTGGGTGGTAAATAGAGGCCTTTATAAACCCTTACTATGGGGCCCAGAAATATCTAGTTATGCCCAGGGGCGGGCTGGGCCGGGGGGGCAGGGTGCCATGTGCCCCCCACGCCACTCTGACAGGAGGTGTGCGGGCCACAGCCACCTTACTTATTCCTCCACTGACGGAGGCCATGTTCCTGTAGGCTTTGAAAACATGTCTGCGGCTACAGGAACATGGCCGCCGGCCTCCGCGGCTACGTGGAGGAGGGCCTGGCCGCCTGCTCCATCTGCTGCCAGACGCTGGGTGTGGACGTCAGGACGATGACGCCACCCGCCCATGCGTCTATAGAGGAACTGGAAGTAGTAGCAGGCAGCCTGGACGTGTGGGGGACTGTGGCTGCATCAAGCAGCAAGTAGTGTCTAAAAGCTGGGAGCCGCAGCAGGATGGAGAAACATACAGTAAGTGAGCATCAAACTCACACATAAAAAAAAAAAAAACGATTTCTGCTGTTTCTTGAGTTGTGCCCCTGTATAACAAATAATGCCATGACACCACAGGCTGCTCCCCCTGTATAACAAATAATGCCATGACACCACAGGCTGCTCCCCCTGTATAACACATAATGCCATGACACCACAGGCTGCTCACCCTGTATAACAAATAATGCCATGACACCACAGGCTGCTCCCCCTGTATAACAAATAATGCCATGACACCACAGGCTGCTCCCCCTGTATAACAAATAATCAGAATCAGAATCAGAATCAGAATCAACTTTATTGGCCATGTGTGCTTGCGCACACTAGGAATTTTTTGCGGATTTTACAGTGCATCATCAAGCAGGGATGGGGGGGGGGAAGGGGAGAGAGAGGACATTGCATACATTACATTGAGGACATTACACATTACATGTAGGGGAACACATGCCCGCCGAGCTGTGCAGCGCCTAGGCAGCCATCAGCGGCGCCACTGGTCGTTGCAGCAGTCGGTAGGTGACAGTATGAGCAGGGACAGTACAATTTATCAACAGGGAACACATACCCGCCAAGCAGCACATCGCCTAGGCAGCCATCAGCGGCGCCACTGGTCGATGCAGCAGTCGGTGGGTGACAATATAAGCACGGACAGAACAGTTTGTCATACAGGGAACACATGGAAAAACCTACCCGCCGAGCAGCACAGCGCCTAGGCAGCCATCCGCGGCGCCACTGGTCGCTGCACCAGCCAGGCAGGTAACACAGAGGGGGTTACATAGCTGAGATGCACAGTTCCTTGGCAGCCATTTGCGGCGCCATCTTCCTGAAGGAGAAGCCAGCGTGGGGGATGGAGTGGTGTGGGGGAGTTTGGGGGGGGGGGGGGGGCAGAGAGAGTCACTGGGCCTGGGGAGAGATAGTGAGGCCTGGGGCTGGAGTTGAGCCCTCCCTGGGCTGAGTTTCGTGCCGCTGCCTCCGATGGTATGATCTCACCTCCACTTCAACGTAACATAGGTGGGTGCGGTGCCGCAGCATTTGGTGGGTAACGCCGCCCGATGCCGATGGTGCCGATGGGGGGGGGGGGGCGAGCTGTGTCCGGGTCCTGTGCCGCATTTTGGACGCTGGGGGGCTGAGCTGGCACGTGCAGCCGTCCAGAGCCGGGCCGGGTCCCCCTCCTTCTCACCGCTTCCGTCTCCACAGTGCGGTGTCATATGTCCAACTGCCATTTCCTATTATCTTCACTTACACCCTGCACACTGGCTCCTGCTGCTTCTGGCTAATGCCATGACACCACAGGCTGCTCCCCCTGTATAACAAATAATGCCATGACACCACAGGCTGCTCCCCCTGTATAACAAATAATGCCATGACACCACAGGCTGCTCCCCCTGTATAACAAATAATGCCATGACACCACAGGCTGCTCCCACTGTATAACAAATAATGCCATGACACCACAGGCTGCTCCCCCTGTATAACAAATAATGCCATGACACCACAGGCTGCTCCCCCTGTATAATAATTTATGCGTCATGACATTACTTTTATTATATTATACAGGGGGAGCAGCCTGTGGTGTCATGGCATTTTTATAATACAGGGGGAGCAGCCTGTGGTGTCATGGCATTACTTTTATATTATACTGGGGGAACAGCCTGTGGTGTCATGGCATTATTATTAATAATTATTAATAATGCCATGTCACCACAGGCTGCTCCCCTTGTATGATAAAAGTAATGCCATGACACCACAGGCTGCTCCCCCTGTATAATATAAAAGTAATGCCATGACACCACAGGCTGCTCCCCCTGTATAATAATTTATGCGTCATGGCAGTACTTTTATTATATTATACAGGGGGAAGCAGCCTGTGGTGTCATGGTATTACTTTTATATTATACAGGGGGAGCAGCCTGTGGTGTCATGGCATTATTATTAACCCCTTCCTGACAGAGCCAGTTTTTGCGTTCCTGACAGAGCCCTTTTTTTCAAATCTGACATGTATCACTTAAGTGGGGATAACTTTTTTTTGCTTTTACTTATCCCAGTGATTTTGAGATTGTTTTTTCGTGACACATTGTACTTCAAATTAGTGGTAAATTTGGGTCGATACAGTCTGTGTTTTTTTGTGAAAAATACCAAAATGTCGTAAAAAAATGGAAAATTTAGCAATTTGCAAAATGTTAAATTTTCTGCTTGTGAGACAAATAATCATACCACTCAAAATAGTTAATAACTAACATAGACCATATGTCTACTTTATGTTTCCATCATTATTTCAACTTCCTTTTAATTTTTTTGGACACTAGGAGGCTTACAATATGAATAGCAAATTCTCAAATTTTCAAGAAAATTTCAAACACTGATTTTTTTAGGGACCAGTTCAGTTCTGATGTGACTTTGAGGGACTTGTATGTGAGACACCCCCATAAATGATACCATTTCAAAAACTGCACCCCTCACAGTATTCAAAACAGCATTTTGGAAGTTTGTTAACCCTTTAGGTGTTTCACAGGAATTAAAACAAAGTGTAGGTGAAATTTCAAAATTTCATTTTTTTTGCAGATTTGCAATTTTAATACATTTTTCTAAGGAACACAGTACATTTTACTAGAGAAATGTGACTAAAAATTGATTCCCCCAATTCTTTTGTTTTCATAAATATCCTATATGTGGCCCTAGTGTGCACGTTGACCAAACCACAGGCTTCATAATAGAAGGAGCACCTACTTGATTTTGGAGCCTCCTTTTTATGAGATTATTTTTTAGGCACCATGTAGGATTCTAGGCACCATAAGATGCTAAAATTTAGGAACCCCCCCACAAGTGACCCCATTTTGCAAACTACACCCCTCAGGGAAATCATCTAGGGGTATAGTGTACATTTCAAACCCCCAGGGGTTTCACCAATTGTGGTACAACTGGGCAGTGAAAATGAAAAATTAATTTTTTTACACAAAAATGCAGTTCTGGCTCCAATTTTTTCATTTTCACAAGGAATGAAGGAGAAAAAGCACCCCAAAATCTGTGCCCCAATTTCTCCCGAGTACGGCAATGCCTCACATGTGACCAAAAAATACCATTTGGGTGCATGGCAGGACTCAGAAGGGAAGGAGTGATTTTTGGATTTTGCAGCTCAGATTCTGGTGGAATGTTGGTGGGTGCTATGTTGCATTAGCAAGACCCCCCAAGCACCAATACAGTGGAACCCCCCCACAAGTGACCCCATTTTGCAAACTACACCCCTCAGGGAATTCATCTAGGGGTATAGTGTACATTTCAAACCCCCAGGGGTTTCACCAATTTTGATACAACTGGGCAGTGAAAATGAAAAATTACATTTTTTTACACAAAAATGCAGTTCTGGCTCAAAATTTTTCATTTTCATAAGGTATGAAGGAGAAAAAGCACCCCAAAATCTGTGCCCCAATTTCTCCCGAGTATGGCAATGCCTCATATGTGACCAAAAAATACCAGTTGGGTGCATGGCAGGACTCAGAAGGGAAGGAGTGATTTTTGGTGGTGGAATGTTGGTGGGTGCTATGTCGCATTAGCAAGACCCCCAAAGCACCAATACAGTGGAACCCCCCCACAAGTGACCCCATTTTGCAAACTACACCCTCAGGGAATTCATCTAGGGGTATAGTGTATATTTCAAACCCCCAGGGGTTTCACCAATTTTGATACAACTGGGCAGTGAAAATGAAAAATTACATTTTTTTACACAAAAATGCAGTTCTGGCTCAAAATTTTTCATTTTCAGAAGGTAAGAAGGAGAAAAAGCACCCCAAAATCTGTGCCCCAATTTCTCCCGAGTACGGCAATGCCTCACATGTGACCAAAAAATACCATTTGGGTGCATGGCAGGACTCAGAAGGGAAGGAGTGATTTTTGGATTTTGCAGCTCAGATTCTGGTGGAATTTTGGTGGGTGCTATGTCGCATTAGCAAGACCCCCCAAGCACCAATACAGTGGAACCCCCCCACAAGTGACCCCATTTTGCAAACTACACCCCTCAGGGAATTCATCTAGGGGTATAGTGTACATTTCAAACCCCCAGGGGTTTCACCAATTTTGATACAACTGGGCAGTGAAAATGAAAAATTACATTTTTTTACACAAAAATGCAGTTCTGGCTCAAAATTTTTCATTTTCATAAGGTATGAAGGAGAAAAAGCACCCCAAAATCTGTGCCCCAATTTCTCCCGAGTATGGCAATGCCTCATATGTGACCAAAAAATACCAGTTGGGTGCATGGCAGGACTCAGAAGGGAAGGAGTGATTTTTGGTGGTGGAATGTTGGTGGGTGCTATGTCGCATCAGCAAGACCCCCAAAGCACCAATACAGTGGAACCCCCCCCACAAGTGACCCCATTTTGCAAACTACACCCTCAGGGAATTTATCTAGGGGTATAGTGTATATTTCAAACCCCCAGGGGTTTCACCAATTTTGATACAACTGGGCAGTGAAAATGAAAAATTACATTTTTTTACACAAAAATGCAGTTCTGGCTCAAAATTTTTCATTTTCAGAAGGTAAGAAGGAGAAAAAGCACCCCAAAATCTGTGCCCCAATTTCTCCCGAGTACGGCAATGCCTCACATGTGACCAAAAAATACCATTTGGGTGCATGGCAGGACTCAGAAGGGAAGGAGTGATTTTTGGATTTTGCAGCTCAGATTCTGGTGGAATTTTGGTGGGTGCTATGTCGCATTAGCAAGACCCCCCAAGCACCAATACAGTGGAACCCCCCACAAGTGACCCCATTTTGCAAACTACACCCCTCAAGGAATTCATCTAGGGGTATAGTGTACATTTCAAACCCCCAGGGGTTTCACCAATTTTGATACAACTGGGCAGTGAAAATGAAAAATTACATTTTTTTACACAAAAATGCAGTTCTGGCTCAAAATTTTTCATTTTCATAAGGTATGAAGGAGAAAAAGCACCCCAAAATCTGTGCCCAATTTCTCCCGAGTATGGCAATGCCTCATATGTGACCAAAAAATACCAGTTGGGTGCATGGCAGGACTCAGAAGGGAAGGAGTGATTTTTGGTGGTGGAATGTTGGTGGGTGCTATGTCGCATTAGCAAGACCCCCCAAGCACCAATACAGTGGAACCCCCCCAAGTGACCCCATTTTGCAAACTACACCCCTCAGGGAATTCATCTAGGGGTATAGTGTATATTTCAAACCCCCAGGGGTTTCACCAATTTTGATACAACTGGCAGTGAAAATGAAAAATTTATTTTTTTACACAAAAATGCAGTTCTGGCTCAAAATTTTTCATTTTCAGAAGGTAAGAAGGAGAAAAAGCACCCCAAAATCTGTGCCCCAATTTCTCCCGAGTACGGCAATGCCTCACATGTGACCAAAAAATACCATTTGGGTGCATGGCAGGACTCAGAAGGGAAGGAGTGATTTTTGGATTTTGCAGCTCAGATTCTGGTGGAATTTTGGTGGGTGCTATGTCGCATTAGCAAGACCCCCCAAGCACCAATACAGTGGAACCCCCCCACAAGTGACCCCATTTTGCAAACTAAACCCCTCAGGGAATTCATCTAGGGGTATAGTGTACATTTCAACACCCCCAGGGGTTTCACCAATTTTGATACAACTGGGCTGTGCAAATGAAAAATTACATTTTTTACACAAAAATGCAGTTCTGGCTCAAAATTTTTCATTTTCACAAGGAATGAAGGAGACAAAGCACCCCAAAATCTGTGCCCCAATTTCTCCCGAGTACGGCAATGCCTCACATGTGACCAAAAAATACCATTTGGGTGCATGGCAGGACTCAGAAAGGAAGGAGTGATTTTTGGATTTTGCAGCTCAGATTCTGGTGGAATGTTGGTGGGTGCTATGTTGCATTAGCAAGACCCCCCAAGCACCAATACAGTGGAACCCCCCACAAGTGACCCCATTTTGCAAACTACACCCCTCAGGGAATTCATCTAGGGGTATAGTGTACATTTCAAACCCCCAGGGGTTTCACCAATTTTGATACAACTGGGCAGTGAAAATGAAAAATTACATTTTTTTACACAAAAATGCAGTTCTGGCTCAAAATTTTTCATTTTTCATAAGGTATGAAGGAGAAAAAGCACCCCAAAATCTGTGCCCCAATTTCTCCCGAGTATGGCAATGGCCTCATATGTGACCAAAAAATACCAGTTGGGTGCATGGCAGGACTCAGAAGGGAAGGAGTGATTTTTGGTGGTGGAATGTTGGTGGGTGCTATGTCGCATTAGCAAGACCCCCAAAGCACCAATACAGTGGAACCACCCCACAAGTGACCCCATTTTGCAAACTACACCCTCAGGGAATTCATCTAGGGTATAGTGTACATTTCAAACCCCCAGGGGTTTCACCAATTTTGATACAACTGGGCAGTGAAAATGAAAAAATTACATTTTTTACACAAAAATGCAGTTCTTGGCTCAAAATTTTTCATTTTCAGAAGGTATGAAGGAGAAAAAGCACCCCAAAATCTGTGCCCCAATTTCTCCCGAGTACGGCAATGCCTCATGTGTGACCAAAAAGTGGCAGGACTCAGAAGGGAAGGAGTGATATTTGGATTTTGCAGCACAATTCTGGTGGAATGTTGGTGGGTGCTATTCGCATTAGCAAGACCCCAAAGCACCAATACAGTGGAACCACCCACAAGTGACCCCATTTTGCAAACTACACCCCTCAGGGAATTCATCTAGGGGTATAGTGTACATTTCAAACCCCCAGGGGTTTCACCAATTTTGATACAACTGGGCATTGAAAATGAAAAATTACATTTTTTTACACAAAAATGCAGTTCTGGCTCAAAATTTTTCATTTTCAGAAGGTATGAAGGAGAAAAAGCACCCCAAAATCTGTGCCCCAATTTCTCCCGAGTACGGCAATGCCTCATGTGTGACCAAAAAGTGGCAGGACTCAGAAGGGAAGGAGTGATATTTGGATTTTGCAGCACAAATTCTGGTGGAATGTTGGTGGGTGCTATGTCGCATTAGCAAGACCCCCAAAGCACCAATACAGTGGAACCACCCCACAAGTGACCCCATTTTGCAAACTACACCCCTCATGGAATTCATCTAGGGGTATAGTGTACATTTAAAACCCCCAGGGGTTTCACCAATTTTGATACAACTGGGCAGTGAAAATGAAAAATTAAATTTTTTACACAAAAATGCAGTTCTGGCTCAAAATTTTTCATTTTCAGAAGGTATGAAGGAGAAAAAGCACCCCAAAATCTGTGCCCCAATTTCTCCCGAGTATGGCAATGCCTCATATGTGACCAAAAAATACCAGTTGGGTGCATGGCAGGACTCAGAAGGGAAGGAGTGATTTTTTGGATTTTGCAGCTCAGATTCTGGTGGAATGTTGGTGGGTGCTATGTGGCATTAGCAAGACCCCCGAAGCACGGTGAAATGATGAACCTAATAATCCATAGATGTGTGGTATATTTTAAAACACTCCTTTATACATAGGCCGGGTTTGTCGGGGCAAGTTTCACAGTGGAAAATAGTTTCCTTTCTTATTCCCTTTTTATAGCAAACTTTGCACCTTTTTTGTGTCCTGCCCTTTCTTGCAGTGGAGGGGATTTCGTTCGGAAAATGCTGCCCTGGTACAATACGGGGGCCAGTACTAGAAGTACTGGGGCCCTCTGCCTGCTGGTTCCCAAATACTAGGCCCTTTATGACTTCCTCTTGAAAGTGCATAAATGTCCCCCTCTGGCCGGTAGAACGGAATAGCACGTAAGCGTTATACAGTGCCATCTGGATGATATACACGGCCAGCTTCTTGTACCAGATTTTTGTTTTCCGCAGGGCACTGTACGGCTTCAGTACCTGATCTGAAAGATCCACTCCGCCCATGTACCTATTGTAATCCAGGATACAATTAGGTTTTGAGGTGTGGGTACTGGTACCTCGTACAGGGACGGAGGTGGTACTGTTTCCGTGAATTGTTGTCAGTATAAGGACATCCCTCTTGTCCTTATATTTGACCAACAACATATTTTCGGTGCATATTCCCCTGCTTTCACCCCTTCTCATTACTTGGGCAATGTGCGTTTTTGGGAGGCCTCTTTGGTTCTTGCGCACAGTACCGCAAGCTGCTGTACCTCTTGAACCAAGGGCCTTAAACAGGGGGATGCTAGTGTAAAAGTTATCCACATAGAGGTGATAACCTTTATCCAGGAAGGGGTGCACTAAATCCCAGAACAATTTTTCCACTAACACCTACGAGGGAGGGGGGCATTCTGGCGGTTCAATTCCTTGAATCCTTCCCTTCATATACCCTAAACCTGTGGGTGTACCCTGAGGTGCTTTCACACAGCTTATACATTTTTATGCCATACCTTGCCCTCTTACTGGGAAGGTACTGGCGGAATTTAACCCTTCCTTTAAAATGTATAAGGGACTCGTCTATGCAAATGAATTTATCTGGGATGTACATCTCTGCAAATTTGGCACTGAAATGATCAATGACCGGCCTGACTTTGAATAGCCGGTCAAAGGTGGGATCATCTCTGGGTGGGCACTGTGCATTATCGTTGTAATGCAAAAATTTAAGGATCGTTTCAAATCGAGCCCGGGGCATGGCCATACGGTAAAATGGGGTGCTGTACAGAACATCTGTACTCCAATATTGCCTAATTTCTGGCTTTTTTACTATGCCCATATGAAACACCAGACCCCAAAACGTCATCATCTCTACTGCATCTACAGGGGTCCACCTAGCAAATGATGACGTGGGGTTATGAGCAATAAACTGCTGGGCATATAAATTAGTTTGGTCCACCATTAAATTTATAAAATCATCAGAGAAAAATAATTTGAAAAAGTCAATTTCTCTGAGACCTGTGGAATCAAATTGGATTCCTGGCATGGCCAAAAACTCAGGAACCTGGGCTCAAAATTGTCTGGTGGTGGGGTCCATACGAGATCAATTATTGGGGGGTGGGTCTCAGCTGCTCTACGGGGGCGTCTTTGAGGGGGTCCCTCATCACCAGAGGAGGAAGAGGAGCTTAAGACGAATCCTTCAAATTCCCCGCTTGCCTCACTGGCTGTGTCAGAGTCAGAGGCAAGCATGGCATATGCCTCCTCCACTGAATACATTCTTCTGGATGACTGGGATGACATTTGGGATGACATTTGGGATGACATTTGGGATACCATTTTTATTTTTTGTGTTACTGGTAGTGAAATGTTTCAACACGTGTATAGTGTAGGGGGGGGGGGGTACAAACTTTATTTCAACCCGGGGGGTATGTAGTGTGTAGTGTGTATGTAGTGCAGAAAAAAAAAATACTTTATACAAAAAAAAAAATTGAAGGGGTTAAAAAAAAATAAAAATTGAAGGGGTTAAAAAAAAAAAAAATTGAAGGGGTTAAAAAAAAAAAAAAAAGGTCCTGCGCCAAAAATTGAGCACAGATGTTGGTCAGTAACGTCCGTCACTGAACAGCGCTCAAAGGCAACAGGAATTTGATAAAAAAAAAAAAAAAAAAATAGATCAACCCTGTGCCGAAAAAGCTGATCAGTGATGTACGTCACTGATCAGCGCACAGTGGCCACAGGACACCCACAAATCACAGTGTGTGTAAAAAAAAATTAAAAAAAAGACCCCACAGCACCCACAAAAAAAAAAGGTGATCAGTGATGCGACACTGATTACCAGTGAGGGGCAGCAGGTGCACAACCTTTGGTGCAACTGACAGTCAACTGGCAGCAACTGACAGGTATATATAAAAAAAAAAAAACCTCTGCACCCCCAAAAAGTTGCTGATCACCTCAGATATAGTGATCAGCACAAAAGGCGGGGGCAGCAGACACAAAATTTAGCACTCTCTATCACTCTCTGTCACTATCTCTCTCTATCTCTCTATCTCTCACTATCTATCACTCTATGACACTGCAGCAGCAGCACTGACAGTTATATATATGAAAAATAACCCCTGCACCCCCAAAAAGTTGCTGGGGGTGCACAAAAGGGGGGCAGCAGACACAAAATATAGCAGTCTCTATCACTCTCTGTCACTATCTCTCTCTATCTCTCTATCTCTCACTCTATGACACTGCAGCAGCAGCACTGACAGGTATATATATCTAAAAAAAAAACCTGCGCCCCCAAAAAGTTGCTGATCAGTTAATTTATACTGATCAGCACAAAAGGGGGGGCAGCAGTCAGTTATATAAAAAAATATATAGCACAATCTGTCACTATCTCTCTCTATCTCTCTCTATCTCTCTATCTATAGCTCTATCACACTGCAGCAGCACAAAATATAGCACTCTCTGTCACTAGGCCTCTCTATCTCTCTCTCTCTATCTCTCTATCTAATAACTCGCAGCAGCACAACACAGCACAGGATGTCACAGGATGTCACAAGAATAAGCAAGATCCAGGCAGTGATCAGGTAAGTATTTAGAGGGGTTCTGGTCAGTATATCGCGGCAGCTGGGTACGGTGACCGCACTGCACGCAATTCCAGACCGGAATGGCGTCTGCAGTGCAGTCACCGTTAGTTTAAACCCCCCTCCATGGCTGTGATTGGTCCGTCGGTCCGACGAACCAATCACGGCCTTTGGGGGCGGGCGGGGTGAGGTGGGGTGACACCAGTGTCACCCTTACACCCCGCGGTGATTGGTGTTGTACTTTACAGCACCAATCACCTCCGATCCCTGTGTCACCGGCGAACGTTATTCGCCGGTGACACAGAAAACGCTGTGAATGGCTGTTCACACTGAACAGCCAATCACAGCGATCGCCGACGGGGGGGCGGCATCGCAGCCCCCCCTGGGCATGCAGGGACATGTCTGCTGTCAGGGACAGCAGACATCGTCCCTCTGTCACTGCGTCTCTAGACGCAGTGACAGTTAGAAGCCATGACGTATATATACGTCATGTGTCGGGAAGTACTTCCCGGCCATGACGTATATATACGTCAAATGTCGGGAAGGGGTTAATAATGCCATGACACCACAGGTTGCTCCCCTTGTATAATAAAAGTAATGCCATGACACCACAGGCTGCTCCCCCTGTATAATAATAATGCCATGACACCACAGGCTGCTCCTCCTGTATATATTATAAAAGTAATGCCATGACACCACAGGCTGATCCCCCGTATAATAATAATGCCATGACACCACAGGCTGATCCCCCTGTATAATATAATAAAAGTAATGCCATGATACATAAATTATTATAGAGGGAGAGCAGCCTGTGGTGTCATGGCATTATTATTATTATTATTATACAGGGGGAGCAGCCTGTGGTGTCATGGCATTATTATTATTATACAGGGAGAGCAGCCTGTTGTGTCATGGCATTACTTTTATTATACAGGGAGAGCGACCTGTGGTGTCATGGCATTATTATTATACAGGGGGAGCAGCCTGTGATGTCCTGTCTTTTACGCAGTGGAGCAGCCTGTGGTGTCCTGTTTTTTTTAAGCAAGGGTGCAGCCTGTGGTGCTGTGTTCTTTATGCAGGAGAGCAGCCTGTGGTGTCCTGTTCTTTATTTATGCAGGAGAGCAGCCTGTAGTGTCATGTTCTTTATTTATGCAGGAGAGCAGCCTGTGGTGTCCTGTTCTTTATGCAGGAGAGCAGCCTGTGCTGTCCTGTTCTTTATGCAGGAGAGCAGCCTGTGGTGTCCTGTTCTTTATTTATGCAGGAGAGCAGCCTTTGGTGTCCTGTTCTTCATTTATGTAGGAGAGCAGCCAGTGGTGTCCTCTTAATTTTTTCATGCAGGTGAGCAGCCTGTGGTAGGGGCAGATTGGGACTCCGGAAAGCCAGGCAAATTTTCAGTGTGCCGTGTCCCGCACCCCTCTCAGTGGCCATTCTCCTACCAAGACAGGCTGATACATACAAAACCTCTGCTGCCACAATCGGAGCTCGTGCAAAATCTCAGTTAACCTGGAGCCACATGACAATAATGTGCTAGGCCAGGGGGTAGTGTCACTAGTCCCCCTGCATCATAAATTAGGCTGGCTGCAGGAGACTGTCTGTGTCGCAGCTGCGGCCACTCTCGCTGCCATAGGTGAGCAGCTCCGCCTCCTTCAGCTACTCAAGGAGGCGGAGCTGACCAGCTATGACAATAAGAGCTTCCGAAAGCATCCGCAGCCGACGGAGGGCTTTTGTGTGCAAAACCCTCCGCCGGCTACTGTGAGTTTGTGTGTGCCAGTGCCCTGCTTCCCCTGATCCTTGTGCGGGTAACAGCCTGCGGTGTCCTAATATTATACAGTGGAGCAGTATGTGGTGTCCTGTTATTATACTATTGTAAAACGCAACGGAATCTGCTGCGCTATATAAGAAACTGGGTACTTATGTAGTATCTGGACGCCCGATTTTTTGATTGTATGCCTTAACTTAAGGCATACAATCAGATGCGATGCGATGCGATAATCGCATCCCATGCAACCGAATCGCATGCGTTGCGATCGACCCGATTTTCCATAGGATTCATTGTAAAAATGGTCTTGTTCATTTCCCTACTATCCAAGTGGGCATGGAGTTGGATATAAACCTGTGGCGAGCGAAGCGAGCCACCGAGCCCAAAGCGTGGCGAGCGGACGCAGATTATTTAAAATGTATTCCATGTCACCAAAATAATCCGCGGACCCTCGCGGGGCTCCTTGCGCTCACCACGCTTCGGGCTCGGTGGCTCGCTTCGCTCGCCACAGGTTTATATCCAACTCCATGCCCACTTGGATAGTAGGGAAATGAACAAGACCATTTTTACAATGAATACTATGGAAAATCTGGTCGATCGCATCGCATGCGATTTGGTCGGATGCAATGCTATTGACCCGATTTCAAAATCGGGCGTCCAGATACTACATAAGTACCAGAATCTGTAAATAAATAATATACAGAGCAGCAGTCTGTGGAGTCCTAGAAACATAGAATTTGACAGCAGATAAGAACCACTTGGCCCATCTAGTCTGCCCCTTTTTTAATCATGTTACCTCAAACCATATCCGATCCTTATTTCTCTGTAAGGATATCACTATGCCTATCCCAAGCATGTTTACATTGTACTACTGTATTTGCCGCTACCACTCTGATGGGAAGCTAGAGGCAAATACAGTAGTACAATGTAAACATGCTTTTAATGTCCTGTTATTATACAGGGGGAGCAGCCTGTGGTGTTGTTGTTATCTTTTTTTATTAATCCATATATTTTTAACGAAAAACCTCAATTTTTATGATGCGCTGTTACTTATGGGCCAGTGCTCTGGACTTGCCCCCAGGCTAAAAGTTGCCAGCCAGCCCTGGTTATGCCACTGATAAAGGGCAATCTGCCATAGCCAGTGAGGTACAGGTAATTTGGGAATTCCAGCGGATTATCTCCCAGGCTATTACACATTGCCCAAAAGTCAGAAAACATGGCAGTGGGCAACCAGCACTCTCTGCATGTGTACAGTTGTGCCCAAGTCTTGTATGGCATTTCTATCACATAGGCCCTTATTCAGATCTGATTGCAGTACAAATTTGTTTGGAAAATGGGCAGAACCATGTGCACTGCAGGTGGGGCAGATGTAACATGTGCAGAGAGAGTTAAATTTGGGAGGGGTGTGTTGAAACCAAAATCGAAATTGCAGTGTAAAAATAATGCAGCCAGTATTTACCCTGCACAGAAACAAAAAAACTCACCCAAATCTAACTCTCTCTGCACATGTTACATCTGCCCCACCTGCAGTGCACATGGTTTTATCCATTTTCCAAACAAATTTGTGCTGCGATCAGATCTAAATAAAGGCCATGGTGTGATACAAACAAACCAAATCCCTTTCCTTGCCTCTTCCAGGTATATTTACTTCACACGCATTGATGCATTTGCAGGAATGAATGCTATTCCTCACAGAGGAAGGCTGGAAAAAAGATAGAGGAAATGGATAAACCGTCCTTTTCTAAGTAATGCGTTCATGTTTTCCTGTTCGTAATACTGTAATGTGGGGTAATTGTGCGGCTTCGCGGAGGGAAAAATCAAAGAGTAAAAACAGCAAGTCAAGGCTTCTACACGAACAAAGCATAGAAAATAAAAGAGAAAAGCATTGAGGTTTCTATTCACAGTCTCCTTATGTGCTCCTTCGTACAATGTGCACTGTCGCCTTGATCGCGGATAGGTCAATACTGCAGAAAAGAATTGCAATAGTAACAGAAAGAGACATGTGACTCTCACAATTGTACAATGCCGTAAAAATAGCACTTCACTTATTTTTATGGAAAATACAATAAAGCAAATTTGCACCCCTTGTGCTGACACATTTGGGAAAAAGTTGGGCCCAGTTTGCGAACAACTCAGATGTACTGATGCAGAACAGGTCCTGCTTTGTCGTATGCAGTGCACCCCATACCAAAACCCTGTAAACCCTTTGGGGCTGAGAGGGGGTGATGCGGGGCAGCATTTGCAAAAATGGGGGCATTACCACTGTTTTCTTGGAGTGCATGGCCAGGGTCTGATGTCTGAGGGCTACTCAGACTGACAATGTTCACACAGAACAGTGACATCACTATGGAGGTGCGGCATACTTGCCTACCTGACCATCTCCATAAGGGAGAATATGCTCTGTTCCTGGCCTTCCCTGGTAATGTAGGATTGTCAGCACCTGTGGGGAGCTAGGTAATTGATAAAAAAGGTGTTTCACCACAGGTGATGGAAGTCATACATTACCTGCGTCTCATTGACTTATATGTATAGGGCACCACAAGGATTCCATAGCCCAGGAAAGAAATAACATTGAATAGCATAAGTACAAAATAATATAAACAAATTCAGCACTCTCATATGCCCCTTTCCCACTGCAGGTCTAAAACGGTAAATTGCCGATTTTTCAGCGCAATTTACCATTTAAGGCTGCAGTGGGAAAGTGCCAGAGTTGAAATACCGGTTAAAGATAACCGGTATTTAAAAGCAGAGTCCTACACGGTTAAATACCGTTTTTGAGGCAGTGGGAATGCCTCTGAAACCGTATTTAGTTTAAAAAAAAATCGGCGTGGGGTCCCCCCCACTGCCGTAACCAGCACCAGGCTGAAAGAGTCGGGGCTGGCATTAAAAAATCAGGAAACCCGACAAATAGGGCTTTGCTGATTTTTTTAAACCAGCCCCAGGCTCAAGGGCCGGGGCTGGTTCCCAAAATACGGGGGACAAAATGAGTAGGGGTCCCCCGTATTTTAAGAACCATCCCCAGGCACAACCAGCCAGCAGGGTAATGCCACAGCCGGGGGACACTTATTATATAAGGTCCCGCGGCCAAAGCATTAACCCTACCGACCAGTCAGCGTGGCCAGGGGTCCTGGGGACCCCCCCAATAAAGGGGTCCCCCCCTTCAGGACTTACCTGACCAGGCTGAAGCCTGGTGCTGTCCCTGGTGGCCCTGTGCGGTGGCCACCGGGCTGATCATTGCGTACATTTTTTTATGAAAAACCTATTGTTTTAAACTGTGGAACTATGAGTCCCAGCAAGCCTCGACTTGGAGAACCACAAGTCCCAGCCTGCGGGGCATTAAAGGGCCTGCTGGGTCTTGTAGTTCCACAGTAAAAAAAATAGATAAATAAATACACACTGACACATTATAAAAATAAAAGTTTAATACATACATTACACAAACACACTTATACTTACCTATCTTGATCCCGTAGGTAGGTCCCAGGGTCCGGTCCGGTGGCTTGGTTCCGGGGCCTTGGTTCCGGGGCTGGTCCAGGGCTCCAGGGCTGAAGAGTCCGGGGTCCTTGATCCGTAGTAATCCAAAGGGGTACCTGGGGAAGGAAATCCTACTCACCTGTCCTCTGGCGTCCACCCCGGCATCTTCACTTCCAAACGCGCTGCTCCCGGCTGCTGGTACCCGCTCCGCTCCGCTGTATACTAGAGACGCAGGGATCCGTCTTCCTCTGCGTCTCGGCTCCTGATTGGCCAGAAATCATTTTGAGCAGAGACGCCGAGCGGAGCGGGTACCAGCAGCCGGGAGCAGCGCGTTTTGAAGTGAAGGACCCGGACCAGCCCCGGAACCAAGCCACCGGACCGGACCCTGAGACCTACCTAAGGGATCAAGATAGGTAAGTATCAGTGTGTTTGTGTAATGTATGTATTAAACTTTTATTTTTATAATGTGTCAGTGTGTATTTATTTATCTATTTTTTTTACTGTGGAACTACAAGACCCAGCGGGCCCTTTAATGCCCCGCAGGCTGGGACTTGTGGTTCTCCAAGTCCCAGCTTGCGGGGGAGGCTTGCTGGGACTCATAGTTCCACAGTTTAAAACAATAGGTTTTTCATCTATTTTTTTACGCAATGATCAGCCCGGTGGCCACCGCACAGGGCCACCGGGGACAGCACCAGGCTTCAACCTGGTCAGGTAAGTCCTGGAGGGGGGGGACCCCTTTATTGGGGGGTCCCCACTCCCCCAGGCCAGGCTGACTGGTCGGTAGGGATGAATGCTTTGGCCGGGGGGGACTTGTATAAAAAGTCTCTCCCCGGCTGTGGCATTACCCTGCTGGCTGGTTGTGCCTGGGGCTGGTTCTTAAAATACGGGGGACCCCTACTAATTTTGTCCCCCATATTTTTGGAACCAGCCCCGGACCTGGAGCCTGGGTCTGGTTGTTAAAAATCGGGGAACCCCTATTTATCGGGTTCCCTGATTTATAATTACCGGCCCCGGCTCTTTCAGCCTGGTGCTGGTTACAGACCCCACGCTGTTTTTTTTTTATCCCCCCTCATATTTTTTATGGGTTAAACGGGTTTTTAAACGGCAGTGTGAATGTGCCAAAAACGGCTTTTAAACGGTAATTTACCGTTTAAAAGCTGCAGTTGGAAAGGGTCTTTATGGCTCTTGCCGTTTAAAAACCCGTTTAAAAAAAACGGGAAATGACCCGTTTCAGCAGTGGGAAAGCAGCAATATATACATAATAAGTACAATGCACACATAATTATGAGGAGAAAACCACGGTGAGAGGGCCCTGCTCTGGCCGTTCAGCCAGTTTCTCTCCATCCAGGAAATTAAAGATTATTGTCCTAATAGTGGCCTGGGCCATGTTTAATACAATAAAGAAAGTACAGCAAACTACTGATATTAAAATGGTTTCCAGAAAGCAGGAAAGAGCATGCAAGTCTCAAGCCTGCCACCTTCTGGACATATATGGTATTATAACATTCTCAATACAGTTGTTCCCAACCTTTTTTCTCTCCCGTAACCCTTGATTTGGCTTTTCATTGTGAGTACCGTATCCTCTCAATTTGAAATATCTGAGTGTCCTTACATTAAGGAGTAGCGGAGGAGTAGTGTGCGGTCAGGAATCGGCTCCCCCTGTGTCTGGCCACTGGCTGTGTACTGTCTCCGGGGTTCTTGCTAACACCTGTAGCAGAGCCGGCCTTAGGCATAGGCAAACTAGGCAATTGCCTAGGGCATTTGGAATGCCTAGGGGCATCAGCAGATTCTGCTGATTAAAATGATATGCAGCATGCCTATATTTTGTATGTGAGTGAGGCTGTATCTGCATATGAAATAGTGTATTCATGGAAATCACTGTAACATAGCATTCTGTATGCAGGTACAGCCACAGTCACACACAGAATATATTTATGCCACATATTTTAATCATCGGAAGCTCCTTGTGTGTGCTGGTCATAACAATGCAAATAAGACGAATTTTCAGCAAAAAAGACACCCAACGTTAGCAGAACTGGCCAAGAGCTGCATGGCCTATTGAGGCAAGATGTATGTGGAAACATCTGTATCTAAGCAGAGGCAGAGGTCACAGTGTTAGCGGCTGTGCGAGTGCTGTCTGCGGGTGGGTTGGTTGTGCAATAGTGTTCGGCATATGTGTAAGGGGCATTATGTGTGTCATGTTTAAATGCATTAATAGTGTGCGACATATGTGTAACAGGCATTATGTGTGTCATGTGTATAAGGGCATTAATAATGTGCAACATATGTGTAATGGGCATTATGTGTGTCATGTGTATAAGGGCATTAATAATGTGCAACATATGTGTAAGCGGCATTATGTGTGTCATTATGTGTATGAAGGGCATTAATAAAGGTTGGCATAATGTGTAAGGGGCATTATGGTTATAAGGACATTAATAATGTGTGTCATGTGTAAGGGGCATTACTGTGTGATATTATCAGGGGTGCCGAGAGAAAGGGGTAAAGTGGTACTACTGTGTGATGTAACGTGAATAAGGGACACCATTGCATGATATAATGTGAATAAAGTTGCACTACTGTGTGGCATAATTTGAATTGGGGGTACTATTGTGTGGCCATGCCCCTTTCCAGCAAGAACACACCCCTGTTTGGGCTGCGCACCGAATGTGTGCACTGTTTCTATTTAAAATATTGCAGATAGGAGCACCAAAATGATGACTGCTATGATGAGGGTTGATGGTGCTGGGAAAGGGGAGCAGGGTCAGAGGCGGAACTAGTGGCGGTGCTAGGGGGCACCAGCCAAAATCTTGCCTAGGGCGTCATTTAGGCTAGGGCCGGCTCTGACCTGTAGGATTAATGCCGTTGCTTTTTCCACCCATGTCAGCGGGGCAGATGACAGCTGATGTCTCAGGGCAGCACCTGTGGATTGCTGGTCAGGCAGAAGCACGAGGAGATGCTGATGACACTGCAGACAGAACCGGAAGTGACGCAGCATGGTTTGTCTCCGGGGCAATGGGAGACTGCTTCCATTGGGATACTACTACTTCAGCCATTCACAATATTATTTTCAAGTACCTGGTTTGCAGAGAACCCCCAGGGGTACGAGTACCCCAGGTTGGGAACCGATTCATTAATAGCACAAATAGTCATTATTAGGTGTATTACAGTAGAGAAGCGGTTCTCAAACTGTGGGTCCTAAACCCAAAGTGGGTCCTCACCTTCTCAGCATGGGGTCGTGACTCCATGTTGCTGACCATCAGGATCATGACTTTTCTATTCTCAGTTAGGTATTCAAGGAGTCTGAAAAATATGTTGAATTGTCTGTTACTTTAGACTCCCCAAATCATGTTGTGCCTCCACAATGCTGCCATGTATGTGCTGTCTGCTGACTACACATGTGATGTGATGACCTTCTGCAGTAACTTGCTGGGGTCTTGTCATTATTTTATTGTCTGATGGGGTCCGTTCCAGAGCAAAATAGTTGAAGGACCCCTGCAGTAGAGTATTATATGGGGTCTGTTAAATTAAACGACTGAAACTTTTAATTTTCCTGCAAGGATTTGTTATAAAAATTAAGGCTTGTTCACATAATAAGTGACATTAAAAATTGTAAGGACCTTTCATACCCTCCAACATTTGAGGGGCAGAAATCGGTACACAGTCGTAAAGGGGCGTGGCCAATTGTAAAAAGGGGCGTGGCCACCCCCACTTTCCGATGGGTCTTTAGCAAACGGAATTTAATGGCATTAGTCAACGGCGTTTCGGGACTCCTCCCGTCATCAGGACAATTACCATAGTGCAAAATAAAAGACATTTTATACATACCAGCATGTGTAGGCTCCCCCTCCGTCTGGCGGTTCTCCGTTCCGTTCTCAGCCCCAGCTTCCGGATCACAGTCAGGAAGTGACGCGATCCCGGCCGGTGGAACGCACGCTAGAGGCGGGCGGTGCCTGTGAATGACAATAACAATAATACAACTTTATTAGTAAGAAGTGCAAAACAAAGAATAAAAATCTGTTGCGATGTGTATCGAACAATGATAGTTCAAATTCAGGTTTGAAAGCTAATAATACAATGTGACAAGGCTTGCTGTGTGACATCTCAGGCTAGAAACACAAAATGATGCCTAAGAAATATATGTAAGGACATGCGTGATGACAGCCAGGACAGTGATATCCCGCTGTGATATTGCATGTGTTGGCCGAGAAACAGATATGAGCTGTAAGTCGCCAGTGTGAAAGATACCCACAAAAAAGTCTAAAAAGATATGTTAAAAAACAATGTTTCTATGAACACTGTTGTGTTTCAATTCACATCCCTGCCCGGAGAGCCGTCGCAGGTACAGTATGATGTGAAACGAGAGCTATGAAGAAAAAATGTGTATATACTGTATGTGATACATACTTCCCAGTACTCTAGCAGCATAAGTATCTGGAATGTGTCTCTGTAACATAAAACGTGAAAGCAATGTGCAAAAAAAACCAACATCAGCACAGTGTTCTTGTCACATGTATTAACACAAATGTAAGTACAGTCAAGTATTCAAACTCATAGAAAGCAACTGTAATTAATAGCTTCATTCAACCCATCTGGGTTTACAGTTTGCAATCTGTATATCCACTCACAATCGCGTCGGAGCAACATCCTATCCCTATCGCCTCCCCTGCTAGGGGGTGGAATGTGATCTATCATACAATAGCGTAGGTGTGCCAAGTTGTGGTGTGCCATAGCGAAGTGGCGTGCCACCGCCTGCTCGCTGGTGCCCGACACTAGTGCGGCCCTGATGGCTGCCCTGTGTTGGGCCATTCTCTCCTTAAACTGTCTGGCTGTCTTGCCCACGTAATATAATGCGTACATGTATCAGGTGGAAAAGGAGCTCTTCTTCTCCAGAGGGGAAATATCTCGATGTATCCAATTATATCTTCGGTACATCGATGATATTTTGGTGTTCTGGACAGGCCCCCAGGATGTACTAATCCAATTGTTAGAGGAGCATAATACATCAGCCAGCCCTGTGAAGTTTACTTATGTTCTGGACACAAAGAAAATCAACCCTGGCAACTGTTGCTGACCCCCAAAGCGGAAGTGGGCGGGGCCTGGCGCCCTTAAGCCCCCTACCATGCCCAGGGTTGCCCTGGCAACTGTTGCTGGCCCCCAAAGCGGATGTGGGCGGGGCCTGTGCCCTCCAGCCCCCTGCCATGCCCAGGCTTGCCCTGGCAACTGTTGCTGGGCCCCAAAGCGGAAGTGGGCGGGGCCTGGTGCCCTCCAGCCCCCTGCCATGCCCAGGCTTGCCCTGGCAACTATTGCTGGGCCCCAGAGCGGAAGTGGGCGGGGCCTGGTGCCCTCCAGCCCCCAGCCATGCCGAGGCTGTTGCTGGGCCCCAAAGAGGAAGTGGGCGGGGCCAGGCGCCCTCCAGCCCCCTGCCATGCCCAGACTTGCCCTGGCAACTGTTGCTGGGCCCCAAAGCGGAAGTGGGTGGGGCCTGGCGCACTCCAGACCCCTGCCATGCCCAGGCTTGCCCTGGCAACTATTGCTGGGCTCCAAAGCGGAAGTGGGTGGGGCCTGGCGCCCTTAAGCCCCCTGCCATGCCCAGGGTTGCCCTGGCAACTGTTGCTGACCCCCAAAGCGGAAGTGGGCCGGTCCTGGCACCCTCCAGCCCCCTGCCATGCCCAGGGTTGCCCTGGCAACTGTTGCTGGGCCCCAAAGCGGAGGTGGGCGGGGAGAGGCGCCCTCAAGCCCCCTGCCATGCCCAGGGTTGCCCTGGCAACTGTTGCTGGCCTCCAAAGCGGAAGTGGGCGGGGCCTGGCGCCCTCCAGTATCCTGCCATGCACTGGGTTGCCCTGGCAACTGTTGCTGGCCCCCAAAGCGGAAGTGGGCGGGGCCTGGCGCCCTCCAGCCCCAGCCATGCCCAGGCTTGCCCTGGCAACTGTAGCTGGCCCCAAAAGCAGAAGTGGGCGGGTCCTGGCGCCCTTCAGCCCCCTGACATGCCCAGGCTTGCCCTGGCAACTGTTGCTGGGCCCCAAAGCGGAAGTGAAAGGGGCCTTGCGCCCTCCAGCCCCCTGCCATGCCCTGGCTTGCCCTGGCGACTGTAGCTGGCCCCAAAGCGGAAGTGGGCGGGGCTTGGCGCCCTCCAGCCCCCTGCCATACCCAGGCAACTGTTGCTGGTCCCCAAAGTGGAAGTGGGCGGGGCCTGGCGCCCCCAGCCCCCTGTCATGCCCATGCTTGCCCTGGCAATTGTTGCTGGGCCCCAAATCGGAAGTGGGCGGGGCCTGGCGCCCTTAAGCCCCCTGCCATGCCCAGGCTTGCCCTGGCAACTTTTGCTGGCCCCCAAATCGGAAATGGGTGGGGCCTGGCGCCCTCCAGACCCCAGCCATGCACAGGCTTGACATGGCAACTGTTGCTGGGCCCCAAAGATGAAGTGGGCGGGGCCTGGCACCCTCCAGCCCCCAGCCATGCCCAGGCTTGCCCTGGCAACTGTTGCTGGCCCCCAAAGCGGAAGTGGACGGGGCCAGGCGCCCTCCAGCCGCCTGCCATGCCCAGGCTTGCCCTGGCAACTGTTGCTGGGCCCCAAAGCGGAGGTGGGCGGGGAAAGGCGCCCTCAAGCCCCCTGCCATGCCCAGGGTTGCCCTGGCAACTGTTGCTGGCCTCCAAAGCGGATGTGGGCGGGGCCTGGCGCACTCCAGCATCCTGCCATGCCCTGGGTTGCCCTGGCAACTGTTGCTGGCCCCCAAAGCGGAAGTGGGCGGGGCCAGGCGCCTTCAAGCCCCCTGCCATGCCCAGGCTTGCCCTGGCAACTGTATTTGGCCCCAAAAGCGGAAGTGGGCGGGGCCTGGCGCCCTCCAGCCCCCTGCCATGCCCAGGCTTGCCCTGGCAACTGTTGCTGGGCCCCAAAGCGGAAGTGGGCGGGGCCTGGCGCCCTCCAGCCCCCTGCCATGCCCAGGCTTGCCCTGGCAAATGTTGCTGGGCCCCATAGCGGAAGTGGGCGGGGCCTGGCGCCCTCCAGCCCCCAGCCAAGCCGAGGCTGTTGCTGGGCCCCAAAGAGGAAGTGGGCGGGGCCTGGCGCCCTCCAGACCCCAGCCATGCCCAGGCTTGACCTGGCAACTGTTTCTGGGCCCCAAAGATGAAGTGGGCGGGGCCTGGGGCCCTCAAGCCCCCTGCCATCCCCAGGGTTGCCCTGGCAACTGTTTCTGGCCCCCAAAGCGGAAGTGGGCGTGGCCAGGCGCCCTCAAGCCCCCTGCCATGCCCAGGCTTGCCCTGGCAACTGTTGCTGGGCCCCAAAGCGGAAGTGGGCGGGGCTTGGCGCCCTTTAGCGCCCTGCATTTGCCCAGGGTTGCCCTGGCAACTGTTGCTGGCCCCCAAAGCAGATGTGGGCGGGACCTGGCGCACTCCAGCCCCCTGCCATGCCCAGGGTTGCCCTCGCTACTGTTTCTGACACCCAAAGCGGAATTGGACAAGGCCTGGGGCCCTCAAGCCCCCTGCCATCCCCAGGGTTGCCCTGGCAACTGTTTCTGGCCCCCAAAGCGGAAGTGGGCGTGGCCAGGCGCCCTCAAGCCCCCTGCCATGCCCAGGCTTGCCCTGGCAACTGTTGCTGGGCCCCAAAGCGGAAGTGGGCGGGGCTTGGCGCCCTTTAGCGCCCTGCATTTGCCCAGGGTTGCCCTGGCAACTGTTGCTGGCCTCCAAAGCGGATGTGGGCGGGGCCTGGCGCCCTCCAGTATCCTGCCATGCACTGGGTTGCCCTGGCAACTGTTGCTGGCCTCCAAAGCGGAAGTGGGCGGGGCCTGGCGCCCTCCAGCCCCAGCCATGCCCAGGCTTGCCCTGGCAACTGTTGCTGGGCCCCAAAGCGGAAGTGAAAGGGGCCTTGCGCCCTCCAGCCCCCTGCCATGCCCTGGCTTGCCCTGGCGACTGTAGCTGGCCCCAAAGCGGAAGTGGGCGGGGCTTGGCGCCCTCCAGCCCCCTGCCATACCCAGGCAACTGTTGCTGGTCCCCAAAGCGGAAGTGGGCGGGGCCTGGCGCCCCCAGCCCCCTGCCATGCCCATGGTTGCCCTGGCAATTGTTGCTGGGCCCCAAAGCGGAAGTGGGCGGGGCCTGGCGCCCTTAAGCCCCCTGCCATGCCCAGGCTTGCCCTGGCAACTTTTGCTGGCCCCCAAATCGGAAATGGGTGGGGCCTGGCGCCCTCCAGACCCCAGCCATGCACAGGCTTGACATGGCAACTGTTGCTGGGCCCCAAAGATGAAGTGGGCGGGGCCTGGAACCCTCCAGCCCCCAGCCATGCCCAGGCTTGCCCTGGCAACTGTTGCTGGCCCCCAAAGCGGAAGTGGACGGGGCCAGGCGCCCTCCAGCCGCCTGCCATGCCCAGGCTTGCCCTGGCAACTGTTGCTGGGCCCCAAAGCGGAGGTGGGCGGGGAAAGGCACCCTCAAGCCCCCTGCCATGCCCAGGGTTGCCCTGGCAACTGTTGCTGGCCTCCAAAGCGGATGTGGGCGGGGCCTGGCGCACTCCAGCATCCTGCCATGCCCTGGGTTGCCCTGGCAACTGTTGCTGGCCCCCAAAGCGGAAGTGGGCGGGGCCAGGCGCCTTCAAGCCCCCTGCCATGCCCAGGCTTGCCCTGGCAACTGTAGTTGGCCCCAAAAGCGGAAGTGGGCGGGGCCTGGCGCCCTCCAGCCCCCTGCCATGCCCAGGCTTGCCCTGGCAACTGTTGCTGGGCCCCAAAGCGGAAGTGGGCGGGGCCTGGCGCCCTCCAGCCCCCTGCCATGCCCAGGCTTGCCCTGGCAACTGTAGCTGGCCCCAAAAGCGGAAGTGGGCGGGGCCTGGCGCCCTCCAGCCCCCTGCCATGCCCAGGCTTGCCCTGGCAACTGTTTCTGGCCCCCAAAGCGGAAGTGGGCGTGGCCAGGCGCCCTCAAGCCCCCTGCCATGCCCAGGCTTGCCCTGGCAACTGTTGCTGGGCCCCAAAGCGGAAGTGGGCGGGGCTTGGCGCCCTTTAGCGCCCTGCATTTGCCCAGGGTTGCCCTGGCAACTGTTGCTGGCCCCCAAAGCGGATGTGGGCGGGACCTGGCGCACTCCAGCCCCCTGCCATGCCCAGGGTTGCCCTCGCAACTGTTTCTGACACCCAAAGCGGAATTGGACAAGGCCTGGGGCCCTCAAGCCCCCTGCCATCCCCAGGGTTGCCCTGGCAACTGTTTCTGGCCCCCAAAGCGGAAGTGGGCGTGGCCAGGCGCCCTCAAGCCCCCTGCCATGCCCAGGCTTGCCCTGGCAACTGTTGCTGGGCCCCAAAGCGGAAGTGGGCGGGGCTTGGCGCCCTTTAGCGCCCTGCATTTGCCCAGGGTTGCCCTGGCAACTGTTGCTGGCCTCCAAAGCGGATGTGGGCGGGGCCTGGCGCCCTCCAGTATCCTGCCATGCACTGGGTTGCCCTGGCAACTGTTGCTGGCCCCCAAAGCGGAAGTGGGTGGGGCCTGGCGCCCTCCAGCCCCAGCCATGCCCAGGCTTGCCCTGGCAACTGTAGCTGGCCCCAAAAGCGGAAGTGGGCGGGTCCTGGCGCCCTTCAGCCCCCTGACATGCCCAGGCTTGCCCTGGCAACTGTTGCTGGGCCCCAAAGCGGAAGTGAAAGGGGCCTTGCGCCCTCCAGCCCCCTGCCATGCCCTGGCTTGCCCTGGCGACTGTAGCTGGCCCCAAAGCGGAAGTGGGCGGGGCTTGGCGCCCTCCAGCCCCCTGCCATACCCAGGCAACTGTTACTGGTCCCCAAAGCGGAAGTGGGCGGGGCCTGGCGCCCCCAGCCCCCTGCCATGCCCATGGTTGCCCTGGCAATTGTTGCTGGGCCCCAAAGCGGAAGTGGGCGGGGCCTGGCGCCCTTAAGCCCCCTGCCATGCCCAGGCTTGCCCTGGCAACTGTTGCTGGCCCCCAAAGCGGAAGTGGGTGGGGCCTGGTGCCCTCCAGCCCCAGCCATGCCCAGGCTTGCCCTGGCAACTGTAGCTGGCCCCAAAAGCGGAAGTGGGCGGGTCCTGGCGCCCTTCAGCCCACTGACATGCCCAGGCTTGCCCTGGCAACTGTTGCTGACCCACAAATCGGAAGTGGGCGGGGCCTGGCGCCCAACCAGCCCCCTGCCATGCCCAGGCTTGCCCTGGCAACTGTTGCTGGGCCCCAAAGCGAAAGTGTGCGGGGCCTGGCGCCATCCAGTCCCCTGCCATGCCCAGAGTTGCCCTGGCAACTGTTGCTGGGCTCCAAAGCGGAAGTGGGTGGGGCCTGGGGCCCTTTTAGCCTCCTGCCATTCCCAGGGTTGCCCTGGCAACTGTTGCTGGGCCCCAAAGAGGAAGTGGGCGGGGCCAGGCGCCCTCCAGCCCCCTGTCATGCCCAGGATTTCCCTGGCAACTGTTGCTGGCCTCCAAAGCGGATGTGGGCGGGGCCTGGCGCCCTCCAGCATCCTGCCATGCCCTGGGTTGCCCTGGCAACTGTTGCTGGCCCCCAAAGCGGAAGTGGGCGGGGCCAGGCGCCTTCAAGCCCCCTGCCATGCCCAGGCTTGCCCTGGCAACTGTTGCTGGGCCCCAAAGCGAAGGTGGGCGGGGCCAGGCGCCCTCAAGCCCCCTGCCATGCCCAGGGTTGCCCTGGCAACTGTTGCTGGCCCCCAAAGCGGAAGTGGGCGGGGCCTGGAGCCCTCCAGCCCCAGCCATGCCCTGGCAACTTTAGCTGGCCCCAAAAGCGGAAGTGGGCGGGTCCTGGCGCCCTCCAGCCCCCTGCCATGCTCAGGCTTGCCCTGGCAACTGTTGCTGGGCCCCAAAGCGAAAGTGTGCGAAACCTGGCGCCGTCCAGTCCCCTGCCATGCCCAGAGTTGCCCTGGCAACTGTTGCTGGACTCCAAAGCGGAAGTGGGTGGGGCCTGGGGCCCTTTTAGCCTCCTGCCATTCCCAGGGTTGCCCTGGCAACTGTTGCTGACCCCCAACGCGGAAGTCGGCGGGGCCTAGCGCCCTCAAGCCCCCTGCCATGCCCAGGCTTGCCCTGGCAACTGTTGCTGGGCACCAAAGCGGAAGTGGGCGGGGCCTGGCGCCCTCCAGCCCCCTGCCATGCCCAGGCTTGCCCTGGCAACTGTTGCTGGCTCCCAAAGCGGAAGTGGGCGGGGCCTAGCGCCCTCCAGCCCCCTGCCATGCCCAGGCTTGCCCTGGCAACTGTTGCTGGGCCCCAAAGCCTAAGTGGGCGGGGCCTGGCGCCCTCCAGCCCCCAGCCATGCCCAGGCTTTCCCAGGCAACTGTTGCTGGCCCCCAAAGCGGAAGTGGGCGGGGCCTAGCGCCCTCCAGCCCCCTGCCATGCCCAGGCTTGCCCTGGCAACTGTTGCTGGGCCCCAAAGCGGAAGTAAGCGGGGCCTGGCATCCAACCAGCCCCCTGCCATGCCCAGGCTTGCCCTGGCAACTGTTGCTCGCCCCCAAAGCGGAAGTGGGAGGGGCCAGGCGCCCTCCAGCCCCCTGCCATGCCCAGGCTTGCCCTGGCAACTGTTGCTGGGCACCAAAGCGGAAGTGGGCGGGGCCTGGCGCCCTCCAGACCCCAGCCATGCCCAGGCTTGCCCAGGCAACTGTTGCTGGGCCCCAAAGCGGAGGTGGGCGGGGCATGGCGCCCTCCAGCCCCCTGCCATGCCCAGCCATGCCCAGGCTTGCCCTGGCAACTATTGCTGGGCCCCAAAGCGGAAGTGGGCGGGGCCTAGCCCCCTCCAGCCCCAAGCCATGCCCAGGGCTGCCCTGGCAACTGTTGCTCGCACCCAGAGCGGAAGTGGGTGGGGCCAGGCGCCCTCCAGCCCCCTACCATGCCCAGCCAGGCCCAGGCTTGCCCTGGCAACTATTGCTGGGCCCCAAAGCGGAAGTGGGCGGGTCCTGGCGCCCTTAAGCCCCCTGCCATGCCCATGCTTTCCCTGGCAACTATTGCTGACCCCCAAAGCGGAATTGGGCAGGGCCAGGCACCCTCAAGCCCCCTGTCATGCCCAGGGTTGCCCTGGCAACTGTTGCTGGCCCCCAAAAGCGGAAGTGGGCGGGGCCAGGCGCCCTCAAGCCCCCTGCCATGCCCAGGGTTGCCCTGGCAACTGTTGCTGACCCCCAAAGCGGAAGTGGGCGGGTCCTGGCAACCTCCAGCCCCCTGCCATGCCCAGGGTTGCCCTGGCAACTGTTGCTGGCCCCCAAAGCGGATGTGGGCGGGGCCTGGCGCCCTCCAGCCCCCTGCCATGCCCAGGGTTGCCCTGGCAACTGTTGCTGGGCCCCAAAGCGAAGGTGGGCGGGGCCAGGCGCCCTCAAGCCCCTTGCCATGCCCAGGGTTGCCCTGGCAACTGTTGCTGGCCCCCAAAGCGGAAGTGGGCGGGGCCTGGTGCCCTCCAGCCCCAACCATGCCCAGGCTTGCCCTGGCAACTGTAGCTGGCCCCAAAAGCGGAAGTGGGCGGGTCCTGGCGCCCTTCAGCCCCCTGACATGCCCAGGCTTGCCCTGGCAACTGTTGCTGACCCACAAAGCGGAAGTGGGCGGGGCCTGGCGCCCAACCAGCCCCCAGCCATGCCCAGGCTTGCCCTGGCAACTGTTGCTGGGCCCCAAAGCGAAAGTGTGCGGGGCCTGGCGCCATCCAGTCCCCTGCCATGCCCAGAGTTGCCCTGGCAACTGTTGCTGGGCTACAAAGCGGAAGTGGGTGGGGCCTGGGGCCCTTTTAGCCTCCTGCCATTCCCAGGGTTGCCCTGGCAACTGTTGCTGGGCCCCAAAGAGGAAGTGGGCGGGGCCAGGCGCCCTCCAGCCCCCTGCCATGCCCAGGATTTCCCTGGCAACTGTTGCTGGCCTCCAAAGCGGATGTGAGTGGGGCCTGGCGCCCTCCAGCATCCTGCCATGCCCTGGGTTGCCCTGGCAACTGTTGCTGGCCCCCAAAGCGGAAGTGGGCGGGCCCTGGCACCCTCCAGCCCGCAGCCATGCCCAGGGTTGCCCTGGCAACTGTTGCTGGCCCCCAAAGCGGAAGTGGGCGGGGCCAGGCGCCCTTAAGCCCCCTGCCATGCCCAGGCTTGCCCTGGCAACTGTTGCTGAACCCCAAAGCGGAAGTGGGCGGGTCCTGGCACCCTCCAGCCCCCTGCCATGCCCAGGGTAACCCTGGCAACTGTTGCTGGCCCCCAAAGCGGATATGGGCGGGGCCTGGCGCCCTCCAGCCCCCTGCCATTCCCAGCCATGCCCAGGCTTGCCCTGGCAACTGTTGCTGGGCCCCAAAGTGAAAGTGTGCGGGGCCTGGCGCCATCCAGCCCCCTGCCGTGCCCAGAGTTGCCCTCGCTACGGTTGCTGGGCTCCAAAGCGGAAGTGGGTGGGGCCTGGCGCCCTTTTGGCCTCCTACCATGCCCAGGGTTGCCCTGGCAACTGTTGCTGGGCACTAAAGCGGAAGTGTGCGGGGCCTGGTGCCATCCAGCCCCCTGCCATGCCCAGAGTTGCCCTGGCAACTGTTGCTGGGCTCCAACGCGGAAGTGGGTGGGGCCTGGCGCCCTTTTGGCCTCCTGCCATGCCCAGGGTTGCCCTGGCAACTGTTGCTGACCCCCAAAGCGGAAGTGGGCGGCTTCCTGGAGCCCTTAAGCCCCCTGCCGTGCCCAGGCTTGGCCTGGCAACTGTTGCTGACCCACAAAGCGGAAGTGGGCGGGGCCTGGCGCCCAACCAGCCCCCAGCCATGCCCCGGCTTGCCCTGGCAACTGTTGCTCGCCCCCAGAGCGGAAGTGAGAGGGGCCAGGCGCCCTCCAGCCCCCTGCCTTGCCCAGGCTTACCCTGGCAACTGTTGCTGGGCACCAAAGCGGAAGTGGGCGGGGCATGGCGCCCTCCAGCCCCCAGCCATGCCCAGGCTTTCCCAGGCAACTGTTGCTGGCCCCCAAAGCGGAAGTGGGCGGGGCCTAGCGCCCTCCAGCCCCCTGCCATGCCCAGGCTTGCCCTGGCAACTGTTGCTGGGCCCCAAAGCGGAAGTGGGCGGGGCCTGGAGCCCTTTAGCCCCAAGCCATGCCCAGGCTTGCCCTGGCAACTGTTGCTGGCCCCCAAAGCGGAAGTAAGCGGGGCCTGGCGCCCAACCAGCCCCCTGCCATGCCCAGGCTTGCTCTGGCAACTGTTGCTCGCCCCCAAAGCGGAAGTGGGAGGGGCCAGGCGCCCTCCAGCCCCCTGCCATGCCCAGGGTTGCCCTGGCAACTGTTGCTGGGCTCCAAAGCGAAAGTGGGTGGGATCTGGCGCCCTTCAGCCCCCTGCCATGCCCAGGGTTGCCCTGGCAACTGTTGCTGGCCCCCAAAGCGGATGTGGGCGGGGCCTGGCGCCCTCCAGCCCCCTGCCATGCCCAGCCATGCCCAGGGTTGCCCTGGCAACTGTTGCTGACCCCCAAAGCGGAAGTGGGCGGGTCCTGGCGCCCTCCAGCCCCCTGCCATGCCCAGGCTTAACCTGGCAACTGTTGCTGGCCCCCAAAGCGGAAGTGGGCGGGTCCTGGCACCATCCAGCCCCCTGCCATGCCCAGGGTTGCCCTGGCAACTGTTGCTGGGCTCCAAAGTGGAAGTGGGTGGGGCCTGGCTCCCTTAAGCCCCCTGCCATGCCCAGGCTTGCCCTGGCAACTGTTGCTGACCCCCAAAGCGGAAGTGGGCGGGGCCTGGCGCCCTTAAGCCCCCTGCCATGCCCAGGCTTGCCCTGGCATTTGTTGCTGGGCTCCAAAGCGGAAGTGGGCGGGTCCTGGCGCCCTTAAGCCCCCTGCCATGCCCAGGCTTAACCTGGCAACTGTTGCTGGCCCCCAAAGCGGAAGTGGGCGGGTCCTGGCACCCTCCAGCCCCCTGCCATGCCCAGGGTTGCCCTGGCAACTGTTGCTGGCCCCCAAAGCGGATGTGGGCGGGGCCTGGCGCCCTCCAGCCCCCTGCCATGCCCAGGGTTGCCCTGGCAACTGTTGCTGGCCCCCAAAGCGAAAGTGGGCGGGTCCTGGCACCATCCAGCCCCCTGCCATGCCCAGGGTTGCCCTGGTAACTGTTGCTGGGCTCCAAAGCGGAAGTGGGCGGGTCCTGGCTCCCTTAAGCCCCCTGCCATGCCCAGGGTTGCCCTGGCAACTGTTGCTGACCCCCAAAGCGGAAGTGGGCGGGGCCTGGCGACCTTAAGCCCACTGCCATGCCCAGGCTTGGCCTGGCAACTGTTGCTGACCCCGAAAGCGGAAGTGGGCGGGTCCTGGCACCCTCCAGCCCCCTGCCATGCCCAGGGTTGCCCTGGCAACTGTTGCTGGCCCCCAAAGCGGATGTGGGCGGGGCTTGGCGCCTCCCCTGCCATGCCCAGGGTTGCCCTGGCAACTGTTGCTGGGCTCCAAAGCGGAAGTGGCTGGGGCCTGGCTCCCTTAAGCCCCCTGCCATGCCCAGGGTTGCCCTGGCAACTGTTGCTGACCCCCAAAGCGGAAGTGGGCGGGTCCTGGCGCCCTTAAGCCCCCTGCCATGCCCAGGCTTAACCTGGCAACTGTTGCTGGCCCCCAAAGCGGAAGTGGGCGGGGCCAGGCGCCCTCCAGCCTCCAGCCATGCCCAGGGTTGCCCTGGCAACTGTTGCTGGCCCCCAAAGCGGATGTGGGCGGGGCTTGGCGCCCTCCAGCCCCCTGCCATGCCCAGGGTTGCCCTGGCAACTGTTGCTGGGCTCCAAAGCGGAAGTGGCTGGGGCCTGGCTCCCTTAAGCCCCCTGCCATGCCCAGGGTTGCCCTGGCAACTGTTGCTGACCCCCAAAGCGGAAGTGGGCGGGTCCTGGCTCCCTTAAGCCCCCTGCCATGCCCAGGGTTGCCCTGGCAACTGTTGCTGACCCCAAAGCGGAAGTGGGCGGGGCCTGGCGACCTTAAGCCCACTGCCATGCCCAGGCTTGGCCTGGCAACTGTTGCTGACCCCGAAAGCGGAAGTGGGCGGGTCCTGGCACCCTCCAGCCCCCTGCCATGCCCAGGGTTGCCCTGGCAACTGTTGCTGGCCCCCAAAGCGGATGTGGGCGGGGCTTGGCGCCCTCCAGCCCCCTGCCATGCCCAGGGTTGCCCTGGCAACTGTTGCTGACCCCCAAAGCGGAAGTGGGCGGGTCCTGGCGCCCTTAAGCCCCCTGCCATGCCCAGGCTTAACCTGGCAACTGTTGCTGGCCCCCAAAGCGGAAGTGGGCGGGGCCAGGCGCCCTCCAGCCTCCAGCCATGCCCAGGCTTGCCCTGGCTACTGTTGCTCTCCCCCAGAGCAGAAGTGGGTGGGGCCAGGCGCCCTCCAGCCGCTTGCCATGCCCAGGGTTGCCCTGGCAACTGTTGCTGGGCCCCAAAGCGGAAGTGGGCGAGGCATGGCGCCCTCCAGCCCCCTGCCATGCCCAGGGTTGCCCTGGCAACTGTTGCTGGGCCCCAAAGCGGAAGTGGGCGAGGCATGGCGCCCTCCAGCCCCTTGCCATGCCCAGGGTTGCCCTGGCAACTGTTGCTGGGCTCCAAAGTGGAAGTGGGTGGGGCCTGGCGCCCTTAAGCCCCCTGCCATGCCCAGGGTTGCCCTGGCAACTGTTGCTGACCCCCAAAGCGGAAGTGGGCGAGGCATGGCGCCCTCCAGCCCCTTGCCATGCCCAGGGTTGCCCTGGCAACTGTTGCTGGGCTCCAAAGTGGAAGTGGGTGGGGCCTGGCGCCCTTAAGCCCCCTGCCATGCCCAGGGTTGCCCTGGCAACTGTTGCTGACCCCCAAAGCGGAAGTGGGCGGGTCCTGGCACCCTCCAGCCCCCTGCCATGCCCAGGGTTGCCCTGGCAACTGTTGCTGGGCTCCAAAGCGGAAGTGGGTGGGGTCTGGCGCCCTTAAGCCCCCTGCCATGCCCAGGGTTGCCCTGGCAACTGTTGCTGACCCCCAAAGCGGAAGTGGGCGGGGCCTGGCGCCCTCCATCCCCCTGCCATGCCCAGGCTTGCCCTGGCAACTGTTGCTGGGCTCCAAAGCGGAAGTGGGTGGGGCCTGGCGCCCTTAAGCCCCCTGCCATGCCCATGGTTGCCCTGGCAACTGTTGCTGACCCCCAAAGCGGAAGTGGGCGGGTCCTGGCACCCTCCAGCCCCCTGCCATGCCCAGGGTTGCCCTGGCAACTGTTGCTGACCACCAAAGCGGAAGTGGGCGGGTCCTGGCACCCTCCAGCCCCCTGCCATGCCCAGGGTTGCCCTGGCAACTTTTTCTGACCCCCAAAGCGGAAGTGGGCGGGGCCTGGCGCCCTTAAGCCCCCTGCCATGCCCAGGCTTGCCCTGGCATTTGTTGCTGGGCTCCAAAGCGGAAGTGGGCGGGTCCTGGCGCCCTTAAGCCCCCTGCCATGCCCAGGCTTAACCTGGCAACTGTTGCTGGCCCCCAAAGCGTAGTGGGCGGGGCCTGGCTCCCTTCAGCCCCCTGCCATGCCCAGGCTTGCCCTGGCAACTGTTGCTGGCCCCCAAAACGGATGTGGGTGGGGCCTGGCGCCCTCCAGCCCCCCTGCCATGCCCAGCCATGCCCAGGGTTGCCCTGGCAACTGTTGCTGACCCCCAAAGCGGAAGTGGGCGGGTCCTGGCACCCTCCAGCCCCCTGCCATGCCCAGGGTTGCCCTGGCAACTGTTGCTGGCCCCCAAAGCGGATGTGGGCGGGGCCTGGCTCCCTCCAGCCCCCTGCATGCCCAGGTTTGCCCTGGCAACTGTTGCTGGGCTCCAAATCGGAAGTGGGTGGGGCCTGGCTCCCTTCAGCCCCCTGCGATGCCCAGGGTTGCCCTGGCAACTGTTGCTGACCCCCAAAGCTGAAGTGGGCGGGGCCTGGCGCCCTTAAGCCCCCTGCCATGCCCAGGCTTGCCCTGGCATTTGTTGCTGGGCTCCAAAGTGGAAGTGGGCGGGTCCTGGCGCCCTTAAGCCCCCTGCCATGCCCAGGCTTGCCCTGGCATTTGTTGCTGACCCCCAAAGCGGAAGTGGGCGGGGCCTGGCGCCCTTAAGCCCCCTGCCATGCCCAGGCTTGCCCTGGCAACTGTTGCTGACCCCCAAAGCGGAAGTGGGCGGGTCCTGGCACCCTCCAGCCCCCTGCCATGCCTAGCCATGCCCAGGGTTGCCCTGGCAACTGTTGCTGGCCCCAAAGCGGATGTGGGCGGGGCCTGGCGCCCTCCAGCCCCCTGCCATGCCCAGGGTTGCCCTGGCAACTGTTGCTGGGCTCCAAAGCGGAAGTGGGTGGGGCCTGGCTCCCTTCAGCCCCCTGCCATGCCCAGGGTTGCCCTGGCAACTGTTGCTGGCCCCCAAAGCGGATGTGGGCGGGGCCTGTCGCCCTCCAGCCCCCTGCCATGCCCAGGGTTGCCCTGGCAACTGTTGCTGGGCTCCAAAGCGGAAGTGGGTGGGGCCTGGCTCCCTTCAGCCCCCTGCCATGCCCAGGGTTGCCCTGGCAACTGTTGCTGACCCCAAAGCGGAAGTGGGCGGGGCCTGGTGCCCTTAAGCCCCCTGCCATGCCCAGGCTTGCCCTGGCATTTGTTGCTGGGCTCCAAAGCGGAAGTGGGCGGGTCCTGGCGCCCTTAAGCCCCCTGCCATGCCCAGGCTTAACCTGGCAACTGTTGCTGGCCCCCAAAGCGGAAGTGGTCGGGGCCAGGCGCCCTCCAGCCCCCAGCCATGCCCAGGCTTGCCATGGCAACTGTTGCTCTCCCCCAGAGCAGAAGTGGGTGGGGCCAGGCGTCCTCCAGCCCCCTGCCATGCCCAGGGTTGCCCTGGCAACTGTTGCTGACCCCCAAAGCGGAAGTGGGCGGGTCCTGGCACCCTCCAGCCCCCTACCATGCCCAGGGTTGCCCTGGCAACTGTTGCTGACCCCCAAAGCGGAAGTGGGCGGGTCCTGGCACCCTCCAGCCCCCTGCCATGCCCAGGCTTGCCCTGGCAACTGTTGCTGACCCCCAAAGCGGAAGTGGGCGGGTCCTGGCACCCTCCAGCCCCCTGCCATGCCCAGGGTTGCCATGGCAACTGTTGCTGGCCCCCAAAGCGGAAGTGGGCGGGTCCTGGCACCCTCCAGCCCCCTGCCATGCCCAGCCATGCCCAGGGTTGCCCTGGCAACTGTTGCTGACCCCCAAAGCGGAAGTGGGCGGGGCCTGGCGCCCTCCAGCCCCCTGCCATGCCCAGGGTTGCCCTGGCAACTGTTGCTGGGCTCCAAAGCGGAAGTGGGTGGGGCCTGGCTCCCTTCAGCCCCCTGCCATGCCCAGGCTTGCCCTGGCAACTGTTGCTGACCCCCAAAGCGGAAGTGGGCGGGTCCTGGCACCCTCCAGCCCCCTGCCATGCCCAGGGTTGCCCTGGCAACTGTTGCTGGCCCCCAAAGCGGATATGGGCGGGGCCTGGCGCCCTCCAGCCCCCTGCCATGCCCAGGGTTGCCCTGGCAACTGTTGCTGACCCCCAAAGCGGAAGTGGGCGGGTCCTGGCACCCTCCAGCCCCCTACCATGCCCAGGGTTGCCCTGGCAACTGTTGCTGGCCCCCAAAGCGGATATGGGCGGGGCCTGGCGTCCTCCAGCCCCCTGCCATGCCCAGGGTTGCCCTGGCAACTGTTGCTGACCCCCAAAGCGGAAGTGGGCGGGTCCTGGCACCCTCCAGCCCCCTACCATGCCCAGGGTTGCCCTGGCAACTGTTGCTGGGCCCCAAAGCGGAAGTGGGCGAGGCATGGCGCCCTCCAGCCCCCTGCCATGCCCAGGGTTGCCCTGGCAACTGTTGCTGGGCTCCAAAGCGGAAGTGGGTGGGGCCTGGCTCCCTTAAGCCCCCTGCCATGCCCAGGCTTGCCCTGGCAACTGTTGCTGACCCCCAAAGCGGAAGTGGGCGGGTCCTGGCACCCTCCAGCCCCCTGCCATGCCCAGGGTTGCCCTGGCAACTGTTGCTGGCCCCCAAAGCGGAAGTAGGCGGGTCCTGGCACCCTCCAGCCCCCTGCCATGCCCAGCCATGCCCAGGGTTGCCCTGGCAACTGTTGCTGACCCCCAAAGCGGAAGTGGGCGGGGCCTGGCGCCCTCCAGCCCCCTGCCATGCCCAGGGTTGCCCTGGCAACTGTTGCTGGGCTCCAAAGCGGAAGTGGGTGGGGCCTGGCTCCCTTCAGCCCCCTGCCGTGCCCAGGCTTGCCCTGGCAACTGTTGCTGACCCCCAAAGCGGAAGTGGGCGGGTCCTGGCACCCTCCAGCCCCTGCCATGCCCAGGGTTGCCCTGGCAACTGTTGCTGGCCCCCAAAGTGGATATGGGCGGGGCCTGGCGCCCTCCAGCCCCCTGCCATGCCCAGGGTTGCCCTGGCAACTGTTGCTGACCCCCAAAGCGGAAGTGGGCGGGTCCTGGCACCCTCCAGCCCCCTACCATGCCCAGGGTTGCCCTGGCAACTGTTGCTGGCCCCCAAAGCGGATATGGGCGGGGCCTGGCGTCCTCCAGCCCCCTGCCATGCCCAGGGTTGCCCTGGCAACTGTTGCTGACCCCCAAAGCGGAAGTGGGCGGGTCCTGGCACCCTCCAGCCCCCTACCATGCCCAGGGTTGCCCTGGCAACTGTTGCTGGGCCCCAAAGCGGAAGTGGGCGAGGCATGGCGCCCTCCAGCCCCCTGCCATGCCCAGGGTTGCCCTGGCAACTGTTGCTGGGCTCCAAAGCGGAAGTGGGTGGGGCCTGGCTCCCTTAAGCCCCCTGCCATGCCCAGGCTTGCCCTGGCAACTGTTGCTGACCCCCAAAGCGGAAGTGGGCGGGTCCTGGCACCCTCCAGCCCCCTGCCATGCCCAGGGTTGCCCTGGCAACTGTTGCTGGCCCCCAAAGCGGAAGTGGGCGGGTCCTGGCACCCTCCAGCCCCCTGCCATGCCCAGCCATGCCCAGGGTTGCCCTGGCAACTGTTGCTGACCCCAAAGCGGAAGTGGGCGGGGCCTGGCGCCCTCCTGCCCCCTGCCATGCCCAGGGTTGCCCTGGCAACTGTTGCTGGGCTCCAAAGCGGAAGTGGGTGGGGCCTGGCTCCCTTCAGCCCCCTGCCGTGCCCAGGCTTGCCCTGGCAACTGTTGCTGACCCCCAAAGCGGAAGTGGGCGGGTCCTGGCACCCTCCAGCCCCCTGCCATGCCTAGCCATGCCCAGGGTTGCCCTGGCAACTGTTGCTGGCCCCCAAAGCGGATGTGGGCGGGGCCTGGCGCCCTCCAGCCCCCTGCCATGCCCAGGGTTGCCCTGGCAACTGTTGCTGACCCCCAAAGCGGAAGTGGGCGGGTCCTGGCACCCTCCAGCCCCCTGCCATGCCCAGGGTTGCCCTGGCAACTGTTGCTGGCCCCCAAAGCGGAAGTGGGCGGGTCCTGGCACCCTCCAGCCCCCTGCCATGCCTAGCCATGCCCAGGGTTGCCCTGGCAACTGTTGCTGGCCCCCAAAGCGGATGTGGGCGGGGCCTGCGCCCTCCAGCCCCCTGCCATGCCCAGGGTTGCCCTGGCAACTGTTGCTGGGCTCCAAAGCGGAAGTGGGTGGGGCCTGGCTCCCTTCAGCCCCCTGCCATGCCCAGGGTTGCCCTGGCAACTGTTGCTGGCCCCCAAAGCGGATGTGGGCGGGGCCTGTCGCCCTCCAGCCCCCTGCCATGCCCAGGGTTGCCCTGGCAACTGTTGCTGGGCTCCAAAGCGGAAGTGGGTGGGGCCTGGCTCCCTTCAGCCCCCTGCCATGCCCAGGGTTGCCCTGGCAACTGTTGCTGACCCCAAAGCGGAAGTGGGCGGGGCCTGGTGCCCTTAAGCCCCCTGCCATGCCCAGGCTTGCCCTGGCATTTGTTGCTGGGCTCCAAACCGGAAGTGGGCGGGTCCTGGCGCCCTTAAACCCCCTGCCATGCCCAGGCTTAACCTGGCAACTGTTGCTGGCCCCCAAAGCGGAAGTGGTCGGGGCCAGGCGCCCTCCAGCCCCCAGCCATGCCCAGGCATGCCCTGGCAACTGTTGCTCTCCCCCAGAGCAGAAGTGGGTGGGGCCAGGCGTCCTCCAGCCCCCTGCCATGCCCAGGGTTGCCCTGGCAACTTTTGCTGACCCCCAAAGCGGAAGTGGGCGGGTCCTGGCACCCTCCAGCCCCCTACCATGCCCAGGGTTGCCCTGGCAACTGTTGCTGACCCCCAAAGCGGAAGTGGGCGGGTCCTGGCACCCTCCAGCCCCCTGCCATGCCCAGGCTTGCCCTGGCAACTGTTGCTGACCCCCAAAGCGGAAGTGGGCGGGTCCTGGCACCCTCCAGCCCCCTGCCATGCCCAGGGTTGCCCTGGCAACTGTTGCTGGCCCCCAAAGCGGAAGTGGGCGGGTCCTGGCACCCTCCAGCCCCCTGCCATGCCCAGCCATGCCCAGGGTTGCCCTGGCAACTGTTGCTGACCCCCAAAGCGGAAGTGGGCGGGGCCTGGCGCCCTCCAGCCCCCTGCCATGCCCAGGGTTGCCCTGGCAACTGTTGCTGGGCTCCAAAGCGGAAGTGGGTGGGGCCTGGCTCCCTTCAGCCCCCTGCCATGCCCAGGCTTGCCCTGGCAACTGTTGCTGACCCCCAAAGCGGAAGTGGGCGGGTCCTGGCACCCTCCAGCCCCCTGCCATGCCCAGGGTTGCCCTGGCAACTGTTGCTGGCCCCCAAAGCGGATATGGGCGGGGCCTGGCGCCCTCCAGCCCCCTGCCATGCCCACGGTTGCCCTGGCAACTGTTGCTGACCCCCAAAGCGGAAGTGGGCGGGTCCTGG
This sequence comes from Crinia signifera, assembly GCF_055691185.1. Classification (NCBI taxonomy): domain Eukaryota; kingdom Metazoa; phylum Chordata; class Amphibia; order Anura; family Myobatrachidae; genus Crinia; species Crinia signifera. The sequence continues at coordinate 37,375,805 of NC_139219.1, forward strand.
CACCCTCCAGCCCCCTACCATGCCCAGGGTTGCCCTGGCAACTGTTGCTGGCCCCCAAAGCGGATATGGGCGGGGCCTGGCGTCCTCCAGCCCCCTGCCATGCCCAGGGTTGCCCTGGCAACTGTTGCTGACCCCCAAAGCGGAAGTGGGCGGGTCCTGGCACCCTCCAGCCCCCTACCATGCCCAGGGTTGCCCTGGCAACTGTTGCTGGGCCCCAAAGCGGAAGTGGGCGAGGCATGGCGCCCTCCAGCCCCCTGCCATGCCCAGGGTTGCCCTGGCAACTGTTGCTGGGCTCCAAAGCGGAAGTGGGTGGGGCCTGGCTCCCTTAAGCCCCCTGCCATGCCCAGGCTTGCCCTGGCAACTGTTGCTGACCCCCAAAGCGGAAGTGGGCGGGTCCTGGCACCCTCCAGCCCCCTGCAATGCCCAGGGTTGCCCTGGCAACTGTTGCTGGCCCCCAAAGCGGAAGTGGGCGGGTCCTGGCACCCTCCAGCCCCCTGCCATGCCCAGCCATGCCCAGGGTTGCCCTGGCAACTGTTGCTGACCCCCAAAGCGGAAGTGGGCGGGGCCTTGCGCCCTCCAGCCCCCTGCCATGCCCAGGGTTGCCCTGTCAACTGTTGCTGGGCTCCAAAGCGGAAGTGGGTGGGGCCTGGCTCCCTTCAGCCCCCTGCCGTGCCCAGGCTTGCCCTGGCAACTGTTGCTGACCCCCAAAGCGGAAGTGGGCGGGTCCTGGCACCCTCCAGCCCCCTGCCATGCCCAGGGTTGCCCTGGCAACTGTTGCTGGCCCCCAAAGTGGATATGGGCGGGGCCTGGCGCCCTCCAGCCCCCTGCCATGCCCAGGGTTGCCCTGGCAACTGTTGCTGACCCCCAAAGCGGAAGTGGGCGGGTCCTGGCACCCTCCAGCCCCCTGCCATGCCCAGGGTTGCCCTGGCAACTGTTGCTGGCCCCCAAAGCGGATATGGGCGGGGCCTGGCGTCCTCCAGCCCCCTGCCATGCCCAGGGTTGCCCTGGCAACTGTTGCTGACCCCCAAAGCGGAAGTGGGCGGGTCCTGGCACCCTCCAGCCCCCTACCATGCCCAGGGTTGCCCTGGCAACTGTTGCTGGGCCCCAAAGCGGAAGTGGGCGAGGCATGGCGCCCTCCAGCCCCCTGCCATGCCCAGGGTTGCCCTGGCAACTGTTGCTGGGCTCCAAAGCGGAAGTGGGTGGGGCCTGGCTCCCTTAAGCCCCCTGCCATGCCCAGGCTTGCCCTGGCAACTGTTGCTGACCCCCAAAGCGGAAGTGGGCGGGTCCTGGCACCCTCCAGCCCCCTGCCATGCCCAGGGTTGCCCTGGCAACTGTTGCTGGCCCCCAAAGCGGAAGTGGGCGGGTCCTGGCACCCTCCAGCCCCCTGCCATGCCCAGCCATGCCCAGGGTTGCCCTGGCAACTGTTGCTGACCCCCAAAGCGGAAGTGGGCGGGGCCTGGCGCCCTCCAGCCCCCTGCCATGCCCAGGGTTGCCCTGGCAACTGTTGCTGGGCTCCAAAGCGGAAGTGGGTGGGGCCTGGCTCCCTTCAGCCCCCTGCCGTGCCCAGGCTTGCCCTGGCAACTGTTGCTGACCCCCAAAGCGGAAGTGGGCGGGTCCTGGCACCCTCCAGCCCCCTGCCATGCCCAGGGTTGCCCTGGCAACTGTTGCTGGCCCCCAAAGCGGATATGGGCGGGGCCTGGCGCCCTCCAGCCCCCTGCCATGCCCAGCCATGCCCAGGGTTGCCCTGGCAACTGTTGCTGACCGCCAAAGCAGAAGTGGGCGGGTCCTGGCACCCTCCAGCCCCCTGCCATGCCCAGGGTTGCCCTGGCAACTGTTGCTGGCCCCCAAAGCGGATGTGGGCGGGGCCTGGCGCCCTCCAGCCCCCTGCCATGCCCAGGGTTGCCCTGGCAACTGTTGCTGGGCTCCAAAGCGGAAGTGGGTGGGACCTGGCTCCCTTCAGCCCCCTGCCATGCCCAGGGTTGCCCTGGCAACTGTTGCTGACCCCCAAAGCGGAAGTGGGCGGGGCCTGGCGCCCTCCAGCCCCCTGCCATGCCCGGGGTTGCCCTGGCATTTGTTGCTGGGCTCCAAAGCGGAAGTGGGCGGGTCCTGGCGCCCTTAAGCCCCCTGCCATGCCCAGGCTTGCCCTGGCAACTGTTGCTGACCCCCAAAGCGGAAGTGGGCGGGTCCTGGCACCCTCCAGCCCCCTGCCATGCCCAGGGTTGCCCTGGCAACTGTTGCTGGCCCCCAAAGCGGATGTGGGCGGGGCCTGGCGCCCTCCAGCCCCCTGCCATGCCCAGCCATGCCCAGGGTTGCCCTGGCAACTGTTGCTGACCCCCAAAGCGGAAGTGGGCGGGGCCTGGCGCCCTCCAGCCCCCTGCCATGCCCGTTGTTGCCCTGGCATTTGTTGCTGGGCTCCAAAGCGGAAGTGGGCGGGTCCTGGCGCCCTTAAGCCCCTGCCATGCCCAGGCTTGCCCTGGCAACTGTTGCTGACCCCCAAAGCGGAAGTGGGCGGGTCCTGGCACCCTCCAGCCCCCTGCCATGCCCAGGGTTGCCCTGGCAACTGTTGCTGGCCCCCAAAGCGGATGTGGGCGGGGCCTGGCGCCCTCCAGCCCCCTGCCATGCCCAGCCATGCCAAGGGTTGCCCTGGCAACTGTTGCTGACCCCAAAAGCGGAAGTGGGTGGGGCCTGGCGCCCTTAAGCCCCCTGCCATGCCCAGGGTTGCCCTGGCAACTGTTGCTGGCCCCCAAAGTTGATGTGGGCGGGGCCTGGCGCCCTCCAGCCCCCTGCCATGCCCAGCCATGCCCAGGGTTGCCCTGGCAACTGTTGCTGACCCCCAAAGCGGAAGTGGGCGGGGCCTGGCGCCCTCCAGCCCCTGCCATGCCCAGAGTTGCCCTGGAATTTGTTGCTGGGCTCCAAAGCGGAAGTGGGCGGGTCCTGGCGCCCTTAAGCCCCCTGCCATGCCCAGGCTTAACCTGGCAACTGTTGCTGGCCCCCAAAGCGGAAGTGGGCGGGTCCTGGCACCATCCAGCCCCCTGCCATGCCCAGGGTTGCACTGGCAACTGTTGCTGACCCCCAAAGCGGAAGTGGGCGGGTCCTGGCACCCTCCAGCCCCCTGCCATGCCCAGGGTTGCCCTGGCAACTGTTGCTGACCCCCAAAGCGGAAGTGGGCGGGTCCTGGCACCCTCCAGCCCCCTGCCATGCCCAGGGTTGTCCTGGCAACTGTTGCTGGCCCCCAAAGCGGATGTGGGCGGGTCCTGGCGCCCTCCAGCCCCCTGCCATGCCCAGCCATGCCCAGGGTTGCCCTGGCAACTGTTGCTGACCCCCAAAGCGGAAGTGGGCGCGTCCTGGCACCCTCCAGCCCCCTGCCATGCCCAGGGTTGCCCTGGCAACTGTTGCTGGCCCCCAAAGCGATTGTGGGCGGGGCCTGGCGCCCTCCAGCACCCTGCCATGCCCAGCCATGCCCAGGGTTGCCCTGGCAACTGTTGCTGACCCCCAAAGCGGAAGTGGGCGCGTCCTTGCACCCTCCAGCCCCCTGCCATGCCCAGGGTTGCCCTGGCAACTGTTGCTGGCCCCCAAAGCGGATGTGGGCGGTGCCTGGCGCCCTCCAGCCCCCTGCCATTCCAGGGTTGCCCTGGCAACTGTTGCTGGGCTCCAAAGCGGAAGTGGGTGGGTCCTGGCGCCCTTAAGCCCCCTGCCATGCCCAGGCTTAACCTGGCAACTGTTGCTGGCCCCCAAAGCAGAAGTGGGCGGGTCTTGGCACCCTCCAGCCCCCTGCCATGCCCAGGGTTGCCCTGGCAACTGTTGCTGGCCCCCAAAGCGGATGTGGGCGGGGCCTGGCGCCCTCCAGCCCCCTGCCATGCCCACGGTTGCCGGGCTCCAAAGCGGAAGTGGGTGGGGCCTGGCTCCCTTCAGCCCCCTGCCATGCCCAGGGTTGCCCTGGCAACTGTTGCTGACCCCCAAAGCGGAAGTGGGCGGGGCCTGGCGCCCTTAAGCCCCCTCCCATGCCCAGGCTTGCCCTGGCAACTGTTGCTGACCCCCAAAGCGGAAGTGGGTGGGGCCTGGCGCCCTCCAGCCCCCTGCCATGCCCAGGGTTGCCCTGGCAACTGTTGCTGGGCTCCAAAGCGGAAGTGGGCGGGTCCTGGCACCCTTAAGCCCCCTGCCATGCCCAGGGTTGCCCTGGCAAATGTTGCTGACCCCCAAAGCGGAAGTGGGCGGGGCCTGGCGCCCTTAAGCCCCCTGCCATGCCCAGGCTTGCCCTTGCAACTGTTGCTGACCCCCAAAGCGGAAGTGGGCGGGTCCTGGCACCCTCCAGCCCCCTGCCATGCCCAGGGTTGCCCTGGCAACTGTTGCTGGCCCCCAAAGCGGATGTGGGCGGGGCCTGGCGCCCTCCAGCCCACTGCCATGCCCAGCCATGCCCAGGGTTGCCCTGGCAACTGTTGCTGACCCCCAAAGCGGAAGTGGGCGGGGCATGGCGCCCTCCAGCCCCCTGCCATGCCCTGCCATGCTCAGGGTTGCCCTGGCATTTGTTGCTGGGCTCCAAAGCGGAAGTGGGTGGGTCCTGGCGCCCTTAAGCCCCCTGCCATGCCCAGGCTTAACCTGGCAACTGTTGCTGACCCCCAAAGCGGAAGTGGGCGGGTCCTGGCACCCTCCAGCCCCCTGCCATGCCCAGGGTTGCCCTGGCAACTGTTGCTGACCCCCAAAGCGGAAGTGGGCTGGCCCTGGCACCCTCCAGCCCCCTGCCATGCCCAGGGTTGCCCTGGCAACTGTTGCTGGCCCCCAAAGCGGAAGTGGGTGGGGCCTGGTGCCCTCCAGCCCCCTGCCATGCCCAGGGTTGCCCTGGCAACTGTTGCTGGCCCCCAAAGCGGATGTGGGTGGGGCCTGGCGCCCTCCAGCCCCCTGCCATTTCCAGGGTTGCCCTGGCAACTGTTGCTGGCCCCCAAAGCGGATGTGGGCGGGGCCTGGCGCCCTCCAGCCCCCTGCCATGCCCAGCCATGCCCAGGGTTGCCCTGGCATTTGTTGCTGACCCCCAAAGCGGAAGTGGGCGGGGCCTGGCGCCCTCCAGCCCCCTGCCATGCCAGGGTTGCCCTGGCATTTGTTGCTGGGCTCCAAAGCGGAAGTGGGCGGGTCCTGGCGCCCATAAGCCCCCTGCCATGCCCAGGCTTGCCCTGGCAACTGTTACTGACCCCCAAAGCGGAAGTGGGCGGGTCCTGGCACCCTCCAGCCCCCTGCCATGCCCAGGGTTGCCCTGGCAACTGTTGCTGGCCCCCAAAGCGGATGTGGGCGGGGCCTGGCGCCCTCCAGCCCCCTGCCATGCCCAGCCATGCCCAGGGTTGCCCTGGCAACTGTTGCTGACCCCCAAAGCGGAAGTGGGCGGGGCCTGGCGCCCTTAAGCCCCCTGCCATGCCCAGGCTTGCCCTGGCAACTGTTGCTGACCCCCAAAGCGGAAGTGGGCGGGTCCTGGCACCCTCCAGCCCCCTGCCATGCCCAGGGTTGCCCTGGCAACTGTTGCTGGCCCCCAAAGCGGATGTGGGCGGGGCCTGGCGCCCTCCAGCCCCCTGCCATGCCCAGCCATGCCCAGGGTTGCCCTGGCAACTGTTGCTGACCCTGAAAGCGGAAGTGGGCGGGGCCTGGCGCCCTCCAGCCCCCTGCCATGCCCGGGGTTGCCCTGGCATTTGTTGCTGGGCTCCAAAGCGGAAGTGGGCGGGTCCTGGCGCCCTAAAGCCCCCTGCCATGCCCAGGCTTGCCCTGGCAACTGTTGCTGACCCCCAAAGCGGAAGTGGGCGGGTCCTGGCACCCTCCAGCCCCCTGCCATGCCCAGGGTTGCCCTGGCAACTGTTGCTGGCCCCCAAAGCGGATGTGGGCGGGGCCTGGCGCCCTCCAGCCCCCTGCCATGCCCAGCCATGCCTAGGGTTGCCCTGGCAACTGTTGCTGACCCCCAAAGCGGAAGTGGGTGGGGCCTGGCGCCCTTAAGCCCCCTGCCATGCCCAGGGTTGCCCTGGCAACTGTTGCTGGCCCCCAAAGTTGATGTGGGCGGGGCCTGGCGCCCTCCAGCCCCCTGCCATGCCCAGCCATGCCCAGGGTTGCCCTGGCAACTGTTGCTGACCCCCAAAGCGGAAGTGGGCGGGGCCTGGCGCCCTCCAGCCCCCTGCCATGCCCAGGGTTGCCCTGGTATTTGTTGCTGGGCTCCAAAGCGGAAGTGGGCGGGTCCTGGCGCCCTTAAGCCCCCTGCCAGGCCCAGGCTTAACCTGGCAACTGTTGATGGCCCCCAAAGCGGAAGTGGGCGGGTCCTGGCACCCTCCAGCCCCCTGCCATGCCCAGGGTTGCCCTGGCAACTGTTGCTGGCCCCCAAAGCGGATGTGGGCGGGGCCTGGCGCCCTCCAGCCCCCTGCCATGCCCAGCCATGCCCAGGGTTGCCCTGGCAACTGTTGCTGACCCCCAAAGCGGAAGTGGGCGGGGCCTGGCGCCCTTAAGCCCCCTGCCATGCCCAGGCTTGCCCTGGCAACTGTTGCTGACCCCCAAAGCGGAAGTGGGCGGGTCCTGGCACCCTCCAGCCCCCTGCCATGCCCAGGGTTGCCCTGGCAACTGTTGCTGGCCCCCAAAGCGGATGTGGGCGGGGCCTGGCGCCCTCCAGCCCCCTGCCATGCCCAGCCATGCCCAGGGTTGCCCTGGCAACTGTTGCTGACCCCCAAAGCGGAAGTGGGCGGGGCCTGGCGCCCTCCAGCCCCCTGCCATGCCCGGGGTTGCCCTGGCATTTGTTGCTGGGCTCCAAAGCGGAAGTGGGCGGGTCCTGGCGCCCTAAAGCCCCCTGCCATGCCCAGGCTTGCCCTGGCAACTGTTGCTGACCCCCAAAGCGGAAGTGGGCGGGTCCTGGCACCCTCCAGCCCCCTGCCATGCCCAGGGTTGCCCTGGCAACTGTTGCTGGCCCCCAAAGCGGATGTGGGCGGGGCCTGGCGCCCTCCAGCCCCCTGCCATGCCCAGCCATGCCTAGGGTTGCCCTGGCAACTGTTGCTGACCCCCAAAGCGGAAGTGGGTGGGGCCTGGCGCCCTTAAGCCCCCTGCTATGCCCAGGGTTGCCCTGGCAACTGTTGCTGGCCCCCAAAGTTGATGTGGGCGGGGCCTGGCGCCCTCCAGCCCCTGCCATGCCCAGCCATGCCCAGGGTTGCCCTGGCAACTGTTGCTGACCCCCAAAGCGGAAGTGGGCGGGGCCTGGCGCCCTCCAGCCCCCTGCCATGCCCAGGGTTGCCCTGGTATTTGTTGCTGGGCTCCAAAGCGGAAGTGGGCGGGGCCTGGCGCCCTCCAGCCCCCTGCCATGCCCAGGGTTGCCCTGGTATTTGTTGCTGGGCTCCAAAGCGGAAGTGGGAGGGTCCTGGCGCCCTCCAGCCCCCTGCCATGCCCAGGCTTAACCTGGCAACTGTTGCTGGCCCCCAAAGCGGAAGTGGGCGGGTCCTGGCACCATCAAGCCCCCTGCCATGCCCAGGGTTGCCCTGGCAACTGTTGCTGGGCTCCAAAGCGGAAGTGGGTGGGGCCTGGCTCCCTTAAGCCCCCTGCCATGCCCAGGCTTGCCCTGGCAACTGTTGCTGACCCCCAAAGCGGAAGTGGGCGGGGCCTGGCGCCCTTAAGCCCCCTGCCATGCCCAGGCTTGCCCTGGCAACTGTTGCTGACCCCCAAAGCGGAAGTGGGCGGGTCCTGGCACCCTCCAGCCCCTTGCCATGCCCAGGGTTGCCCTGGCAACTGTTGCTGACCCCCAAAGCGGAAGTGGGCGGGTCCTGGCACCCTCCAGCCCCCTGCCATGCCCAGCCATGCCCAGGGTTGCCCTGGCAACTGTTGCTGACCCCCAAAGCGGATGTGGGCGGGGCCTGGCGCCCTCCAGCCCCCTGCCATGCCCAGGGTTGCCCTGGCAACTGTTGCTGGGCTCCAAAGCGGAAGTGGGTGGGGCCTGGCTCCCTTCAGCCCCCTGCCATGCCCAGGCTTGCCCTGGCAACTGTTGCTGACCCCCAAAGCGGAAGTGGGCGGGTCCTGGCACCCTCCAGCCCCCTGCCATGCCCAGGGTTGCCCTGGCAACTGTTGCTGGCCCCCAAAGCGGATGTGGGCGGGGCCTGGCGCCCTCCAGCCCCCTGCCATGCCCAGCCATGCCCAGGGTTGCCCTGGCAACTGTTGCTGACCCCCAAAGCGGAAGTGGGCGGGTCCTGGCACCCTCCAGCCCCCTGCCATGCCCAGGGTTGCCCTGGCAACTGTTGCTGGCCCCCAAAGCGGATGTGGGCGGAGCCTGGCGCCCTCCAGCCCCCTGCCATGCCCAGGGTTGCCCTGGCAACTGTTGCTGACCCCCAAAGCGGAAGTGGGCGGGTCCTGGCACCCTCCAGCCCCCTGCCATGACCAGGGTTGCCCTGGCAACTGTTGCTTGGCTCCAAAGCGGAAGTGGGCGGGGCCTGGCGCCCTTAAGCCCCCTGCCATGCTCAGGCTTGCCCTGGCAACTGTTGCTGACCCCCCAAAGCGGAAGTGGGTGGGGCCTGGCGCCCTTAAGCCCCCTGCTATGCCCAGGGTTGCCCTGGCAACTGTTGCTGGCCCCCAAAGTTGATGTGGGCGGGGCCTGGCGCCCTCCAGCCCCCTGCCATGCCCAGCCATGCCCAGGGTTGCCCTGGCAACTGTTGCTGACCCCCAAAGCGGAAGTGGGCGGGGCCTGGCGCCCTCCAGCCCCCTGCCATGCCCAGGGTTGCCCTGGTATTTGTTGCTGGGCTCCAAAGCGGAAGTGGGCGGGGCCTGGCGCCCTCCAGCCCCCTGCCATGCCCAGGGTTGCCCTGGTATTTGTTGCTGGGCTCCAAAGCGGAAGTGGGGAGGGTCCTGGCGCCCTCCAGCCCCCTGCCATGCCCAGGCTTAACCTGGCAACTGTTGCTGGCCCCCAAAGCGGAAGTGGGCGGGTCCTGGCACCATCAAGCCCCCTGCCATGCCCAGGGTTGCCCTGGCAACTGTTGCTGGGCTCCAAAGCGGAAGTGGGTGGGGCCTGGCTCCCTTAAGCCCCCTGCCATGCCCAGGCTTGCCCTGGCAACTGTTGCTGACCCCCAAAGCGGAAGTGGGCGGGGCCTGGCGCCCTTAAGCCCCCTGCCATGCCCAGGCTTGCCCTGGCAACTGTTGCTGACCCCCAAAGCGGAAGTGGGCGGGTCCTGGCACCCTCCAGCCCCTTGCCATGCCCAGGGTTGCCCTGGCAACTGTTGCTGACCCCCAAAGCGGAAGTGGGCGGGTCCTGGCACCCTCCAGCCCCCTGCCATGCCCAGCCATGCCCAGGGTTGCCCTGGCAACTGTTGCTGACCCCCAAAGCGGATGTGGGCGGGGCCTGGCGCCCTCCAGCCCCCTGCCATGCCCAGGGTTGCCCTGGCAACTGTTGCTGGGCTCCAAAGCGGAAGTGGGTGGGGCCTGGCTCCCTTCAGCCCCCTGCCATGCCCAGGCTTGCCCTGGCAACTGTTGCTGACCCCCAAAGCGGAAGTGGGCGGGTCCTGGCACCCTCCAGCCCCCTGCCATGCCCAGGGTTGCCCTGGCAACTGTTGCTGGCCCCCAAAAGCGGATGTGGGCGGGGCCTGGCGCCCTCCAGCCCCCTGCCATGCCCAGCCATGCCCAGGGTTGCCCTGGCAACTGTTGCTGACCCCCAAAGCGGAAGTGGGCGGGTCCTGGCACCCTCCAGCCCCCTGCCATGCCCAGGGTTGCCCTGGCAACTGTTGCTGGCCCCCAAAGCGGATGTGGGCGGAGCCTGGCGCCCTCCAGCCCCCTGCCATGCCCAGGGTTGCCCTGGCAACTGTTGCTGACCCCCAAAGCGGAAGTGGGCGGGTCCTGGCACCCTCCAGCCCCCTGCCATGCCCAGGGTTGCCCTGGCAACTGTTGCTGGCCCCCAAAGCGGATGTGGGCGGGGCCTGGCGCCCTCCAGCCCCCTGCCATGCCCAGCCATGCCCAGGGTTGCCCTGGCAACTGTTGCTGACCCCCAAAGCGGAAGTGGGCGGGTCCTGGCACCCTCCAGCCCCTGCCATGCCCAGGGTTGCCCCTGGCAACTGTTGCTGGCCCCCAAAGCGGATGTGGGCGGAGCCTGGCGCCCTCCAGCCCCCTGCCATGCCCAGGGTTGCCCTGGCAACTGTTGCTGACCCCCAAAGCGGAAGTGGGCGGGTCCTGGCACCCTCCAGCCCCCTGCCATGACCAGGGTTGCCCTGGCAACTGTTGCTTGGCTCCAAAGCGGAAGTGGGCGGGGCCTGGCGCCCTTAAGCCCCCTGCCATGCTCAGGCTTGCCCTGGCATTTGTTGCAGGGCTCCAAAGCGGAAGTGGGTGGTTCCTGGCGCCCTTAAGCCCCCTGCCATGCCCAGGCTTAACCTGGCAACTGTTGCTCTCCCCCAGAGCAGAAGTGGGTGGGGCCAGGCGCCCTCCAGCCCCCTGCCATGCCCAGGGTTGCCCTGGCAACTGTTGCTGACCCCCAAAGCGGAAGTGGGCGAGGCATGGCGCCCTCCAGCCCCTTGCCATGCCCAGGGTTGCCCTGGCAACTGTTGCTGGGCTCCAAAGTGGAAGTGGGTGGGGCCTGGCGCCCTTAAGCCCCCTGCCATGCCCAGGGTTGCCCTGGCAACTGTTGCTGACCCCCAAAGCGGAAGTGGGCGGGGCCTGGCGCCCTCCAGCCCCCTGCCATGCCCAGGCTTGCCCTGGCAACTGTTGCTGGGCTCCAAAGCGGAAGTGGGTGGGGCCTGGCGCCCTTAAGCCCCCTGCCATGCCCATGGTTGCCCTGGCAACTGTTGCTGACCCCCAAAGCGGAAGTGGGCGGGTCCTGGCACCCTCCAGCCCCCTGCCATGCCCAGGGTTGCCCTGGCAACTGTTGCTGGGCTCCAAAGCGGAAGTGGGTGGGGCCTGGCGCCCTTAAGCCCCCTGCCATGCCCAGGGTTGCCCTGGCAACTGTTGCTGACCCCCAAAGTGGAAGTGGGCGGGTCCTGGCGCCCTCCAGCCCCCTGCCATGCCCAGGCTTAACCTGGCAACTGTTGCTGGCCCCCAAAGCGGAAGTGGGCGGGTCCTGGCACCATCCAGCCCCCTGCCATGCCCAGGGTTGCCCTGGCAACTGTTGCTGGGCTCCAAAGTGGAAGTGGGTGGGGCCTGGCTCCCGTAAGCCCCCTGCCATGCCCAGGCTTGCCCTGGCAACTGTTGCTGACCCCCAAAGCGGAAGTGGGCGGGGCCTGGCGCCCTTAAGCCCCCTGCCATGCCCAGGCTTGCCCTGGCATTTGTTGCTGGGCTCCAAAGCGGAAGTGGGCGGGTCCTGGCGCCCTTAAGCCCCCTGCCATGCCCAGGCTTAACCTGGCAACTGTTGCTGGCCCCCAAAGCGGAAGTGGGCGGGTCCTGGCACCCTCCAGCCCCCTGCCATGCCCAGGGTTGCCCTGGCAACTGTTGCTGGCCCCCAAAGCGGATGTGGGCGGGGCCTGGCGCCCTCCAGCCCCCTGCCATGCCCAGGGTTGCCCTGGCAACTGTTGCTGGCCCCCAAAGCGAAAGTGGGCGGGTCCTGGCACCATCCAGCCCCCTGCCATGCCCAGGGTTGCCCTGGCAACTGTTGCTGGGCTCCAAAGCGGAAGTGGGCGGGTCCTGGCTCCCTTAAGCCCCCTGCCATGCCCAGGGTTGCCCTGGCAACTGTTGCTGACCCCCAAAGCGGAAGTGGGCGGGGCCTGGCGACCTTAAGCCCACTGCCATGCCCAGGCTTGGCCTGGCAACTGTTGCTGACCCCGAAAGCGGAAGTGGGCGGGTCCTGGCACCCTCCAGCCCCCTGCCCTGCCCAGGGTTGCCCTGGCAACTGTTGCTGCCCCCCAAAGCGGATGTGGGCGGGGCCTTGCGCCCTCCAGCCCCCTGCCATGCCCAGCCATGCCCAGGGTTGCCCTGGCAACTGTTGCTGACCCCCAAAGCGGAAGTGGGCGGGTCCTGGCACCCTCCAGCCCCCTGCCATGCCCAGGGTTGCCCTGGCAACTGTTGCTGGCCCCCAAAGCGGATGTGGGCGGGGCTTGGCGCCCTCCAGCCCCCTGCCATGCCCAGGGTTGCCCTGGCAACTGTTGCTGGGCTCCAAAGCGGAAGTGGCTGGGGCCTGGCTCCCTTAAGCCCCCTGCCATGCCCAGGGTTGCCCTGGCAACTGTTGCTGACCCCCAAAGCGGAAGTGGGCGGGTCCTGGCGCCCTTAAGCCCCCTGCCATGCCCAGGCTTAACCTGGCAACTGTTGCTGGCCCCCAAAGCGGAAGTGGGCGGGGCCAGGCGCCCTCCAGCCTCCAGCCATGCCCAGGCTTGCCCTAGCTACTGTTGCTCTCCCCCAGAGCAGAAGTGGGTGGGGCCAGGCGCCCTCCAGCCGCTTGCCATGCCCAGGGTTGCCCTGGCAACTGTTGCTGGGCCCCAAAGCGGAAGTGGGCGAGGCATGGCGCCCTCCAGCCCCCTGCCATGCCCAGGTTTGCCCTGGCAACTGTTGCTGGGCCCCAAAGCGGAAGTGGGCGAGGCATGGCGCCCTCCAGCCCCTTGCCATGCCCAGGGTTGCCCTGGCAACTGTTGCTGGGCTCCAAAGTGGAAGTGGGTGGGGCCTGGCGCCCTTAAGCCCCCTGCCATGCCCAGGGTTGCCCTGGCAACTGTTGCTGACCCCCAAAGCGGAAGTGGGCGGGGCCTGGCGCCCTCCAGCCCCCTGCCATGCCCAGGCTTGCCCTGGCAACTGTTGCTGGGCTCCAAAGCGGAAGTGGGTGGGGCCTGGCGCCCTTAAGCCCCCTGCCATGCCCATGGTTGCCCTGGCAACTGTTGCTGACCCCCAAAGCGGAAGTGGGCGGGTCCTGGCACCCTCCAGCCCCCTGCCATGCCCAGGGTTGCCCTGGCAACTGTTGCTGGGCTCCAAAGCGGAAGTGGGTGGGGCCTGGCGCCGTTAAGCCCCCTGCCATGCCCAGGGTTGCCCTGGCAACTGTTGCTGACCCCCAAGCGGAAGTGGGCGGGTCCTGGCACCCTCCAGCCCCCTGCCATGCCCAGGGTTGCCCTGGCAACTGTTGCTGACCCCCAAAGCGGAAGTGGGCGGGTCCTGGCACCCTCCAGCCCCCTGCCATGCCCAGGGTTGCCCTGGCAACTTTTTCTGACCCCCAAAGCGGAAGTGGGCGGGGCCTGGCGCCCTTAAGCCCCCTGCCATGCCCAGGCTTGCCCTGGCATTTGTTGCTGGGCTCCAAAGCGGAAGTGGGCGGGTCCTGGCGCCCTTAAGCCCCCTGCCATGCCCAGGCTTAACCTGGCAACTGTTGCTGGCCCCCAAAGCGTAAGTGGGCGGGGCCTGGCTCCCTTCAGCCCCCTGCCATGCCCAGGCTTGCCCTGGCAACTGTTGCTGGCCCCCAAAACGGATGTGGGTGGGGCCTGGCGCCCTCCAGCCCCCTGCCATGCCCAGCCATGCCCAGGGTTGCCCTGGCAACTGTTGCTGACCCCCAAAGCGGAAGTGGGCGGGTCCTGGCACCCTCCAGCCCCCTGCCATGCCCAGGGTTGCCCTGGCAACTGTTGCTGGGCTCCAAATCGGAAGTGGGTGGGGCCTGGCTCCCTTCAGCCCCCTGCGATGCCCAGGGTTGCCCTGGCAACTGTTGCTGACCCCCAAAGCGGAAGTGGGCGGGGCCTGGCGCCCTTAAGCCCCCTGCCATGCCCAGGCTTGCCCTGGCATTTGTTGCTGGGCTCCAAAGCGGAAGTGGGCGGGTCCTGGCGCCCTTAAGCCCCCTGCCATGCCCAGGCTTGCCCTGGCATTTGTTGCTGACCCCCAAAGCGGAAGTGGGCGGGGCCTGGCGCCCTTAAGCCCCCTGCCATGCCCAGGCTTGCCCTGGCAACTGTTGCTGACCCCCAAAGCGGAAGTGGGCGGGTCCTGGCAGCCTCCAGCCCCCTGCCATGCCTAGCCATGCCCAGGGTTGCCCTGGCAACTGTTGCTGGCCCCCAAAGCGGATGTGGGCGGGGCCTGGCGCCCTCCAGCCCCCTGCCATGCCCAGGGTTGCCCTGGCAACTGTTGCTGGGCTCCAAAGCGGAAGTGGGTGGGGCCTGGCTCCCTTCAGCCCCCTGCCATGCCCAGGGTTGCCCTGGCAACTGTTGCTGGCCCCCAAAGCGGATGTGGGCGGGGCCTGTCGCCCTCCAGCCCCCTGCCATGCCCAGGGTTGCCCTGGCAACTGTTGCTGGGCTCCAAAGCGGAAGTGGGTGGGGCCTGGCTCCCTTCAGCCCCCTGCCATGCCCAGGGTTGCCCTGGCAACTGTTGCTGACCCCAAAGCGGAAGTGGGCGGGGCCTGGTGCCCTTAAGCCCCCTGCCATGCCCAGGCTTGCCCTGGCATTTGTTGCTGGGCTCCAAAGCGGAAGTGGGCGGGTCCTGGCGCCCTTAAGCCCCCTGCCATGCCCAGGCTTAACCTGGCAACTGTTGCTGGCCCCCAGAGCAGAAGTGGGTGGGGCCAGGCGTCCTCCAGCCCCCTGCCATGCCCAGGGTTGCCCTGGCAACTGTTGCTGACCCCCAAAGCGGAAGTGGGCGGGTCCTGGCACCCTCCAGCCCCCTACCATGCCCAGGGTTGCCCTGGCAACTGTTGCTGGGCTCCAAAGCGGAAGTGGGCGAGGCATGGCGCCCTCCAGCCCCCTGCCATGCCCAGGGTTGCCCTGGCAACTGTTGCTGGGCTCCAAAGCTTGCTGGGCTCCAAAGCGGAAGTGGGTGGGGCCTGGCTCCCTTAAGCCCCCTGCCATGCCCAGGCTTGCCTGGCAACTGTTGCTGACCCCCAAAGCGGAAGTGGGCGGGTCCTGGCACCCTCCAGCCCCCTGCCATGCCCAGGGTTGCCCTGGCAACTGTTGCTGGCCCCCAAAGCGGAAGTGGGCGGGTCCTGGCACCCTCCAGCCCCCTGCCATGCCCAGCCATGCCCAGGGTTGCCCTGGCAACTGTTGCTGACCCCCAAAGCGGAAGTGGGCGGGCCTGGCGCCCTCCAGCCCCCTGCCATGCCCAGGGTTGCCCTGGCAACTGTTGCTGGGCTCCAAAGCGGAAGTGGGTGGGGGCCTGGCTCCCTTCAGCCCCCTGCCGTGCCCAGGCTTGCCCTGGCAACTGTTGCTGACTCCCAAAGCGGAAGTGGGCGGGTCCTGGCACCCTCCAGCCCCCTGCCATGCCCAGGGTTGCCCTGGCAACGTTGCTGACTCCCAAAGCGGAAGTGGGCGGGTCCTGGCACCCTCCAGCCCCCTGCCATGCCCAGGGTTGCCCTGGCAACTGTTGCTGGCCCCCAAAGCGGATATGGGCGGGGCCTGGCGCCCTCCAGCCCCCTGCCATGCCCAGCCATGCCCAGGGTTGCCCTGGCAACTGTTGCTGACCGCCAAAGCAGAAGTGGGCGGGTCCTGGCACCCTCCAGCCCCCTGCCATGCCCAGGGTTGCCCTGGCAACTGTTGCTGACCCCAAAGCGGAAGTGGGCGGGTCCTGGCACCCTCCAGCCCCCTGCCATGCCCAGGTTTTGCCCTGGCAACTGTTGCTGGGCTCCAAAGCGGAAGTGGGTGGGGCCTGGCTCTCTTCAGCCCCTGCCATGCCCAGGGTTGCCCTGGCAACTGTTGCTGACCCCCAAAGCGGAAGTGGGCGGGGCCTGGCGCCCTCCAGCCCCCTGCCATGCCCGTTGTTGCCCTGGCATTTGTTGCTGGGCTCCAAAGCGGAAGTGGGCGGGTCCTGGCGCCCTTAAGCCCCCGGCCATGCCCAGGCTTTCCCTGGCAACTGTTGCTGACCCCCAAAGCGGAATGTGGGCGGGTCCTGGCACCCTCCAGCCCCTGCCATGCCCAGGGTTGCCCTGGCAACTGTTGCTGGCCCCCAAAGCGGATGTGGGCGGGGCCTGGCGCCCTCCAGCCCCCTGCCATGCCCAGCCATGCCTAGGGTTGCCCTGGCAACTGTTGCTGACCCCAAAGCGGGAGTGGGTGGGGCCTGGCGCCCTTAAGCCCCCTGCCATGCCCAGGGTTGCCCTGGCAACTGTTGCTGGCCCCCAAAGTTGATGTGGGCGGGGCCTGGCGCCCTCCAGCCCCTGCCATGCCCAGCCATGCCCAGGGGTTGCCCTGGCAACTGTTGCTGACCCCCAAAGCGGAAGTGGGCGGGGCCTGGCGCCCTCCAGCCCCCTGCCATGCCCAGGGTTGCCCTGGTATTTGTTGCTGGGCTCCAAAGCGGAAGTGGGCGGGTCCTGGCGCCCTTAAGCCCCCTGCCATGCCCAGGCTTAACCTGGCAACTGTTGCTGGCCCCCAAAGCGGAAGTGGGCGGGTCCTGGCACCATCCAGCCCCCTGCCATGCCCAGGGTTGCACTGGCAACTGTTGCTGACCCCCAAAGCGGGAAGTGGGCGGGTCCTGGCACCCTCCAGCCCCCTGCCATGCCCAGGGTTGCCCTGGCACTGTTGCTGACCCCCAAAGCGGAAGTGGGCGGGTCCTGGCACCCTCCAGCCCCCTGCCATGCCCAGGGTTGCCCTGGCAACTGTTGCTGGCCCCCAAAGCGGATGTGGGCGGGTCCTGGCGCCCTCCAGCCCCCTGCCATGCCCAGCCATGCCCAGGGTTGCCTGGCAACTGTTGCTGACCCCCAAAGCGGAAGTGGGCGCGTCCTGGCACCCTCCAGCCCCCAGCCATGCCCAGGGTTGCCCTGGCAACTGTTGCTGGCCCCAAAGCGGAAGTGGGCGCGTCCTTGCACCCTCCAGCCCCCTGCCATGCCCAGGGTTGCCCTGGCAACTGTGCTGGCCCCCAAAGCGGATGTGGGCGGTGCCTGGCGCCCTCCAGCCCCCTGCCATGCCAGGTTGCCCTGGCAACTGTTGCTGGGCTCCAAAGCGGAAGTGGGTGGGTCCTGGCGCCCTTAAGCCCCCTGCCATGCCCAGGCTTAACCTGGCAACTGTTGCTGGCCCCCAAAGCAGAAGTGGGCGGGTCTTGGCACCCTCCAGCCCCCTGCCATGCCCAGGGTTGCCCTGGCAACTGTTGCTGGCCCCCAAAGCGGATGTGGGCGGGGCCTGGCGCCCTCCTGCCCCCTGCCATGCCCACGGTTGCCGGCTCCAAAGCGGAAGTGGGTGAGGCCTGGCTCCCTTCAGCCCCCTGCCATGCCCAGGGTTGCCCTGGCAACTGTTGCTGACCCCCAAAGCGGAAGTGGGCGGGGCCTGGCGCCCTTAAGCCCCCTGCCATGACCAGGCTTGCCCTGGCAACTGTTGCTGACCCCAAAAGCGGGAAGTGGGTGGGGCCTGGCGCCCTCCAGCCCCCTGCCATGCCCAGGGTTGCCCTGGCAACTGTTGCTGGGCTCCAAAGCGGAAGTGGGCGGGTCCTGGCACCCTTAAGCCCCCTGCCATGCCCAGGGTTGCCCTGGCAACTGTTGCTGACCCCCAAAGCGGAAGTGGGCGGGGCCTGGCGCCCTTAAGCCCCCTGCCATGCCCAGGCTTGCCCTTGCAACTGTTGCTGACCCCCAAAGCGGAAGTGGGCGGGTCCTGGCACCCTCCAGCCCCCTGCCATGCCCAGGGTTGCCCTGGCAACTGTTGCTGGCCCCAAAGCGGATGTGGGCGGGGCCTGGCGCCCCTCCAGCCCACTGCCATGCCCAGCCATGCCCAGGGTTGCCCTGGCAACTGTTGCTGACCCCAAAGCGGAAGTGGGCGGGGCATGGCGCCCTCCAGCCCCCTGCCATGCCCTGCCATGCTCAGGGTTGCCCTGGCATTTGTTGCTGGGCTCCAAAGCGGAAGTGGGTGGGTCCTGGCGCCCTTAAGCCCCTGCCATGCCCAGGCTTAACCTGGCAACTGTTGCTGATACCCAAAGCGGAAGTGGGCGGGTCCTGGCACCCTCCAGCCCCCTGCCATGCCCAGGGTTGCCCTGGCAACTGTTGCTGACCCCCAAAGCGGAAGTGGGCTGGCCCTGGCACCCTCCAGCCCCTGCCATGCCCAGGGTTGCCCTGGCAACTGTTGCTGGCCCCCAAAGCGGATGTGGGCGGGGCCTGGCGCCCTCCAGCCCCCTGCCATGCCCAGGGTTGCCCTGGCAACTGTTGCTGGGCTCCAAAGCGGAAGTGGGTGGGGCCTGGCGCCCTCCAGCCCCCTGCCATGCCCAGGGTTGCCCTGGCAACTGTTGCTGGCCCCCAAAGCGGATGTGGGTGGGGCCTGGCGCCCTCCAGCCCCCTGCCATTTCCAGGGTTGCCCTGGCAACTGTTGCTGGCCCCCAAAGCGGATGTGGGCGGGGCCTGGCGCCCTCCAGCCCCTGCCATGCCCAGCCATGCCCAAGGTTGCCCTGGCAACTGTTGCTGACCCCCAAAGCGGAAGTGGGCGGGGCCTGGCGCCCTCCAGCCCCCTGCCATGCCCAGGGTTGCCCTGGCATTTGTTGCTGGGCTTCAAAGCGGAAGTGGGCGGGTCCTGGCGCCCATTAGCCCCCTGCCATGCCCAGGCTTGCCCTGGCAACTGTTGCTGACCCCCAAAGCGGAAGTGGGCGGGTCCTGGCACCCTCCAGCCCCCTGCCATGCCCAGGGTTGCCCTGGCAACTGTTGCTGGCCCCCAAAGCGGATGTGGGCGGGGCCTGGCGCCCTCCAGCCCCCTGCCATGCCCAGCCATGCCCAGGGTTGCCCTGGCAACTGTTGCTGACCCCAAAGCGGAAGTGGGCGGGGCCTGGCGCCCTTAAGCCCCCTGCCATGCCCAGGCTTGCCCTGGCAACTGTTGCTGACCCCCAAAGCGGAAGTGGGCGGGTCCTGGCACCCTCCAGCCCCCAGCCATGCCCAGGGTTGCCCTGGCAACTGTTGCTGGCCCCCAAAGCGGATGTGGGCGGGGCCTGGCGCCCTCCAGCCCCCTGCCATGCCCAGCCATGCCCAGGGTTGCCCTGGCAACTGTTGCTGACCCCCAAAGCGGAAGTGGGCGGGGCCTGGCGCCCTCCAGCCCCCTGCCATGCCCGGGGTTGCCCTGGCATTTGTTGCTGGGCTCCAAAGCGGAAGTGGGCGGGTCCTGGCGCCCTAAAGCCCCCTGCCATGCCCAGGCTTGCCCTGGCAACTGTTGCTGACCCCCAAAGCGGAAGTGGGCGGGTCCTGGCACCCTCCAGCCCCCTGCCATGCCCAGGGTTGCCCTGGCAACTGTTGCTGACCCCCAAAGCGGAAGTGGGCGGGTCCTGGCACCCTCCAGCCCCCTGCCATGCCCAGGGTTGCCCTGGCAACTGTTGCTGGCCCCCAAAGCGGATGTGGGCGGGGCCTGGCGCCCTCCAGCCCCCTGCCATGCCCAGCCATGCCCAGGGTTGCCCTGGCAACTGTTGCTGACCCCCAAAGCGGAAGTGGGCGCGTCCTGGCACCCTCCAGCCCCTGCCATGCCCAGGGTTGCCCTGGCAACTGTTGCTGGCCCCCAAAGCGATTGTGGGCGGGGCCTGGCGCCCTCCAGCCCCCTGCCATGCTAAGCCATGCCCAGGGTTTGCCCTGGCAACTGTTGCTGACCCCCAAAGCGGAAGTGGGCGCGTCCTTGCACCCTCCAGCCCCCTGCCATGCCCAGGGTTGCCCTGGCAACTGTTGCTGGCCCCCAAAGCTGATGTGGGCGGTGCCTGGCGCCCTCCAGCCCCCTGCCATGCCAGGGTTGCCCTGGCAACTGTTGCTGGCTCCAAAGCGGAAGTGGGTGGGTCCTGGCGCCCTTAAGCCCCCTGCCATGCCCAGGCTTAACCTGGCAACTGTTGCTGGCCCCCAAAGCAGAAGTGGGCGGGTCTTGGCACCCTCCAGCCCCCTGCCATGCCCAGGGTTGCCCTGGCAACTGTTGCTGGCCCCCAAAGCGGATGTGGGCGGGGCCTGGCGCCCTCCAGCCCCCTGCCATGCCCAGGGTTGCCCTGGCAACTGTTGCTGACCCCGAAAGCGGAAGTGGGCGGGTCCTGGCACCCTCCAGCCCCCTGCCATGCCCAGGGTTGCCCTGGCAACTGTTGCTGGCCCCCAAAGCGGATGTGGGCGGGTCCTGGCCCCCTCCAGCCCCCTGCCATGCCCAGCCATGCCCAGGGTTGCCCTGGCAACTGTTGCTGACCCCCAAAGCGGAAGTGGGCGCGTCCTGGCACCCTCCAGCCCCTGCCATGCCCAGGGTTGCCCTGGCAACTGTGCTGGCCCCAAAGCGATTGTGGGCGGGGCCTGGCGCCCTCCAGCCCCCTGCCATGCCCAGCCATGCCCAGGGTTGCCCTGGCAACTGTTGCTGACCCCCAAAGCGGAAGTGGGCGCATCCTTGCACCCTCCAGCCCCCTGCCATGCCCAGGGTTGCCCTGGCAACTGTTGCTGGCCCCCAAAGCTGATGTGGGCGGTGCCTGGCGCCCTCCAGCCCCCTGCCATGCCAGGGTTGCCCTGGCAACTGTTGCTGGGCTCCAAAGCGGAAGTGGGTGGGTCCTGGCGCCCTTAAGCCCCCTGCCATGCCCAGGCTTAACCTGGCAACTGTTGCTGGCCCCCAAAGCAGAAGTGGGCAGGTCTTGGCACCCTCCAGCCCCCTGCCATGCCCAGGGTTGCCCTGGCAACTGTTGCTGGCCCCCAAAGCGGATGTGGGCGGGGGCCTGGCGCCCTCCAGCCCCCTGCCATGCCCAGGGTTGCCGGGCTCCAAAGCGGAAGTGGGTGGGGCCTGGCTCCTTCAGCCCCCTGCCATGCCCAGGGTTGCCCTGGCAACTGTTGCTTGGCCCCCAAAGCGGAAGTGGGCGGGGCCTGGCGCCCTTAAGCCCCCAGCCATGCCCAGGGTTGCCCTGGCAACTGTTGCTGGCCCCCAAAGCGGAAGTGGGCGGGTCCTGGCGCCCTTAAGCCCCGTGCCATGCCCAGGCTTGCCCTGGCAACTGTTGCTGACCCCCAAAGCGGAAGTGGGCGGGTCCTGGCACCCTCCAGCCCCCTGCCATGCCCAGGGTTGCCCTGGCAACTGTTGCTGGCCCCAAAGCGGATGTGGGCGGGGCCTGGCGCCCTCCAGCCCCTGCCATGCCCAGCCATGCCTAGGGTTGCCCTGGCAACTGTTGCTGACCCCCAAACGGAAGTGGGTGGGGCCTGGCGCCCTTAAGCCCCCTGCCATGCCCAGGTTGCCCTGGCAACTGTTTGCTGGCCCCCAAAGTTGATGTGGGCGGGGCCTGGCGCCCTCCAGCCCCCTGCCATGCCCAGCCATGCCCAGGGTTGCCCTGGCAACTGTTGCTGACCCCCAAAGCGGAAGTGGGCGGGGCCTGGCGCCCTCCAGCCCCCTGCCATGCCCAGGGTTGCCCTGGTATTTGTTGCTGGGCTCCAAAGCGGAAGTGGGCGGGTCCTGGCGCCCTTAAGCCCCCTGCCATGCCCAGGCTTAACCTGGCAACTGTTGCTGGCCCCCAAAGCGGAAGTGGGCGGGTCCTGGCACCATCCAGCCACCTGCCATGCCCAGGGTTGCACTGGCAACTGTTGCTGACCCCCAAAGCGGAAGTGGGCGGGTCCCTGGCACCCTCCAGCCCCCTGCCATGCCCAGGGTTGCCCTGGCAACTGTTGCTGACCCCCAAAGCGGAAGTGGGCGGGTCCTGGCACCCTCCAGCCCCCTGCCATGCCCAGGGTTGCCCTGGCAACTGTTGCTGACCCCCCAAAGCGGAAGTGGGGCGGGTCCTGGCGCCCTCCAGCCCCCTGCCATGCCCAGCCATGCCCAGGGTTGCCCTGGCAACTGTTGCTGACCCCCAAAGCGGAAGTGGGCGCGTCCTGGCACCCTCCAGCCCCCTGCCATGCCCAGGGTTGCCCTGGCAACTGTTGCTGGCCCCCAAAGCGATTGTGGGCGGGGCCTGGCGCCCTCCAGCCCCTGCCATGCTAAGCCATGCCCAGGGTTGCCCTGGCAACTGTTGCTGACCCCCAAAGCGGAAGTGGGCGCGTCCTTGCACCCTCCAGCCCCTGCCATGCCCAGGGTTGCCCTGGCAACTGTTGCTGGCCCCCAAAGCTGATGTGGGCGGTGCCTGGCGCCCTCCAGCCCCCTGCCATGCCAGGGTTGCCCTGGCAACTGTTGCTGGGCTCCAAAGCGGAAGTGGGTGGGTCCTGGCGCCCTTAAGCCCCCTGCCATGCCCAGGCTTAACCTGGCAACTGTTGCTGGCCCCCAAAGCAGAAGTGGGCGGGTCTTGGCACCCTCCAGCCCCCTGCCATGCCCAGGGTTGCCCTGGCAACTGTTGCTGGCCCCCAAAGCGGATGTGGGCGGGGCCTGGCGCCCTCCAGCCCCCTGCCATGCCCAGGGTTGCCCTGGCAACTGTTGCTGACCCCCAAAGCGGAAGTGGGCGGGTCCTGGCACCCTCAGCCCCCTGCCATGCCCAGGGTTGCCCTGGCAACTGTTGCTGGCCCCCAAAGCGGATGTGGGCGGGTCCTGGCCCCCCTCCAGCCCCCTGCCATGCCCAGGGTTGCCCTGGCAACTGTTGCTGACCCCCAAAGCGGAAGTGGGCGCGTCCTGGCACCCTCAGCCCCTGCCATGCCCAGGGTTGCCCTGGCAACTGTTGCTGGCCCCCAAAGCGATTGTGGGCGGGGCCTGGCGCCCTCCAGCCCCCTGCCATGCCCAGCCATGCCCAGGGTTGCCCTGGCAACTGTTGCTGACCCCCAAAGCGGAAGTGGGCGCGTCCTTGCACCCTCCAGCCCCCTGCCATGCCCAGGGTTGCCCTGGCAACTGTTGCTGGCCCCCAAAGCTGATGTGGGCGGTGCCTGGCGCCCTCCAGCCCCCTGCCATGCCAGGGTTGCCCTGGCAACTGTTGCTGGGCTCCAAAGCGGAAGTGGGTGGGTCCTGGCGCCCTTAAGCCCCCTGCCATGCCCAGGCTTAACCTGGCAACTGTTGCTGGCCCCCAAAGCAGAAGTGGGCAGGTCTTGGCACCCTCCAGCCCCCTGCCATGCCCAGGGTTGCCCTGGCAACTGTTGCTGGCCCCCAAAGCGGATGTGGGCGGGGCCTGGCGCCCTCCAGCCCCCTGCCATGCCCAGGGTTGCCGGGCTCCAAAGCGGAAGTGGGGTGGGGCCTGGCTCCCTTCAGCCCCCTGCCATGCCCAGGGTTGCCCTGGCAACCGTTGCTGGCCCCAAAGCGGAAGTGGGCGGGGCCTGGCGCCCTTAAGCCCCAGCCATGCCCAGGGTTTGCCCTGGCAACTGTTGCTGGCCCCCAAAGCGGAAGTGGGCGGGTCCCTGGCGCCCTTAAGCCCCGTGCCCTGCCCAGGCTTGCCCTGGCAACTGTTGCTGGCCCCCAAAGCGGAAGTGGGCGGGTCCTGCGCCCTTAAGCCCCTGCCATGCCCATGGTGAGCCCTGGCAACTGTTGCTGCGCCCCAAAGCGGATGTGGGCGGGTCCTGGCGCCCTTAAGCCCCCAGCCATGCCCAGAGTTGCCCTGGCAACTGTTGCTGGCCCCCAAAGCGGAAGTGGGCGGGGCCTGGCGCCCTTAAGCAACCTGCCATGCCCAGGGTTGCCGTGGCAACTGTTGCTGGCCCCCAAAGCGGAAAGTGGGCGGGGCATGGCGCCCTTAATCCCCCTGCCATGCCCAGGCTTGCCCTGGCAACTGTTGCTGGCCCAAAAAGCGGAAGTGGGCGGGTCCAGGCGCCCTTAAGCCCCAAGCCATGCCCAGAGTTGCCCTGGCAACTGTTGCTGGCCCCCAAAGCGGAAGTGGGCGGGGCCTGGCGCCCTTAAGCAACCTGCCATGCCCAGGGTTGCCCTGGCAACTGTTGCTGGCCCCAAAGCGGATGTGGGCGGGGCTTGGCGCCCTTAAGCCCCCTGCCATGCCCAGGGTTGCCCTGGCAACTGTTGCTGGGCCCCAAAGAGGATGTGGGGCGGGCCCTGGCACCCTCCAGCCCCCAGCCCATGCCCAGAGTTGCCTGGCAACTGTTGCTGGCCCCCAAAGCGGAAGTGGGCGGGTCCTGGCGCCCTTAAGCCCCCAGCCATGCCCAGGGTTGCCCTGGCAACTGTTGCTGGCCCCCAAAGCGGAAGTGGGCGGGGCCTGGCGCCCTTAAGCAACCTGCCATGCCCAGGGTTGCCCTGGCAACTGTTGCTGGCCCCAAAGCGGAAGTGGGCGGGTCCTGGCGCCCTTTAGCCCCCAGCCATGCCCAGGCTTGCCCTGGCAACTGTTGCTGGCCCCCAAAGCGGAGTGGGCGGGTCCTGGCGGCCTTAAGCCCCAGCCATGCCCAGGGTTGCCCTGGCAACTGTTGCTGTCCCCCAAAGCGGAAGTGGGCAGGTCCTGGCGCACTTAAGCCCCCTGCCATGCCCAGGTTGCCCTGGCAACTGTTGCTGGCCCCCAAAGCGGAAGTGGCGGGTCCTGCGCCCTTAAGCCCCCAGCCATGCCCAGGGTTGCCCTGGCAACTGTTGCGGCCCCAAAGCGGAAGTGGGCGGGTCCTGGCGCCCTTAAGCCCCAGCCATGCCCAGGGTTGCCCTGGCAACTGTTGCTGGCCCCCAAAGCGGAAGTGGGCGGGCCTGGCGCCCTTAAGCAACCTGCCATGCCCAGGGTTGCCCTGGCAACTGTTGCTGGCCCCCAAAGCGGATGTGGGCGGGGCCTGGCGCCCTCCAGCCCACTGCCATGCCCAGCCATGCCCAGGGTTGCCCTGGCAACTGTTGCTGACCCCAAAGCGGAAGTGGGCGGGGCATGGCGCCTCCAGCCCCTGCCATGCCCTGCCATGCTCAGGGTTGCCCTGGCATTTGTTGCTGGGCTCCAAAGCGGAAGTGGGTGGGTCCTGGCGCCCTTAAGCCCCCTGCCATGCCCAGGCTTAACCTGGCAACTGTTGCTGATACCAAAGCGGAAGTGGGCGGGTCCTGGCACCCTCCAGCCCCTGCCATGCCCAGGGTTGCCCTGGCAACTGTTGCTGACCCCCAAAGCGGAAGTGGGCTGGCCCTGGCACCCTCCAGCCCCCTGCCATGCCCAGGGTTGCCCTGGCAACTGTTGCTGGCCCCCAAAGCGGATGTGGCGGGGCCTGGCGCCCTCCAGCCCCCTGCCATGCCAGGGTTGCCCTGGCAACTGTTGCTGGGCTCCAAAGCGGAAGTGGGTGGGGCCTGGCGCCCTCCAGCCCCCTGCCATGCCCAGGGTTGCCCTGGCAACTGTTGCCTGGCCCCCAAAGCGATGTGGGTGGGGCCTGGCGCCCTCCAGCCCCCTGCCATTTCCAGGGTTGCCCTGGCAACTGATGCTGGCCCCCAAAGCGGATGTGGGCGGGGCCTGGCGCCCCTCCAGCCCCCTGCCATGCCCAGCCATGCCCAGGGTTGCCCTGGCAACTGTTGCTGACCCCCAAAGCGGAGTGGCGGGGCCTGCGCCCTCCAGCCCCCTGCCATGCCCAGGGTTGCCCTGGCATTTGTTGCTGGGCTCCAAAGCGGAAGTGGGCGGGTCCTGGCGCCCATTAGCCCCCTGCCATGCCCAGGCTTGCCCTGGCAACTGTTGCTGACCCCAAAGCGGGAAGGTGGGCGGTCCTGGCACCCTCCAGCCCCCTGCCATGCCCAGGGTTGCCCTGGCAACTGTTGCTGGCCCCCAAAGCGGATGTGGGCGGGGCCTGGCGCCCTCCAGCCCCCTGCCATGCCCAGCCATGCCCAGGGTTGCCCTGGCAACTGTTGCTGACCCCCAAAGCGGAAGTGGGCGGGGCCTGGCGCCCTTAAGCCCCTGCCATGCCCAGGCTTGCCCTGGCAACTGTTGCTGACCCCCAAAGCGGAAGTGGGCGGGTCCTGGCACCCTCCAGCCCCCAGCCATGCCCAGGGTTGCCCTGGCAACTGTTGCTGGCCCCCAAAGCGGATGTGGGCGGGGCCTGGCGCCCTCCAGCCCCCTGCCATGCCCAGCCATGCCCAGGGTTGCCCTGGCAACTGTTGCTGACCCCCAAAGCGGAAGTGGGCGGGGCCTGGCGCCCTCCAGCCCCCTGCCATGCCCGGGGTTGCCCTGGCATTTGTTGCTGGGCTCCAAAGCGGAAGTGGGCGGGTCCTGGCGCCCTAAAGCCCCTGCCATGCCCAGGCTTGCCCTGGCAACTGTTGCTGGCCCCAAAGCGGAAGTGGGCGGGTCCTGGCGCCCTTAAGCCCCCCAGCCATGCCCAGGGTTGCCCTGGCAACTGTTGCTGTCCCCCAAAGCGGAAGTGGGCAGGTCCTGGCGCACTTAAGCCCTTGCCATGCCCAGGGTTGCCCTGGCAACTGTTGCTGGCCCCAAAGCGGAAGTGGGCGGGTCCTGGCACCCTTAAGCCCCCAGCCATGCCCAGGGTTGCCCTGGCAACTGTTGCTGGCCCCCAAAGCGGAAGTGGGCGGGTCCTGGCGCCCTTAAGCCCCCAGCCATGCCCAGGGTTGCCCTGGCAACTGTTGCTGGCCCCAAAGCAGAAGTGGGCGGGTCCTGGCGCCCTTAAGCCCCCAGCCATGCCCAGGGTTGCCCTGGCACTGTTGCTGGCCCCAAAGCGGAAGTGGGCGGGTCCTGGCGCACTTAAGCCCCTGCCATGCCCAGGGTTGCCCTGGCAACTGTTGCTGGCCCTAAAGCGGAAGTGGGCGGGTCCTGGCGCCCTTAAGCCCCCAGCCATGCCCAGGGTTGCCCTGGCAACTGTTGCTGCCCCCTAAAGCGGAAGTGGGCGGGTCCTGGCGCACAAAAGCCCCCTGCCATGCCCAGGGTTGCCCTGGCAACTGTTGCTGGCCCCCAAAGCGGAAGTGGGCGGGTCCTGGCGCCTTAAGCCCCCAGCCATGCCCAGGGTTGCCCTGGCAACTGTTGCTGGCCCCCAAAGCGGAAGTGGGCGGGGCCTGGCGCCCTTAAGCAACCTGCCATGCCCAGGGTGCCCTGGCAACTGTTGCTGGCCCCAAGCGGAAGTGGGCGGGTCCTGGCGCACTTAAGCCCCCTGCCATGCCCAGGGTTGCCCTGGCAACTGTTGCTGGCCCCCAAAGCGGAAGTGGGCGGGTCCTGGCGCCCTTAAGCCCCCAGCCATGCCCAGGGTTGCCCTGGCAACTGTTGCTGCCCCCTAAAGCGGAAGTGGGCGGGTCCTGGCGCCCTTAAGCCCCAGCCATGCCCAGGCTTGCCCTGGCAACTGTTGCTGGCCCCCAAAGCGGAAGTGGGCGGGTCCTGGCACCCTTAAGCCCCCAGCCATGCCCAGGGTTGCCCTGGCAACTGTTGCTGGCCCCCAAAGCCGGAAGTGGGTGGGCCTGGCGCCCTTAAGCAACCTGCCATGCCCAGGGTTGCCCTGGCAACTGTTGCTGGCCCCAAAGCGGATGTGGGCGGGTCCTGGCGCCCTTAAGCCCCAGCCATGCCCAGGGTTGCCCTGGCAACTGTTGCTGGCCCCCAAAGCGTAAGTGGGCGGGTCATGGCACCCTTAAGCCCCCTGCCATGCCCAGGCTTGCCCTGGCAACTGTTGCTGGCCCCCAAAGCGGAAGTGGGCGGGTCCTGGCGCCCTTAAGCCCCCAGCCATGCCCAGGCTTGCCCTGGCAACTGTTGCTGGCCCCCAAAGCGGAAGTGGGCGGGTCCTGGCGCCCTTAAGCCCCCAGCCATGCCCAGGGTTGCCCTGGCAACTGTTGCTGTCCCCCAAAGCGGAAGTGGGCAGGTCCTGGCGCACTTAAGCCCCTTGCCATGCCCAGGGTTGCCCTGGCAACTGTTGCTGGCCCCCAAAGCGGAAGTGGGCGGGTCCTGGCACCCTTAAGCCCCCAGCCATGCCCAGGGTTGCCCTGGCAACTGTTGCTGGCCCTGAAGTGGGCGGGTCCTGGCGCCCTTAAGCCCCCAGCCATGCCCAGGGTTGCCCTGGCAACTGTTGCTGGCCCCCAAAGCGGAAGTGGGCGGGGTCCTGGCGCCCTTAAGCCCCCAGCCATGCCCAGGGTTGCCCTGGCAACTGTTGCTGTCCCCCAAAGCGGAAGTGGGCAGGTTCCTGGCGCACTTAAGCCCCTTGCCATGGCCCAGGGTTGCCCTGGCAACTGTTTGCTGGCCCCCAAAGCGGGAAGTGGGCGGGTCCTGGCACCCTTAAGCCCCCAGCCATGCCCAGGGTTGCCCTGGCAACTGTTGCTGCCCCCAAAGCGGAAGTGGGCGGGTCCTGGCGCCCTTAAGCCCCCAGCCATGCCCAGGGTTGCCCTGGCAACTGTTGCTGGCCCCCAAAGCGGAAGTGGGCGGGTCCTGGCGCCCTTAAGCCCCCAGCCATGCCCAGGGTTGCCCTGGCAACTGTTGCTGGCCCCCAAAGCGGAAGTGGGCGGGTCCTGGCCGCACTTAAGCCCCTGCCATGCCCAGGGTTGCCCTGGCAACTGTTGCTGGCCCCCAAAGCGGAAGTGGGCGGGTCCTGGCGCCCTTAAGCCCCCAGCCATGCCAGGGTTGCCCTGGCAACTGTTGCTGCCCCCTAAAGCGGAAGTGGGCGGGTCCTGGCGCACAAAAGCCCCCTGCCATGCCCAGGGTTGCCGTGGCAACTGTTGCTGGCCCCAAAGCGGATGTGGGCGGGTCCTGGCGCCCTTAAGCCCCCAGCCATGCCCAGGGTTGCCCTGGCAACTGTTGCTGGCCCCCAAAGCGGAAGTGGGCGGGTCATGGCACCCTTAAGCCCCCTGCCATGCCCAGGCTTGCCCTGGCAACTGTTGCTGGCCCCCAAAGCGGAAGTGGGCGGGTCCTGGCGCCCTTAAGCCCCCAGCCATGCCCAGGCTTGCCCTGGCAACTGTTGCTGGCCCCCCAAAGCGGAAGTGGGCGGGTCCTGGCGCCCTTAAGCCCCAGCCATGCCCAGGTTGCCCTGGCAACTGTTGCTGTCCCCCAAAGCGGAAGTGGGCAGGTCCTGGCGCACTTAAGCCCTTGCCATGCCCAGGGTTGCCCTGGCAACTGTTGCTGGCCCCCAAAGCGGAAGTGGGCGGGTCCTGGCACCCTTAAGCCCCCAGCCATGCCCAGGGTTGCCCTGGCAACTGTTGCTGGCCCAAAGCGGAAGTGGGCGGGTCCTGGCGCCCTTAAGCCCCCAGCCATGCCCAGGGTTGCCCTGGCAACTGTTGCTGGCCCCAAAGCGGAAGTGGGCGGGTCCTGGCGCCCTTAAGCCCCCAGCCATGCCCAGGGTTGCCTGGCAACTGTTGCTGGCCCCCAAAGCGGAAGTGGGCGGGTCCTGGCGCACTTAAGCCCCTGCCATGCCCAGGGTTGCCCTGGCAACTGTTGCTGGCCCCCAAAGCGGAAGTGGGCGGGTCCTGGCGCCCCTTAAGCCCCCAGCCATGCCCAGGGTTGCCTGGCAACTGTTGCTGCCCCCTAAAGCGGAAGTGGGCCGGGTCCTGGCGCACAAAAGCCCCCTGCCATGCCCAGGGTTGCCGTGGCAACTGTTGCTGGCCCCCAAAGCGGAAGTGGGCGGGTCCTGGCGCCCTTAAGCCCCCAGCCATGCCCAGGGTTGCCCTGGCAACTGTTGCTGGCCCCCAAAGCGGAAGTGGGCGGGGCCTGGCGCCCTTAAGCAACCTGCCATGCCCAGGGTTGCCGTGGCAACTGTTGCTGGCCCCCAAAGCGGAAGTGGGCGGGGGCATGGCGCCCTTAAGCCCCCTGCCATGCCCAGGCTTGCCCTGGCAACTGTTGCTGGCCCAAAAAGCGGAAGTGGGCGGGTCCTGGCGCCCTTAAGCCCCCAGCCATGCCCAGGTTGCCCTGGCAACTGTTGCTGGCCCCCAAAGCGGAAGTGGGCGGGGCCTGGCGCCCATAAGCAACCTGCCATGCCCAGGGTTGCCCTGGCAACTGTTGCTGGCCCCCAAAGCGGAAGTGGGCGGGGCCTGGCGCCCTTAAGCCCCCAGCCATGCCCAGGGTTGCCCTGGCAACTGTTGCTGGCCCCCAAAGCGGAAGTGGGCGGGGCCTGGCGCCCTTAAGCAACCTGCCATGCCCAGGGTTGCCCTGGCAACTGTTGCTGGCCCCAAAGCGGAAGTGGGCGGGTCATGGCGCCCTTAAGCAACCTGCCATGCCCAGGTATGCCCTGGCAACTGTTGCTGGCCCCCAAAGCGGAAGTGGGCGGGTCATGGCGCCCTTAAGCCCCCTGCCATGCCCAGGCTTGCCCTGGCAACTGTTGCTGGCCCCCAAAGCGGAAGTGGGCGGGTCCTGGCGCCCTTAAGCCCCCCAGCCATGCCCAGGCTTGCCCTGGCAACTGTTGCTGGCCCCCAAAGCGGAAGTGGGCGGGTCCTGGCGCCCTTAAGCCCCCAGCCATGCCCAGGGTTGCCCTGGCAACTGTTGCTGTCCCCCAAAGCGGAAGTGGGCAGGTCCTGGCGCACTTAAGCCCCCTGCCATGCCCAGGGTTGCCCTGACAACTGTTGCTGGCCCCCAAGCGGAAGTGGGCGGGGCCCTGGCGCCCTTAAGCCCCCTGCCATGCCCAGGGTTGCCCTGGCAACTGTTGCTGGCCCCCAAAGCGGAAGTGGGCGGGTCCTGGCGCCCTTAAGCCCCCAGCCATGCCCAGGGTTGCCCTGGCAACTGTTGCTGGCCCCCAAAGCGGAAGTGGGCGGGTCCTGGCGCCCTTAAGCCCCCAGCCATGCCCAGGGTTGCCCTGGCAACTGTTGCTGGCCCCCAAAGCGGAAGTGGGCGGGTCCTGGCGCCCTTAAGCCCCCAGCCATGCCCAGGGTTGCCCTGGCAACTGTTGCTGGCCCCCAAAGCGGAAGTGGGCGGGTCCTGGGCGCCCCTTAAGCCCCCAGCCATGCCCAGGGTTGCCCTTGCAACTGTTGCTGGCCCCCAAAGCGGAAGTGGGCGGGTCCTGCGCCCTTAAGCCCCCAGCCATGCCCAGGGTTGCCCTGGCAACTGTTGCTGGCCCCCAAAGCGGAAGTGGGCGGGTCATGGCGCCCTTAAGCCCCCTGCCATGCCCAGGGTTGCCCTGGCAACTGTTGCTGGGCCCCAAAGCGGATGTGGGCGGGTCCTGGCACCCTCCAGCCCCCAGCCATGCCCAGGGTTGACCTGGCAACTGTTGCTGGCCCCCAAAGCAGAAGTGGGCGGGTCCTGGCGCCCTTAGCCCCCAGCCATGCCCAGGGTTGCCCTGGCAACTGTTGCTGGGCCCCAAAGCGGATGTGGGCGGGGCTTGGCGCCCTTAAGCCCCCTGCCATGCCCAGGGTTGCCCTGGCAACTGTGCTGGGCCCCAAAGCGGATGTGGGCGGGTCCTGGCACCCTCCAGCCCCCAGCCATGCCCAGGGTTGACCTGGCAACTGTTGCTGGCCCCAAAGCGGAAGTGGGCGGGTCCTGGCGCCCTTAAGCCCCCAGCCATGCCCAGGGTTGCCCTGGCAACTGTTGCTGGCCCCCAAAGCGGAAGTGGGCGGGGCCTGGCGCCCTTAAGCAACCTGCCATGCCCAGGGTTGCCCTGGCAACTGTTGCTGGCCCCCAAAGCGGAAGTGGGCGGTCATGGCGCCCTTAAGCCCCCTGCCATGCCCAGGCTTGCCTGGCAACTGTTGCTGGCCCAAAAAGCGGAAGTGGGCGGGTCCTGGCGCCCTTAAGCCCCCAGCCATGCCCAGGGTTGCCCTGGCAACTGTTGCTGGCCCCCCAAAGCGGAAGTGGGCGGGGCCTGACGCCCATAAGCAACCTGCCATGCCCAGGGTTGCCCTGGCAACTGTTGCTGGCCCCAAAGCGGAAGTGGGCGGGGCCTGGCGCCCTTAAGCCCCCAGCCATGCCCAGGCTTGCCCTGGCAACTGTTGCTGGCCCCCAAAGCGGAAGTGGGCGGGTCCTCGCGCCCTTAAGCCCCCAGCCATGCCCAGGGTTGCCCTGGCAACTGTTGCTGGCCCCCAAAGCGGAAGTGGGCGGGTCCTGGCGCCCTTAAGCCCCCAGCCATGCCCAGGGTTGCCCTGGCAACTGTTGCTGGCCCCCAAAGCGGAAGTGGGCGGGTCCTGGCGCCCTTAAGCCCCCAGCCATGCCCAGGGTTGCCCTGGCAACTGTTGCTGGCCCCCAAAGCGGAAGTGGGCGGGGCATGGCGCCCTTAAGCAACCTGCCATGCCCAGGGTTGCCCTGGCAACTGTTGCTGGCCCCAAAGCGGATGTGGGCGGGGCTTGGCGCCCTTAAGCCCCCTGCCATGCCCAGGGTTGCCCCTGGCAACTGTTGCTGGGCCCCAAAGCGGATGTGGGCGGGCCCTGGCACCCTCCAGCCCGCAGCCATGCCCAGGGTTGCCCTGGCAACTGTTGCTGGCCCCCAAAGCGGGAAGTGGGCGGGTCCTGGCGCCCTTAAGCCCCCAGCCATGCCCAGGGTTGCTCTGGCAACTGTTGCTGTCCCCCAAAGCGGAAGTGGGCAGGTCCTGGCGCACTTAAGCCCCTGCCATGCCCAGGGTTGCCCTGGCAACTGTTGCTGGCCCCCAAAGCGGAAGTGGGCGGGTCCTGGCGCCCTTAAGCCCCCAGCCATGCCCAGGGTTGCCCTGACAACTGTTGCTGGCCCCCAAAGCGGAAGTGGGCGGGGCCTGGCGCCCTTAAGCAACCTGCCATGCCCAGGGTTGCCGTGGCAACTGTTGCTGGCCCCCAAAGCGGAAGTGGGCGGGGCATGGCGCCCTTAAGCCCCCTGCCATGCCCAGGCTTGTCCTGGCAACTGTTGCTGGCCCAAAAAGCGGAAGTGGGCGGGTCCTGCGCCCTTAAGCCCCCAGCCATGCCCAGGGTTGCCCTGGCAATTGTTGCTGGCCCCCAAAGCGGAAGTGGGCGGGGCCTGGCGCCCATAAGCAACCTGCCATGCCCAGGGTTGTCCTGGCAACTGTTGCTGGCCCAAAAAGCGGAAAGTGGGCGGGTCCTGGCGCCCTTAAGCCCCCCAGCCATGCCCAGGGTTGCCCTGGCAACTGTTGCTGGCCCCAAAGCGGAAGTGGGCGGGGCCTGGCGCCCATAAGCAACCTGCCATGCCCAGGGTTGCCTGGCAACTGTTGCTGGCCCCCAAAGCGGAAGTGGGCGGGTCATGGCGCCCTTAAGCAACCTGCCATGCCCAGGGTTGCCCTGGCAACTGTTGCTGGCCCCCAAAGCGGAAGTGGGCGGGTCATGGCGCCCTTAAGCCCCTGCCATGCCCAGGCTTGCCCTGGCAACTGTTGCTGGCCCCCAAAGCGGAAGTGGGCGGGTCCTGGCGCCCTTAAGCCCCCAACCATGCCCAGGCTTGCCCTGGCAACTGTTGCTGGCCCCCAAAGCGGAAGTGGGCGGGTCCTGGCGCCCTTAAGCCCCCAGCCATGCCCAGGGTTGCCCTGGCAACTGTTGCTGGCCCCCAAAGCGGAAGTGGGCGGGTCCTGGCGCACTTAAGCCCCCTGCCATGCCCAGGGTTGCCCTGGCAACTGTTGCTGGCCCCCAAAGCGGAAGTGGGCGGGTTCTGGCGCCTTAAGCCCCCTGCCATGCCCAGGCTTGCCCTGGCAACTGTTGCTGGCCCAAAAAGCGGAAGTGGGCGGGTCCTGGCGCCCTTAAGCCCCCAGCCATGCCCAGGGTTGCCCTGGCAACTGTTGCTGGCCCCCAAAGCGGAAGTGGGCGGGGCCTGACGCCCATAAGCAACCTGCCATGCCCAGGGTTGCCCTGGCAACTGTTGCTGGCCCCCAAAGCGGAAGTGGGCGGGGCCTGGCGCCCTTAAGCCCCCAGCCATGCCCAGGCTTGCCCTGGCAACTGTTGCTGGCCCCCAAAGCGGAAGTGGGCGGGTCCTCGCGCCCTTAAGCCCCCAGCCATGCCCAGGGTTGCCCTGGCAACTGTTGCTGTCCCCCCAAAGCGGAAGTGGGCGGGTCCTGGCGCACTTAAGCCCCCTGCCATGCCCAGGGTTGCCCTGGCAACTGTTGCTGGCCCCCAAAGCGGAAGTGGGCGGGTCCTGGCGCCCTTAAGCCCCCAGCCATGCCCAGGGTTGCCCTGGCAACTGTTGCTGGCCCCCAAAGCGGAAGTGGGCGGGGCATGGCGCCCTTAAGCAACCTGCCATGCCCAGGGTTGCCCTGGCAACTGTTGCTGGCCCCAAAGCGGATGTGGGCGGGGCTTGGCGCCCTTAAGCCCCCTGCCATGCCCAGGGTTGCCCTGGCAACTGTTGCTGGGCCCCAAAGCGGATGTGGGCGGGCCCTGGCACCCTCCAGCCCCCAGCCATGCCCAGGGTTGCCCTGGCAACTGTTGCTGGCCCCAAAGCGGAAGTGGGCGGGTCCTGGCGCCCTTAAGCCCCCAGCCATGCCCAGGGTTGCCCTGGCAACTGTTGCTGTCCCCCAAAGCGGAAGTGGGCAGGTCCTGGCGCACTTAAGCCCCCTGCCATGCCCAGGGTTGCCCTGGCAACTGTTGCTGGCCCCCAAAGCGGAAGTGGGCGGGTCCTGGCGCCCTTAAGCCCCCAGCCATGCCCAGGGTTGCCCTGACAACTGTTGCTGGCCCCCAAAGCGGAAGTGGGCGGGGCCTGGCGCCCTTAAGCAACCTGCCATGCCCAGGGTTGCCGTGGCAACTGTTGCTGGCCCCCAAAGCGGAAGTGGGCGGGGCATGGCGCCCTTAAGCCCCCTGCCATGCCCAGGCTTGTCCTGGCAACTGTTGCTGGCCCAAAAAGCGGAAGTGGGCGGGTCCTGGCGCCCTTAAGCCCCCAGCCATGCCCAGGGTTGCCCTGGCAACTGTTGCTGGCCCCCAAAGCGGAAGTGGGCGGGGCCTGGCGCCCATAAGCAACCTGCCATGCCCAGGGTTGTCCTGGCAACTGTTGCTGGCCCAAAAAGCGGAAGTGGGCGGGTCCTGGCGCCCTTAAGCCCCAGCCATGCCCATGGTTGCCCTGGCAACTGTTGCTGGCCCCCAAAGCGGAAGTAGGCGGGGCCTGGCGCCCATAAGCAACCTGCCATGCCCAGGGTTGCCCTGGCAACTGTTGCTGGCCCCCAAAGCGGAAGTGGGCGGGTCATGGCGCCCTTAAGCAACCTGCCATGCCCAGGGTTGCCCTGGCAACTGTTGCTGGCCCCCAAAGCGGAAGTGGGCGGGTCATGGCGCCCTTAAGCCCTCTGCCATGCCCAGGCTTGCCCTGGCAACTGTTGCTGGCCCCCAAAGCGGAAGTGGGCGGGTCCTGGCGCCCTTAAGCCCCCAACCATGCCCAGGCTTGCCCTGGCAACTGTTGCTGGCCCCCAAAGCGGAAGTGGGCGGGTCCTGGCGCCCTTAAGCCCCCAGCCATGCCCAGGGTTGCCCTGGCAACTGTTGCTGGCCCCCAAAGCGGAAGTGGGCGGGTCCTGGCGCCCTTAAGCCCCCAGCCATGCCCAGGGTTGCCCTGGCAACTGTTGCTGGCCCCCAAAGCGGAAGTGGGCGGGTCCTGGCGCACAAAAGCCCCCTGCCATGCCCAGGGTTGCCCTGGCAACTGTTGCTGGCCCCCAAAGCGGAAGTGGGCGGGTCCTGGCGCCCTTAAGCCCCCAGCCATGCCCAGGGTTGCCCTGGCAACTGTTGCTGGCCCCCAAAGCGGAAGTGGGCGGGTCCTGGCGCCCTTAAGCCCCCAGCAATGCCAAGGGTTGCCCTGGCAACTGTTGCTGGCCCCCAAAGCGGAAGTGGGCGGGGCCTGGCGCCCTTAAGCAACCTGCCATGCCCAGGGTTGCCCTGGCAACTGTTGCTGGCCCCCAAAGCGGAAGTGGGCGGGTCCTGGCGCCCTTAAGCCCCCAGCCATGCCCAGGCTTGCCCTGGCAACTGTTGCTGGCCCCCAAAGCGGAAGTGGGCGGGTCCTGGCGCCCTTAAGCCCCCAGCCATGCCCAGGGTTGCCCTGGCAACTGTTGCTGTCCCCCAAAGCGGAAGTGGGCAGGTCCTGGCGCACTTAAGCCCCCTGCCATGCCCAGGGTTGCCCTGGCAACTGTTGCTGGCCCCCAAAGCGGAAGTGGGCGGGTCCTGGCGCCCTTAAGCCCCCAGCCATGCCCAGGGTTGCCCTGGCAACTGTTGCTGGCCCCCAAAGCGGAAGTGGGCGGGGCCTGGCGCCCTTAAGCAACCTGCCATGCCCAGGGTTGCCGTGGCAACTGTTGCTGGCCCCCAAAGCGGAAGTGGGCGGGGCATGGCGCCCTTAAGCCCCCTGCCATGCCCAGGCTTGCCCTGGCAACTGTTGCTGGCCCAAAAAGCGGAAGTGGGCGGGTCCTGGCGCCCTTAAGCCCCCAGCCATGCCCAGGGTTGCCCTGGCAACTGTTGCTGGCCCCCAAAGCGGAAGTGGGCGGGGCCTGGCGCCCATAAGCAACCTGCCATGCCCAGGGTTGCCCTGGCAACTGTTGCTGGCCCCCAAAGCGGAAGTGGGCGGGGCCTGGCGCCCTTAAGCCCCCAGCCATGCCCAGGGTTGCCCTGGCAACTGTTGCTGGCCCCCAAAGCGGAAGTGGGCGGGGCCTGGCGCCCTTAAGCAACCTGCCATGCCCAGGGTTGCCCTGGCAACTGTTGCTGGCCCCCAAAGCGGAAGTGGGCGGGTCATGGCGCCCTTAAGCAACCTGCCATGCCCAGGGTTGCCCTGGCAACTGTTGCTGGCCCCCAAAGCAGAAGTGGGCGGGTCATGGCGCCCTTAAGCCCCCTGCCATGCCCAGGCTTGCCCTGGCAACTGTTGCTGGCCCCCAAAGCGGAAGTGGGCGGGTCCTGGCGCCCTTAAGCCCCCAGCCATGCCCAGGCTTGCCCTGGCAACTGTTGCTGGCCCCCAAAGCGGAAGTGGGCGGGTCCTGGCGCCCTTAAGCCCCCAGCCATGCCCAGGGTTGCCCTGGCAACTGTTGCTGGCCCCCAAAGCGGAAGTGGGCGGGTCCTGGCGCACTTAAGCCCCCTGCCATGCCCAGGGTTGCCCTGGCAACTGTTGCTGGCCCCCAAAGCGGAAGTGGGCGGGTTCTGGCGCCCTTAAGCCCCCAGCCATGCCCAGGGTTGCCCTGGCAACTGTTGCTGGCCCCCAAAGCGGAAGTGGGCGGGTCATGGCACCCTTAAGCCCCCTGCCATGCCCAGGCTTGCCCTGGCAACTGTTGCTGGCCCCCAAAGCGGAAGTGGGCGGGTCCTGGCGCCCTTAAGCCCCCAGCCATGCCCAGGCTTGCCCTGGCAACTGTTGCTGGCCCCCAAAGCGGAAGTGGGCGGGTCCTGGCGCCCTTAAGCCCCCAGCCATGCCCAGGGTTGCCCTGGCAACTGTTGCTGGCCCCCAAAGCGGAAGTGGGCGGGTCCTGGCGCACAAAAGCCCCCTGCCATGCCCAGGGTTGCCCTGGCAACTGTTGCTGGCCCCCAAAGCGGAAGTGGGCGGGTCCTGGCGCCCTTAAGCCCCCAGCCATGCCCAGGGTTGCCCTGGCAACTGTTGCTGGCCCCCAAAGCGGAAGTGGGCGGGTCCTGGCGCCCTTAAGCCCCCAGCAATGCCAAGGGTTGCCCTGGCAACTGTTGCTGTCCCCCAAAGCGGAAGTGGGCGGGTCCTGGCGCACTTAAGCCCCCTGCCATGCCCAGGGTTGCCCTGGCAACTGTTGCTGGCCCCCAAAGCGGAAGTAGGCGGGTCCTGGCGCCCTTAAGCCCCCAGCTATGCCCAGGGTTGCCCTGGCAACTGTTGCTGGCCCCCAAAGCGGAAGTGGGCGGGTCCTGGCGCCCTTAAGCCCCCATCCATGCCCAGGGTTGCCCTGGCAACTGTTGCTGGCCCCCAAAGCGGAAGTGGGCGGGGCCTGGCGCCCTTAAGCCCCCTGCCATGCCCAGGGTTGCTCTGGCAACTGTTGCTGGGCCCCAAAGCGGATGTGGGCGGGCCCTGGCACCCTCCAGCCCCCAGCCATGCCCAGGGTTGCCCTGGCAACTGTTGCTGGCCCCCAAAGCGGAAGTGGGCGGGTCCTGGCGCCCTTAATCCCCCAGCCATGCCCAGGGTTGCCCTGGCAACTGTTGCTGTCCCCCAAAGCGGAAGTGGGCGGGTCCTGGCGCACTTAAGCCCCCTGCCATGCCCAGGGTTGCCCTGGCAACTGTTGCTGGCCCCCAAAGCGGAAGTGGGCGGGGCCTGGCGCCCTTAAGCAACCTGCCATGCCCAGGGTTGCCCTGGCAACTGTTGCTGGCCCCAAAGCGGATGTGGGCGGGGCTTGGCGCCCTTAAGCCCCCTGCCATGCCCAGGGTTGCCCTGGCAACTGTTGCTGGGCCCCAAAGCGGATGTGGGCGGGCCCTGGCACCCTCCAGCCCCCAGCCATGCCCAGGGTTGACCTGGCAACTGTTGCTGGCCCCCAAAGCGGAAGTGGGCGGGTCCTGGCGCCCTTAAGCCCCCAGCCATGCCCAGGGTTGCCCTGGCAACTGTTGCTGGCCCCCAAAGCGGAAGTGGGCGGGGCCTGGCGCCCTTAAGCAACCTGCCATGCCCAGGGTTGCCCTGGCAACTGTTGCTGGCCCCCAAAGCGGAAGTGGGCGGGGCTTGGCGCCCTTAAGCCCCCTGCCATGCCCAGGCTTGCCCTGGCAACTGTTGCTGGCCCAAAAAGCGGAAGTGGGCGGGTCCTGGCGCCCTTAAGCCCCCAGCCATGCCCAGGGTTGCCCTGGCAACTGTTACTGGCCCCCAAAGCGGAAGTGGGCGGGGCCTGACGCCCATAAGCAACCTGCCATGCCCAGGGTTGCCCTGGCAACTGTTGCTGGCCCCCAAAGCGGAAGTGGGCGGGGCCTGGCGCCCTTAAGCCCCCAGCCATGCCCAGGCTTGCCCTGGCAACTGTTGCTGGCCCCCAAAGCGGAAGTGGGCGGGTCCTCGCGCCCTTAAGCCCCCAGCCATGCCCAGGTTTGCCCTGGCAACTGTTGCTGTCCCCCAAAGCGGAAGTGGGCGGGTCCTGGCGCACTTAAGCCCCCTGCCATGCCCAGGGTTGCCCTGGCAACTGTTGCTGGCCCCCAAAGCGGAAGTGGGCGGGTCCTGGCGCCCTTAAGCCCCCAGCCATGCCCAGGGTTGCCCTGGCAACTGTTGCTGGCCCCCAAAGCGGAAGTGGGCGGGTCCTGGCGCCCTTAAGCCCCCAGCCATGCCCAGGGTTGCCCTGGCAACTGTTGCTGGCCCCCAAAGCGGAAGTGGGCGGGGCATGGCGCCCTTAAGCAACCTGCCATGCCCAGGGTTGCCCTGGCAACTGTTGCTGGCCCCAAAGCGGATGTGGGCGGGGCTTGGCGCCCTTAAGCCCCCTGCCATGCCCAGGGTTGCCCTGGCAACTGTTGCTGGGCCCCAAAGCGGATGTGGGCGGGCCCTGGCACCCTCCAGCCCCCAGCCATGCCCAGGGTTGCCCTGGCAACTGTTGCTGGCCCCCAAAGCGGAAGTGGGCGGGGCCTGGCGCCCTTAAGCAACCTGCCATGCCCAGGGTTGCCGTGGCAACTGTTGCTGGCCCCCAAAGCGGAAGTGGGCGGGTCCTGGCGCCCTTAAGCCCCCAGCCATGCCCAGGGTTGCCCTGGCAACTGTTGCTGGCCCCCAAAGCGGAAGTGGGCGGGTCCTGGCGCACTTAAGCCCCCTGCCATGCCCAGGGTTGCCCTGGCAACTGTTGCTGGCCCCCAAAGCGGAAGTGGGCGGGTCCTGGCGCCCTTAAGCCCCCAGCCATGCCCAGGGTTGCCCTGGCAACTGTTGCTGGCCCCCAAAGCGGAAGTGGGCGGGTCCTGGCGCCCTTAAGCCCCCAGCCATGCCCAGGGTTGCCCTGGCAACTGTTGCTGGCCCCCAAAGCGGAAGTGGGCGGGGCATGGCGCCCTTAAGCCCCCTGCCATGCCCAGGCTTGTCCTGGCAACTGTTGCTGGCCCAAAAAGCGGAAGTGGGCGGGTCCTGGCGCCCTTAAGCCCCCAGCCATGCCCAGGGTTGCCCTGGCAACTGTTGCTGGCCCCCAAAGCGGAAGTGGGCGGGGCCTGGCGCCCATAAGCAACCTGCCATGCCCAGGGTTGTCCTGGCAACTGTTGCTGGCCCAAAAAGCGGAAGTGGGCGGGTCCTGGCGCCCTTAAGCCCCCAGCCATGCCCAGGGTTGCCCTGGCAACTGTTGCTGGCCCCCAAAGCGGAAGTGGGCGGGGCCTGGCGCCCATAAGCAACCTGCCATGCCCAGGGTTGCCCTGGCAACTGTTGCTGGCCCCCAAAGCGGAAGTGGGCGGGTCATGGCGCCCTTAAGCAACCTGCCATGCCCAGGGTTGCCCTGGCAACTGTTGCTGGCCCCCAAAGCGGAAGTGGGCGGGTCATGGCGCCCTTAAGCCCCCTGCCATGCCCAGGCTTGCCCTTGCAACTGTTGCTGGCCCCCAAAGCGGAAGTGGGCGGGTCCTGGCGCCCTTAAGCCCCCAACCATGCCCAGGCTTGCCCTGGCAACTGTTGCTGGCCCCCAAAGCGGAAGTGGGCGGGTCCTGGCTCCCTTAAGCCCCCAGCCATGCCCAGGGTTGCCCTGGCAACTGTTGCTGGCCCCCAAAGCGGAAGTGGGCGGGTCCTGGCGCACTTAAGCCCCCTGCCATGCCCAGGGTTGCCCTGGCAACTGTTGCTGGCCCCCAAAGCGGAAGTGGGCGGGTTCTGGCGCCCTTAAGCCCCCAGCCATGCCCAGGGTTGCCCTGGCAACTGTTGCTGGCCCCCAAAGCGGAAGTGGGCGGGTCATGGCACCCTTAAGCCCCCTGCCATGCCCAGGCTTGCCCTGGCAACTGTTGCTGGCCCCCAAAGCGGAAGTGGGCGGGTCATGGCACCCTTAAGCCCCCTGCCATGCCCAGGCTTGCCCTGGCAACTGTTGCTGGCCCCCAAAGCGGAAGTGGGCGGGTCCTGGCGCCCTTAAGCCCCCAGCCATGCCCAGGCTTGCCCTGGCAACTGTTGCTGGCCCCCAAAGCGGAAGTGGGCGGGTCCTGGCGCCCTTAAGCCCCCAGCCATGCCCAGGGTTGCCCTGGCAACTGTTGCTGGCCCCCAAAGCGGAAGTGGGCGGGTCCTGGCGCACAAAAGCCCCCTGCCATGCCCAGGGTTGCCCTGGCAACTGTTGCTGGCCCCCAAAGCGGAAGTGGGCGGGTCCTGGCGCCCTTAAGCCCCCAGCCATGCCCAGGGTTGCCCTGGCAACTGTTGCTGGCCCCCAAAGCGGAAGTGGGCGGGTCCTGGCGCCCTTAAGCCCCCAGCAATGCCAAGGGTTGCCCTGGCAACTGTTGCTGGCCCCCAAAGCGGAAGTGGGCGGGTCATGGCGCCCTTAAGCAACCTGCCATGCCCAGGGTTGCCCTGGCAACTGTTGCTGGCCCCCAAAGCGGAAGTGGGCGGGTCATGGCGCCCTTAAGCCCCCTGCCATGCCCAGTCTTGCCCTGGCAACTGTTGCTGGCCCCCAAAGCGGAAGTGGGCGGGTCCTGGCGCCCTTAAGCCCCCAGCCATGCCCAGGCTTGCCCTGGCAACTGTTGCTGGCCCCCAAAGCGGAAGTGGGCGGGTCCTGGCGCCCTTAAGCCCCCAGCCATGCCCAGGGTTGCCCTGGCAACTGTTGCTGTCCCCCAAAGCGGAAGTGGGCAGGTCCTGGCGCACTTAAGCCCCCTGCCATGCCCAGGGTTGCCCTGACAACTGTTGCTGGCCCCCAAAGCGGAAGTGGGCGGGGCCTGGCGCCCTTAAGCCCCCTGCCATGCCCAGGGTTGCCCTGGCAACTGTTGCTGGCCCCCAAAGCGGAAGTGGGCGGGTCCTGGCGCCCTTAAGCCCCCAGCCATGCCCAGGGTTGCCCTGGCAACTGTTGCTGGCCCCCAAAGCGGAAGTGGGCGGGTCCTGGCGCCCTTAAGCCCCCAGCCATGCCCAGGGTTGCCCTGGCAACTGTTGCTGGCCCCCAAAGCGGAAGTGGGCGGGTCCTGGCGCCCTTAAGCCCCCAGCCATGCCCAGGGTTGCCCTGGCAACTGTTGCTGGCCCCCAAAGCGGAAGTGGGCGGGTCATGGCGCCCTTAAGCAACCTGCCATGCCCAGGGTTGCCCTGGCAACTGTTGCTGGCCCCCAAAGCGGAAGTGGGCGGGTCATGGCGCCCTTAAGCCCCCTGCCATGCCCAGGCTTGCCCTGGCAACTGTTGCTGGCCCCCAAAGCGGAAGTGGGCGGGTCCTGGCGCCCTTAAGCCCCCAACCATGCCCAGGCTTGCCCTGGCAACTGTTGCTGGCCCCCAAAGCGGAAGTGGGCGGGTCCTGGCGCCCTTAAGCCCCCAGCCATGCCCAGGGTTGCCCTGGCAACTGTTGCTGGCCCCCAAAGCGGAAGTGGGCGGGTCCTGGCGCACTTAAGCCCCCTGCCATGCCCAGGGTTGCCCTGGCAACTGTTGCTGGCCCCCAAAGCGGAAGTGGGCGGGTTCTGGCGCCCTTAAGCCCCCAGCCATGCCCAGGGTTGCCCTGGCAACTGTTGCTGGCCCCCAAAGCGGAAGTGGGCGGGTCATGGCACCCTTAAGCCCCCTGCCATGCCCAGGCTTGCCCTGGCAACTGTTGCTGGCCCCCAAAGCGGAAGTGGGCGGGTCATGGCACCCTTAAGCCCCCTGCCATGCCCAGGCTTGCCCTGGCAACTGTTGCTGGCCCCCAAAGCGGAAGTGGGCGGGTCCTGGCGCCCTTAAGCCCCCAGCCATGCCCAGGCTTGCCCTGGCAACTGTTGCTGGCCCCCAAAGCGGAAGTGGGCGGGTCCTGGCGCCCTTAAGCCCCCAGCCATGCCCAGGGTTGCCCTGGCAACTGTTGCTGGCCCCCAAAGCGGAAGTGGGCGGGTCCTGGCGCACAAAAGCCCCCTGCCATGCCCAGGGTTGCCCTGGCAACTGTTGCTGGCCCCCAAAGCGGAAGTGGGCGGGTCCTGGCGCCCTTAAGCCCCCAGCCATGCCCAGGGTTGCCCTGGCAACTGTTGCTGGCCCCCAAAGCGGAAGTGGGCGGGTCCTGGCGCCCTTAAGCCCCCAGCAATGCCAAGGGTTGCCCTGGCAACTGTTGCTGGCCCCCAAAGCGGAAGTGGGCGGGGCCTGGCGCCCTTAAGCAACCTGCCATGCCCAGGGTTGCCCTGGCAACTGTTGCTGGCCCCCAAAGCGGAAGTGGGCGGGTCCTGGCGCCCTTAAGCCCCCAGCCATGCCCAGGCTTGCCCTGGCAACTGTTGCTGGCCCCCAAAGCGGAAGTGGGCGGGTCCTGGCGCCCTTAAGCCCCCAGCCATGCCCAGGGTTGCCCTGGCAACTGTTGCTGTCCCCCAAAGCGGAAGTGGGCAGGTCCTGGCGCACTTAAGCCCCCTGCCATGCCCAGGGTTGCCCTGGCAACTGTTGCTGGCCCCCAAAGCGGAAGTGGGCGGGTCCTGGCGCCCTTAAGCCCCCAGCCATGCCCAGGGTTGCCCTGGCAACTGTTGCTGGCCCCCAAAGCGGAAGTGGGCGGGGCCTGGCGCCCTTAAGCAACCTGCCATGCCCAGGGTTGCCGTGGCAACTGTTGCTGGCCCCCAAAGCGGAAGTGGGCGGGGCATGGCGCCCTTAAGCCCCCTGCCATGCCCAGGCTTGCCCTGGCAACTGTTGCTGGCCCAAAAAGCGGAAGTGGGCGGGTCCTGGCGCCCTTAAGCCCCCAGCCATGCCCAGGGTTGCCCTGGCAACTGTTGCTGGCCCCCAAAGCGGAAGTGGGCGGGGCCTGGCGCCCATAAGCAACCTGCCATGCCCAGGGTTGCCCTGGCAACTGTTGCTGGCCCCCAAAGCGGAAGTGGGCGGGGCCTGGCGCCCTTAAGCCCCCAGCCATGCCCAGGGTTGCCCTGGCAACTGTTGCTGGCCCCCAAAGCGGAAGTGGGCGGGGCCTGGCGCCCTTAAGCAACCTGCCATGCCCAGGGTTGCCCTGGCAACTGTTGCTGGCCCCCAAAGCGGAAGTGGGCGGGTCATGGCGCCCTTAAGCAACCTGCCATGCCCAGGGTTGCCCTGGCAACTGTTGCTGGCCCCCAAAGCAGAAGTGGGCGGGTCATGGCGCCCTTAAGCCCCCTGCCATGCCCAGGCTTGCCCTGGCAACTGTTGCTGGCCCCCAAAGCGGAAGTGGGCGGGTCCTGGCGCCCTTAAGCCCCCAGCCATGCCCAGGCTTGCCCTGGCAACTGTTGCTGGCCCCCAAAGCGGAAGTGGGCGGGTCCTGGCGCCCTTAAGCCCCCAGCCATGCCCAGGGTTGCCCTGGCAACTGTTGCTGGCCCCCAAAGCGGAAGTGGGCGGGTCCTGGCGCACTTAAGCCCCTGCCATGCCCAGGGTTGCCCTGGCAACTGTTGCTGGCCCCCAAAGCGGAAGTGGGCGGGTTCTGGCGCCCTTAAGCCCCCAGCCATGCCCAGGGTTGCCCTGGCAACTGTTGCTGGCCCCCAAAGCGGAAGTGGGCGGGTCATGGCACCCTTAAGCCCCCTGCCATGCCCAGGCTTGCCCTGGCAACTGTTGCTGGCCCCCAAAGCGGAAGTGGGCGGGTCCTGGCGCCCTTAAGCCCCCAGCCATGCCCAGGCTTGCCCTGGCAACTGTTGCTGGCCCCCAAAGCGGAAGTGGGCGGGTCCTGGCGCCCTTAAGCCCCCAGCCATGCCCAGGGTTGCCCTGGCAACTGTTGCTGGCCCCCAAAGCGGAAGTGGGCGGGTCCTGGCGCACAAAAGCCCCCTGCCATGCCCAGGGTTGCCCTGGCAACTGTTGCTGGCCCCCAAAGCGGAAGTGGGCGGGTCCTGGCGCCCTTAAGCCCCCAGCCATGCCCAGGGTTGCCCTGGCAACTGTTGCTGGCCCCCAAAGCGGAAGTGGGCGGGTCCTGGCGCCCTTAAGCCCCCAGCAATGCCAAGGGTTGCCCTGGCAACTGTTGCTGTCCCCCAAAGCGGAAGTGGGCGGGTCCTGGCGCACTTAAGCCCCCTGCCATGCCCAGGGTTGCCCTGGCAACTGTTGCTGGCCCCCAAAGCGGAAGTAGGCGGGTCCTGGCGCCCTTAAGCCCCCAGCTATGCCCAGGGTTGCCCTGGCAACTGTTGCTGGCCCCCAAAGCGGAAGTGGGCGGGTCCTGGCGCCCTTAAGCCCCCATCCATGCCCAGGGTTGCCCTGGCAACTGTTGCTGGCCCCCAAAGCGGAAGTGGGCGGGGCCTGGCGCCCTTAAGCCCCCTGCCATGCCCAGGGTTGCTCTGGCAACTGTTGCTGGGCCCCAAAGCGGATGTGGGCGGGCCCTGGCACCCTCCAGCCCCCAGCCATGCCCAGGGTTGCCCTGGCAACTGTTGCTGGCCCCCAAAGCGGAAGTGGGCGGGTCCTGGCGCCCTTAATCCCCCAGCCATGCCCAGGGTTGCCCTGGCAACTGTTGCTGTCCCCCAAAGCGGAAGTGGGCGGGTCCTGGCGCACTTAAGCCCCCTGCCATGCCCAGGGTTGCCCTGGCAACTGTTGCTGGCCCCCAAAGCGGAAGTGGGCGGGGCCTGGCGCCCTTAAGCAACCTGCCATGCCCAGGGTTGCCCTGGCA
Organism: Crinia signifera; assembly: GCF_055691185.1. Taxonomy (NCBI): domain Eukaryota; kingdom Metazoa; phylum Chordata; class Amphibia; order Anura; family Myobatrachidae; genus Crinia; species Crinia signifera. Next base: position 37,420,716 of record NC_139219.1, read on the forward strand.
ACTGTTGCTGGCCCCAAAGCGGATGTGGGCGGGGCTTGGCGCCCTTAAGCCCCCTGCCATGCCCAGGGTTGCCCTGGCAACTGTTGCTGGGCCCCAAAGCGGATGTGGGCGGGCCCTGGCACCCTCCAGCCCCCAGCCATGCCCAGGGTTGACCTGGCAACTGTTGCTGGCCCCCAAAGCGGAAGTGGGCGGGTCCTGGCGCCCTTAAGCCCCCAGCCATGCCCAGGGTTGCCCTGGCAACTGTTGCTGGCCCCCAAAGCGGAAGTGGGCGGGGCCTGGCGCCCTTAAGCAACCTGCCATGCCCAGGGTTGCCCTGGCAACTGTTGCTGGCCCCCAAAGCGGAAGTGGGCGGGGCTTGGCGCCCTTAAGCCCCCTGCCATGCCCAGGCTTGCCCTGGCAACTGTTGCTGGCCCAAAAAGCGGAAGTGGGCGGGTCCTGGCGCCCTTAAGCCCCCAGCCATGCCCAGGGTTGCCCTGGCAACTGTTACTGGCCCCCAAAGCGGAAGTGGGCGGGGCCTGACGCCCATAAGCAACCTGCCATGCCCAGGGTTGCCCTGGCAACTGTTGCTGGCCCCCAAAGCGGAAGTGGGCGGGGCCTGGCGCCCTTAAGCCCCCAGCCATGCCCAGGCTTGCCCTGGCAACTGTTGCTGGCCCCCAAAGCGGAAGTGGGCGGGTCCTCGCGCCCTTAAGCCCCCAGCCATGCCCAGGTTTGCCCTGGCAACTGTTGCTGTCCCCCAAAGCGGAAGTGGGCGGGTCCTGGCGCACTTAAGCCCCCTGCCATGCCCAGGGTTGCCCTGGCAACTGTTGCTGGCCCCCAAAGCGGAAGTGGGCGGGTCCTGGCGCCCTTAAGCCCCCAGCCATGCCCAGGGTTGCCCTGGCAACTGTTGCTGGCCCCCAAAGCGGAAGTGGGCGGGTCCTGGCGCCCTTAAGCCCCCAGCCATGCCCAGGGTTGCCCTGGCAACTGTTGCTGGCCCCCAAAGCGGAAGTGGGCGGGGCATGGCGCCCTTAAGCAACCTGCCATGCCCAGGGTTGCCCTGGCAACTGTTGCTGGCCCCAAAGCGGATGTGGGCGGGGCTTGGCGCCCTTAAGCCCCCTGCCATGCCCAGGGTTGCCCTGGCAACTGTTGCTGGGCCCCAAAGCGGATGTGGGCGGGCCCTGGCACCCTCCAGCCCCCAGCCATGCCCAGGGTTGCCCTGGCAACTGTTGCTGGCCCCCAAAGCGGAAGTGGGCGGGGCCTGGCGCCCTTAAGCAACCTGCCATGCCCAGGGTTGCCGTGGCAACTGTTGCTGGCCCCCAAAGCGGAAGTGGGCGGGTCCTGGCGCCCTTAAGCCCCCAGCCATGCCCAGGGTTGCCCTGGCAACTGTTGCTGGCCCCCAAAGCGGAAGTGGGCGGGTCCTGGCGCACTTAAGCCCCCTGCCATGCCCAGGGTTGCCCTGGCAACTGTTGCTGGCCCCCAAAGCGGAAGTGGGCGGGTCCTGGCGCCCTTAAGCCCCCAGCCATGCCCAGGGTTGCCCTGGCAACTGTTGCTGGCCCCCAAAGCGGAAGTGGGCGGGTCCTGGCGCCCTTAAGCCCCCAGCCATGCCCAGGGTTGCCCTGGCAACTGTTGCTGGCCCCCAAAGCGGAAGTGGGCGGGGCATGGCGCCCTTAAGCCCCCTGCCATGCCCAGGCTTGTCCTGGCAACTGTTGCTGGCCCAAAAAGCGGAAGTGGGCGGGTCCTGGCGCCCTTAAGCCCCCAGCCATGCCCAGGGTTGCCCTGGCAACTGTTGCTGGCCCCCAAAGCGGAAGTGGGCGGGGCCTGGCGCCCATAAGCAACCTGCCATGCCCAGGGTTGTCCTGGCAACTGTTGCTGGCCCAAAAAGCGGAAGTGGGCGGGTCCTGGCGCCCTTAAGCCCCCAGCCATGCCCAGGGTTGCCCTGGCAACTGTTGCTGGCCCCCAAAGCGGAAGTGGGCGGGGCCTGGCGCCCATAAGCAACCTGCCATGCCCAGGGTTGCCCTGGCAACTGTTGCTGGCCCCCAAAGCGGAAGTGGGCGGGTCATGGCGCCCTTAAGCAACCTGCCATGCCCAGGGTTGCCCTGGCAACTGTTGCTGGCCCCCAAAGCGGAAGTGGGCGGGTCATGGCGCCCTTAAGCCCCCTGCCATGCCCAGGCTTGCCCTTGCAACTGTTGCTGGCCCCCAAAGCGGAAGTGGGCGGGTCCTGGCGCCCTTAAGCCCCCAACCATGCCCAGGCTTGCCCTGGCAACTGTTGCTGGCCCCCAAAGCGGAAGTGGGCGGGTCCTGGCTCCCTTAAGCCCCCAGCCATGCCCAGGGTTGCCCTGGCAACTGTTGCTGGCCCCCAAAGCGGAAGTGGGCGGGTCCTGGCGCACTTAAGCCCCCTGCCATGCCCAGGGTTGCCCTGGCAACTGTTGCTGGCCCCCAAAGCGGAAGTGGGCGGGTTCTGGCGCCCTTAAGCCCCCAGCCATGCCCAGGGTTGCCCTGGCAACTGTTGCTGGCCCCCAAAGCGGAAGTGGGCGGGTCATGGCACCCTTAAGCCCCCTGCCATGCCCAGGCTTGCCCTGGCAACTGTTGCTGGCCCCCAAAGCGGAAGTGGGCGGGTCATGGCACCCTTAAGCCCCCTGCCATGCCCAGGCTTGCCCTGGCAACTGTTGCTGGCCCCCAAAGCGGAAGTGGGCGGGTCCTGGCGCCCTTAAGCCCCCAGCCATGCCCAGGCTTGCCCTGGCAACTGTTGCTGGCCCCCAAAGCGGAAGTGGGCGGGTCCTGGCGCCCTTAAGCCCCCAGCCATGCCCAGGGTTGCCCTGGCAACTGTTGCTGGCCCCCAAAGCGGAAGTGGGCGGGTCCTGGCGCACAAAAGCCCCCTGCCATGCCCAGGGTTGCCCTGGCAACTGTTGCTGGCCCCCAAAGCGGAAGTGGGCGGGTCCTGGCGCCCTTAAGCCCCCAGCCATGCCCAGGGTTGCCCTGGCAACTGTTGCTGGCCCCCAAAGCGGAAGTGGGCGGGTCCTGGCGCCCTTAAGCCCCCAGCAATGCCAAGGGTTGCCCTGGCAACTGTTGCTGGCCCCCAAAGCGGAAGTGGGCGGGTCATGGCGCCCTTAAGCAACCTGCCATGCCCAGGGTTGCCCTGGCAACTGTTGCTGGCCCCCAAAGCGGAAGTGGGCGGGTCATGGCGCCCTTAAGCCCCCTGCCATGCCCAGTCTTGCCCTGGCAACTGTTGCTGGCCCCCAAAGCGGAAGTGGGCGGGTCCTGGCGCCCTTAAGCCCCCAGCCATGCCCAGGCTTGCCCTGGCAACTGTTGCTGGCCCCCAAAGCGGAAGTGGGCGGGTCCTGGCGCCCTTAAGCCCCCAGCCATGCCCAGGGTTGCCCTGGCAACTGTTGCTGTCCCCCAAAGCGGAAGTGGGCAGGTCCTGGCGCACTTAAGCCCCCTGCCATGCCCAGGGTTGCCCTGACAACTGTTGCTGGCCCCCAAAGCGGAAGTGGGCGGGGCCTGGCGCCCTTAAGCCCCCTGCCATGCCCAGGGTTGCCCTGGCAACTGTTGCTGGCCCCCAAAGCGGAAGTGGGCGGGTCCTGGCGCCCTTAAGCCCCCAGCCATGCCCAGGGTTGCCCTGGCAACTGTTGCTGGCCCCCAAAGCGGAAGTGGGCGGGTCCTGGCGCCCTTAAGCCCCCAGCCATGCCCAGGGTTGCCCTGGCAACTGTTGCTGGCCCCCAAAGCGGAAGTGGGCGGGTCCTGGCGCCCTTAAGCCCCCAGCCATGCCCAGGGTTGCCCTGGCAACTGTTGCTGGCCCCCAAAGCGGAAGTGGGCGGGTCCTCGCGCCCTTAAGCCCCCTGCCATGCCCAGGGTTGCCCTGGCAACTGTTGCTGGCCCCCAAAGCGGAAGTGGGCGGGTCCTGGCGCCCTTAAGCCCCCAGCCATGCCCAGGGTTGCCCTGGCAACTGTTGCTGGCCCCCAAAGCGGAAGTGGGCGGGTCCTGGCGCCCTTAAGCCCCCAGCCATGCCCAGGGTTGCCCTGGCAACTGTTGCTGGCCCCCAAAGCGGAAGTGGGCGGGGCATGGCGCCCTTAAGCAACCTGCCATGCCCAGGGTTGCCCTGGCAACTGTTGCTGGCCCCAAAGCGGATGTGGGCGGGGCTTGGCGCCCTTAAGCCCCCTGCCATGCCCAGGGTTGCCCTGGCAACTGTTGCTGGGCCCCAAAGCGGATGTGGGCGGGCCCTGGCACCCTCCAGCCCCCAGCCATGCCCAGGGTTGCCCTGGCAACTGTTGCTGGCCCCCAAAGCGGAAGTGGGCGGGGCCTGGCGCCCTTAAGCAACCTGCCATGCCCAGGGTTGCCGTGGCAACTGTTGCTGGCCCCCAAAGCGGAAGTGGGCGGGTCCTGGCGCCCTTAAGCCCCCAGCCATGCCCAGGGTTGCCCTGGCAACTGTTGCTGGCCCCCAAAGCGGAAGTGGGCGGGTCCTGGCGCACTTAAGCCCCCTGCCATGCCCAGGGTTGCCCTGGCAACTGTTGCTGGCCCCCAAAGCGGAAGTGGGCGGGTCCTGGCGCCCTTAAGCCCCCAGCCATGCCCAGGGTTGCCCTGGCAACTGTTGCTGGCCCCCAAAGCGGAAGTGGGCGGGTCCTGGCGCCCTTAAGCCCCCAGCCATGCCCAGGGTTGCCCTGGCAACTGTTGCTGGCCCCCAAAGCGGAAGTGGGCGGGGCATGGCGCCCTTAAGCCCCCTGCCATGCCCAGGCTTGTCCTGGCAACTGTTGCTGGCCCAAAAAGCGGAAGTGGGCGGGTCCTGGCGCCCTTAAGCCCCCAGCCATGCCCAGGGTTGCCCTGGCAAATGTTGCTGGCCCCCAAAGCGGAAGTGGGCGGGGCCTGGCGCCCATAAGCAACCTGCCATGCCCAGGGTTGTCCTGGCAACTGTTGCTGGCCCAAAAAGCGGAAGTGGGCGGGTCCTGGCGCCCTTAAGCCCCCAGCCATGCCCAGGGTTGCCCTGGCAACTGTTGCTGGCCCCCAAAGCGGAAGTGGGCGGGGCCTGGCGCCCATAAGCAACCTGCCATGCCCAGGGTTGCCCTGGCAACTGTTGCTGGCCCCCAAAGCGGAAGTGGGCGGGTCATGGCGCCCTTAAGCAACCTGCCATGCCCAGGGTTGCCCTGGCAACTGTTGCTGGCCCCCAAAGCGGAAGTGGGCGGGTCATGGCGCCCTTAAGCCCCCTGCCATGCCCAGGCTTGCCCTTGCAACTGTTGCTGGCCCCCAAAGCGGAAGTGGGCGGGTCCTGGCGCCCTTAAGCCCCCAACCATGCCCAGGCTTGCCCTGGCAACTGTTGCTGGCCCCCAAAGCGGAAGTGGGCGGGTCCTGGCTCCCTTAAGCCCCCAGCCATGCCCAGGGTTGCCCTGGCAACTGTTGCTGGCCCCCAAAGCGGAAGTGGGCGGGTCCTGGCGCACTTAAGCCCCCTGCCATGCCCAGGGTTGCCCTGGCAACTGTTGCTGGCCCCCAAAGCGGAAGTGGGCGGGTTCTGGCGCCCTTAAGCCCCCAGCCATGCCCAGGGTTGCCCTGGCAACTGTTGCTGGCCCCCAAAGCGGAAGTGGGCGGGTCATGGCACCCTTAAGCCCCCTGCCATGCCCAGGCTTGCCCTGGCAACTGTTGCTGGCCCCCAAAGCGGAAGTGGGCGGGTCATGGCACCCTTAAGCCCCCTGCCATGCCCAGGCTTGCCCTGGCAACTGTTGCTGGCCCCCAAAGCGGAAGTGGGCGGGTCCTGGCGCCCTTAAGCCCCCAGCCATGCCCAGGCTTGCCCTGGCAACTGTTGCTGGCCCCCAAAGCGGAAGTGGGCGGGTCCTGGCGCCCTTAAGCCCCCAGCCATGCCCAGGGTTGCCCTGGCAACTGTTGCTGGCCCCCAAAGCGGAAGTGGGCGGGTCCTGGCGCACAAAAGCCCCCTGCCATGCCCAGGGTTGCCCTGGCAACTGTTGCTGGCCCCCAAAGCGGAAGTGGGCGGGTCCTGGCGCCCTTAAGCCCCCAGCCATGCCCAGGGTTGCCCTGGCAACTGTTGCTGGCCCCCAAAGCGGAAGTGGGCGGGTCCTGGCGCCCTTAAGCCCCCAGCAATGCCAAGGGTTGCCCTGGCAACTGTTGCTGGCCCCCAAAGCGGAAGTGGGCGGGTCATGGCGCCCTTAAGCAACCTGCCATGCCCAGGGTTGCCCTGGCAACTGTTGCTGGCCCCCAAAGCGGAAGTGGGCGGGTCATGGCGCCCTTAAGCCCCCTGCCATGCCCAGGCTTGCCCTGGCAACTGTTGCTGGCCCCCAAAGCGGAAGTGGGCGGGTCCTGGCGCCCTTAAGCCCCCAGCCATGCCCAGGGTTGCCCTGGCAACTGTTGCTGGCCCCCAAAGCGGAAGTGGGCGGGTCCTGGCGCACAAAAGCCCCCTGCCATGCCCAGGGTTGCCCTGGCAACTGTTGCTGGCCCCCAAAGCGGAAGTGGGCGGGTCCTGGCGCCCTTAAGCCCCCAGCCATGCCCAGGGTTGCCCTGGCAACTGTTGCTGGCCCCCAAAGCGGAAGTGGGCGGGTCCTGGCGCCCTTAAGCCCCCAGCAATGCCAAGGGTTGCCCTGGCAACTGTTGCTGGCCCCCAAAGCGGAAGTGGGCGGGTCATGGCGCCCTTAAGCAACCTGCCATGCCCAGGGTTGCCCTGGCAACTGTTGCTGGCCCCCAAAGCGGAAGTGGGCGGGTCATGGCGCCCTTAAGCCCCCTGCCATGCCCAGTCTTGCCCTGGCAACTGTTGCTGGCCCCCAAAGCGGAAGTGGGCGGGTCCTGGCGCCCTTAAGCCCCCAGCCATGCCCAGGCTTGCCCTGGCAACTGTTGCTGGCCCCCAAAGCGGAAGTGGGCGGGTCCTGGCGCCCTTAAGCCCCCAGCCATGCCCAGGGTTGCCCTGGCAACTGTTGCTGTCCCCCAAAGCGGAAGTGGGCAGGTCCTGGCGCACTTAAGCCCCCTGCCATGCCCAGGGTTGCCCTGACAACTGTTGCTGGCCCCCAAAGCGGAAGTGGGCGGGGCCTGGCGCCCTTAAGCCCCCTGCCATGCCCAGGGTTGCCCTGGCAACTGTTGCTGGCCCCCAAAGCGGAAGTGGGCGGGTCCTGGCGCCCTTAAGCCCCCAGCAATGCCAAGGGTTGCCCTGGCAACTGTTGCTGGCCCCCAAAGCGGAAGTGGGCGGGTCATGGCGCCCTTAAGCAACCTGCCATGCCCAGGGTTGCCCTGGCAACTGTTGCTGGCCCCCAAAGCGGAAGTGGGCGGGTCCTGGCGCCCTTAAGCCCCCAGCCATGCCCAGGGTTGCCCTGGCAACTGTTGCTGGCCCCCAAAGCGGAAGTGGGCGGGTCCTGGCGCCCTTAAGCCCCCAGCCATGCCCAGGGTTGCCCTGGCAACTGTTGCTGGCCCCCAAAGCGGAAGTGGGCGGGGCATGGCGCCCTTAAGCCCCCTGCCATGCCCAGGCTTGTCCTGGCAACTGTTGCTGGCCCAAAAAGCGGAAGTGGGCGGGTCCTGGCGCCCTTAAGCCCCCAGCCATGCCCAGGGTTGCCCTGGCAAATGTTGCTGGCCCCCAAAGCGGAAGTGGGCGGGGCCTGGCGCCCATAAGCAACCTGCCATGCCCAGGGTTGTCCTGGCAACTGTTGCTGGCCCAAAAAGCGGAAGTGGGCGGGTCCTGGCGCCCTTAAGCCCCCAGCCATGCCCAGGGTTGCCCTGGCAACTGTTGCTGGCCCCCAAAGCGGAAGTGGGCGGGGCCTGGCGCCCATAAGCAACCTGCCATGCCCAGGGTTGCCCTGGCAACTGTTGCTGGCCCCCAAAGCGGAAGTGGGCGGGTCATGGCGCCCTTAAGCAACCTGCCATGCCCAGGGTTGCCCTGGCAACTGTTGCTGGCCCCCAAAGCGGAAGTGGGCGGGTCATGGCGCCCTTAAGCCCCCTGCCATGCCCAGGCTTGCCCTTGCAACTGTTGCTGGCCCCCAAAGCGGAAGTGGGCGGGTCCTGGCGCCCTTAAGCCCCCAACCATGCCCAGGCTTGCCCTGGCAACTGTTGCTGGCCCCCAAAGCGGAAGTGGGCGGGTCCTGGCTCCCTTAAGCCCCCAGCCATGCCCAGGGTTGCCCTGGCAACTGTTGCTGGCCCCCAAAGCGGAAGTGGGCGGGTCCTGGCGCACTTAAGCCCCCTGCCATGCCCAGGGTTGCCCTGGCAACTGTTGCTGGCCCCCAAAGCGGAAGTGGGCGGGTTCTGGCGCCCTTAAGCCCCCAGCCATGCCCAGGGTTGCCCTGGCAACTGTTGCTGGCCCCCAAAGCGGAAGTGGGCGGGTCATGGCACCCTTAAGCCCCCTGCCATGCCCAGGCTTGCCCTGGCAACTGTTGCTGGCCCCCAAAGCGGAAGTGGGCGGGTCATGGCACCCTTAAGCCCCCTGCCATGCCCAGGCTTGCCCTGGCAACTGTTGCTGGCCCCCAAAGCGGAAGTGGGCGGGTCCTGGCGCCCTTAAGCCCCCAGCCATGCCCAGGCTTGCCCTGGCAACTGTTGCTGGCCCCCAAAGCGGAAGTGGGCGGGTCCTGGCGCCCTTAAGCCCCCAGCCATGCCCAGGGTTGCCCTGGCAACTGTTGCTGGCCCCCAAAGCGGAAGTGGGCGGGTCCTGGCGCACAAAAGCCCCCTGCCATGCCCAGGGTTGCCCTGGCAACTGTTGCTGGCCCCCAAAGCGGAAGTGGGCGGGTCCTGGCGCCCTTAAGCCCCCAGCCATGCCCAGGGTTGCCCTGGCAACTGTTGCTGGCCCCCAAAGCGGAAGTGGGCGGGTCCTGGCGCCCTTAAGCCCCCAGCAATGCCAAGGGTTGCCCTGGCAACTGTTGCTGGCCCCCAAAGCGGAAGTGGGCGGGTCATGGCGCCCTTAAGCAACCTGCCATGCCCAGGGTTGCCCTGGCAACTGTTGCTGGCCCCCAAAGCGGAAGTGGGCGGGTCATGGCGCCCTTAAGCCCCCTGCCATGCCCAGGCTTGCCCTGGCAACTGTTGCTGGCCCCCAAAGCGGAAGTGGGCGGGTCCTGGCGCCCTTAAGCCCCCAGCCATGCCCAGGGTTGCCCTGGCAACTGTTGCTGGCCCCCAAAGCGGAAGTGGGCGGGTCCTGGCGCACAAAAGCCCCCTGCCATGCCCAGGGTTGCCCTGGCAACTGTTGCTGGCCCCCAAAGCGGAAGTGGGCGGGTCCTGGCGCCCTTAAGCCCCCAGCCATGCCCAGGGTTGCCCTGGCAACTGTTGCTGGCCCCCAAAGCGGAAGTGGGCGGGTCCTGGCGCCCTTAAGCCCCCAGCAATGCCAAGGGTTGCCCTGGCAACTGTTGCTGGCCCCCAAAGCGGAAGTGGGCGGGTCATGGCGCCCTTAAGCAACCTGCCATGCCCAGGGTTGCCCTGGCAACTGTTGCTGGCCCCCAAAGCGGAAGTGGGCGGGTCATGGCGCCCTTAAGCCCCCTGCCATGCCCAGTCTTGCCCTGGCAACTGTTGCTGGCCCCCAAAGCGGAAGTGGGCGGGTCCTGGCGCCCTTAAGCCCCCAGCCATGCCCAGGCTTGCCCTGGCAACTGTTGCTGGCCCCCAAAGCGGAAGTGGGCGGGTCCTGGCGCCCTTAAGCCCCCAGCCATGCCCAGGGTTGCCCTGGCAACTGTTGCTGTCCCCCAAAGCGGAAGTGGGCAGGTCCTGGCGCACTTAAGCCCCCTGCCATGCCCAGGGTTGCCCTGACAACTGTTGCTGGCCCCCAAAGCGGAAGTGGGCGGGGCCTGGCGCCCTTAAGCCCCCTGCCATGCCCAGGGTTGCCCTGGCAACTGTTGCTGGCCCCCAAAGCGGAAGTGGGCGGGTCCTGGCGCCCTTAAGCCCCCAGCCATGCCCAGGGTTGCCCTGGCAACTGTTGCTGGCCCCCAAAGCGGAAGTGGGCGGGTCCTGGCGCCCTTAAGCCCCCAGCCATGCCCAGGGTTGCCCTGGCAACTGTTGCTGGCCCCCAAAGCGGAAGTGGGCGGGTCCTGGCGCCCTTAAGCCCCCAGCCATGCCCAGGGTTGCCCTGGCAACTGTTGCTGGCCCCCAAAGCGGAAGTGGGCGGGTCCTCGCGCCCTTAAGCCCCCTGCCATGCCCAGGGTTGCCCTGGCAACTGTTGCTGGCCCCCAAAGCGGAAGTGGGCGGGTCCTGGCGCCCTTAAGCCCCCAGCCATGCCCAGGGTTGCCCTGGCAACTGTTGCTGGCCCCCAAAGCGGAAGTGGGCGGGTCCTGGCGCCCTTAAGCCCCCAGCCATGCCCAGGGTTGCCCTGGCAACTGTTGCTGGCCCCCAAAGCGGAAGTGGGCGGGGCATGGCGCCCTTAAGCAACCTGCCATGCCCAGGGTTGCCCTGGCAACTGTTGCTGGCCCCAAAGCGGATGTGGGCGGGGCTTGGCGCCCTTAAGCCCCCTGCCATGCCCAGGGTTGCCCTGGCAACTGTTGCTGGGCCCCAAAGCGGATGTGGGCGGGCCCTGGCACCCTCCAGCCCCCAGCCATGCCCAGGGTTGCCCTGGCAACTGTTGCTGGCCCCCAAAGCGGAAGTGGGCGGGGCCTGGCGCCCTTAAGCAACCTGCCATGCCCAGGGTTGCCGTGGCAACTGTTGCTGGCCCCCAAAGCGGAAGTGGGCGGGTCCTGGCGCCCTTAAGCCCCCAGCCATGCCCAGGGTTGCCCTGGCAACTGTTGCTGGCCCCCAAAGCGGAAGTGGGCGGGTCCTGGCGCACTTAAGCCCCCTGCCATGCCCAGGGTTGCCCTGGCAACTGTTGCTGGCCCCCAAAGCGGAAGTGGGCGGGTCCTGGCGCCCTTAAGCCCCCAGCCATGCCCAGGGTTGCCCTGGCAACTGTTGCTGGCCCCCAAAGCGGAAGTGGGCGGGTCCTGGCGCCCTTAAGCCCCCAGCCATGCCCAGGGTTGCCCTGGCAACTGTTGCTGGCCCCCAAAGCGGAAGTGGGCGGGGCATGGCGCCCTTAAGCCCCCTGCCATGCCCAGGCTTGTCCTGGCAACTGTTGCTGGCCCAAAAAGCGGAAGTGGGCGGGTCCTGGCGCCCTTAAGCCCCCAGCCATGCCCAGGGTTGCCCTGGCAAATGTTGCTGGCCCCCAAAGCGGAAGTGGGCGGGGCCTGGCGCCCATAAGCAACCTGCCATGCCCAGGGTTGTCCTGGCAACTGTTGCTGGCCCAAAAAGCGGAAGTGGGCGGGTCCTGGCGCCCTTAAGCCCCCAGCCATGCCCAGGGTTGCCCTGGCAACTGTTGCTGGCCCCCAAAGCGGAAGTGGGCGGGGCCTGGCGCCCATAAGCAACCTGCCATGCCCAGGGTTGCCCTGGCAACTGTTGCTGGCCCCCAAAGCGGAAGTGGGCGGGTCATGGCGCCCTTAAGCAACCTGCCATGCCCAGGGTTGCCCTGGCAACTGTTGCTGGCCCCCAAAGCGGAAGTGGGCGGGTCATGGCGCCCTTAAGCCCCCTGCCATGCCCAGGCTTGCCCTTGCAACTGTTGCTGGCCCCCAAAGCGGAAGTGGGCGGGTCCTGGCGCCCTTAAGCCCCCAACCATGCCCAGGCTTGCCCTGGCAACTGTTGCTGGCCCCCAAAGCGGAAGTGGGCGGGTCCTGGCTCCCTTAAGCCCCCAGCCATGCCCAGGGTTGCCCTGGCAACTGTTGCTGGCCCCCAAAGCGGAAGTGGGCGGGTCCTGGCGCACTTAAGCCCCCTGCCATGCCCAGGGTTGCCCTGGCAACTGTTGCTGGCCCCCAAAGCGGAAGTGGGCGGGTTCTGGCGCCCTTAAGCCCCCAGCCATGCCCAGGGTTGCCCTGGCAACTGTTGCTGGCCCCCAAAGCGGAAGTGGGCGGGTCATGGCACCCTTAAGCCCCCTGCCATGCCCAGGCTTGCCCTGGCAACTGTTGCTGGCCCCCAAAGCGGAAGTGGGCGGGTCATGGCACCCTTAAGCCCCCTGCCATGCCCAGGCTTGCCCTGGCAACTGTTGCTGGCCCCCAAAGCGGAAGTGGGCGGGTCCTGGCGCCCTTAAGCCCCCAGCCATGCCCAGGCTTGCCCTGGCAACTGTTGCTGGCCCCCAAAGCGGAAGTGGGCGGGTCCTGGCGCCCTTAAGCCCCCAGCCATGCCCAGGGTTGCCCTGGCAACTGTTGCTGGCCCCCAAAGCGGAAGTGGGCGGGTCCTGGCGCACAAAAGCCCCCTGCCATGCCCAGGGTTGCCCTGGCAACTGTTGCTGGCCCCCAAAGCGGAAGTGGGCGGGTCCTGGCGCCCTTAAGCCCCCAGCCATGCCCAGGGTTGCCCTGGCAACTGTTGCTGGCCCCCAAAGCGGAAGTGGGCGGGTCCTGGCGCCCTTAAGCCCCCAGCAATGCCAAGGGTTGCCCTGGCAACTGTTGCTGGCCCCCAAAGCGGAAGTGGGCGGGTCATGGCGCCCTTAAGCAACCTGCCATGCCCAGGGTTGCCCTGGCAACTGTTGCTGGCCCCCAAAGCGGAAGTGGGCGGGTCATGGCGCCCTTAAGCCCCCTGCCATGCCCAGGCTTGCCCTGGCAACTGTTGCTGGCCCCCAAAGCGGAAGTGGGCGGGTCCTGGCGCCCTTAAGCCCCCAGCCATGCCCAGGCTTGCCCTGGCAACTGTTGCTGGCCCCCAAAGCGGAAGTGGGCGGGTCCTGGCGCCCTTAAGCCCCCAGCCATGCCCAGGGTTGCCCTGGCAACTGTTGCTGTCCCCCAAAGCGGAAGTGGGCAGGTCCTGGCGCACTTAAGCCCCCTGCCATGCCCAGGGTTGCCCTGACAACTGTTGCTGGCCCCCAAAGCGGAAGTGGGCGGGGCCTGGCGCCCTTAAGCCCCCTGCCATGCCCAGGGTTGCCCTGGCAACTGTTGCTGGCCCCCAAAGCGGAAGTGGGCGGGTCCTGGCGCCCTTAAGCCCCCAGCCATGCCCAGGGTTGCCCTGGCAACTGTTGCTGGCCCCCAAAGCGGAAGTGGGCGGGTCCTGGCGCCCTTAAGCCCCCAGCCATGCCCAGGGTTGCCCTGGCAACTGTTGCTGTCCCCCAAAGCGGAAGTGGGCAGGTCCTGGCGCACTTAAGCCCCCTGCCATGCCCAGGGTTGCCCTGACAACTGTTGCTGGCCCCCAAAGCGGAAGTGGGCGGGGCCTGGCGCCCTTAAGCCCCCTGCCATGCCCAGGGTTGCCCTGGCAACTGTTGCTGGCCCCCAAAGCGGAAGTGGGCGGGTCCTGGCGCCCTTAAGCCCCCAGCCATGCCCAGGGTTGCCCTGGCAACTGTTGCTGGCCCCCAAAGCGGAAGTGGGCGGGTCCTGGCGCCCTTAAGCCCCCAGCCATGCCCAGGGTTGCCCTGGCAACTGTTGCTGGCCCCCAAAGCGGAAGTGGGCGGGTCCTGGCGCCCTTAAGCCCCCAGCCATGCCCAGGGTTGCCCTGGCAACTGTTGCTGGCCCCCAAAGCGGAAGTGGGCGGGTCCTCGCGCCCTTAAGCCCCCAGCCATGCCCAGGGTTGCCCTGGCAACTGTTGCTGTCCCCCAAAGCGGAAGTGGGCGGGTCCTGGCGCACTTAAGCCCCCTGCCATGCCCAGGGTTGCCCTGGCAACTGTTGCTGGCCCCCAAAGCGGAAGTGGGCGGGTCCTGGCGCCCTTAAGCCCCCAGCCATGCCCAGGGTTGCCCTGGCAACTGTTGCTGGCCCCCAAAGCGGAAGTGGGCGGGTCCTGGCGCCCTTAAGCCCCCAGCCATGCCCAGGGTTGCCCTGGCAACTGTTGCTGGCCCCCAAAGCGGAAGTGGGCGGGGCATGGCGCCCTTAAGCAACCTGCCATGCCCAGGGTTGCCCTGGCAACTGTTGCTGGCCCCAAAGCGGATGTGGGCGGGGCTTGGCGCCCTTAAGCCCCCTGCCATGCCCAGGGTTGCCCTGGCAACTGTTGCTGGGCCCCAAAGCGGATGTGGGCGGGCCCTGGCACCCTCCAGCCCCCAGCCATGCCCAGGGTTGCCCTGGCAACTGTTGCTGGCCCCCAAAGCGGAAGTGGGCGGGGCCTGGCGCCCTTAAGCAACCTGCCATGCCCAGGGTTGCCGTGGCAACTGTTGCTGGCCCCCAAAGCGGAAGTGGGCGGGTCCTGGCGCCCTTAAGCCCCCAGCCATGCCCAGGGTTGCCCTGGCAACTGTTGCTGGCCCCCAAAGCGGAAGTGGGCGGGTCCTGGCGCACTTAAGCCCCCTGCCATGCCCAGGGTTGCCCTGGCAACTGTTGCTGGCCCCCAAAGCGGAAGTGGGCGGGTCCTGGCGCCCTTAAGCCCCCAGCCATGCCCAGGGTTGCCCTGGCAACTGTTGCTGGCCCCCAAAGCGGAAGTGGGCGGGTCCTGGCGCCCTTAAGCCCCCAGCCATGCCCAGGGTTGCCCTGGCAACTGTTGCTGGCCCCCAAAGCGGAAGTGGGCGGGGCATGGCGCCCTTAAGCCCCCTGCCATGCCCAGGCTTGTCCTGGCAACTGTTGCTGGCCCAAAAAGCGGAAGTGGGCGGGTCCTGGCGCCCTTAAGCCCCCAGCCATGCCCAGGGTTGCCCTGGCAACTGTTGCTGGCCCCCAAAGCGGAAGTGGGCGGGGCCTGGCGCCCATAAGCAACCTGCCATGCCCAGGGTTGTCCTGGCAACTGTTGCTGGCCCAAAAAGCGGAAGTGGGCGGGTCCTGGCGCCCTTAAGCCCCCAGCCATGCCCAGGGTTGCCCTGGCAACTGTTGCTGGCCCCCAAAGCGGAAGTGGGCGGGGCCTGGCGCCCATAAGCAACCTGCCATGCCCAGGGTTGCCCTGGCAACTGTTGCTGGCCCCCAAAGCGGAAGTGGGCGGGTCATGGCGCCCTTAAGCAACCTGCCATGCCCAGGGTTGCCCTGGCAACTGTTGCTGGCCCCCAAAGCGGAAGTGGGCGGGTCATGGCGCCCTTAAGCCCCCTGCCATGCCCAGGCTTGCCCTTGCAACTGTTGCTGGCCCCCAAAGCGGAAGTGGGCGGGTCCTGGCGCCCTTAAGCCCCCAACCATGCCCAGGCTTGCCCTGGCAACTGTTGCTGGCCCCCAAAGCGGAAGTGGGCGGGTCCTGGCTCCCTTAAGCCCCCAGCCATGCCCAGGGTTGCCCTGGCAACTGTTGCTGGCCCCCAAAGCGGAAGTGGGCGGGTCCTGGCGCACTTAAGCCCCCTGCCATGCCCAGGGTTGCCCTGGCAACTGTTGCTGGCCCCCAAAGCGGAAGTGGGCGGGTTCTGGCGCCCTTAAGCCCCCAGCCATGCCCAGGGTTGCCCTGGCAACTGTTGCTGGCCCCCAAAGCGGAAGTGGGCGGGTCATGGCACCCTTAAGCCCCCTGCCATGCCCAGGCTTGCCCTGGCAACTGTTGCTGGCCCCCAAAGCGGAAGTGGGCGGGTCATGGCACCCTTAAGCCCCCTGCCATGCCCAGGCTTGCCCTGGCAACTGTTGCTGGCCCCCAAAGCGGAAGTGGGCGGGTCCTGGCGCCCTTAAGCCCCCAGCCATGCCCAGGCTTGCCCTGGCAACTGTTGCTGGCCCCCAAAGCGGAAGTGGGCGGGTCCTGGCGCCCTTAAGCCCCCAGCCATGCCCAGGGTTGCCCTGGCAACTGTTGCTGGCCCCCAAAGCGGAAGTGGGCGGGTCCTGGCGCACAAAAGCCCCCTGCCATGCCCAGGGTTGCCCTGGCAACTGTTGCTGGCCCCCAAAGCGGAAGTGGGCGGGTCCTGGCGCCCTTAAGCCCCCAGCCATGCCCAGGGTTGCCCTGGCAACTGTTGCTGGCCCCCAAAGCGGAAGTGGGCGGGTCCTGGCGCCCTTAAGCCCCCAGCCATGCCCAGGGTTGCCCTGGCAACTGTTGCTGGCCCCCAAAGCGGAAGTGGGCGGGTCCTGGCGCCCTTAAGCCCCCAGCCATGCCCAGGGTTGCCCTGGCAACTGTTGCTGGCCCCCAAAGCGGAAGTGGGCGGGTCCTGGCGCCCTTAAGCCCCCAGCCATGCCCAGGGTTTCCCTGGCAACTGTTGCTGGCCCCCAAAGCGGAAGTGGGCGGGGCATGGCGCCCTTAAGCCCCCTGCCATGCCCAGGCTTGTCCTGGCAACTGTTGCTGGCCCAAAAAGCGGAAGTGGGCGGGTCCTGGCGCCCTTAAGCCCCCAGCCATGCCCAGGGTTGCCCTGGCAATTGTTGCTGGCCCCCAAAGCGGAAGTGGGCGGGGCCTGGCGCCCATAAGCAACCTGCCATGCCCAGGGTTGCCGTGGCAACTGTTGCTGGCCCCCAAAGCGGAAGTGGGCGGGGCATGGCGCCCTTAAGCCCCCTGCCATGCCCAGGCTTGTCCTGGCAACTGTTGCTGGCCCAAAAAGCGGAAGTGGGCGGGTCCTGGCGCCCTTAAGCCCCCAGCCATGCCCAGGGTTGCCCTGGCAATTGTTGCTGGCCCCCAAAGCGGAAGTGGGCGGGGCCTGGCGCCCATAAGCAACCTGCCATGCCCAGGGTTGTCCTGGCAACTGTTGCTGGCCCAAAAAGCGGAAGTGGGCGGGTCCTGGCGCCCTTAAGCCCCCAGCCATGCCCAGGGTTGCCCTGGCAACTGTTGCTGGCCCCCAAAGCGGAAGTGGGCGGGGCCTGGCGCCCATAAGCAACCTGCCATGCCCAGGGTTGCCCTGGCAACTGTTGCTGGCCCCCAAAGCGGAAGTGGGCGGGTCATGGCGCCCTTAAGCAACCTGCCATGCCCAGGGTTGCCCTGGCAACTGTTGCTGGCCCCCAAAGCGGAAGTGGGCGGGTCATGGCGCCCTTAAGCCCCCTGCCATGCCCAGGCTTGCCCTGGCAACTGTTGCTGGCCCCCAAAGCGGAAGTGGGCGGGTCCTGGCGCCCTTAAGCCCCCAACCATGCCCAGGCTTGCCCTGGCAACTGTTGCTGGCCCCCAAAGCGGAAGTGGGCGGGTCCTGGCGCCCTTAAGCCCCCAGCCATGCCCAGGGTTGCCCTGGCAACTGTTGCTGGCCCCCAAAGCGGAAGTGGGCGGGTCCTGGCGCACTTAAGCCCCCTGCCATGCCCAGGGTTGCCCTGGCAACTGTTGCTGGCCCCCAAAGCGGAAGTGGGCGGGTTCTGGCGCCTTAAGCCCCCTGCCATGCCCAGGCTTGCCCTGGCAACTGTTGCTGGCCCAAAAAGCGGAAGTGGGCGGGTCCTGGCGCCCTTAAGCCCCCAGCCATGCCCAGGGTTGCCCTGGCAACTGTTGCTGGCCCCCAAAGCGGAAGTGGGCGGGGCCTGACGCCCATAAGCAACCTGCCATGCCCAGGGTTGCCCTGGCAACTGTTGCTGGCCCCCAAAGCGGAAGTGGGCGGGGCCTGGCGCCCTTAAGCCCCCAGCCATGCCCAGGCTTGCCCTGGCAACTGTTGCTGGCCCCCAAAGCGGAAGTGGGCGGGTCCTCGCGCCCTTAAGCCCCCAGCCATGCCCAGGGTTGCCCTGGCAACTGTTGCTGTCCCCCAAAGCGGAAGTGGGCGGGTCCTGGCGCACTTAAGCCCCCTGCCATGCCCAGGGTTGCCCTGGCAACTGTTGCTGGCCCCCAAAGCGGAAGTGGGCGGGTCCTGGCGCCCTTAAGCCCCCAGCCATGCCCAGGGTTGCCCTGGCAACTGTTGCTGGCCCCCAAAGCGGAAGTGGGCGGGGCATGGCGCCCTTAAGCAACCTGCCATGCCCAGGGTTGCCCTGGCAACTGTTGCTGGCCCCAAAGCGGATGTGGGCGGGGCTTGGCGCCCTTAAGCCCCCTGCCATGCCCAGGGTTGCCCTGGCAACTGTTGCTGGGCCCCAAAGCGGATGTGGGCGGGCCCTGGCACCCTCCAGCCCCCAGCCATGCCCAGGGTTGCCCTGGCAACTGTTGCTGGCCCCCAAAGCGGAAGTGGGCGGGTCCTGGCGCCCTTAAGCCCCCAGCCATGCCCAGGGTTGCCCTGGCAACTGTTGCTGTCCCCCAAAGCGGAAGTGGGCAGGTCCTGGCGCACTTAAGCCCCCTGCCATGCCCAGGGTTGCCCTGGCAACTGTTGCTGGCCCCCAAAGCGGAAGTGGGCGGGTCCTGGCGCCCTTAAGCCCCCAGCCATGCCCAGGGTTGCCCTGACAACTGTTGCTGGCCCCCAAAGCGGAAGTGGGCGGGGCCTGGCGCCCTTAAGCAACCTGCCATGCCCAGGGTTGCCGTGGCAACTGTTGCTGGCCCCCAAAGCGGAAGTGGGCGGGGCATGGCGCCCTTAAGCCCCCTGCCATGCCCAGGCTTGTCCTGGCAACTGTTGCTGGCCCAAAAAGCGGAAGTGGGCGGGTCCTGGCGCCCTTAAGCCCCCAGCCATGCCCAGGGTTGCCCTGGCAACTGTTGCTGGCCCCCAAAGCGGAAGTGGGCGGGGCCTGGCGCCCATAAGCAACCTGCCATGCCCAGGGTTGTCCTGGCAACTGTTGCTGGCCCAAAAAGCGGAAGTGGGCGGGTCCTGGCGCCCTTAAGCCCCCAGCCATGCCCATGGTTGCCCTGGCAACTGTTGCTGGCCCCCAAAGCGGAAGTGGGCGGGGCCTGGCGCCCATAAGCAACCTGCCATGCCCAGGGTTGCCCTGGCAACTGTTGCTGGCCCCCAAAGCGGAAGTGGGCGGGTCATGGCGCCCTTAAGCAACCTGCCATGCCCAGGGTTGCCCTGGCAACTGTTGCTGGCCCCCAAAGCGGAAGTGGGCGGGTCATGGCGCCCTTAAGCCCCCTGCCATGCCCAGGCTTGCCCTGGCAACTGTTGCTGGCCCCCAAAGCGGAAGTGGGCGGGTCCTGGCGCCCTTAAGCCCCCAACCATGCCCAGGCTTGCCCTGGCAACTGTTGCTGGCCCCCAAAGCGGAAGTGGGCGGGTCCTGGCGCCCTTAAGCCCCCAGCCATGCCCAGGGTTGCCCTGGCAACTGTTGCTGGCCCCCAAAGCGGAAGTGGGCGGGTCCTGGCGCACTTAAGCCCCCTGCCATGCCCAGGGTTGCCCTGGCAACTGTTGCTGGCCCCCAAAGCGGAAGTGGGCGGGTTCTGGCGCCCTTAAGCCCCCAGCCATGCCCAGGGTTGCCCTGGCAACTGTTGCTGGCCCCCAAAGCGGAAGTGGGCGGGTCATGGCACCCTTAAGCCCCCTGCCATGCCCAGGCTTGCCCTGGCAACTGTTGCTGGCCCCCAAAGCGGAAGTGGGCGGGTCATGGCACCCTTAAGCCCCCTGCCATGCCCAGGCTTGCCCTGGCAACTGTTGCTGGCCCCCAAAGCGGAAGTGGGCGGGTCCTGGCGCCCTTAAGCCCCCAGCCATGCCCAGGCTTGCCCTGGCAACTGTTGCTGGCCCCCAAAGCGGAAGTGGGCGGGTCCTGGCGCCCTTAAGCCCCCAGCCATGCCCAGGGTTGCCCTGGCAACTGTTGCTGGCCCCCAAAGCGGAAGTGGGCGGGTCCTGGCGCACAAAAGCCCCCTGCCATGCCCAGGGTTGCCCTGGCAACTGTTGCTGGCCCCCAAAGCGGAAGTGGGCGGGTCCTGGCGCCCTTAAGCCCCCAGCCATGCCCAGGGTTGCCCTGGCAACTGTTGCTGGCCCCCAAAGCGGAAGTGGGCGGGTCCTGGCGCCCTTAAGCCCCCAACAATGCCAAGGGTTGCCCTGGCAACTGTTGCTGGCCCCCAAAGCGGAAGTGGGCGGGGCCTGGCGCCCTTAAGCAACCTGCCATGCCCAGGGTTGCCCTGGCAACTGTTGCTGGCCCCCAAAGCGGAAGTGGGCGGGTCCTGGCGCCCTTAAGCCCCCAGCCATGCCCAGGCTTGCCCTGGCAACTGTTGCTGGCCCCCAAAGCGGAAGTGGGCGGGTCCTGGCGCCCTTAAGCCCCCAGCCATGCCCATGGTTGCCCTGGCAACTGTTGCTGTCCCCCAAAGCGGAAGTGGGCAGGTCCTGGCGCACTTAAGCCCCCTGCCATGCCCAGGGTTGCCCTGGCAACTGTTGCTGGCCCCCAAAGCGGAAGTGGGCGGGTCCTGGCGCCCTTAAGCCCCCAGCCATGCCCAGGGTTGCCCTGGCAACTGTTGCTGGCCCCCAAAGCGGAAGTGGGCGGGGCCTGGCGCCCTTAAGCAACCTGCCATGCCCAGGGTTGCCGTGGCAACTGTTGCTGGCCCCCAAAGCGGAAGTGGGCGGGGCATGGCGCCCTTAAGCCCCCTGCCATGCCCAGGCTTGCCCTGGCAACTGTTGCTGGCCCAAAAAGCGGAAGTGGGCGGGTCCTGGCGCCCTTAAGCCCCCAGCCATGCCCAGGGTTGCCCTGGCAACTGTTGCTGGCCCCCAAAGCGGAAGTGGGCGGGGCCTGGCGCCCATAAGCAACCTGCCATGCCCAGGGTTGCCCTGGCAACTGTTGCTGGCCCCCAAAGCGGAAGTGGGCGGGTCCTGGCGCCCTTAAGCCCCCAGCCATGCCCAGGGTTGCCCTGGCAACTGTTGCTGGCCCCCAAAGCGGAAGTGGGCGGGGCATGGCGCCCTTAAGCAACCTGCCATGCCCAGGGTTGCCCTGGCAACTGTTGCTGGCCCCAAAGCGGATGTGGGCGGGGCTTGGCGCCCTTAAGCCCCCTGCCATGCCCAGGGTTGCCCTGGCAACTGTTGCTGGGCCCCAAAGCGGATGTGGGCGGGCCCTGGCACCCTCCAGCCCCCAGCCATGCCCAGGGTTGCCCTGGCAACTGTTGCTGGCCCCCAAAGCGGAAGTGGGCGGGGCCTGGCGCCCTTAAGCAACCTGCCATGCCCAGGGTTGCCGTGGCAACTGTTGCTGGCCCCCAAAGCGGAAGTGGGCGGGGCCTGGCGCCCATAAGCAACCTGCCATGCCCAGGGTTGTCCTGGCAACTGTTGCTGGCCCAAAAAGCGGAAGTGGGCGGGTCCTGGCGCCCTTAAGCCCCCAGCCATGCCCAGGGTTTCCCTGGCAACTGTTGCTGGCCCCCAAAGCGGAAGTGGGCGGGGCCTGGCGCCCATAAGCAACCTGCCATGCCCAGGGTTGCCCTGGCAACTGTTGCTGGCCCCCAAAGCGGAAGTGGGCGGGTCATGGCGCCCTTAAGCAACCTGCCATGCCCAGGGTTGCCCTGGCAACTGTTGCTGGCCCCCAAAGCGGAAGTGGGCGGGTCATGGCGCCCTTAAGCCCCCTGCCATGCCCAGGCTTGCCCTTGCAACTGTTGCTGGCCCCCAAAGCGGAAGTGGGCGGGTCCTGGCGCCCTTAAGCCCCCAACCATGCCCAGGCTTGCCCTGGCAACTGTTGCTGGCCCCCAAAGCGGAAGTGGGCGGGTCCTGGCTCCCTTAAGCCCCCAGCCATGCCCAGGGTTGCCCTGGCAACTGTTGCTGGCCCCCAAAGCGGAAGTGGGCGGGTCCTGGCGCACTTAAGCCCCCTGCCATGCCCAGGGTTGCCCTGGCAACTGTTGCTGGCCCCCAAAGCGGAAGTGGGCGGGTTCTGGCGCCCTTAAGCCCCCAGCCATGCCCAGGGTTGCCCTGGCAACTGTTGCTGGCCCCCAAAGCGGAAGTGGGCGGGTCCTGGCGCCCTTAAGCCCCCAGCCATGCCCAGGGTTGCCCTGGCAACTGTTGCTGGCCCCCAAAGCGGAAGTGGGCGGGTCCTGGCGCACAAAAGCCCCCTGCCATGCCCAGGGTTGCCCTGGCAACTGTTGCTGGCCCCCAAAGCGGAAGTGGGCGGGTCCTGGCGCCCTTAAGCCCCCAGCCATGCCCAGGGTTGCCCTGGCAACTGTTGCTGGCCCCCAAAGCGGAAGTGGGCGGGTCCTGGCGCCCTTAAGCCCCCAGCAATGCCAAGGGTTGCCCTGGCAACTGTTGCTGGCCCCCAAAGCGGAAGTGGGCGGGTCATGGCGCCCTTAAGCAACCTGCCATGCCCAGGGTTGCCCTGGCAACTGTTGCTGGCCCCCAAAGCGGAAGTGGGCGGGTCATGGCGCCCTTAAGCCCCCTGCCATGCCCAGGCTTGCCCTGGCAACTGTTGCTGGCCCCCAAAGCGGAAGTGGGCGGGTCCTGGCGCCCTTAAGCCCCCAGCCATGCCCAGGCTTGCCCTGGCAACTGTTGCTGGCCCCCAAAGCGGAAGTGGGCGGGTCCTGGCGCCCTTAAGCCCCCAGCCATGCCCAGGGTTGCCCTGGCAACTGTTGCTGTCCCCCAAAGCGGAAGTGGGCAGGTCCTGGCGCACTTAAGCCCCCTGCCATGCCCAGGGTTGCCCTGACAACTGTTGCTGGCCCCCAAAGCGGAAGTGGGCGGGGCCTGGCGCCCTTAAGCCCCCTGCCATGCCCAGGGTTGCCCTGGCAACTGTTGCTGGCCCCCAAAGCGGAAGTGGGCGGGTCCTGGCGCCCTTAAGCCCCCAGCCATGCCCAGGGTTGCCCTGGCAACTGTTGCTGGCCCCCAAAGCGGAAGTGGGCGGGTCCTGGCGCCCTTAAGCCCCCAGCCATGCCCAGGGTTGCCCTGGCAACTGTTGCTGGCCCCCAAAGCGGAAGTGGGCGGGTCCTGGCGCCCTTAAGCCCCCAGCCATGCCCAGGGTTTCCCTGGCAACTGTTGCTGGCCCCCAAAGCGGAAGTGGGCGGGTCCTGGCGCCCTTAAGCCCCCAGCCATGCCCAGGGTTTCCCTGACAACTGTTGCTGGCCCCCAAAGCGGAAGTGGGCGGGTCCTGGCGCCCTTAAGCCCCCTGCCATGCCCAGGCTTGCCCTGGCAACTGTTGCTGGCCCCCAAAGCGGAAGTGGGCGGGTCCTGGCGCCCTTAAGCAACCTGCCATGCCCAGGGTTGCCCTGGCAACTGTTGCTGGCCCCAAAGCGGATGTGGGCGGGGCTTGGCGCCCTTAAGCCCCCTGCCATGCCCAGGGTTGCCCTGGCAACTGTTGCTGGGCCCCAAAGCGGATGTGGGCGGGTCCTGGCACCCTCCAGCCCCCAGCCATGCCCAGGGTTGACCTGGCAACTGTTGCTGGCCCCCAAAGCGGAAGTGGGCGGGTCCTGGCGCCCTTAAGCCCCCAGCCATGCCCAGGGTTGCCCTGGCAACTGTTGCTGGCCCCCAAAGCGGAAGTGGGCGGGGCCTGGCGCCCTTAAGCAACCTGCCATGCCCAGGGTTGCCCTGGCAACTGTTGCTGGCCCCCAAAGCGGAAGTGGGCGGGTCATGGCGCCCTTAAGCCCCCTGCCATGCCCAGGCTTGCCCTGGCAACTGTTGCTGGCCCAAAAAGCAGAAGTGGGCGGGTCCTGGCGCCCTTAAGCCCCCAGCCATGCCCAGGGTTGCCCTGGCAACTGTTGCTGGCCCCCAAAGCGGAAGTGGGCGGGGCCTGACGCCCATAAGCAACCTGCCATGCCCAGGGTTGCCCTGGCAACTGTTGCTGGCCCCCAAAGCGGAAGTGGGCGGGGCCTGGCGCCCTTAAGCCCCCAGCCATGCCCAGGCTTGCCCTGGCAACTGTTGCTGGCCCCCAAAGCGGAAGTGGGCGGGTCCTCGCGCCCTTAAGCCCCCAGCCATGCCCAGGGTTGCCCTGGCAACTGTTGCTGTCCCCCAAAGCGGAAGTGGGCAGGTCCTGGCGCACTTAAGCCCCCTGCCATGCCCAGGGTTGCCCTGGCAACTGTTGCTGGCCCCAAAGCGGATGTGGGCGGGTCCTGGCGCCCTTAAGCCCCCAGCCATGCCCAGGGTTGCCCTGGCAACTGTTGCTGGCCCCCAAAGCGGAAGTGGGCGGGTCATGGCGCCCTTAAGCCCCCTACCATGCCCAGGGTTGCCGTGGCAACTGTTGCTGGCCCCCAAAGCGGAAGTGGGCGGGGCATGGCGCCCTTAAGCCCCCTGCCATGCCCAGGGTTGCCCTGGCAACTGTTGCTGGCCCCCAAAGCGGAAGTGGGCGGGGCCTGGCGCCCATAAGCAACCTGCCATGCCCAGGGTTGCCCTGGCAACTGTTGCTGGTCCCCAAAGCGGAAGTGGGCGGGGCCTGGCACCCTTAAGCCCCCAGCCATGCCCAGGGTTACCCTGGCAACTGTTGCTGGCCCCCAAAGCGGAAGTGGGTGGGTCCTGGCGCCCTTAAGCCCCGTGCCATGCCCAGGCTTGCCCTGGCAACTGTTGCTGGCCCCCAAAGCGGAAGTGGGCGGGTCCTGGTGCCCTTAAGCCCCCAGCCATGCCCAGGGTTGCCCTGGCAACTGTTGCTGGCCCCAAAGCGGATGTGGGCGGGTCCTGGCGCCCTTAAGCCCCCAGCCATGCCCAGGGTTGCCCTGGCAACTGTTGCTGGCCCCCAAAGCGGAAGTGGGCGGGTCCTGGCGCACTTAAGCCCCCTGCCATGCCCAGGGTTGCCCTGGCAACTGTTGCTGGCCCCCAAAGCGGAAGTGGGCGGGTCATGGCGCCCTTAAGCCCCCTGCCATGCCCAGGCTTGCCCTGGCAACTGTTGCTGGCCCCCAAAGCGGAAGTGGGCGGGTCCTGGCGCCCTTAAGCCCCCAGCCATGCCCAGGGTTGCCCTGGCAACTGTTGCTGGCCCCCAAAGCGGAAGTGGGCGGGTCCTGGCGCCCTTAAGCCCCCAGCCATGCCCAGGGTTGCCCTGGCAACTGTTGCTGGCCCCCAAAGCGGAAGTGGGCGGGTCCTGGCGCCCTTAAGCCCCCAGCCATGCCCAGGGTTGCCCTGGCAACTGTTGCTGGCCCCCAAAGCGGAAGTGGGCGGGTCCTGGCGCCCTTAAGCCCCCAGCCATGCCCAGGGTTGCCCTGGCAACTGTTGCTGGCCCCCAAAGCGGAAGTGGGCGGGGCCTGGCGCCCTTAAGCAACCTGCCATGCCCAAGGTTGCCCTGGCAACTGTCGCTGGCCCCAAAGCGGATGTGGGCGGGTCCTGGCGCCCTTAAGCCCCCAGCCATGCCCAGGGTTGCCCTGGCAACTGTTGCTGGCCCCCAAAGCGGAAGTGGGCGGGTCATGGCGCCCTTAAGCCCCCAGCCATGCCCAGGGTTGCCCTGGCAACTGTTGCTGGCCCCCAAAGCGGAAGTGGGCGGGGCCTGGCGCCCTTAAGCAACCTGCCATGCCCAGGGTTGCCCTGGCAACTGTTGCTGGCCCCAAAGCGAATGTGGGCGGGCCCTGGCACCCTCCAGCCCCCAGCCATGCCCAGGGTTGCCCTGGCAACTGTTGCTGGCCCCCAAAGCGGAAGTGGGCGGGGCCTGGCGCCCTTAAGCAACCTGCCATGCCCAGGGTTGCCCTGGCAACTGTTGCTGGCCCCAAAGCGGATGTGGGCGGGGCTTGGCGCCCTTAAGCCCACTGCCATGCCCAGGGTTGCCCTGGCAACTGTTGCTGGGCCCCAAAGCGGATGTGGGCGGGCCCTGGCACCCTCCAGCCCCCAGCCATGCCCAGGGTTGCCCTGGCAACTGTTGCTGGCCCCCAAAGCGGAAGTGGGCGGGGCCTGGCGCCCTTAAGCCCCCAGCCATGCCCAGGGTTGCCCTGGCAACTGTTGCTGGCCCCCAAAGCGGAAGTGGGCGGGTCCTGGCGCCCTTAAGCCCCCAGCCATGCCCAGGGTTGCCCTGGCAACTGTTGCTGCCCCCCAAAGCGGAAGTGGGTGGGTCATGGCGCCCTTAAGCCCCCTGCCATGCCCAGGCTTGCCCTGGCAACTGTTGCTGGCCCCCAAAGCGGAAGTGGGCGGGTCCTGGCGCCATTAAGCCCCCAGCCATGCCCAGGGTTGCCCTGGCAACTGTTGCTGGCCCCCAAAGCGGAAGTGGGCGGGTCCTGGCGCACTTAAGCCCCCTGCCATGCCCAGGGTTGCCCTGGCAACTGTTGCTGGCCCCCAAAGCGGAAGTGGGCGGGTCCTGGCGCCCTTAAGCCCCCAGCCATGCCCAGGGTTGCCCTGGCAACTGTTACTGGCCCCCAAAGCGGAAGTGGGCGGGGCCTGACGCCCATAAGCAACCTGCCATGCCCAGGGTTGCCCTGGCAACTGTTGCTGGCCCCCAAAGCGGAAGTGGGCGGGGCCTGGCGCCCTTAAGCCCCCAGCCATGCCCAGGCTTGCCCTGGCAACTGTTGCTGGCCCCCAAAGCGGAAGTGGGCGGGTCCTCGCGCCCTTAAGCCCCCAGCCATGCCCAGGGTTGCCCTGGCAACTGTTGCTGTCCCCCAAAGCGGAAGTGGGCGGGTCCTGGCGCACTTAAGCCCCCTGCCATGCCCAGGGTTGCCCTGGCAACTGTTGCTGGCCCCCAAAGCGGAAGTGGGCGGGTCCTGGCGCCCTTAAGCCCCCAGCCATGCCCAGGGTTGCCCTGGCAACTGTTGCTGGCCCCCAAAGCGGAAGTGGGCGGGTCCTGGCGCCCTTAAGCCCCCAGCCATGCCCAGGGTTGCCCTGGCAACTGTTGCTGGCCCCCAAAGCGGAAGTGGGCGGGGCATGGCGCCCTTAAGCAACCTGCCATGCCCAGGGTTGCCCTGGCAACTGTTGCTGGCCCCAAAGCGGATGTGGGCGGGGCTTGGCGCCCTTAAGCCCCCTGCCATGCCCAGGGTTGCCCTGGCAACTGTTGCTGGGCCCCAAAGCGGATGTGGGCGGGCCCTGGCACCCTCCAGCCCCCAGCCATGCCCAGGGTTGCCCTGGCAACTGTTGCTGGCCCCCAAAGCGGAAGTGGGCGGGGCCTGGCGCCCTTAAGCAACCTGCCATGCCCAGGGTTGCCGTGGCAACTGTTGCTGGCCCCCAAAGCGGAAGTGGGCGGGGCATGGCGCCCTTAAGCCCCCTGCCATGCCCAGGCTTGTCCTGGCAACTGTTGCTGGCCCAAAAAGCGGAAGTGGGCGGGTCCTGGCGCCCTTAAGCCCCCAGCCATGCCCAGGGTTGCCCTGGCAACTGTTGCTGGCCCCCAAAGCGGAAGTGGGCGGGGCCTGGCGCCCATAAGCAACCTGCCATGCCCAGGGTTGTCCTGGCAACTGTTGCTGGCCCAAAAAGCGGAAGTGGGCGGGTCCTGGCGCCCTTAAGCCCCCAGCCATGCCCAGGGTTGCCCTGGCAACTGTTGCTGGCCCCCAAAGCGGAAGTGGGCGGGGCCTGGCGCCCATAAGCAACCTGCCATGCCCAGGGTTGCCCTGGCAACTGTTGCTGGCCCCCAAAGCGGAAGTGGGCGGGTCATGGCGCCCTTAAGCAACCTGCCATGCCCAGGGTTGCCCTGGCAACTGTTGCTGGCCCCCAAAGCGGAAGTGGGCGGGTCATGGCGCCCTTAAGCCCCCTGCCATGCCCAGGCTTGCCCTTGCAACTGTTGCTGGCCCCCAAAGCGGAAGTGGGCGGGTCCTGGCGCCCTTAAGCCCCCAACCATGCCCAGGCTTGCCCTGGCAACTGTTGCTGGCCCCCAAAGCGGAAGTGGGCGGGTCCTGGCTCCCTTAAGCCCCCAGCCATGCCCAGGGTTGCCCTGGCAACTGTTGCTGGCCCCCAAAGCGGAAGTGGGCGGGTCCTGGCGCACTTAAGCCCCCTGCCATGCCCAGGGTTGCCCTGGCAACTGTTGCTGGCCCCCAAAGCGGAAGTGGGCGGGTTCTGGCGCCCTTAAGCCCCCAGCCATGCCCAGGGTTGCCCTGGCAACTGTTGCTGGCCCCCAAAGCGGAAGTGGGCGGGTCATGGCACCCTTAAGCCCCCTGCCATGCCCAGGCTTGCCCTGGCAACTGTTGCTGGCCCCCAAAGCGGAAGTGGGCGGGTCATGGCACCCTTAAGCCCCCTGCCATGCCCAGGCTTGCCCTGGCAACTGTTGCTGGCCCCCAAAGCGGAAGTGGGCGGGTCCTGGCGCCCTTAAGCCCCCAGCCATGCCCAGGCTTGCCCTGGCAACTGTTGCTGGCCCCCAAAGCGGAAGTGGGCGGGTCCTGGCGCCCTTAAGCCCCCAGCCATG
Source organism: Crinia signifera (assembly GCF_055691185.1). Lineage (NCBI taxonomy): Eukaryota > Metazoa > Chordata > Amphibia > Anura > Myobatrachidae > Crinia > Crinia signifera. Next base: position 37,448,363 of record NC_139219.1, read on the forward strand.
CCCAGGGTTGCCCTGGCAACTGTTGCTGGCCCCCAAAGCGGAAGTGGGCGGGTCCTGGCGCACAAAAGCCCCCTGCCATGCCCAGGGTTGCCCTGGCAACTGTTGCTGGCCCCCAAAGCGGAAGTGGGCGGGTCCTGGCGCCCTTAAGCCCCCAGCCATGCCCAGGGTTGCCCTGACAACTGTTGCTGGCCCCCAAAGCGGAAGTGGGCGGGGCCTGGCGCCCTTAAGCAACCTGCCATGCCCAGGGTTGCCGTGGCAACTGTTGCTGGCCCCCAAAGCGGAAGTGGGCGGGGCATGGCGCCCTTAAGCCCCCTGCCATGCCCAGGCTTGTCCTAGCAACTGTTGCTGGCCCAAAAAGCGGAAGTGGGCGGGTCCTGGCGCCCTTAAGCCCCCAGCCATGCCCAGGGTTGCCCTGGCAACTGTTGCTGGCCCCCAAAGCGGAAGTGGGCGGGGCCTGGCGCCCATAAGCAACCTGCCATGCCCAGGGTTGTCCTGGCAACTGTTGCTGGCCCAAAAAGCGGAAGTGGGCGGGTCCTGGCGCCCTTAAGCCCCCAGCCATGCCCATGGTTGCCCTGGCAACTGTTGCTGGCCCCCAAAGCGGAAGTGGGCGGGGCCTGGCGCCCATAAGCAACCTGCCATGCCCAGGGTTGCCCTGGCAACTGTTGCTGGCCCCCAAAGCGGAAGTGGGCGGGTCATGGCGCCTTTAAGCAACCTGCCATGCCCAGGGTTGCCCTGGCAACTGTTGCTGGCCCCCAAAGCGGAAGTGGGCGGGTCATGGCGCCCTTAAGCCCCCTGCCATGCCCAGGCTTGCCCTGGCAACTGTTGCTGGCCCCCAAAGCGGAAGTGGGCGGGTCCTGGCGCCCTTAAGCCCCCAACCATGCCCAGGCTTGCCCTGGCAACTGTTGCTGGCCCCCAAAGCGGAAGTGGGCGGGTCCTGGCGCCCTTAAGCCCCCAGCCATGCCCAGGGTTGCCCTGGCAACTGTTGCTGGCCCCCAAAGCGGAAGTGGGCGGGTCCTGGCGCACTTAAGCCCCCTGCCATGCCCAGGGTTGCCCTGGCAACTGTTGCTGGCCCCCAAAGCGGAAGTGGGCGGGTTCTGGCGCCCTTAAGCCCCCAGCCATGCCCAGGGTTGCCCTGGCAACTGTTGCTGGCCCCCAAAGCGGAAGTGGGCGGGTCATGGCACCCTTAAGCCCCCTGCCATGCCCAGGCTTGCCCTGGCAACTGTTGCTGGCCCCCAAAGCGGAAGTGGGCGGGTCATGGCACCCTTAAGCCCCCTGCCATGCCCAGGCTTGCCCTGGCAACTGTTGCTGGCCCCCAAAGCGGAAGTGGGCGGGTCATGGCGCCCTTAAGCCCCCTACCATGCCCAGGGTTGCCGTGGCAACTGTTGCTGGCCCCCAAAGCGGAAGTGGGCGGGGCATGGCGCCCTTAAGCCCCCTGCCATGCCCAGGGTTGCCCTGGCAACTGTTGCTGGCCCCCAAAGCGGAAGTGGGCGGGGCCTGGCGCCCATAAGCAACCTGCCATGCCCAGGGTTGCCCTGGCAACTGTTGCTGGTCCCCAAAGCGGAAGTGGGCGGGGCCTGGCACCCTTAAGCCCCCAGCCATGCCCAGGGTTACCCTGGCAACTGTTGCTGGCCCCCAAAGCGGAAGTGGGTGGGTCCTGGCGCCCTTAAGCCCCGTGCCATGCCCAGGCTTGCCCTGGCAACTGTTGCTGGCCCCCAAAGCGGAAGTGGGCGGGTCCTGGTGCCCTTAAGCCCCCAGCCATGCCCAGGGTTGCCCTGGCAACTGTTGCTGGCCCCAAAGCGGATGTGGGCGGGTCCTGGCGCCCTTAAGCCCCCAGCCATGCCCAGGGTTGCCCTGGCAACTGTTGCTGGCCCCCAAAGCGGAAGTGGGCGGGTCCTGGCGCACTTAAGCCCCCTGCCATGCCCAGGGTTGCCCTGGCAACTGTTGCTGGCCCCCAAAGCGGAAGTGGGCGGGTCATGGCGCCCTTAAGCCCCCTGCCATGCCCAGGCTTGCCCTGGCAACTGTTGCTGGCCCCCAAAGCGGAAGTGGGCGGGTCCTGGCGCCCTTAAGCCCCCAGCCATGCCCAGGGTTGCCCTGGCAACTGTTGCTGGCCCCCAAAGCGGAAGTGGGCGGGTCCTGGCGCCCTTAAGCCCCCAGCCATGCCCAGGGTTGCCCTGGCAACTGTTGCTGGCCCCCAAAGCGGAAGTGGGCGGGTCCTGGCGCCCTTAAGCCCCCAGCCATGCCCAGGGTTGCCCTGGCAACTGTTGCTGGCCCCCAAAGCGGAAGTGGGCGGGTCCTGGCGCCCTTAAGCCCCCAGCCATGCCCAGGGTTGCCCTGGCAACTGTTGCTGGCCCCCAAAGCGGAAGTGGGCGGGGCCTGGCGCCCTTAAGCAACCTGCCATGCCCAAGGTTGCCCTGGCAACTGTCGCTGGCCCCAAAGCGGATGTGGGCGGGTCCTGGCGCCCTTAAGCCCCCAGCCATGCCCAGGGTTGCCCTGGCAACTGTTGCTGGCCCCCAAAGCGGAAGTGGGCGGGTCATGGCGCCCTTAAGCCCCCAGCCATGCCCAGGGTTGCCCTGGCAACTGTTGCTGGCCCCCAAAGCGGAAGTGGGCGGGGCCTGGCGCCCTTAAGCAACCTGCCATGCCCAGGGTTGCCCTGGCAACTGTTGCTGGCCCCAAAGCGAATGTGGGCGGGCCCTGGCACCCTCCAGCCCCCAGCCATGCCCAGGGTTGCCCTGGCAACTGTTGCTGGCCCCCAAAGCGGAAGTGGGCGGGGCCTGGCGCCCTTAAGCAACCTGCCATGCCCAGGGTTGCCCTGGCAACTGTTGCTGGCCCCAAAGCGGATGTGGGCGGGGCTTGGCGCCCTTAAGCCCACTGCCATGCCCAGGGTTGCCCTGGCAACTGTTGCTGGGCCCCAAAGCGGATGTGGGCGGGCCCTGGCACCCTCCAGCCCCCAGCCATGCCCAGGGTTGCCCTGGCAACTGTTGCTGGCCCCCAAAGCGGAAGTGGGCGGGGCCTGGCGCCCTTAAGCCCCCAGCCATGCCCAGGGTTGCCCTGGCAACTGTTGCTGGCCCCCAAAGCGGAAGTGGGCGGGTCCTGGCGCCCTTAAGCCCCCAGCCATGCCCAGGGTTGCCCTGGCAACTGTTGCTGCCCCCCAAAGCGGAAGTGGGTGGGTCATGGCGCCCTTAAGCCCCCTGCCATGCCCAGGCTTGCCCTGGCAACTGTTGCTGGCCCCCAAAGCGGAAGTGGGCGGGTCCTGGCGCCATTAAGCCCCCAGCCATGCCCAGGGTTGCCCTGGCAACTGTTGCTGGCCCCCAAAGCGGAAGTGGGCGGGTCCTGGCGCACTTAAGCCCCCTGCCATGCCCAGGGTTGCCCTGGCAACTGTTGCTGGCCCCCAAAGCGGAAGTGGGCGGGTCCTGGCGCCCTTAAGCCCCCAGCCATGCCCAGGGTTGCCCTGGCAACTGTTACTGGCCCCCAAAGCGGAAGTGGGCGGGGCCTGACGCCCATAAGCAACCTGCCATGCCCAGGGTTGCCCTGGCAACTGTTGCTGGCCCCCAAAGCGGAAGTGGGCGGGGCCTGGCGCCCTTAAGCCCCCAGCCATGCCCAGGCTTGCCCTGGCAACTGTTGCTGGCCCCCAAAGCGGAAGTGGGCGGGTCCTCGCGCCCTTAAGCCCCCAGCCATGCCCAGGGTTGCCCTGGCAACTGTTGCTGTCCCCCAAAGCGGAAGTGGGCGGGTCCTGGCGCACTTAAGCCCCCTGCCATGCCCAGGGTTGCCCTGGCAACTGTTGCTGGCCCCCAAAGCGGAAGTGGGCGGGTCCTGGCGCCCTTAAGCCCCCAGCCATGCCCAGGGTTGCCCTGGCAACTGTTGCTGGCCCCCAAAGCGGAAGTGGGCGGGTCCTGGCGCCCTTAAGCCCCCAGCCATGCCCAGGGTTGCCCTGGCAACTGTTGCTGGCCCCCAAAGCGGAAGTGGGCGGGGCATGGCGCCCTTAAGCAACCTGCCATGCCCAGGGTTGCCCTGGCAACTGTTGCTGGCCCCAAAGCGGATGTGGGCGGGGCTTGGCGCCCTTAAGCCCCCTGCCATGCCCAGGGTTGCCCTGGCAACTGTTGCTGGGCCCCAAAGCGGATGTGGGCGGGCCCTGGCACCCTCCAGCCCCCAGCCATGCCCAGGGTTGCCCTGGCAACTGTTGCTGGCCCCCAAAGCGGAAGTGGGCGGGGCCTGGCGCCCTTAAGCAACCTGCCATGCCCAGGGTTGCCGTGGCAACTGTTGCTGGCCCCCAAAGCGGAAGTGGGCGGGGCATGGCGCCCTTAAGCCCCCTGCCATGCCCAGGCTTGTCCTGGCAACTGTTGCTGGCCCAAAAAGCGGAAGTGGGCGGGTCCTGGCGCCCTTAAGCCCCCAGCCATGCCCAGGGTTGCCCTGGCAACTGTTGCTGGCCCCCAAAGCGGAAGTGGGCGGGGCCTGGCGCCCATAAGCAACCTGCCATGCCCAGGGTTGTCCTGGCAACTGTTGCTGGCCCAAAAAGCGGAAGTGGGCGGGTCCTGGCGCCCTTAAGCCCCCAGCCATGCCCAGGGTTGCCCTGGCAACTGTTGCTGGCCCCCAAAGCGGAAGTGGGCGGGGCCTGGCGCCCATAAGCAACCTGCCATGCCCAGGGTTGCCCTGGCAACTGTTGCTGGCCCCCAAAGCGGAAGTGGGCGGGTCATGGCGCCCTTAAGCAACCTGCCATGCCCAGGGTTGCCCTGGCAACTGTTGCTGGCCCCCAAAGCGGAAGTGGGCGGGTCATGGCGCCCTTAAGCCCCCTGCCATGCCCAGGCTTGCCCTTGCAACTGTTGCTGGCCCCCAAAGCGGAAGTGGGCGGGTCCTGGCGCCCTTAAGCCCCCAACCATGCCCAGGCTTGCCCTGGCAACTGTTGCTGGCCCCCAAAGCGGAAGTGGGCGGGTCCTGGCTCCCTTAAGCCCCCAGCCATGCCCAGGGTTGCCCTGGCAACTGTTGCTGGCCCCCAAAGCGGAAGTGGGCGGGTCCTGGCGCACTTAAGCCCCCTGCCATGCCCAGGGTTGCCCTGGCAACTGTTGCTGGCCCCCAAAGCGGAAGTGGGCGGGTTCTGGCGCCCTTAAGCCCCCAGCCATGCCCAGGGTTGCCCTGGCAACTGTTGCTGGCCCCCAAAGCGGAAGTGGGCGGGTCATGGCACCCTTAAGCCCCCTGCCATGCCCAGGCTTGCCCTGGCAACTGTTGCTGGCCCCCAAAGCGGAAGTGGGCGGGTCATGGCACCCTTAAGCCCCCTGCCATGCCCAGGCTTGCCCTGGCAACTGTTGCTGGCCCCCAAAGCGGAAGTGGGCGGGTCCTGGCGCCCTTAAGCCCCCAGCCATGCCCAGGCTTGCCCTGGCAACTGTTGCTGGCCCCCAAAGCGGAAGTGGGCGGGTCCTGGCGCCCTTAAGCCCCCAGCCATGCCCAGGGTTGCCCTGGCAACTGTTGCTGGCCCCCAAAGCGGAAGTGGGCGGGTCCTGGCGCACAAAAGCCCCCTGCCATGCCCAGGGTTGCCCTGGCAACTGTTGCTGGCCCCCAAAGCGGAAGTGGGCGGGTCCTGGCGCCCTTAAGCCCCCAGCCATGCCCAGGGTTGCCCTGACAACTGTTGCTGGCCCCCAAAGCGGAAGTGGGCGGGGCCTGGCGCCCTTAAGCAACCTGCCATGCCCAGGGTTGCCGTGGCAACTGTTGCTGGCCCCCAAAGCGGAAGTGGGCGGGGCATGGCGCCCTTAAGCCCCCTGCCATGCCCAGGCTTGTCCTAGCAACTGTTGCTGGCCCAAAAAGCGGAAGTGGGCGGGTCCTGGCGCCCTTAAGCCCCCAGCCATGCCCAGGGTTGCCCTGGCAACTGTTGCTGGCCCCCAAAGCGGAAGTGGGCGGGGCCTGGCGCCCATAAGCAACCTGCCATGCCCAGGGTTGTCCTGGCAACTGTTGCTGGCCCAAAAAGCGGAAGTGGGCGGGTCCTGGCGCCCTTAAGCCCCCAGCCATGCCCATGGTTGCCCTGGCAACTGTTGCTGGCCCCCAAAGCGGAAGTGGGCGGGGCCTGGCGCCCATAAGCAACCTGCCATGCCCAGGGTTGCCCTGGCAACTGTTGCTGGCCCCCAAAGCGGAAGTGGGCGGGTCATGGCGCCTTTAAGCAACCTGCCATGCCCAGGGTTGCCCTGGCAACTGTTGCTGGCCCCCAAAGCGGAAGTGGGCGGGTCATGGCGCCCTTAAGCCCCCTGCCATGCCCAGGCTTGCCCTGGCAACTGTTGCTGGCCCCCAAAGCGGAAGTGGGCGGGTCCTGGCGCCCTTAAGCCCCCAACCATGCCCAGGCTTGCCCTGGCAACTGTTGCTGGCCCCCAAAGCGGAAGTGGGCGGGTCCTGGCGCCCTTAAGCCCCCAGCCATGCCCAGGGTTGCCCTGGCAACTGTTGCTGGCCCCCAAAGCGGAAGTGGGCGGGTCCTGGCGCACTTAAGCCCCCTGCCATGCCCAGGGTTGCCCTGGCAACTGTTGCTGGCCCCCAAAGCGGAAGTGGGCGGGTTCTGGCGCCCTTAAGCCCCCAGCCATGCCCAGGGTTGCCCTGGCAACTGTTGCTGGCCCCCAAAGCGGAAGTGGGCGGGTCATGGCACCCTTAAGCCCCCTGCCATGCCCAGGCTTGCCCTGGCAACTGTTGCTGGCCCCCAAAGCGGAAGTGGGCGGGTCATGGCACCCTTAAGCCCCCTGCCATGCCCAGGCTTGCCCTGGCAACTGTTGCTGGCCCCCAAAGCGGAAGTGGGCGGGTCCTGGCGCCCTTAAGCCCCCAGCCATGCCCAGGCTTGCCCTGGCAACTGTTGCTGGCCCCCAAAGCGGAAGTGGGCGGGTCCTGGCGCCCTTAAGCCCCCAGCCATGCCCAGGGTTGCCCTGGCAACTGTTGCTGGCCCCCAAAGCGGAAGTGGGCGGGTCCTGGCGCACAAAAGCCCCCTGCCATGCCCAGGGTTGCCCTGGCAACTGTTGCTGGCCCCCAAAGCGGAAGTGGGCGGGTCCTGGCGCCCTTAAGCCCCCAGCCATGCCCAGGGTTGCCCTGGCAACTGTTGCTGGCCCCCAAAGCGGAAGTGGGCGGGTCCTGGCGCCCTTAAGCCCCCAACAATGCCAAGGGTTGCCCTGGCAACTGTTGCTGGCCCCCAAAGCGGAAGTGGGCGGGGCCTGGCGCCCTTAAGCAACCTGCCATGCCCAGGGTTGCCCTGGCAACTGTTGCTGGCCCCCAAAGCGGAAGTGGGCGGGTCCTGGCGCCCTTAAGCCCCCAGCCATGCCCAGGCTTGCCCTGGCAACTGTTGCTGGCCCCCAAAGCGGAAGTGGGCGGGTCCTGGCGCCCTTAAGCCCCTAGCCATGCCCAGGGTTGCCCTGGCAACTGTTGCTGTCCCCCAAAGCGGAAGTGGGCAGGTCCTGGCGCACTTAAGCCCCCTGCCATGCCCAGGGTTGCCCTGGCAACTGTTGCTGGCCCCCAAAGCGGAAGTGGGCGGGTCCTGGCGCCCTTAAGCCCCCAGCCATGCCCAGGGTTGCCCTGGCAACTGTTGCTGGCCCCCAAAGCGGAAGTGGGCGGGGCCTGGCGCCCATAAGCAACCTGCCATGCCCAGGGTTGCCCTGGCAACTGTTGCTGGCCCCCAAAGCGGAAGTGGGCGGGTCCTGGCGCCCTTAAGCCCCCAGCCATGCCCAGGGTTGCCCTGGCAACTGTTGCTGGCCCCCAAAGCGGAAGTGGGCGGGGCATGGCGCCCTTAAGCAACCTGCCATGCCCAGGGTTGCCCTGGCAACTGTTGCTGGCCCCAAAGCGGATGTGGGCGGGGCTTGGCGCCCTTAAGCCCCCTGCCATGCCCAGGGTTGCCCTGGCAACTGTTGCTGGGCCCCAAAGCGGATGTGGGCGGGCCCTGGCACCCTCCAGCCCCCAGCCATGCCCAGGGTTGCCCTGGCAACTGTTGCTGGCCCCCAAAGCGGAAGTGGGCGGGGCCTGGCGCCCTTAAGCAACCTGCCATGCCCAGGGTTGCCGTGGCAACTGTTGCTGGCCCCCAAAGCGGAAGTGGGCGGGGCATGGCGCCCTTAAGCCCCCTGCCATGCCCAGGCTTGTCCTGGCAACTGTTGCTGGCCCAAAAAGCGGAAGTGGGCGGGTCCTGGCGCCCTTAAGCCCCCAGCCATGCCCAGGGTTGCCCTGGCAACTGTTGCTGGCCCCCAAAGCGGAAGTGGGCGGGGCCTGGCGCCCATAAGCAACCTGCCATGCCCAGGGTTGTCCTGGCAACTGTTGCTGGCCCAAAAAGCGGAAGTGGGCGGGTCCTGGCGCCCTTAAGCCCCCAGCCATGCCCAGGGTTGCCCTGGCAACTGTTGCTGGCCCCCAAAGCGGAAGTGGGCGGGGCCTGGCGCCCATAAGCAACCTGCCATGCCCAGGGTTGCCCTGGCAACTGTTGCTGGCCCCCAAAGCGGAAGTGGGCGGGTCATGGCGCCCTTAAGCAACCTGCCATGCCCAGGGTTGCCCTGGCAACTGTTGCTGGCCCCCAAAGCGGAAGTGGGCGGGTCATGGCGCCCTTAAGCCCCCTGCCATGCCCAGGCTTGCCCTTGCAACTGTTGCTGGCCCCCAAAGCGGAAGTGGGCGGGTCCTGGCGCCCTTAAGCCCCCAACCATGCCCAGGCTTGCCCTGGCAACTGTTGCTGGCCCCCAAAGCGGAAGTGGGCGAGTCCTGGCTCCCTTAAGCCCCCAGCCATGCCCAGGGTTGCCCTGGCAACTGTTGCTGGCCCCCAAAGCGGAAGTGGGCGGGTCCTGGCGCACTTAAGCCCCCTGCCATGCCCAGGGTTGCCCTGGCAACTGTTGCTGGCCCCCAAAGCGGAAGTGGGCGGGTTCTGGTGCCCTTAAGCCCCCAGCCATGCCCAGGGTTGCCCTGGCAACTGTTGCTGGCCCCCAAAGCGGAAGTGGGCGGGTCATGGCACCCTTAAGCCCCCTGCCATGCCCAGGCTTGCCCTGGCAACTGTTGCTGGCCCCCAAAGCGGAAGTGGGCGGGTCCTGGCGCCCTTAAGCCCCCAGCCATGCCCAGGCTTGCCCTGGCAACTGTTGCTGGCCCCCAAAGCGGAAGTGGGCGGGTCCTGGCGCCCTTAAGCCCCCAGCCATGCCCAGGGTTGCCCTGGCAACTGTTGCTGGCCCCCAAAGCGGAAGTGGGCGGGTCCTGGCGCACAAAAGCCCCCTGCCATGCCCAGGGTTGCCCTGGCAACTGTTGCTGGCCCCCAAAGCGGAAGTGGGCGGGTCCTGGCGCCCTTAAGCCCCCAGCCATGCCCAGGGTTGCCCTGGCAACTGTTGCTGGCCCCCAAAGCGGAAGTGGGCGGGTCCTGGCGCCCTTAAGCCCCCAGCAATGCCAAGGGTTGCCCTGGCAACTGTTGCTGGCCCCCAAAGCGGAAGTGGGCGGGTCATGGCGCCCTTAAGCAACCTGCCATGCCCAGGGTTGCCCTGGCAACTGTTGCTGGCCCCCAAAGCGGAAGTGGGCGGGTCATGGCGCCCTTAAGCCCCCTGCCATGCCCAGGCTTGCCCTGGCAACTGTTGCTGGCCCCCAAAGCGGAAGTGGGCGGGTCCTGGCGCCCTTAAGCCCCCAGCCATGCCCAGGCTTGCCCTGGCAACTGTTGCTGGCCCCCAAAGCGGAAGTGGGCGGGTCCTGGCGCCCTTAAGCCCCCAGCCATGCCCAGGGTTGCCCTGGCAACTGTTGCTGTCCCCCAAAGCGGAAGTGGGCAGGTCCTGGCGCACTTAAGCCCCCTGCCATGCCCAGGGTTGCCCTGACAACTGTTGCTGGCCCCCAAAGCGGAAGTGGGCGGGGCCTGGCGCCCTTAAGCCCCCTGCCATGCCCAGGGTTGCCCTGGCAACTGTTGCTGGCCCCCAAAGCGGAAGTGGGCGGGTCCTGGCGCCCTTAAGCCCCCAGCCATGCCCAGGGTTGCCCTGGCAACTGTTGCTGGCCCCCAAAGCGGAAGTGGGCGGGTCCTGGCGCCCTTAAGCCCCCAGCCATGCCCAGGGTTGCCCTGGCAACTGTTGCTGGCCCCCAAAGCGGAAGTGGGCGGGTCCTGGCGCCCTTAAGCCCCCAGCCATGCCCAGGGTTTCCCTGGCAACTGTTGCTGGCCCCCAAAGCGGAAGTGGGCGGGTCCTGGCTCCCTTAAGCCCCCAGCCATGCCCAGGGTTTCCCTGGCAACTGTTGCTGGCCCCCAAAGCGGAAGTGGGCGGGTCCTGGCGCCCTTAAGCCCCCTGCCATGCCCAGGCTTGCCCTGGCAACTGTTGCTGGCCCCCAAAGCGGAAGTGGGCGGGTCCTGGCGCCCTTAAGCAACCTGCCATGCCCAGGGTTGCCCTGGCAACTGTTGCTGGCCCCAAAGCGGATGTGGGCGGGGCTTGGCGCCCTTAAGCCCCCTGCCATGCCCAGGGTTGCCCTGGCAACTGTTGCTGGGCCCCAAAGCGGATGTGGGCGGGTCCTGGCACCCTCCAGCCCCCAGCCATGCCCAGGGTTGACCTGGCAACTGTTGCTGGCCCCCAAAGCGGAAGTGGGCGGGTCCTGGCGCCCTTAAGCCCCCAGCCATGCCCAGGGTTGCCCTGGCAACTGTTGCTGGCCCCCAAAGCGGAAGTGGGCGGGGCCTGGCGCCCTTAAGCAACCTGCCATGCCCAGGGTTGCCCTGGCAACTGTTGCTGGCCCCCAAAGCGGAAGTGGGCGGGTCATGGCGCCCTTAAGCCCCCTGCCATGCCCAGGCTTGCCCTGGCAACTGTTGCTGGCCCAAAAAGCAGAAGTGGGCGGGTCCTGGCGCCCTTAAGCCCCCAGCCATGCCCAGGGTTGCCCTGGCAACTGTTGCTGGCCCCCAAAGCGGAAGTGGGCGGGGCCTGACGCCCATAAGCAACCTGCCATGCCCAGGGTTGCCCTGGCAACTGTTGCTGGCCCCCAAAGCGGAAGTGGGCGGGGCCTGGCGCCCTTAAGCCCCCAGCCATGCCCAGGCTTGCCCTGGCAACTGTTGCTGGCCCCCAAAGCGGAAGTGGGCGGGTCCTCGCGCCCTTAAGCCCCCAGCCATGCCCAGGGTTGCCCTGGCAACTGTTGCTGTCCCCCAAAGCGGAAGTGGGCAGGTCCTGGCGCACTTAAGCCCCCTGCCATGCCCAGGGTTGCCCTGGCAACTGTTGCTGGCCCCAAAGCGGATGTGGGCGGGTCCTGGCGCCCTTAAGCCCCCAGCCATGCCCAGGGTTGCCCTGGCAACTGTTGCTGGCCCCCAAAGCGGAAGTGGGCGGGTCATGGCGCCCTTAAGCCCCCTACCATGCCCAGGGTTGCCGTGGCAACTGTTGCTGGCCCCCAAAGCGGAAGTGGGCGGGGCATGGCGCCCTTAAGCCCCCTGCCATGCCCAGGGTTGCCCTGGCAACTGTTGCTGGCCCCCAAAGCGGAAGTGGGCGGGGCCTGGCGCCCATAAGCAACCTGCCATGCCCAGGGTTGCCCTGGCAACTGTTGCTGGTCCCCAAAGCGGAAGTGGGCGGGGCCTGGCACCCTTAAGCCCCCAGCCATGCCCAGGGTTACCCTGGCAACTGTTGCTGGCCCCCAAAGCGGAAGTGGGTGGGTCCTGGCGCCCTTAAGCCCCGTGCCATGCCCAGGCTTGCCCTGGCAACTGTTGCTGGCCCCCAAAGCGGAAGTGGGCGGGTCCTGGTGCCCTTAAGCCCCCAGCCATGCCCAGGGTTGCCCTGGCAACTGTTGCTGGCCCCAAAGCGGATGTGGGCGGGTCCTGGCGCCCTTAAGCCCCCAGCCATGCCCAGGGTTGCCCTGGCAACTGTTGCTGGCCCCCAAAGCGGAAGTGGGCGGGTCCTGGCGCACTTAAGCCCCCTGCCATGCCCAGGGTTGCCCTGGCAACTGTTGCTGGCCCCCAAAGCGGAAGTGGGCGGGTCATGGCGCCCTTAAGCCCCCTGCCATGCCCAGGCTTGCCCTGGCAACTGTTGCTGGCCCCCAAAGCGGAAGTGGGCGGGTCCTGGCGCCCTTAAGCCCCCAGCCATGCCCAGGGTTGCCCTGGCAACTGTTGCTGGCCCCCAAAGCGGAAGTGGGCGGGTCCTGGCGCCCTTAAGCCCCCAGCCATGCCCAGGGTTGCCCTGGCAACTGTTGCTGGCCCCCAAAGCGGAAGTGGGCGGGTCCTGGCGCCCTTAAGCCCCCAGCCATGCCCAGGGTTGCCCTGGCAACTGTTGCTGGCCCCCAAAGCGGAAGTGGGCGGGTCCTGGCGCCCTTAAGCCCCCAGCCATGCCCAGGGTTGCCCTGGCAACTGTTGCTGGCCCCCAAAGCGGAAGTGGGCGGGTCCTGGCGCCCTTAAGCCCCCAGCCATGCCCAGGGTTGCCCTGGCAACTGTTGCTGGCCCCCAAAGCGGAAGTGGGCGGGTCCTGGCGCCCTTAAGCCCCCAGCCATGCCCAGGGTTGCCCTGGCAACTGTTGCTGGCCCCCAAAGCGGAAGTGGGCGGGTCCTGGCGCCCTTAAGCCCCCAGCCATGCCCAGGGTTGCCCTGGCAACTGTTGCTGGCCCCCAAAGCGGAAGTGGGCGGGGCCTGGCGCCCTTAAGCAACCTGCCATGCCCAAGGTTGCCCTGGCAACTGTCGCTGGCCCCAAAGCGGATGTGGGCGGGTCCTGGCGCCCTTAAGCCCCCAGCCATGCCCAGGGTTGCCCTGGCAACTGTTGCTGGCCCCCAAAGCGGAAGTGGGCGGGTCATGGCGCCCTTAAGCCCCCAGCCATGCCCAGGGTTGCCCTGGCAACTGTTGCTGGCCCCCAAAGCGGAAGTGGGCGGGGCCTGGCGCCCTTAAGCAACCTGCCATGCCCAGGGTTGCCCTGGCAACTGTTGCTGGCCCCAAAGCGAATGTGGGCGGGCCCTGGCACCCTCCAGCCCCCAGCCATGCCCAGGGTTGCCCTGGCAACTGTTGCTGGCCCCCAAAGCGGAAGTGGGCGGGGCCTGGCGCCCTTAAGCAACCTGCCATGCCCAGGGTTGCCCTGGCAACTGTTGCTGGCCCCAAAGCGGATGTGGGCGGGGCTTGGCGCCCTTAAGCCCACTGCCATGCCCAGGGTTGCCCTGGCAACTGTTGCTGGGCCCCAAAGCGGATGTGGGCGGGCCCTGGCACCCTCCAGCCCCCAGCCATGCCCAGGGTTGCCCTGGCAACTGTTGCTGGCCCCCAAAGCGGAAGTGGGCGGGGCCTGGCGCCCTTAAGCCCCCAGCCATGCCCAGGGTTGCCCTGGCAACTGTTGCTGGCCCCCAAAGCGGAAGTGGGCGGGTCCTGGCGCCCTTAAGCCCCCAGCCATGCCCAGGGTTGCCCTGGCAACTGTTGCTGCCCCCCAAAGCGGAAGTGGGTGGGTCATGGCGCCCTTAAGCCCCCTGCCATGCCCAGGCTTGCCCTGGCAACTGTTGCTGGCCCCCAAAGCGGAAGTGGGCGGGTCCTGGCGCCATTAAGCCCCCAGCCATGCCCAGGGTTGCCCTGGCAACTGTTGCTGGCCCCCAAAGCGGAAGTGGGCGGGTCCTGGCGCACTTAAGCCCCCTGCCATGCCCAGGGTTGCCCTGGCAACTGTTGCTGGCCCCCAAAGCGGAAGTGGGCGGGTCCTGGCGCCCTTAAGCCCCCAGCCATGCCCAGGGTTGCCCTGGCAACTGTTACTGGCCCCCAAAGCGGAAGTGGGCGGGGCCTGACGCCCATAAGCAACCTGCCATGCCCAGGGTTGCCCTGGCAACTGTTGCTGGCCCCCAAAGCGGAAGTGGGCGGGGCCTGGCGCCCTTAAGCCCCCAGCCATGCCCAGGCTTGCCCTGGCAACTGTTGCTGGCCCCCAAAGCGGAAGTGGGCGGGTCCTCGCGCCCTTAAGCCCCCAGCCATGCCCAGGGTTGCCCTGGCAACTGTTGCTGTCCCCCAAAGCGGAAGTGGGCGGGTCCTGGCGCACTTAAGCCCCCTGCCATGCCCAGGGTTGCCCTGGCAACTGTTGCTGGCCCCCAAAGCGGAAGTGGGCGGGTCCTGGCGCCCTTAAGCCCCCAGCCATGCCCAGGGTTGCCCTGGCAACTGTTGCTGGCCCCCAAAGCGGAAGTGGGCGGGTCCTGGCGCCCTTAAGCCCCCAGCCATGCCCAGGGTTGCCCTGGCAACTGTTGCTGGCCCCCAAAGCGGAAGTGGGCGGGGCATGGCGCCCTTAAGCAACCTGCCATGCCCAGGGTTGCCCTGGCAACTGTTGCTGGCCCCAAAGCGGATGTGGGCGGGGCTTGGCGCCCTTAAGCCCCCTGCCATGCCCAGGGTTGCCCTGGCAACTGTTGCTGGGCCCCAAAGCGGATGTGGGCGGGCCCTGGCACCCTCCAGCCCCCAGCCATGCCCAGGGTTGCCCTGGCAACTGTTGCTGGCCCCCAAAGCGGAAGTGGGCGGGGCCTGGCGCCCTTAAGCAACCTGCCATGCCCAGGGTTGCCGTGGCAACTGTTGCTGGCCCCCAAAGCGGAAGTGGGCGGGGCATGGCGCCCTTAAGCCCCCTGCCATGCCCAGGCTTGTCCTGGCAACTGTTGCTGGCCCAAAAAGCGGAAGTGGGCGGGTCCTGGCGCCCTTAAGCCCCCAGCCATGCCCAGGTTGCCCTGGCAACTGTTGCTGGCCCCCAAAGCGGAAGTGGGCGGGGCCTGGCGCCCATAAGCAACCTGCCATGCCCAGGGTTGTCCTGGCAACTGTTGCTGGCCCAAAAAGCGGAAGTGGGCGGGTCCTGGCGCCCTTAAGCCCCCAGCCATGCCCAGGGTTGCCCTGGCAACTGTTGCTGGCCCCCAAAGCGGAAGTGGGCGGGGCCTGGCGCCCATAAGCAACCTGCCATGCCCAGGGTTGCCCTGGCAACTGTTGCTGGCCCCCAAAGCGGAAGTGGGCGGGTCATGGCGCCCTTAAGCAACCTGCCATGCCCAGGGTTGCCCTGGCAACTGTTGCTGGCCCCCAAAGCGGAAGTGGGCGGGTCATGGCGCCCTTAAGCCCCCTGCCATGCCCAGGCTTGCCCTTGCAACTGTTGCTGGCCCCCAAAGCGGAAGTGGGCGGGTCCTGGCGCCCTTAAGCCCCCAACCATGCCCAGGCTTGCCCTGGCAACTGTTGCTGGCCCCCAAAGCGGAAGTGGGCGGGTCCTGGCTCCCTTAAGCCCCCAGCCATGCCCAGGGTTGCCCTGGCAACTGTTGCTGGCCCCCAAAGCGGAAGTGGGCGGGTCCTGGCGCACTTAAGCCCCCTGCCATGCCCAGGGTTGCCCTGGCAACTGTTGCTGGCCCCCAAAGCGGAAGTGGGCGGGTTCTGGCGCCCTTAAGCCCCCAGCCATGCCCAGGGTTGCCCTGGCAACTGTTGCTGGCCCCCAAAGCGGAAGTGGGCGGGTCATGGCACCCTTAAGCCCCCTGCCATGCCCAGGCTTGCCCTGGCAACTGTTGCTGGCCCCCAAAGCGGAAGTGGGCGGGTCATGGCACCCTTAAGCCCCTGCCATGCCCAGGCTTGCCCTGGCAACTGTTGCTGGCCCCCAAAGCGGAAGTGGGCGGGTCCTGGCGCCCTTAAGCCCCCAGCCATGCCCAGGCTTGCCCTGGCAACTGTTGCTGGCCCCCAAAGCGGAAGTGGGCGGGTCCTGGCGCCCTTAAGCCCCCAGCCATGCCCAGGGTTGCCCTGGCAACTGTTGCTGGCCCCCAAAGCGGAAGTGGGCGGGTCCTGGCGCACAAAAGCCCCCTGCCATGCCCAGGGTTGCCCTGGCAACTGTTGCTGGCCCCCAAAGCGGAAGTGGGCGGGTCCTGGCGCCCTTAAGCCCCCAGCCATGCCCAGGGTTGCCCTGACAACTGTTGCTGGCCCCCAAAGCGGAAGTGGGCGGGGCCTGGCGCCCTTAAGCAACCTGCCATGCCCAGGGTTGCCGTGGCAACTGTTGCTGGCCCCCAAAGCGGAAGTGGGCGGGGCATGGCGCCCTTAAGCCCCCTGCCATGCCCAGGCTTGTCCTAGCAACTGTTGCTGGCCCCCAAAGCGGAAGTGGGCGGGGCCTGGCGCCCTTAAGCAACCTGCCATGCCCAAGGTTGCCCTGGCAACTGTCGCTGGCCCCAAAGCGGATGTGGGCGGGTCCTGGCGCCCTTAAGCCCCCAGCCATGCCCAGGGTTGCCCTGGCAACTGTTGCTGGCCCCCAAAGCGGAAGTGGGCGGGTCATGGCGCCCTTAAGCCCCCAGCCATGCCCAGGGTTGCCCTGGCAACTGTTGCTGGCCCCCAAAGCGGAAGTGGGCGGGGCCTGGCGCCCTTAAGCAACCTGCCATGCCCAGGGTTGCCCTGGCAACTGTTGCTGGCCCCAAAGCGAATGTGGGCGGGCCCTGGCACCCTCCAGCCCCCAGCCATGCCCAGGGTTGCCCTGGCAACTGTTGCTGGCCCCCAAAGCGGAAGTGGGCGGGGCCTGGCGCCCTTAAGCAACCTGCCATGCCCAGGGTTGCCCTGGCAACTGTTA